>NC_084663.1:183016300-183641300 GCF_028389875.1 Rhea pennata
CAGGGTAAGCTCCCAGTGGCCCTGAAATTCACCCCCCACCACCACACACACACTGCCCTACAAATTCATGCCTGCTCGGTGCTCAGCTGTGCCCTTCTCCGTGACGTTGCGCTCCTCTGTGGTGTGGCTACCCTCCATCAGCTCCGGTTTTGAATGCAAGCACAAAACTCTGTGTATTTTGGATCCTCCACGAGCAGATCACAAAGAGGTACCGAACACAGTAAAGAGCCCACAGCCCTGAAAGCAGCGAGAGCTCTAAGCCCCATGTGCCCGTGGGACCTGGATGCCTCTTTAGGCTCCCAGGCCCCCAACAAGGAGGTGGAAGAGATTTCTAGGCTAGTTTGCTGAAGCAGTGACTGACAGCCTGCATCTGGCTGCCAGCTAGCGCAGCGTAGCTCTTCTGCTGGAGGGTGGCCTGGATCAGGTTTTCCACCTTGGGCTGTAAGGATGCCATCAAGAGGTGATCTCTTGAGGGTAAAGAAAGTCTTTGTGTGGCCCGTGGACTTTTTCTCGTACTGGAGAGGACGACATCATTGTCCAAAGGGAGCATCGAAAAAGGAACCACATGAGTTACGTTAGTGGGAGAGGGAAACTATTTATTTCTGCCCCTTTCCAATGAGAAAATAACACCAGCTGGGAAGCTGGCAATGCCACGAAGAGCTGCCACACTGCTGCAGCCCCATGTGCACCAGTTTGTCACTGCCCCACGTGAGCTTTTTAGCACTGGGGTCGGGCTCTCGGGCTGCCACCTCCTCTGAGGTTTGCTCTTCCTAACGCGATTGCTACCGTGAAATGTCAGCTTCCAGCTGGGTTGCCCAACTTGGGCATTCCTCAGGCAGCCAAGCACGCTCGCCTGTGTTTCATGTTACCTGCCTTTTTCCCGTCTGTAGCATTAAATCTGTGCTCAAACTACAGGGAATTAGAGCAAATAAATTGGAAAACTTGAGTTCTCGTTTTTCCTCTTGCATCCAGCTTATTACCTTGAAACCGTGCTACATTTAGAGTGGATCATACCAGAAAAGGGGCTGGTGGGGAGGACTGCAGCAGCCGTTTCTGACGTATAAGTTTGCTCATTTTGGCAACGGGTATGAGTTCTGGTTAAAGAGAAGTTGTGGGGGACTTGTTCCTTCCCACTCCCTGTGGTCGGGGGTAAAGAGGCGGCCAAGTTTCACATTCCCTGTTCGCCCTCGGTTCAGCGGCCCAGGAGCAGCAACAAGCACGAAAGGGGTTGTGGAGCAAGGGGAGAAGGAGGGAGCTGCAGAGCAAGTCCAGATAACTACGCTGGAAAAGCATAGAGCCATTTTGCAGCATCAAATTTGCAGGGCAATTGCTGCTGCCGAGCGCGGAGCTCCCGGGCTTCCCATTAAACTGGACTTCGGTCTTTCACGTAAGCCAGGAGCGGTCTAGCCCGGGTGCCAGAGCAGCCGCCGCGCAGACCCTGCCCCCGGCTGCGGGAGCGACGGGGCCGGAGCGGAGCAGCAGTCAGGACCGCCGGCTCCGACGGGCGACCGCGAGCTGCACGGTGTCCTCGCCCCTGCTACGTCTGCAGCTGGACTCCGCAGATGATATACTTTTTTCTGCGCTGCGTGAGCAGGCAGGCGGGGATGGGGCAATGCTTTAACCTTGCTCCTTCATTACTACTAAACGTTTCTGGGGTAGGCACGGCACATGCAGTACAATGCAAGCGGGGAGGCACGTTCCTCGCTGCAGCGCACCTCTCTCACGGAAACCACCGTGCAGCTTGTGCAGCGTAAGAAATGGGAGCACCCCATCACCCCCAACTCATACTTCTCAAAAGAAAAAAAAAAAGAAAAAAATAATTCTCAAATTGGAAACTGTAATAAGGGACCTTAATGATGTAAACCCAGTCCAAGCAGAAAGGCAGGTGTTGATACAGACTGCTTGGAGCGGGATTTAGTCATGACAAAAGCAAAAATATATGAGACACCATTCCTCATATCACTACCCTACAAAGCACAGCTTCCTAACCAAGTAATGCTATTTTTGATTTTTTTCCAAACCACTGTCTGCATGTAATATTGTCATCTACTTAGAGAGCCTTTCCAGAGAAGTTATCATAAAATACTTGTTAAATGATTCGGACTGAAAAGGCTGCTGCCAAGAATGGATTTTGTGTCAAGTCCTGATACAAAACGGACATTTTTTTTTGTATTTGTGAGCTGCATCAAATTTGTAGGTGCTCAGTGAATGCTTCTACCCTCAGTAAAAGATTCCAGGGACTTCTAAATTTTGGCTTATGCTAGAAAGCACTAAATTACACACATTTAAGAAGGAATAAAAAGAGAGAATTAGCATTCAGGGAACACATTCGTTTTAGTTCAGCCCCCCTGCCGCCACTTGTCTGATGATGTTAACAAACCGTAATTCATCCTGAACACGTGCCTGGGGTAGAGAAGGAATTTATTTTCTGCTCGTTATTGATGAGGATGCTGAAGCGCGGAGATTAAGGCCAACGAGACCGTAATGAATCAGCTGAAGTGCTGACTTCAGAAGCCGCAGAGGTTGCCCAGCCACATCTGCACCCTCTGCTATCGGCACCGGTATCGAGAACGAGTGATTAATCTTTCAGAAAAGCTGAAAGGGGGGCTGCCGCGACCCTGCCTGGTAGATCTTCTCGTCACTCCCCCACCTGCATGGCTGCACTTTTCTCCTGTCCTTCCTCGTAGCATCACCTGCACCTGAGCCCAGCCAGGTCAGGAAGCAGAGCAGCCTGAACACTAATAATTTGTCCTCCTTCTTTTCCCTCCCCGTTTCCTTCCCCTATGGTCATTTGCCAACCAGGCGAGCTCCATAACATCAGGTGAGCTCTAGTTCTCCTGCTTCTATTTGCTGGAAAAAGGTTACTACACTAGCTAGTGAAACAGGAAGATGATATATAATTTAGACTAGCAATGGATTTTACATTTCCAGCTATCAGCATACTTACTGCGATTACATTTTTCTTGAATTGGATTTTCCACAGATGTAGTCTGAAGGGTGCCGAACTTTTCTGAGTACAACCAATACCAGATGTGCAGTTGGGATTAATGTTAAGAATATCTGCTAAATTTTTGTATGCTTATGTATGCTGTCAAACGTTAGAGAATGGCTATCCCTGAAAAAAGAAATTATTCAAATTTAGAAGGCTGTCCTAATCTTTGCAAATACAAGGCTCAAAGTATTTTGGTTTAGACAGAACAAAAAAAGAAGTTTCATCCAGAAGAAGGCTGGATTGTGGACTGCATTGTTTCTCTTCTTCAAATCTCCCCACATACACTTCTTTCCCCACAAAATGTAGTTTAAAACGCTTTGTTCGGCGATGCTGCTGTTCACATTTTCACAACAGTCTCAAAAGCAAAACCACTTCTTCTGAGTTAGGCAATTTTTTGCTGGTTTATTTTGGTGACACTATGAACTAGAGTCGTCTTAACTTGTTTCAAGACTGAACAACATATATAACTTTTTAGCGCTTGCAACATCAGAACTTTTTTTGCCTCAGGCTTGCTGGTACAGAACAGATACTGTACATGACACTATACCAACCTGCACAGTAAAACATAGGCCACCAATAAAATTGTTTTTACTCAGCATTTTTGCAAAATGACATTCTAAAATAATCTGTATGAATCCGTGCAGGACTCGTGAGAGAGAGAGACCTTTTCTCCTTCTGGGGGTTCAGGTGCCTGGTGTAAAGCCTGGCCCCTAGAAGACGAAGTCCTTCTCCGGTTAAAAGGTCCACTTTACAAACGTGCTTTTCTTAGGGGGTTTGTTCACTATAAAATGTTCCGGACGAGCACTCACACTCCGTTCGGCTAGCACTGGCGGGCCAAGGGACGAGCCCCGGTCACCTCCAACAGCTACCCAGAGGAGCTGTCGAGGCGTTTTCCGCAATAGCACAACCCGGTAGGTTGTGGGAGGCATTTTAGCCACCCGAATACGTGACGCGACTTCTCCAGGCGATTCCAAAATGCTCAGGTGCTTCGGGCATCGGTATCTGTCATTCACCAGCTCTAACGTCGCGGCCACCAGCCCGTGGCTGCAGGCTCCAACTCGCCTTGCGGGATGCCTGCAGCGCCGGCGCTGCACCTTGCGCGGAAGGGTGGCTCTCCTTCTCGAAAAGGCTCATGTTCAGCAGAGGAGAGGTTGTTTGCCCTCCCCAGAGCCTGGCAGAAAGCGCACGAAGAGAGAAAACGCGAGGCTGCTCCGACATACTTCTGCTCCAGAAGCAGAATTATCTAGGGAGCTGAACAGCAACTTCCGGCATAGTTTTAGCAGACTGAATTAAAAACTCACCTGTTATCACTGAAACAATTTTAAAGACACTAACTAAAATCCCAGCCTTTTCTGACACAGAGGTTCTGTCAGAACTGACAGATAATCATTCAATAATTTCATTTTCAAAACAGATTTCTGGATGAAACATCTGGTTAGGAAATGTATTTTTATTTCTCAATAAATATCTTTGACATTTGCATTTTTACAGGAAGGTTATTTATTAATAAACGAGATACTGTGCAATAGCCAATGCAACATGACTGCATGTTTTCTTTTGTCAAAACTGAATAATTCTTTTGCAATAATTAATATAATAACTAATAATTTGCATCTCTTACCTGTATCCCCCAACTGGACATCAGTTTCTTTCTTTTCTTTCTTTCTTTCTTTCTTTTTACATATTATACAATATCTAAATCTTTTGTCATATGTTTGTTTGCTTGAATATTACAGTAGTATATTTGAGCAGAAAATAAGATCTTTATTCTTAATATTTTGCCAGACTAATAGACAAACTCTAGCGTCACGTTCACTGTCATGTTTCACACCTAACGTCTGTTAAGAAAAATTAGAAAGAAAGTGACTGCAGGAGTCAAAGATTACCGATCCCTCCTAACTCTCCTCATACTTTATGCCAACATACCCGTTCTATATGCAGTCATGTGAGGCTGCTTATGTTTCTAAAGATTTATTGTGCCTTGCTCTGACTGAAAACCGATCTGTCTGGGCTTTTTATATGTTTCTGTCCAACCCATTAAATAATGATCCTAAATGACTGTCTAATGTTACTAAGCAAATATTTAGTATGAATACATTAAATATCTAAACAGACCTAGGTAAGTTTGCATCATAAGAGGTAGTTAAATTATTTAATCATTTTTTTATAGCACTTGCAACAGTCTGGACCCACTCAAGCTCACAAAGCTATTCGCTCAGTCCAGCAGTGTCTTTCCCTAGAAACGGGCGAGCTTGGAAGCAGCATAATAAACTGTGAGAAGAGTTAGAAAATATCTTAATACAGTGAAGCAAATAATACACTTTCAAAGGATATGGTAGTGTCAGCGAACACTGGTACATGATAGCAGCAAGAGCGTTCACCAGTGCAACTGTTAATCAAAGTGCAGAAACATCACTCAAGTGTTTTACTAATGAAAAGATAACTGTATATTAAAGAAAGAGCTCTGCAAGGCTCAGGGACATGGAAGAAGTCTGTCTGCTAAATTCTTGTGGGCTAAGCAGGAAAATAACACTGTTAGTCCTTGAGAGACAGGAACAAGCACAGCTGCTGTTTTGATTTCTCGGCAGTCGTGAGGGGCACTAGAGCAGGTGAGAGATGCACAGTGCCCAGGGAAAATTTCTCACCAAATTTTAACAATTTGGAGAGACACTGTCAGGTCAAATACGGTCTGCAATGAAGCACTGCTAAAAAAAAAAAAAATAAAAAAAAAAGGAAAATCCTCTTTCTGGACTAAAAAAATAACTTTTCATTAACCTCTTCTCCCTTCCTCTCAAATTCAATCAGAAGCTGCTTTCAGAGCCTCGTAACCGCGCTCCCTGCAGCAGCCGGTCTGCGAACGCAGCCGTACCCTGCGGCTCCCTGAACTGGGAAGTGAAACACAACTGATGCGTCTTGAAACAAAAAATAAAACCAAACCTAACCAAGCCAAGCACAAACAAGCAATGGGAAATAGCGTGACATTAAATACCATTTACAGTGATACCCAAACAGGAAGTTTAAAATGGAATTTGTTATTGCACTATCTCTCTTAAATAACACTAATTTTTACTACAAAGATAACAGTATTGTAGTGTAAATAGATGCAAAGTGAGAAAGTTTATCCACTCAAGTAATCTAGAAAGTAAACAGTACCTTTGACTAAAATAAAATGTTTCCTTCTGAAAGAATTCCAATGATGAAACCAGAGGTACTGAAGGAATTATTACAGGTAAGGCCAGTTACTAACAGAATTATTAATATGCCAATTTTTTATTGCATTTAATATCTCAAAATGTTTCAACAAGGCCGAGATATAGTTGTATTTGAACGTGTACTTCTGCAAGTAGCTGTGTGCGTGTGCATGTATGCATTTGTCGCAGGCAGGGATAATCTTCCCAACACCCCCCTCCCAATTCCCCTCGCTCCAAACAGGAATTCCATCTTTAACCTCTTTGTTTTCACATATACAGTTATCATAACAATATAACAAACCTTTGAAAAATGCCTTCCGTCCCCTCAAGCCGTAAAGGGATTGGAAGTCACGCAGACAGTCAAAGCGCCGCCCGCTCTCAGATTGGGTTATCTCTGCGGTTCAGTCTGAACAATTATTTCACAATATTTGGGCAAGATTTATTGTTACATGAGGTCACAGCCTACAGCTGTTTCCAGCAAGACTGCGCACTAACAAGAATACCAACATCCCAGAAAGCCAAACACCTCCTAAGAGCAGGCCATTTTGGACACCATGGTAAAGATTTTTTGAAGTTACAATTCCGAATGCCCGCCCCCAGCTTAAGGGAGGCAGAGCCTCTGGAAATGAGGTGCATCTTTTGCAACTGTAAATTATATGATGTCCCATATTTTGCATTGCTGGACACTCGCAGCATTTATACTTGAGTTACATAGGTAGTCTGCTGCAGGATGGACATAGTAGCGAACGGTGGCTGTATGTAGCAAGATCAAATTGATACCTCTCCTCCCCTCGCAAAAGAGTGCTCACAGCGCAATTTGAGCAACTGCAGCATTGAGAGAAATATTAGAAGTACCATATTTTCTCTTTTCTGATTTTTATGAGCACTCTTCCTTGAATCTTTTTCTAATCACTTATCCTGAAATTAGTTAGTAGAGTAGAGAGTATTAGCGATGATGCAAAGAAACATCAGCTAGCTAAGTGATAAATTCAATTCCTCAAGTATTTCTGTGCTCCCGACACACAAGACAGCAGTACGAGTAGTACAAGATAGCATATACTACCTGTTCTGTAGTATATAAATAGGGATAAGAAAGCCAGTGTCACTCCAGTCTTCAAGAAGGGCAATAAGGAGGACCCAGGCAACTATAGGCTGGTCAGCCTCACCTCCATCCCTGGAAAGGTGATGGAACAGCTCATTCTGGATGCCATCTCCAGGCATATGGAGGAAAAGAAGGTGATCAGGAGTAGCCAGCATGGATTCACCAAGGGGAAATCCTGCTTAACCAACCTGATAGCCTTCTAGGATGGAATGACTGGCTAGGTAGGTGAGGGGAGAGCAGTGGACATTGTGTACCTTGACTTCAGCAAGGCTTTTGACACTGAGTCCCATAGCATCCTCCTAGAGAAGCTCAGGAAGTGTGGGTTAGATGAGTGGACAGTGAGGTGGATTGAGAAGTGGCTGAAAGGCAGAGCTCAGAGGGTCGTCGTCAGTGGTACAGAGTCTAGTTGGAGGCTTGTGGCTAGTGTGTCCCCCAGGGCTCAGTACTGGGTCTCATCCTGTTCAACTCCTTCATCAACGACCTGGCTGAGGGGACAGAGTGCCTCCTCAGCAAGTTTGCTGATGATCCCAAGCTGGGAGGAGTAGCTGACACACCCCAGGGCTGTGCTGCCATTCAGAGAGACCTGGACAGGCTGGAGAGTTGGGCGGAGAGGAACCTCCTGAGGTTCAACAAGGGCAAGTGCAGAGTCCTGCACCTAGGGAGAAATAACCCTAGGCACCAGTACAAGCTGGGGGCTGACCTTCTGGAGAACAGCTCTGCAGAGAGGGACCTGGGAGTGCTGGTGGGTGACAGGTTGCCCGTGAGCCAGCAATGTGCCCTTGTGGCCAGGAAGGCCAATGGTCTCCTGGGGTGTATTAGGAAGAGTGTTGCCAGCAGGTGGCGGGAGGTGATCCTGACCCTGTCCTCAGCCCTGGGGAGGCCTCATCTGGAGTACTGTGTCCAGTTCTGGGCTCCCCAGCACAAGAGAGACATGGAGTTACTGGAGAGAGTCCAGCGTAGGGCTATGAGGTTGGAGCACCTGCTCTACGAGGAACGGCTGCGAGAGCTGGGCCTGTTTAGCCTGGGGAAGAGAAGACTGAGGGGGGATCTTATCAATGTGTACAAGTACCTGAAGGGAGGGTGTCAGGGGGACGGGGACAAACTCTTTTCAGTTGCCCCGTGTGACAGGACAAGAGGCAATGGGCAGAAATTGAAGCACAGGAAGTTCCGCCTGACCGTGATGGGGAATTTCTTCCCTGTGAGAGTGACGGAGCACTGGACCAGGTTGCCCAGAGAGGTTGTGGAGTCTCCTTCTCTGGAGAGTTTCAAGGCCCGCCTAGATGCAGCCCTGTCTACCACGCTCTAGCTGACCCTGCTGAGCAGGGAGGTTGGCCTAGATGATCTCCAGAGGTCCCTTCCAACCTTACTGATTCTATGATTCTATGATAACCCCTCAGGGACAAACCAAACACCGATCATCAACTTAATTCTGAAATAAGTCTTTATAAATATCTTAAGTATTAAAGAAATATATCCCACCACAGATACCTTGCTACAATCAGAACACATTTTCTGTTTTAATTCCTTTAGAAAAAACCTTGAATACCTAGATATGCTCTCCAGGTGGATATTCAAAAGACCTAAGCAAGAGTATAAAGGAGCTCTAGCAGAGTGCTAGTAACTTTTTTGTTCCCCCTGTCTAAAAGGCACCTCTGGTCTCCAGGGTGCTGCAGCCCTCCCAGGGACTCTGGACATCAGCAAAGCAGGACGCCATCCTCTGCTTTACAAAGAAGATGCCGCAGCACTTCACTCCTTGGAAATGGTGGCAGGTGGGTCTTAAGACCCTTTTGACCCTTTCCCCTCATTTTTCACGGGCAGAGCTGAAAGAATCTTTTTTCTTCTTTTTTTTTTAATTCCTCTTAACAGCCACTTTCTCCTGATCTGACATCTCTGAGCGCCGTGCCTGATCAGATAGTGGATGTTTATACGGCGGCGGTCTGTGTTTCCAAACTGCTCCATTGTTCCCAGCACCCAGCGGTGCAGTCCGGGTGTCGACCAGGACAAGAAAGCACCCGTGCAGGAAGGCAGGGTTTCCTCTTCGACCAGAGCAGTCTTGCTCAGGGGGAATTAAAGAGGGAATTGACTCTCCAGATCTGTGCACACAAAACACTGAAACACATGAGCTGGCTCTGTCTTGTATAACATTATCTAACCCCAGAGGACCAAGAGATGCTATTAATAAAACGGGGTGAGATGATAGTGTAGTGCTGGCAATACATCAGCCACAGTAACGATCACACACGGTCCTTTATTTATTTGTCCCTCTGGAAAAACATTTGCTCTGCAGCCATCCTGAGCTCCACCTCAGCCCCCTTGCCATTCTTTGAAAACATTTTAAGTCAGTTGACAGGTCTGTGGTGCAATCTTACTACCATGCAGATTTGTGTTGGCTTTCTGATTAAGTAGTAGCAGGTACTTAATTAATAACGGTGTTTATCTTCAGCTTTAGGGTTCATATCTTCAGCAGGAGTGGTTTTCTTCTCTGAATACCCATGTCACGACATCAGCGATGGCTAGGCACTTGACAGCATGGTAGATGTAAAGATCTGCTGCAAGATCTGGGGGATCTGCTTGGTATCCATGGCAATAAAAGACCGACCTGCTGGTAGTGTCCTCTGCAGCCTAAGGAGCAGAAGGAGGGACAAGAATTACCATTTCAAATTATGCTCCCTACAGCAAGCCAAAGCTCCTTAAGAAAAGATGCTTTTACTTTTGAATACCTTGCCAATACATGCCATTCACATTGCTGTCACTGTGCAATTAAAGGCTTGGGAAAGCAGCAGTGGGAGGAATCACTGAAAGCACTTGTGTCACAGAGGTCTTTTCACCAAGACAATCCAAGTGTTTTTAAAAGAAATTTCTATTCAGTCTTACTTCAGACATGTAAAAAAAATCTGGCTTTGATGAAGGTACTAGTGACCAAACAAGGTACTGACGCCACTGATTTTCTGAGGGCAGCTGGAAATTTTCTCTGAAAATGAAGATACTTACTTATTCCAAACATACTAGTATGTTTTGATTGAATCCATAATTCTTTCACTTCAAAATGTCCAGTGAGTCTAAATGTGCTCTTTGTGTTTCTTCTAGATCATAGCAGATTAGATGGAAAGATATTTTCTACAAATATTAGCCTGACACATTTTTATTCACAGCTTCTACCCCCTAAAAAACTCATATGTACTTTACCAAATTCACCTTTCTCATGTCCCATCAGCAGGCTTGGAGTTTATTTTTTCTCTGCGTTCTACAAGTTTTAGTTTGCACTCCACAACATTTTTCCAATAATAATTTAAGTCTCACTTTTAAAGTAAGTTTTAAAAAAGCTGCTACAAAGAACTCCTTTCTCCTTCCCCCACACCAGCTACAGGAAGGCTTTGTCCAATGCTGCACTTACACATACATAGAAATGCATTTCAGTGACAGCATTGTGTGCCTTTTCCATCCCCAATGAACTAGGCAATTATATGATCTTTTCTTACGCAGCAGGATATGGCCAATGTTTTTTTTTTTCCTCCTAGCAGAAGTAAAAGGACATTCTGTAATTATAGTCTTTCAAAATGGATTCTTTTTAATGCATAATGCAGCTCTGACCTACGGACCTGCAGATACTACTAACATTTGTTCTGCAGCTGCATCTTTCAAACCCTTTCTGATTAAAACTGCATATTGAGGACCAGTTCCCTTTGGGCCTTGACTTATCCTGCTCTAGTCAAAGACTTGAACAGAAGCAGAAAAGGCTCTGTTAACATTTGCGGCTGTAATAGCTTTCTGTTGCATGTACTGGTCGTTGGCGGATGTGGAATGCCACTTGGGACAGAATTTCCTTATTTTGTGCCTGTGCCTAAACAATTTAAAGTAAAATTACGGACTAGCACTAAAAATAGGCTCCGACTCGCCACAGAATTCAGGTCTTTGAGTCCTAATGCAAGGGTAGCATCTGAGTCAGATTTTTTACAGTTTTAGAGGCCATTAAACTCCAGGTTTCTCTTGTTTCATTTTCCTTTGTTTTCTTAGGCTATTCACATACACTTAAACCCCATACTGGGAAAGGCCAAAGGCACCACATCTCAGCCATGATTCTGTAGTGACATTAGACATGTGTGTAGTGCACACCTTGGAGTGAGAGAACGGATTCAAGTCCTCCCTTCAGACGCCAAGAACGCTCTGATCTGACTTTCCATAGGGAAGGTCTGCAAGGGCTCATAACCAATGTCCTCCCCGACACAACTAAAAGCTATAGTTCCTCTTAGTCATAGTCATAGTGCAGAACATTGGGGGCACAGTTGTGCCTACACTGTAATTAAAAGCAGAGTTTAGATTCATGGTGAATGGAAACAAATGAAGTTATATGTTATATATTATATATATAACAAATATATTTACCTATCTGCCTGGTCTCCTAAGGATCCTATGAATATGGCAAAAGCATTGACTTGAGAATTGGTGGTCAAGGCCTGGGCAAACCTTGATGGTAGAATACCGTATCGCTCAAGATTCGCATCACTCAAGACGATAACAAAATACTCATCAGCATCTTCCTTGGCAATATCCCGAATGGCGTGCTCTGTCCCTTCCAACGTGTGGTCTCCACTCATGCAGAACTGTGAGTGGGCATGCATGATCTGTGTGCACAACAGGAGCCAAAAAGAAATAGATAAGATGACTTTTTGAATAAACATTCATTTCAGCTGGCACAAGGGGGAACAAAACGCATTTATGCTATGGTAAGCATCCTAGGATCTTACGAAATGTGGACAGTGCTCCAGATATTACAGAACATGTAGCTTTTTATACACAATCTGTCATATTTTAAGATAGGTATCGCTTCTTAAAACGCAGTGGGTTAAACCAAACCTACAGACGGACAGAATTACACTGGATCCTAAGGAAGGGAAAATACT
Organism: Rhea pennata; assembly: GCF_028389875.1. Classification (NCBI taxonomy): domain Eukaryota; kingdom Metazoa; phylum Chordata; class Aves; order Rheiformes; family Rheidae; genus Rhea; species Rhea pennata. The sequence goes on from NC_084663.1 coordinate 183,028,487, forward strand.
TCATCAGCTGCAGTTTGAATAGCTACATTCCTATGTATTTGAGGAAGAAAACAGGGCTTAGTTTCCTAGTACCGTGACCAGCTCCCACCTGTTTATCATTTGTACTGGATTTCTAAATCCTATTAGTGTCACAGTTATTACCAAATACCGGACGCCTGACAGTGGCAACAGGTTTTAAAAATGCTGAAACATTTTGTTTGAGCTTTTATGAGACAATATTAAAGAGAAAGGGAGAAATGCACTGTTTGCATTGATGAAGCTATTTTTTACACAGATGGTGAAGAATTTTAGACATCGGAGAATCCTGTTCTAATCTAATCTAATCTAACTGCCAATCTTTTAAATATATTATTTGAAGGAAGCTTAAATATAAAGTTTTAAGTAATGTATCAAGCTGCTGTCCAGGTAAATCCTGCAATATTTTATGCATCTTGTTGAGTAAAATCTTGAAGAAGACACTTACTACTTTGCAAATGGGATTTAACGTGCTTTAAACCTGGCATTCACCTGCTTTCCTACTGCTACTGTATCATACAACTTCTTTAGGATACTGTGCAAAAGTGATGATTTGGGATCAATCTGCAGTTTAAATTAGCCACTTACTTACACATTAATAATGTCACCATATGATTTAGGTGGAATGTATATCACTGCAAAATGTTTGGAACTTCCTATAGCCATTGACACGCTAAAATGAGGCATTTATAGCAACGATCCAGAAAAGGTATGTCCAGCCTCTTACTTTGGCGCAGTCTGATTTATACCAACATCTCTGAAAGGTTCTAATTCAGCCTTGCACCAACACACAGATTTTTGCTCCCTTGTCTTTCTATCAGCTTTCCTCTCTTCATGTTTTGCATTCTGTGACCCAGATAAAATTTTATCTTTGAAGTCATGAATCCTTAATTATTCAACATTATTTATCGGTAGGATTTACCTTAAGAATCTCTAATCTTTGCTTATTGTTCTTGGGAACTTTGTCACTCTCAACCAAGGCGATGTTGAAGCCATCTCCTGAATGTCCCACAATATCATACTGTAAGAAAGAAATGTAATCAGTCATTTGTTAATCATCAATGACCCTTGGGTCAGAATGACACAAGATAGATCAAAAGCAATTTGCTTTTATCAAAAACAAAAATACTGCTCACTGCTTATGAGCTGCTTAAAGGAACTACTTGCAATTTCTCACTGACATGAAAATGTAGTAGAGAGAAATCGCTAAAATAATGAAATTAAAGAACAGTTACTCATTTTGTGGTCTGTTTTTCACCTCATTCAACCAACTGCAGAGTGACGATGCACAGGATCAAGACCTTGCCCTTTCACAGTGCCCATTCATTTTTTTTTAAAGTAGCAATTTACTTTCTCTCCAGTCTAGCAAACAAAAAGAGGATTCTTCAAGAGTAGCTCCAGTGTCTGATGAATTGTTTTTGTAACCTCATTCTGCTTTGACAAAGGAAGCATTACAAGCTTTTTAAAAATCTGTACTCATTTTTGTGCAAAATAGATCAAAATCACTGCTAAAAGTATGTAGAGAAGTAAATTCCAAGAGTCTCTGTACATTTTCAAAGGAGACAGTGTTCACATCATTCTCCTGAGAAAGATGCTGCAAAAATCACATGTAGCGTTTTTTCTGGTTCAAATATCCTTTTGAACAGATAACACAGTATTTTGAAGGCTTTTGTTTATGTGAGATTTTTATCGTCATTATGTGAAAAAGAAGACAAGCTGAATTATGGCAAGGTCGTGGCCTACGCTTTGTGCTGTGGATGTGCAATCACCCCAGGGAGAATTCATGAACAAGACAAAAGTGGATTTAAGGGCTCTCCTCACCAAGGAACAGAGCACAGAGCAAAGATCCTGAACCTGGAGGGTCCTGAGTCGGCAATTCCCTGGCGTACTGCAGCCAGCAAAGATCTGCCCCTGGGAATGTGCATGAACATGCCTCAATTTCACTCAGACTAGCTGGCACAGAGATGTATTTAGCTGACACGAGAGCCCTTACCCAACATTTTGCCCTTCTGTTATATTTTATTCAAGTAATGCCTAGAGGTACCTGCCAGCTTCCTTGTCCTTAGTTGGCCCATAATCATTTGCTAAAAGGTGGGTCCTGTTCTCAAGGTCCTTCTGGCTTGTTCTTCCTATGGGAAGACAACTTTACTTGGTACAGGTCAGGTACTGAAGACTGGATAAATGACACTCTTCATCAAAAAAGCTTATAGGCCTAATTTACTTAGAAATAAATCAAGAGAATCAGTAGAAGAAAGCTATAGCAGCTGGAACAATATTTTTAAAGATGACACCTCCCTCTGCAAAACAGTAAATGTGCCACATACTATACATTATTTCCCCCATGGTCAGACTATTCTGTGACAATCTCACAAAACCCAGACTTCCTTCCCCTAGGAAATCTGTATATAATCTACTCCCCATGTACCCCTATTTCATTCTGCTCTGTGGGCTTTTCTAATTCCTGTTCTTCTCAGCTCTTCCATTTCTTACATTTGCTACTCAGCATCATGTAAAGCTGCCTGTCTACTGCACAATATTTCTCTTAAAAACCTATTTCTTCTGAAAGTAGAACTTTCCTCACCAATAACTTCTTCAGACTATCTCTTTCCCAATGCCTATTTACCTGTTACTTAGTGGGAAATTAAAATATATGGATTTTGAGAATAACGCTGAGGTTACATTCAACGTACTTTGGAATTAGTACAGGAACAAAAGCAGAACGCGAAGTGCAGAAGAAGAGCGTATGCAGATTGTTTCAAAAACTAGAGATTATTCAAATCAGAGGAACTAAATAAAGAGGTGGTTAAATGGAGCAGAAAATATGCAGTGCTAATCTAGTTCTTATGTAATGTCAGAAACATTATGTGATCTTTAGGGTAGACTCTTAAATCTAAAATTCCACACGCTATTTTCTGAGCAGTTTTGTATTTGGTACCACTTTTAAATCAATTATCTAATTATGTAAATATCAATTCTGTCATTCCCCTACGTAAAAAGAAGTACAACTCCTTCCTATCAGGCTCCCTCCCAGCATTTCACAGACCTCCCCCATGAGGTGTTGTGATACCGGCCCTAACGTATTGAGTTCAGGGGAACACTCCATGCTTTGCTATTTGGGAATACCAGTTTGCCTCTTGGCACACAATAATGACAGACAAACCTTCCACCTCCAAAAGCCTGGGTTTAAACTCAGTTTGCCATTTCACGTCAAGGGAAGGGCTCTAAACGTCACAGCTGCACCCTGCAGCTTGGCACCCTCCACATTCCTGTGCGAGGCGGGAATGCAGCACCTGAGTATGAGCAAGGCGATCCTGAAATTATCGAAGCAAACTACTGCAGGCATGCAAACCGTTCACCTCCGAACACCACGTCCTATCTGCTCTGTCTTCAGCAGCTTTTTATTATTTTCTGTGTGTGCCCGTGCATAAATGTGTATGTGTTGGTGTATATGCATTTAACAGATGTTACCTATTTTCTTGTTTCTTTGCCAACACTTTACTATGCTATTTGTGATTTGTTAAAAAAGGTTTGGACAGGCAACAGGGAGGAAGTGCTTGTTTGCTCAGTCCTGGCTGCTGCATCCTGGGTCAAATGGAGCCTCTCTGAAAATGGGCAGAGATCCTGCCTTGCCTGACATTCACTGCCAATGGCAAGCGCCGCGATCTTCAGCCCTCCCTTGGGCTATTCCTCATGATTCTCTCATCCCCCTGGAAGTCAAATCAGGCATCAGAAATGGCCAAGAGCTAATCACGGTGAGATTGCTTTTGGGAAACTTATCTCCCCAAACTGCAAGGTCATAGGGGTACACGTGGCGGAGCAAAGGTGGGGACAGGACGCAGTAGTACTGACTTGGATTGACTTAAGCCACCATGGGGCTGCAGACTGGGAGAGAATGGAGCTGACTCAGACCCATAGCCAAGCTTTAGAGGTGACAGAGAGGAGAAGGTTTGTGCAGAAGGAAACGTGTGGAGTTTATTGCAACCCAGGAAAACAGAATAAGAGACAGAGTAAAACTGGAGGGAAGAACTCCACTCTGCCAGGGTAATGAAGGAGGCGTATTTTAAGGCCTTGTACGTAAGTGTCTCACCCAGGTTTTCTTTAAATAAAATATGACCTCCTTCTTATTTGTGTTCTAATAAAATGAACCCTTAGTGATTCAAAGGTGTCTTGGTGTGCTCACTTGAAAGAAAAGGTGCAGACAGCTAAATTTCAAAGTCACGCCCAACTGGGAACTTCAGAACATGCAGGCCTATAAATGCTTTGTCAAACTGGACTTTCCTTCCTTTGGACTAACCATGGAAGCAGAGGACAGCTAAAGAGACGCATAGAAAATGGGCTTCTAAGAGCAGAGCTCCAATGTCTTTTCTTAAAAATTCCACAGGAGAAGGATGGAGTTAAAAGTGAGACAGCAGCTGCAATAAAATCTTACTTGGAATCAATTTTTATTTTGTTTGTTTCATAAAACACAGCTCCTGGGACAAATTCAGCAGCAAAATATTTGTTTGCCACAGTGCCGACTTAAATGAATTAATATATTATAGTGGTGCGTAGTGGCTCTTTTTCTAATAGCCTCAGGTACAGTAAGAAAAAAATATATTTAAAGTTTAGAGTATACAGTGAGTAAACACATGTATCTCTAAATAGCATCATTTTGTTGCCTTCTTTCCTTACATGTTAAAACAAATCTCATTCCTCTGTTATATTTTGTGCTGAATGGATAGTTGGTACTGCCTGAAATGGATAAAATGGAAGACTCTGTCTTCTGCTGCTGCCACACTGAAAGGTTTTATTTCTCAAGGCATTTAAAAAAGCTGAAAGAAGACGCATGCTGAATGTAAAAGCCAGTGTGAATCAGACAGGCCTCTGCTGGAGGGCGAGAGCTTTAGAAATTCATCTCTTCTTTGGACAACACTGAACATTTCTTTTTTTTTTTTTTTTTTGGTATTTATGTCAAGCCTTTTGTTTATTATTTAAAAGAAACTATTCTGCCAACCATGTGAAACATTTGTTCTTTTCCTGAATTAACAGTAATGCCTCTACAGTAAATTCGCTCACTGGGGAATGCTGAAATTGGCAAATAAAATCTGCAATATCCCTTTAATATTGTGATAAATAAAAATTTGGGCTTTTCCTATCAGTTACATAACGTGCCATTTATTGACCCGCTTAACATTTTTTGAAAGGCTTCATAAATTCACTATTATATAATCTACTGGACAGCCTCCTAAATCTGGCATCATGTGTGCAACTGTCAGTAATTAAGGATGATACAAAACCACATGTCTTTGTGTGACAGGCACAATACTACTTCAGCTAAACCAGAGAGCAAAGTGCTGTTCTGTACATTTTTAAATTACAGACATGCAAAATGAGGTCTACAAAAGACGTAAGAACTTTAATTCCGCAAAATAACTTGCTTATTATAACATATCTATAACTTGTGCATCTGCAGACTTAAAGGGGACAGATGCATTTGCAGTAACATATTTAACTTCTATTATTAGGACGAGATGGAGAATGTGATTTTCCGTGCTTCCCTCACTCCAATTCTTTTCCTTAATAAAGCACTTTTTAAAGTAAGTGTGGAAGAGATGACATCGGAAGAGGGCTTTGAAAGATGGTTGTTAATTTAAACAAATTTCCTGGCTGTGGGATGAGCCTCCCATTTCTCCCTTGACAAGGAATGATTCACTGGCTGCCCTTATGGGAAATAGAAACAGGCAAGTTGTGCTACACAAGCATAAAAAGTTGACAAATACCTGTTGTCACTCTTCTAACCTCCTATGGACGGCCACATAGCCAATACCTACCTCTTACTTCTGTATAAGGAGCCAAGGAAAAAGGTATGACTCACCTAAATTCAACATTATGAAGACAAATCAATCTATCCTCAATGGTATCAAAGGGTACCACATACGAGGAGAGTTCAGCTAGCTGGATAAAACCAATAGCCAAGTAAAACGCCTATCTGATTCACTCATAACCTTTTTTAGTGGAAAATGAAACCAAATACGAGCAGAAAAGTCATCCTGAGCAAAAGCTAAGAACTGGTTTTCAAAGTCTGCACTGTTCTTAGATAGCAGGGGGAAGGAAACCTTGCTACATAAATCTCCTTTGAACGTTCTGCTCAATAACTCTGGTGGTCCCTCAGTTTCCACATATGTTATACAAGAGCCCCCTTAAATTTGCAGCAAATGCTGCTCTGACCTTTGCAGGTGAGGCTACAACAGAAGCAGGTAACAGCAAGCATATCTGAAGGCCAAAAATGTCTACTACAAATATCTGATGGTCTACAGAACCACTTGTGGAAGCCAAGAGGAGGATAAGAAAGAGAAAGAAAATAGTAAGTAAGTGATAAACTGTAGATTCCTCACTGAACACAGTTGTGAGTTATTTTTTCTTCTTTTAAAGAGTTTCTCATTTTAGACGTGGTAAGTGTGTTACTTTGCAGATATACCAAAACTTCAAGTTCTGTCCTGAGAAAAATTAGCAGCACCTTGCAAAGTGTCAGTGTTCTACAGACTAGAGTCACTGACATTTAAAAAAAATCACTGTTGCTCTTATTCTTTGAGAACCTGATTATATGCATTAGAAACTGAAAAAATAGCATGTGCTCTGGTTACTGGCCACATTCATGCAGGCATAGCAACTGCCGTACCAGGTCCTTAGGACGTAGCAAATCATCTAATCTCTCACGTCTGTCTTTACCATGTCCCCTCTCTGTCCTCCCTATTAGGGACAGCACCGACACAATGAGCTCTGAAAGCAGCCACTGCATCAAGAGCTGTCAGTGCACATTTAGGGGCCCATTTCCACGGCCAGTGAAGTGTAAGACCACATCTTCTCTGCTGCCCTAGTTGTCTCTGGGGAGGCACATAGTACTCTTGTAGACATGCTTTCAGTGAACCAAATCCCATCGAGGCAGCAGAGCAAGATATGGAGATGGAAAAATATCTTTCTTCCCTTGAGCAAAAGCAACTCTGAGGTTGACATAGCTCACACTGGATCTGGCCAGCCTTGAATCAGGGGTTCGTTACTTGCCCTCAAAGGTCCTCTAATGCAGTGGAAGGAGTGCTTATGCAGAGGAGAGTTGCTCTAGAGGCCAACTGAAGTTGAACAGATGTAGAAGCTGACTTTTTCTCCTTGGTATGTAACTAAAATTTCCAATATCGTCCCCACCACTGTTATTTTATAAAATTAGCCTTCCAGCTCTCTTGACTCAGGCAGATTGTAAGGATAATATTACTACTCCTGTCTTACTATCATCCAAAAGTGGCAATTTTCACATCTAATAACTGCACATGGTTTTTGTGTAAGTGTTATTATAAATTGTAAGTGGTTATCAGAAAGCACATTCAATGTTACAACTAACTGCATTTTCAGCTACTTACACGGCCAGATACAGGGTTTGATTTATGTGAAAGGTGAAACCTTAGCCAACTGCAAGTATTTCCAGACAAAGTATAGTAATCTGTAATAGACACAGTGGGATTTGAAGGGGAATGAATCATAGAGTTTAAAATCAGAGGAGTCCATCACACAAAACATCATACTAAAAGATCACGCAACTGAGTGCATGAAAACTGACTGTGGAAATTGCTCTTAATTTCAGTTTAAGCCACAGTCTTTTAGAAAAACACTTTCTCTTTCCTTACTGATTTTAATTGACAGAGGATCTACCATGTTTCTTGGGAAGATTATATAACATGTCACGACTGTCAGCTAAAATTTTAAAAATATTTGTAGTTTGCATTTGTCTGATTTAGTCAAAAAATAAAGAATATCCAGTGACTTATAAGAGAAATCTTTTCCCCACAGTGAACTTCATAAATTGTGAGGAAGACTTAACCCTCTCTTAGAAAAACTGAAAAAACAATTTCCCTCTGCAAGGGGACATTTCAGGATAGTATCTTCTAATTCTTCTCTGGATGCTTTCCAACCATACATCATCCTTTTCCAGGTCAAAACCCAGAACTGAACAAAGTCTTTAACTATCTCATTCTATGCCCAGAGCTGTCTGTCTGTCTACTCCTACATGTAACTCCTTGATCAGGCACCTGAGGGTCATGTTTGGGTTCTCAGCGGGAAATAAAAGACAGCTGGTTATTTACCACTGCACTGCATCGTTTCAGTGCTCATCTTGTAAGACACTGTCTCTAAATTAAGAGCAAAATAATCCAATATTCTTAACAACCAGAGAACAGCTGTGCTAGACGAGAGCAAAACAACTGTTCCCTGCTCACTTTTCTCATTTTAGTCATGGTTTTATCAACTCCTTGAGTTTTCTTTCCTCCAGACTGAGGAGTTCTTGCCTTTTTAGCTATTTCTTGTATGGGAACACTTTCATACCCTCTATAATTGTCACTCTGGTTTCTAGGTTTTTCAGCTGAACAGTAATTTCTGCAAGATGGAGGACCACAGCTGCATACAATATTCCTGATGTGAATACACTACAGATTTTTATAGTGGCATTCTGCTTTGTTCTCTGTTCTTTTGCTAGTAATTTCTAACATTTAATTAGCCTTTTTGACAGCTGGTGGGCACTGACTGTTGAAAGAACCATACACCATAATTACAAGATTTCTTTGCTGAGCACTAATATATAGCTGAGAGTTTATGATCGCGTATTTAAAATCAGGATTGTTTTCCTCCACCTGCAGCACTTTACATTTAATAGCACCAAACATCATCTGCCATTTTATTTCTCAACAATTCATTATTACAAGGTCCTCCTGTAACTTTTTGCAGTTAGATATTCCTTTTGTTATTCCTGAAAAACTTCATTTGAACAGCAACTTTTGTCAGTTCACTATCCATCCGCTTTTCCAGATCACTTACCATAGAATCATAGAATCAGTAAGGTTGGAAGGGACCTCTGGAGATCATCTAGGCCAACCTCCCTGCTCAGCAGGGTCACCTAGAGCATGGTAGACAGGCTTGCATCTAGGCAGGCCTTGAAGATCTCCAGAGAAGGAGACTCCACAACCTCTCTGGGCAACCTGGTCCAGTGCTCCGTCGCTCTCACAGGGAAGAAATTCCCCCTCACGTGCAGGCAGAACTTCCTGTGCTTCAATTTCTGCCCATTGCCTCTTGTCCTACAAGTAACACGGGGCAACTGAAAAGAGTTTGGCCCGTCCCCTTGACACCCTCCCTTCAGGTACTTGTACACATTGATAAGATCCCCCCTCAGTATTCTCTTCACCAGGCTAAACAGGCCCAGCTCTCGCAGCCATTCCTTGTAGAGCAGGTGCTCCAGGCTTCTGATCATCCTCGTAGCCCTACGCTGGACTCTCTCCAGTAGCTCCATGTCTCTCTTGTGCTGGGGAGCCCAGAACTGGACACAGTACTCCAGATGAGGCCTCCCCAGGGCTGAGGACAGGGTCAGGATCACTTCCCTCCACCTGCTGGCAACACTCTTCCTAATACACCCCAGGAGACCATTGCCTTTCTTGGCCACAAGGGCACATTGCTGGCTCACGGTCAACCTGTCACCCACCAGCACTCCCAGGTCCCTCTCTGCAGAGCTGTTCTCCAGAAGGTCAGCCCCCAGCTTGTACTGGTGCCTAGGGTTGTTTTTCCCTAGGTGCAGGACTCTGCACTTGCCCTTGCTGAACCTCAGGAGGTTCCTCTCTGCCCAACTCTCCAGCCTGTCCAGGTCTCTCTGAATGGCAGCACAGCCCTGGGGTGTGTCAGCTACTCCTCCCAGCTTGGGATCATCAGCAAACTTGCTGAGGAGGCACTCTGTCCCCTCAGCCAGGTCACTGATGAAGAAGTTGAACAGGATGGGACCCAGGCCTGAGCCCTGGGGGACACACTAGCCACAGGCCTCCAACTAGACTCTGTACCACTGACGACGACCCTCTGAGCTCTGCCTTTCAGCCACTTCTCAATCCACCTCACTGTCCACTCATCTAACCCACACTTCCAGAGCTTCTCTAGGAGGATGCTATGGGACTCAGTGTCAAAAGCCTTGCTGAAGTCAAGGTACACAACATTCATTGCTTTGCCCTCATCTACCCAGCCAATCATTCCATCCTAGAAGGCTATCAGGTTGGTTAAGCAGGATTTCCTCTTGGTGAATCCATGGTGGCTACTCCTGATCACCTTCTTATCCTCCATATGCCTGGGGATGGAATCCAGAATGAGCTGTTCCATCACCTTTCCAGGGATGGAGGTGAGGCTGACTGGCCTATAGTTGCCTGGGACTTCCTTCTTGCCCTTCTTGAAGACTGGAGTGACACTGGCTTTCTCCCAGTCCTCAGGCACCTCTCCAGGTCTCCAGGACCTTTCCAAGATGATGGAGAGCGGCTTGGCAACAACATCCGCCAGCTCCCTCAGTACCCATGGGTGCATCCCATCTGGGCCCATGGATTTGTGGATATCTAGCCTGCCCGGAAGGTCTCTAATCCTATCCTCCTCAACCAAAGGAAAGTCTTCCCTTCTCCAGACTTTCTCCCTCAGGTTCAGGCTGCAGGATTCCTGAGGGCTGCCCTTAGCAGTGAAGACTGAAGCAAAGAAGGCATTCAGCAATTCTGCCTTCTCCGTATCCCTTGTCACCAGGGCCCCCGCCCCATTCAGAAGCGGGCCCACATTTTCCCGAGTCCTCCTCTTGCTGCTGATGTATTTGCAGAAGCCCTTCCTGTTGTCCTTGACATCCCTTGCCAGACTCAGTTCCAGCTGGGCCTTAGCCTTCCTCGCAGCATCTCTACATGCTCTGACTGCATTCCTATAATTCTCCCAAGTAGCCTGTCCCCTCTTCCACATTCTGGGTACTTTCTTATTCTGTCTGAATTTGGCCAAGAGCTCCTTGCTCACCATGCAGGTCTCCTGCCCGCTTTGCTGCACTTCTTACTCATAGGGATGCACTGCTCTTGAGCTTGGAGGAAGTGATGCTTGAATACTAGCCAGCTCTCACGGACCCCCCTTCCTTCTAGGGCCTTAACCCATGGGATTCCTCCAATTAGGTCTCTGAAGAGCCCAAAGTCCGTTCTCCTGAAGTCCAGGGATGCAGCCCTGCTTGTTGCCTTACTTCTTTCCTGCCTAATCCTGAACTCCACCATATCGTGGTCACTGCAGCCAAGGCTGTCCCCAACCTTCACATCTTTAAGCAGTCCCTCTCTGTTGGTAAGGACAAGGTCCAGCAGGACACCCTTCCTCATAGGCTCCGCCACCATTTGCGACAAGAAGTCATCATCAATGCATTGCAGGAGCCTCCTGGACTGCTTGTGCCTTGCTGTGTAGTCCCTCCAGCAGATGTCAGGGTGGTTGGAGTCCCCCATGACAACCGGGGCCTGTGATCCTGAGGCTGCCTCCAGCTGTCTGTGGAAGGCCTCATCAACTTCCTCTTCCTGGTCAGGTGGCCTGCAGTAGACACCCACAACAGTGTCCCCCATGCTAGCCTGCCCTTTGATCTTTACCCGTAAGCTCTCAACTGCCTCCTCCTCCTCCTCCCCGCCTAGGCAGAGCTCGATGCATTCCAGCTGCTCTCTCACATAAAGAGCAACTCCACCACCTCGCCCTCCTGGCCTGTCTCTCCTATAAAGCACATATCCATCCATGGCAGCGTTCCAGTCATGTGAGCTATCCCACCATGCCTCCATGATTGCAACGAGATCATGGCCCTGTGATCGCACACAGATCTCCAGCTCCTCCTGTTTGTTCCCCATGCTGCATACATTGGTATACATGCATTTTAAAGAGGTGGTCATGCCTGCAGGTTTCCCAGGAAGGGTGTATGGGGGTCCCCCATAGCCATGTCCCAAACCCACATCCCCAGCTGCATGCACCTGTTGGAGGCCCCCCCAGCGAGTTCTAAGTAAGTAAGTTCTAAAACTTACGTGACCTGGAATATACATAGCAACACTGGCCCCAGCACAAATCCCAATGTAGTTCCACCAATGACCTCCCTTCACTCTCTCACTCTGAAAAAAGAGTCCTGTATGATAGCCTGTTTTGTATATTTTAAGCCCCTAAAGTACCTTCATATGTCATTGGTGAGAGACTTTGTCATATGCTTCTGGAAATCCAAAGAGACTCTATCAATAAACCTTCCTTGTCACATGCATATTGACTCTTTCAAAATTACTTTCTTTAACAAAAGCCACGTTGACTACACCCAAATGTATCACATTCATCTGTGTGCCATTAATTCTATTACGTATTACTTTGTGGACGACTTTACATTTGGCAATGCTAATACTCATGTTGTTCAGACAAGCCCAATTTACCAAGCTACAGCAGATTGTGCTGTATAACAACACTGCCCCTGTCAAATATTTGTCATTAACTTTTCTATTATCAGTGAAAAGGAGACACCCAAGCAGCTGAACCAATAAACCCTCATTTCCCATGATTTTGTTAATTACAGCTAAGCTTCCACACAGATTCTTTGGGCTGAGGTCTAAGCTTATGGTGCAACATTTTTCTCTAATGGGGATACAAATAGAGTCTCTCTCCTACCTGACATATTTTCATGACATTTGTAGGAACTTAATATCTTTGGGAACTCAAGCACTGTTTCAAATTTGTTTGGAACGGAAAAATATGTTCCAAAGTTTAAAAGGAGGGGAAACATGACTAACAAGCAATATGGTAACACCACTTGTTTCCAAAGGAAAGCAGGCTAAAAACACAGTAGGTCTCCTTTTTTTCTCTGACAAATGAAAGTCTGAAAGTTTGGTTTTGTAGAGGACATTCTAAAGCATGTTTCGTATGGCTTGGTTTTGTCCAGGAGACAATCTTCTATGAAAGAATAGAAATTTGTACGATTATGTTATCAGAGGAGCAATATGAAGAACTGACTGAATGGATCTAGAATAAGCTTTCTATTCATTTTGTTTGTAAGATTTTGCATTTTGTTCAGATGTATTTTAAGTTTTGTGTTTGAAAAGCTTTTCAATAAAGGTATCAGACATCTTTATTCTTCCATTAAACACTCTGTTTGTCAAGAATTAACTGGCCATTCTTGTCACCTTTAAGGTTAAAGAAATCTGCCCTGGGCCTTGTTTAGGCTTACGAAGACAAAGAAAGGCATGCATTTTATTTATATTTCCTTTGCATGCTACCATTAAATAATGTTTGGGACCTAACATCTTTCAGAAGAGAAAATAGATGATTTTGGTTTCAGATACCTGGAAGGGAACATGAGTAACCCACACAGAAGTGGGGTCTTTTTCTATCACAAAGTACTCCTGGCTGTACCCAGGGGCATGGAAAGGCTGCATTCTTGCATGTCCCCAAGCCATATATACCTATGTTCTGTAGACTTGAGCATTTCTGCTCAATAAATAAATAAATGCCTCTATAATAAATGCATTAAAAAGGCAGCATATTTCACACCTAGTCTTAAACTGAATTCTCTGCTGAAGTATGCAATGTTTCTTACCCATTCACTAATATTTTTTTCAGGTTGCTAGCAAAAGATTAAAGCCTTTATTTCCTTGCAAGAATGAATAATGTTCTTTGGCTAGACCGACTGCTGAAACACTTTTTCCACCACTCTACACTGTCTGTGCATTAACCACAGAACTCCTAGCCCAGTTATAATTACCTTGAACTTGTGCTCATAATTCTCAAAAGCTTCCATGACCATGCAGACAGCCTCCATGGAGCGCTCCAGTCGTCCATCCACTCCATTAAAGCGATACATGCTACCAGAAACATCCACTACCAGCCGCAGGCGTTTGGGTTTCTGCTGGGGGCTCCCCGGCTAACAGGGAAACAACAGGAAAAAAATAAACAACAACCTATATATCTGGGAAAGCTAAGCATCAGTAAAATAAAACTTTTTAGAATGAAAACCTACACTCTTTGCAAAGCAAGAAGCCTTCATCCAGTAAAGGCAGATTTTTTTTTTTTTTAAAAAAAGAACAAACTCATTTTTACTGTTTTTCTAACTCTTTAAATTCACCTTCAATTTTCTTCCTCACCTTCTATGACTGCAAAAAGCTACCAGGAAAAGTTCCATACATTCTTGTGAGGAAAATACCTCTTCTGTCTCATTTCGCATTCTTTTCTTAACTTTTTTATTTCAGTAAAAAGACTCTCATAATTGCTCTTTTTGCCAAGACTCATATGGGAAATACTGTCTCTTGGCTTACGCTACTAACAGAGACCCTTGTAAGACTGTAAAAACTTGTCTGCGGAGGTTAATATCATTCTAAAAATGTTCGAAGTCTTGTTTTGATGAACTACTCATTTTTTCTTCATTCTGACTCTGAAACTGTTATTTTTTCCTGAAAATAATCTCCATCTGTTTTAACAATTTTGGCAGAGTATATTAAAGGGAGGTGCTTTATGTAACAAGCAATCGGATGAGTCTGGCTTCAAGTATAAGGCTATTAAAGATGATCTAGAAAAAAAAATCTCAAGAAAAGCAAATACCAAAAATATTCCTTTTATCTGTGAATGACTGCAAACATTTGTCTTCTATACAAGTATTACTGAAGCATTAGTGTATTTTCCTCTTCTTCAGTCTGGCATCCCTGCCCTATCAAAAGCAGGGGGATGGAGAAGACCCATTAAATTTTACATTTATTGTTTTTTAAATCAAAATCTAAAGTTAGCCTTTTCATCTCATAATTGAGCTCTTTTCCAAAGCCTTAAAACATATTTTGAGTAACCCTGAATTCTTCTCTTTTGGTAGAATTGGAAACAAGGACCTAATCACTTTTTCCTTACTGATCTTTCATGTAGGCAAAGTCAAGCTCTATCAGCTCTTTGAAGCAACAGACGTCAAGACAAAGTACCATAAAAACTGAAATCAGAGATTCATCTAACATGGGTAGCTGATGTATAAAAAGATACTGAGCTCATTTATTTAAAAAGAATTGTTAATGTAATTAAAAATAACAATCTGTCCTTAAATATTATTGTTAACACATACAAACTAGCTCTGGCTGGATTTTGTTGGTCTGATTCAAGTCATTTCTTGGTTATTGACTCACATATGGCTAACCATACTGCTCCTAAGGAACGGCTGAAACAGATCACAGGACAGTCGATTTTATTGTATCTTGATGGCTTTTACTCTTTTTTTTCTCATTACTGTTCGTATTTTTTAAAAATTCAAATATCTGTGAAAGCTGAAATTCTTGGCATATCCTGGACTAAGTAGAGGGCATTTGTAAAGATCATTACTTTTTTTAAACTTCCCATGGTGTCGCAGTGAAAATTAAATTCAATTAAGGTAGTGAGAAAATTTCTCTCTCTTTTTTTTTTTAGATAAACAAAGAAAATGTTTTCTACTAATCATCTTCAGCTCATCAAAATATAAAATAAGAATATAGAAATTGTTGAACTAGATCAAAACAAAGGACTGCCTACAGCAGCATCCTCTTTCTGAGCTTGGCCAGCAACAAACATCTTTGGAAGACTTTAAGAAAAAGAGAAACAAATCCCTCATCTTTCAGTCATCTCTGTCTCAGAGACTTCCCAAGCCAGAGACAGTACCTCTGAGTTTCTCCCCTCTCTATATATAACTCATGGAAACTCTAAATATATATAATACATACCCATTAAGAAATCAGCAAACTTGTTAATTCTCTTCCCTCTCTCCTTTCACTACTTGTTGGATACTTACTTGTGGCTCAAGTTCTCCCCGTCGTTTATAAATGGCTTTTTCTCCTGTCAGCCCATCAATGATTTTGGCATCATCCAGCTCCCCAACAGCTTGGTGTCTCAGCCATTGTCTTTCCTTACCCTTGGCCTACAGCAGAAAAGCATCCTTAATTCACTTCGTGATATGGGTGTATTTTATGCAATTTAGTACCTACCGAATATGACATACAAATTAATTTTGTTTCTAATTATGTGATAGTTTTGGCAAAAGTTAATAAAATTTCATATTGGTCCTGCTCTTTTTCACTTAAAGAATAATTATCACTGACAAAGAATCCATTCCCTCTGTAATTTTGTCTTCTTTAAGCCTTTTCGCATATGGGAGTTTAATTATGGACTGTGGAAATGTTAGTCTTTTTTTCTTGCAAACGCACTGGAAAATAGCATAGTAACAAACCTGGGCAGAACTGCAGCCAGAGGAACATGTATAACTGACCATACGGGTTCTCCTTCCAAGCAGTGCAAGAAAATAAATTGGGTGACTTAAACAGTAATAACCTTAGGTAATGGTAAATTGTTTCTTTTAAAACAATATTCATAATGAACAGTTATTTTAAAATAAACACAGAAAATTATGCAAATAAAGAGACAATCCATTAAATGCTTCTTTTATTTTATTTAAAAGAACACTAGTTATCTACAGTCTGACTTCAAAATGTGTTACAGTCCAGGAGCTCAAATACTGATGCAACTCTTGCACATAGAGGCAAGTATTGAGGATTGAACACTCAAGTACTTAAGAATATAAACAATATATTTAAGAATATTTTCAAAGGACAATTTCATCATGGTTCACACTCCACAGGATCCATTTGAAGACAGCAAAGTCTGTTTATGTGGGTTTAATAGTTTATTTAATATCTGCTTAAATCCTCAGTTTGAAGTTGCTCAAACTAGTAGCAAGTCCAGGAAGGAAAGACTTTTAATTTATATATATATATAGTGCATTTGTATTCTCGGCCAACAGCAGGTCAGTAGCTGGAGGCAAATCAAACATCCAGCAGGACATGAAAACCAGTTTGTCTTTGAACAAAGCGTGAAGCATTACATTGCAAATCCCAAGCAAACTGCAGGCTTGGAATTTGAGAGGAATAGTCTTTACAATTTTGTACCGTCTGAACAGTCAGAGATGGCTTCTTAAAGCCCAGAAAGTCTTTGTGATTGTTTTGATCAAATTTTTTGATGGTTTTGCATTTTCGTATTTATGGAAAAAGGAGTTCTGGATTGCTATATAGTTGCCTATACGTACTTAATAGTGATGGACTGCTTATTTATGAAAAAAAGTTGGCAGAAAGAACACAAAGCCACAGGGAAAGTCCTGTAAATACTGGAACGTATGTAGATCCTTAATACTTCAAGAACTGAGGACTAATGTTCTGTCAAGTGCTTGTGACTTGCTTCCTTCTGGTATTTGGGAGGAAGAAACAACAGAAAACTCTAAATATTCAGCTTCATTGAGCATATTCTCAATTAGTTTCACTACTGTTTCACTGACAAAGCTTTAGCTTTAAGGGTATTTTCTCTTCAAGGAAAAGCAGTGTGGGAAGAAAATTCTTTTAACTACGGACATGGTTAAAAATCTGTCCAACTATTTAGTGTCTTCTGAAGTTTGTCTGCTATTCTGCTTATGCAACAATAAACAGTAATTGAACTGAAACCGTATTAGAGGAACACAGAGTCAACATTGTTTCCTCTAAAATAGGAAAGAATACTGATAAAATGTGACCTAACTGCTTTCCAAAATAATGCTAAAATTATTTAGGCTACTTAACATCTGTCTCTTCCATGTAGAACTTCTAAGAATTTCTTCTCTTTTTTAAAAGTAGAAAAAAATCTCCTTAAGTATACGAGTTATACAATGCATGGATAGACAAAACATAACTTTCAGAGTTTTCAAAACATAATTTTCACACATTTAAAAGCAACATGGATATTTACTGTTAACCAGAAAAACAGAGCTATTACTTATAGAGATTGCTTAGAAATTTTACTAAAAATACACAATTAATTATTACTGTAATATACTGCCACTGTACTGATGAAAAATATTACCTATATTGCTCATGTTGCCTTCAAAATGAGAAAAACTGTGCTAGATACTATCTCTTTTCATCAGTATCACCATGGCTGATGACAATACACCACTGTAGTAATTCTTGTCATTGAAAGATACCAAAGGCATAGTTACAAAAAAAAAAAAAAAAAAAAAAAAAAAAAAAAAATACAGCTGTGAAATCACAGAAAAAAGGTTGTCTCTCTGAAGCAATCACATCTAAATATGTTACTTGTAATGATATAGGATGGTATGAAACACTCCTAGTCCTGGCCTGCATTCGTTTCTGGGGTAAGTTTCTTGGAAAACTTTCTACATAAGTTTCAAAAAAAGAATAGCTGTTCAAGCTGGGAAAGTGTAAGCACTACTACGGACAGGGCACAGGGATTTCCATGCTGTTAGCTCTCTGAGCCATGTTTATTATAGCACTGTCATTATTTTACTGTTGCGACTACAACTGGAGGAATCCCACACAGTCTCACTTGGACAGAGCCCCAAGCTCAGGTCTGGATTTGTCCACTTTAAACACAGGTGCCTAACTGGGATTCAGAAACTGGGAGGACAGCAGCCGCAGATGCCCTCTGTAATCAATAAAAAGAGAAGTACTTCTGGAGGCCAAGTCATCTAAAATCTAATTGCTCCCAGGAGGTCCTTCCTGAGTGACCACCTGACCATAATTTTCGACTCTGGAGTGCGGACACGTGAGCTTTATTGAGGGGTTGGTCAGCTCTAGGAGAGAAAAGGCAGCTCTACAGCAGTTTGACTGGATTCTTCAAATTCTGGGTTTGCTATTTCTACACAAGACATACTACAACTTGTAGTACTTTGTTAATTTTGCTCAAATAGTTGATAGGGATCAGTGAGTTACATAAAATAAAAGGAACTAAGAAATAATATTCTCATACCTAATTTGTGCATTACTTTTATGAAAAAGCCTATTCCAAATACATCTTGCTGCTACTACCCATTCTTCAGAGATATTAACTACTACCAGATCATAATCCCAGTCTCCTGAGTCTTGGATGTATAATATAAGAAACATTCCCCCTCCAATAAAACACACACATGTCCAAAAGAAAATCCACATTAAATAAGTATGGCTAACATAATTTCATTATGTGAATACAATCATTTCGAAACAAAACAAACTCAAACAGTTTTCAAAAGCTGAAAGTGTTCTCTGCTGAGAAGGTAATTTGAATTTTCATAAGAACTAAAATTTTCATCAAAAGCTGCAACTGCACACTGATATCTGAGCTGCAAAGTTTACTACAGTTGATTGTGCTATTAATTTTCTATCACAGAAATAAAGAATGTCTGACTGATAACAGAGAAAGAAAACAGTTTTAGCTGAGAACCCTGGTGTACGTAGGATCCAGAAAAAAAGGAGAGACAATGCCATGTCCCTCACCAGGCTGAATGATTTACTATGCCGAAGAATAAAAAATATTTTTTTCTCATAAAGATAATATGAAATGTGCTTGGACTGAGCTTCCAATTAACAGCAAGCATTTTTCAACTAAGTAACTCCTGTTATGAATACAGGTCATTGACTTATCTTCAGTTTCCTAGTGCATCTTCTAAAAAAATAGCTACCAAAATGTGTATATAAATGTATAAAGTTAAAATCTTACTTTCATTATTGTTTTTATCTCAAGAGCTGGATTTTCTGAATTCAGTGAGTTTGCCTTTGCATTATAAATACTTTCATTATTTCTGTGGTTAGCTGTTACAGATTTTTTCCAGGAAGTTAGTGAAGTTTCATAAAATCGTGAGGCTTATAAGACTTTGCCTTGATATTAAAACGACCCTTTTAACATGAAGCAACAGGATATGCCTCCTTGTATTATATTATATTATATTATGATTATCATAATCCCTAAATATTAGAATTTTGGCTCCAAGATACATATAAAGCAAATTAAAAAAAGACTTTAAACTGAAGATTCACTTATTGTCCTAGAATATGCTTCCAACTGCATGTCTGCTAGAAAAATGGTAAAAACAAACAGGTAGATTATAAATAACACAGGAGAAACAGATTTATAGCTAAAATTTTGCAGCTAAAAACTCTCATTACAAACCCAAAGCTAACTCCTGAATCGAAATGTATTAGCTGCATGGATGAATCAAAGTGTATTACTACAAGCCCATCTAACATGTCCACTGTACAAAGAGCTCTCTGATTTGATATATTCCTAATGAAATCGGCTAACAGTTTTGTGTGCGTATGTGATTATAGTAGCACTGCTGTAGTCACAATGGCTGAAGGATATAAATAAGGCAAAAAAAAAAAAGGTTACCTTTCTTATTTCCAATAACAGGGGACTGGACTTTTAAATCCAGGAGACCCTCAACCATAAGAGGTCACTTCTTTTTATATTTCATTTTTATTGCAAAAGTAAGGAAATGTATTAGACATCAAACTGTGACTAATTAGTATACTTACATAAATGTATATTAGTGGTTGGTAGCCTTCAATAGAAATAAGGCATCTCTAAGAACCTTTCTCTGATTAAAAATGTACTTTTTTTCCTTTCTTTTTCACTGAAGACTAGTAGATTCCTCCTTGAAATGATGAATTTTTTGTTTTATTTACACTGTATATGAATACCAGCATCAGTAAAGCCTGGAGCAATTGCAGGACCAATTACTAGAAATTTAAAAACCAAATTGGTCTTTTTGGTTAGTTTCCACTTAGGAGACTGAGGCTATATTTATTTTAATTATAAAGAGTTAAAAAGAAACACGAGAAAAATTCTTATTCTCAGCTGCATATAAGATATGATTTGGAGAAGTGTTTCTCTCCTTTAACATCTATAGCATTACATTTTTAAGCTAAAGAAAGTCTCTTGGGTAGAAGGTAAAGACAAAGATTGTGATCTACACACCATCACATACTCTTTTAATAACATATAGTGTTCTATCTCACAAAATTGTGCTCCTGAATAAGTAATCTCTGTAAACTGTGGTATGGGAATATTGCAACTTGTAGAGACAAGCACTGAGATCCAATTAAAAGCTACCTTTGAAAAGGTTATATGAGACTGTATTTGTCCTATGTAACTATGATTAGAATTTTGTTTTTAATCCTCAAAGATATCATCACCAGATGGTGGTAGAATACTAAAATACAGCAGGGTAAAACGCATAATGTAATGTTCCTTTACCAGTGAATCTAACATTACCTGCAGATTGTCTAAGATGATGCGGAGCGACTGAACCTGTCGTCGGACTGCTCCAGAAAATCTTTCATAAGTAGATGCATCATATTCACTCATCTGAATCTCTTTCAACCTAAAGTAAAGAATAGGGAGCTAAGAATACATCAGGAAACAAGCATATCATCCATTTTCATACATGTGAATAAGCTTGCTTGGTGATAACAGGAAAATTCAGATGGTAATGACCAAACCGGAGACGACTCAAACAAGTGGCCGCTGCTTTTTTGAATTTTTGAGAAGATAGGTAATTGTCAATGTCTACAGGGACTGCATCACATTAAAACACATGAAGGCTACTCTTTTAACCTGCTTTAATGTTTGGGAAGAAAATCAGATGTTCCAAAAACTGCAATCAATTTCTGAAGGTTTTATTGGTTCAGGTGTTGCTATATGCATTTAAAAGGATTGTGAGTTCACTATTCATTACTTCTCCAGCAAAGTATTCTGAACATACATGATTTATACTTTAACACAAAGGTTAAGTAAAGACACACTTCAAGGACAGATTTGTCCTTGAAGACCTACAACTAGTCATTCTGTCTCAAATATCTATCTTTATGTTTCATAAAATGATGAAACCTTGAAGCAAAGAAGACATGCACGAACATTAAGAAAAATGTGCTCCCCCCAAAAAAAGTAATGTCACTGAACTCCGTGTTCTGTACAGAGGTCTAGTAGAGAGAGTTAACATCTGTGCTATAAAAACAGATACATGCTTTTTCTGTAAGTTAAGATAAGATGTGTCCACTTAAAGCCCTGTACTGTTCTTATCAACATCATATCTAAACAGATACTCTTAAACCGGTGAAATGCAGGATTGGAATGTAATTACAGAGGTCCAAGGGTGAAGTACAAGCTAAGGCACAGATGGTTCTGCTGGGTGTATGCACTATATGACATTTTCAGTGACCCAGCATCAAGTAACAAGGCAGCAATTGTGAATCTGCCCACCCTCCCATCCACTGTATGGCTGGATTCAGTCCTAAGTTAAGACATATTACTCTATGTGTGTACAGCTTATTTTGAATTCAGGCACTTCTTATCATGTAACTTTATTCACATTGCTGTGAACATACTGACTTTTAAGTGAACTATGAATGGATACTAATGGATATATAGACCAGATCAATTATACTTTTAATGATAAAAGTTTTAATACCATGGCAAGTTACTTGCATAGACATTACACATGAGAATAAACATTATAAGAAATGAGGTCCAGACCCAAATTGCTGTCTGTTTTGAATTATGCATAGACATAGTCATTATAGTCAACTATTACTCATTAGAGGTAGGAAAGGGACACTTCCTGTGTTGTACACTTTAATTTACTTTATGACTCCTAAAAACTGAGTTCAGTCTCTTCACATCAATGAAGAAAATATTTTCTTTAAGTATCAAATAAAAAGCCACCTGTGCAGTTTTACTGTGTTAGACTTTACAACAATCCACAGAGATAGCTGGTTCAGGAAACTGCTTGAAAAATACTGTATCTGTTCAAGAGCTTACTAACTTCAGTCTTACTATTTGCTAAAAGTTGTTTTTATTATCAAGATGGATGTGCTGGATATATTTAAAAATCATATTATCAACAAAGAGCAGTCTGCCTGCTCTTTGTTTGCTGTCTGTAAATGCAATATTAACTATTTTCCTTTCACTACTAAAAGGCATTGCATTATAAGATCAAGAAAAAAAGCATGTTAGAATACTGATTTTTTTAAAAAAACGTATCAAAATCAGAGAAGCTAAGTGTCTCAGTTTTATACAGGCCATTTGATCTTTCCTAAGAGGTCAAAACAACATTTTGGTTTCAGAAACGTCTCTAAATACAATGACATAATACCTAAAAAATGTGCCATGTTTGTCTTAATTATGATGAAATGTGAAAATAATACACTGCGTTGTGTCAGCTTTAGAAAAATCTCTTGCAAGCGGAAAACCTCAGGACACCCTGGAGATTAAAACTGTGGTGTGAAGAACAGTAGAATGAACAGATGTAATTTTTGTTCTGTTGAAACTGGGCAACTCAAAAAGCTTTCCATTACCAGTACTATCTAGCCGGGAAAACAGTCAATAGCTTTCATATTAAGATTCTCCCTTCCAGATAATTATGCACTGACAAAACAGTAAACTTTGCAGTTTCCCTTATTTTTTTCCTTAGCCTGAGGACTCCAACCTGCGTTCTCTTAACTTCTATCTGCCAGCTCTCACAGCTACCCAAAGAGGTACAGAATAATAATCCAGATCAAACGTGCCTTCAGAACGGGTCACTGTTACTGCTGGGACAGCTTGCTTGCTGGTTTTAGCATGACGTGAATTGTTACCTCATGTGCAGATACTCAGATTTTACAGGACGCAGCAGCACTCTTTCCACAAGGTTTAGCAGTATCTAGCAGTTTCTCCTAGTATGAACTTTACAAACCATTATTTAGGAAGGTAGAAATTCATCAAAGCATGCTGTGTATGCTTACATGCATAGGCATAAGAGACGTACAGTATCCAAGACCTTACATATCAACTGTTTCTATTATGAAGCAACTGATAAGCAACTTTCAAGAACGGACATGTACAAAGGGTTAAAAACAACCCCTGTCCCTCATATTTACCAAGGCATAATCCACTAATTTCTAGATGTAAAATAAAAAGAAAAAAGTAGGGGTGAGGCAAAACCAAGCTCTGCCTTCCCCCTAAAAACAAAAGATTAAATGAGTATTTTTAATTTAAATTTCTGTATGTTGCTATGTGAATTAAATCACTATTAAAAGATGTTTTTCCTCTCAGGATCTTTTCTTGTGATCTCTGCTATAATCAGTGTTTTCTCCTCATCTTAATTAATCAATAATGCCCTAATGACTATGCTAAATGCTGTAGGCAATTTAGTAATAAAAACATGATTAAAAAAGAAACTTGACCTGAATGCAATAGCTAAATTGCTGTTTTAAAACACAGTAATACATATATAATGTGTGCTCTGTAACCTACTTATTCATACATAAAGTAAATGATAATCACACACAGTCCTAATAGTACCTAGATTTACACCCCCACTAGGAACCACTTTATTAATAACATCAAATCATGAATTCCTGTTTAAAAGATACTTCTGAATTCAGTCACTCCTATGTTTTAATTTGTATCTAGTACTGCTTCAGACAGATACTCACACCGTCATATGTTCTGGACTGAAACTGTAAAACTGTTTGTATGACTGTCAATACACTTAGCTTTTTTTTATTATGAAAGTACAAGAGTGTGACTTCAGAGTTCATTTGGTAGAAGAAGTCTGAATCTCTGCTCAGGCTAAGAAATACTTGGTTAGTTCGTGTACAGTGATGCTGGCAAGAGCTATGGTTCTTGTTGAGCTCTAATAGCTCAAATCATCTAATAATTTGGCTACAGGTCTTACATACAATTTGGACACATACATCTTGCACACAATTTTCACAATGTTTAAGAAAGTAAATATTCACATCAGTCTCACTGTCCATCTATCTAGGTTTTATTCTACGTAGTTACATGGTCATTTAAACAGTGTGGTTTAATTCAATAAAGCATTCTGTACATCCTGTCCACACAAGTTAAACACATGCTGACAAGCAGTGTTAAATGATAATGACAAGGGTAAGATAGTTAATAGATGCATTTTAATAAAAAAGAATTCTTTTTAGCTATCTTTCCAAATGTTTCTGGGAAATGAAAGGGAAAATAAAGACTTTCACATTACCTTTGTTTAAAGGCCTTTTCGCCCATCTCCCGTGCAGCTCTCTTAACCTCTTCAGGAACAGCATCCTTTTCAGCTTGAGATATTTGGTAAACTTTGTGGCTGGCATCCAGTCGGTACGGTCCACCCTTACCACCTAAGCCAGCAGTGTCTCTCCCACCTGCAACAATTGAGATGAAAAAAAAAAGTCAAGAATAAGTATTCAATAATAACTACAAAAGCTTTTTCATTAAAGCTGGCATTGTTACATCAATAGATGTTCACAAAATTTACCAATAGTCCCCCAGGAAATACTTATTGCCATAGATTTTCAAAAACAAATAGCTATCATGGTAAAGAATCCCACTGGAATATACATGTTTATAGCCCTCTGAGGTCAGATTTGGAAGTGTTTCAACTTCTACAAAGGGCAGACCATGGGAGTCTTAAACACATCCTCAAAGATGCTGGTTGTTCAAGCCATTCATTCTGACTACTCTCTTCTCCCTTTAATTTGTTGGCTCACACGGTTCTCAAACCACTTTATACGTGATCACTCTCATGCTCGCTAAAATTAGAAGGCACTTTGTCTATTCTCACTGCCTACTTCCTATGCTACCTAAATCTCTGGGGCTACAGACATCTAGGAGAACGGCAGGTGACTGAGTCTAGTTTCTATGGCTGCAATTTCCAGTTCTCTATGTGGCCAATGAAAAGAAACAGAAAGTCTAATTGAAGTAAGGGTTCCCTAAATGCAGCCTCAGTTAGGCACTGCAACTCCTTCTTTCCACTGACAATAAAGGAACTACGTATAAAGTATTATAGCTCTGAGCTGAGGAGAATCTTGTGCAAATGCATTTCTGACTGGAACAACATTTCTCTTAGACATGCTTAAAAGATGCACAATGAATGAAGACCTGTTCCACCAGCCCAAGTGTTTCCACCAACGTGAGGCCTGTTGTTTGGATCAACCTTTCCGTGCTTGGGAGAACTGACATCCAAACCACTGTCCCTCTCAATTGTTATCTGCAAAATAAAAAATAAAGTTGTAAAGTTCTCTTATTTTAACCACTATAATGAACTAGTATGAACCTACTGCTGAAGAGCTGTAAGACCAGAATGAATTCAAGAAATGCAACATTCCACCTGCTGATGACAACAGGACACAGGGTAAAACAGGGCTCCTGAGAGGTACATGAGACTCATATCAGACCGAAGAATACTACCACCCAAACCACTTAGTGCATTCAGATCTTACCCACACTAGAGAAATAAGTGCTTTCTGATAATAGCTAATATAACTAATAATCCCGCTGTAGCCCAGGACCAACTGTAGTTTTAATGTCTTTTAGTTAAATCAGCAGCACCTGGCTCTACATCCACTTACACATTTCACGCACACACAGCTATAACTCAGCTTTTTTTATTGCCCAGCAGACTGATCCTCTTTCATGTACAGCAGCTAAACAAATAGCATGCACTTCTCTGACATAAATAAATGGCTAGTTCAAATTACATGCTCAGAGTGGCATGTAACGTGATGCAAAAGTGATGACTGCAAGGGTGGGTTTTCTAATGTGAACACCTGTCCACTGACCGCACTTTCCCCATCGATTTACTGTACAGTTGAATACCCAACAGCTGTCAGGTGGTCAGGACTGAGTCACTCTAGGCTGGTGTTGAATTCAAGCAGGTGACTGACACTAAAAGAATATTTTTCCGTGTTATGAACTCTGAGTCATGTAGGGAATCAATGATTCACTAGTAAACTGCCCTTACATTGTCGATCTTCTATAATTTAATACCAATTTATCATTGCATGAAACTTAATGACACAGACATAAAATTGATGTCTTTAAGCCTAAACTCTATAAATAAACTTTCTTCTCATACTATATTACATTTATTTCTCTGTTGAATTTATGTGTCCCAGTAAATACAGTTCATTGCCTTCTCAGAAGTTCACTGGCATAATCAGGGTTTTAACTGAGCTGTAGTTTAATCCTTGAATTCTCTGTTCTGCTGACTCAATTTAATACTGACATGAATTCCATACATGTTTTTGATTTGAAAACATATTGTCTAACAACAGTGTCTTGCAACTGTTCAAAACAAAATTTTCTTTCTTTTTATAGAATTTATATTAATTCACAGAGGTACAATACATCCTCTGTGAACCATGTCATTAGTGTACAATTAAGATGTAATCTGAAAAATTATATTAATTTAATATTTGTATGCAAAGAAAGATACTTATAACCACATCAGCACGTTAGCCTTAGGGTTATATATTTTTCTGGTTAAAGAGATTTTCTCCAAAATAAACAGTAAGAACTGTTTTGTGTAACCAGTAGATTAGCATTCCAAATTTATCAGACATACTGAAGTAAAAAAAATTGCTGAATTTAGTTTAAAATAAAATCATAAAACCAAAAATTTAGTGTCAGACTCATGTAATATTATGCTATAAAGAGAAACAATAAAATTATGTAAAATCCTTTATATTTTTATCTGTTTGGGTCCTTTATAGAAAAGTATGTAAAGTTCTGCAAAAGGAAGCTAAATGAGGCAAATACAATCATAACCTGTGATTTATATTCCCTATTACATTTTCATCAAGTTTGCCATTGAAAAATTTCATTAAATGTTATTATTTTGAAATACAATCTTCTTTTTATATTATTAGGGAAAAGTTCTGTAGATAAAAAAAGCTTCTTTTCTTTTACTGCCCACATACAATAGTTCTAGGTGTATAGGCATATATGCTCCATCTAGACAAGCTTCTAGCATAATCCTGTTTTTACACTGTATATTGATCAGATTAAAGTAGGTTTTCTTAACTTTGAAATAGAGCTTGGTTAACAGAAAAGTTTTTAATTTAAAATGAATTATGACTTTTTGCTCTTAAAAGGGCAGTAGAACATTCAACATTTTACTTCTATTAAAACATTGAAAAAATTGCATGAGAGTTAAAGAGACACACAAGTGGTACAACAGAATGCAGCATAACAACATATCATCATTTTTTTGTATGCAATTAATAGGTTATTGAGTAAAATATTTGAAAACTTAAGAATACTAGAATGGAATAACACCATCAGCTGGGCACACTTCATGTCAGGGAACTGTTGTCATTTCACACCTTTACTTATTTTCTAAGTAAATTCTATCACACAAAATGTAGCAAAATGTTGCTGAATCAGAATACTTTAGCATCTCATTTTAATTAATACTAGATTATGCATGTAACTTATTTACCATACACTTAAAAGTTATGTTAAATTAGCACATTGTAGGTCCCTTTGAAGAAAAACAGTGCAGTGCAATCAAAATAAGTAAATGTGAATACTGATAGGAATTTACCAGGGACAGACCAGCTGGAGGGAAGTTACGTTGTACTGGGCTTTTTTATTTCTAATTATCTTAATTCAAAGCAAGATATAGTCTCTAAACAAAACATGGACTATTAAATGCTTTACTGAGGTTTATATTTTTCTCACAGTTTTCCCATATGTTTCTAAATGTAAACATCATATATACATAGATTAAATGGTTGGAGAGGAAGAGTCAAGGGTGTCTCCCATTAGTATCTCTGGATATACTTTCCTGGTTCTTCTCTGAGCTCTTAGATAGTTCTATCAGTGACTTATTAGGTACCCCCCACCCTGCCAGCCCTGTCTCTATGGATGTATCTCAAAACAATTTTATATCTCATGTATCTGCTGTGAAGGTGCATTTTTTTTTTTCCCTCTAGAAAGTAAGTTAGATTAGTGGAGAACTAGAACAGAACTGAAGATGTACTTTACGGAGATGAAATGGTAAATCACTGAGTCTGGATACAAAAGCAGAGGAAGGAAAAGGAAAAAACATAAGAGAAAAAATGTTGAACAATTACACATTCTTCAGCATGACGGATATAAAGAGATGAAAGAGCCACAGATAAGATCACCCTGCTGGAGGCTGGAAACTGTTGGAAAGATAGAGTCAAGGGGAAGGATCCCAAACTATCTTGAACCCGGCAAACAAATAAAGTTGGTGGGAAAAATCTAGTTTGACTGAAGTGAGAAGGAAGATAAGCAGAAATAGTAGTAAAAAAAAAGAAAAAGCTAAAATAAATTCAAGAAATGCACAGTAACCTCTCCAAGCTTGTTTGATTGGAACTTCCAAACCTACTGAGTTTTCTCTTACATACTGTTGTGATAGATAGCTTCCAAATATATAGATAATACGCTTGCTCAAGAGTTGACCTGCCCCCTCCTGTATACTTTCTTTTTAAATCTACTGTAAGGCTTCCATCAATGTTGTTCCTTTCAGTAAGATTTTTGACTAAATTTCTTTCTTCAAGAGAAACCTGTGCTGTTTCTTTACATGTTTATAGCTAAACATGAACTGAAACGCTTTATTTATTATTGTGAAGTTTTCATGCAGCCTGTTGTGCGTATCACAGCTTTTTAAAACAACAGGCAAATTCAGTCTAGTAGCCTTGAGTTTAGCTATGAGGTAAGGGTCAGAGCAGAACAGCTGGAAAAATGTGAAATTTTCCTTCTAAGATTTCCCTTGATTTCCAAAATAACCACCAATTCCAAAACACTCATGGCACATGTTTCTTGTCTACACTTGTTATATATATTGGTGATTTGAGATTAGGGAATGAAAGCACTTTTCTACTTTATCAGCCTCTGTTTGGCAGGTTCTTCTTTAAAGCTTTCACCACACAAGAAGCTGAACTGCCATCCTTTGCTAAGGCTAATATATGTGAATCTTATTTTACTCTTTATCCAGGTTTTCAGTACACTGCAATGATCTTAGTCTCTGGCTTAAAATCTCTTTTGCTCCTATTTTTTTTTTTTCCTGACTATCTTATATCCTCAGGCACATACACCAATGGGTAACAAGTATAATCCAAAGGACTGAATGGATGGAGGCTTCGTAGATGTTCCAATGAACATCTTTGCAGATGTTGTCAATGAAACAAATAAACAAAAAATTATATGTGAAAAGAACATGAAGACTGGAGGTCAGAAAGGTGCTAAAGATGCTAAAGAAAGGAATGAGCTTTTCTGAGGTGGCAAGACTATGAACTGCTTTAGAGGAAAAGAAATGAAGAAAGAAAGAGCAAATACCAAGCACTGTTAAAGCTCTAACATAGTTTTCTGGTCCTGCCTACTACATATCTATTCCTTCCTTTAGCAAGGGCAGCTATGCAGGAACAGAACTTAACATTTTACATTCAGCAAAAGATACCTGTTATCTGAACAACTCTCTCTATATCAGGTCCTTCTAAGATGTATGAATAGATGCCGAACAGTTACACACAACCACACTTCATTTTTTTCTCCGATAACTCTGGGATTCTACGAGCCAACTGAATAAGGAAAACTGATACAAACACATTCAGTATGGAAACAGAATAATCTTGTTATCCTTCATGTAGTAATGTAAAGTAGATATATAGGCCCAGAGAAGTCACTTACATGATTTAATTCACTCAACAATACAATGTAACCAGATGTTCCACATATGTATTATATTTATGCCAAATGCTATTAAATACATAGCAATTTGTAACAGGGGCCACTCTGAAGATGAGTCAAAGGGCATTAGTTTTGTCTAGACTTAAGCTAGTCAGAAAAACTATGGTAAGGGAACTCTACTGTGTACTAACCAAGTCTGCTGTGTACTACTGAGTGTAGAATTACACTCCTGTTACTTACGTGAATGTGGGATAATTCTGTCACATTCTGATACAAAACCTTCTAATCTAATAACAGAAACTCCTGGAGAACAAGAATTACTCTTGGAGAGCAAGAAACCACTGGCATACATCACTGAGTGCATGGCCCAATTTCAATACTTTCATTAGCCCTCTGAAAAGACAGGAGCTGAATTTGCTGTGAAACACACAGCTGACCCAGATACAATGTGCAATGCCTCTACAAGGCACTGCCATAGCTACGGGAAGCAAGGAGTTTGCAATAACCCATTAATAAAGTGTGTGAATTATGGAGAGGCCTGCTGTGCTCTAGTAATAAAATGATTTGTCCTACACTTTTTGCTCTAATATATGTGTTGTCTTCACAGTTATAGTACTTTCCTTCTAAGCCTGGAATGCGTTTTATTCTAGAAGTTTATGAACTTTCATACAGCTCTTAGACTGCATGAATAAAACTGATTAGAAACATTAACAAATTTAGGTTGAGCTCTTTTTATACAAGTGAGCTTAACAACATTTTAGCAGCCAGTAATCTTAATCATGCACTGCAATGAAACTGAGAAGAAAAAATGTCTTTAAGAAAAGCTTCACCACCTCAAAATCCTAGATAACAAGTGTTGGTTGGCTTCAATTTGCTTATGCCAAACAAATAATAAAGATAATAAAAGGAACAACAGGCAACCTCCAATATATCACATTTATTTGTCTGGTGGGAATAAAATCATCCTATTGGCTGACATTTTATGAGATTCATTTAATGAACTATTCAAAGTACCTATGGACTGAATATATACTAATGTCTGAATTTCTCTATTGTTAGCATGTTTGTAATTGTACACAAATTAAGCAGCAAAAGATACTTAGCAAATTCAATTGAAACAAACGCTCAAGTGTGCCTATTAGTCAATCATTCAAGTTCCAGAGTCTTCATGACCTGCAACACTGACATCTTTTCACCCACTCATTTTAAGTCCACACATTAGTTTCTTATTGTTCAAGTCTATTATATTAAACTAACGACTAATTACCAGAAGTTCTCTTTTTTGCAGAGATATGAAATCTCACCTATTGCTGTATTTTACCACTTAAAATTCTCTTTATCCCTGGGAGTTTCATGTAGGACATAAAACCAACAACTTCCACTGTCTTAGATGCCCATATCTCCATTACAATCTTGTAATAAGTTTATTATCCAAAACAAAAGGCAGAAAATCCACTTGGATTTAACAACTGCAGAAAAAGAACTCACGGTTATAGGTTAGGAAATTTCTTCTAGATATTGCAAGCAAAGATCAGGAGAGGTTGAAAATATTTCTATCTTTGAACAGAAAAGTAATAAATGAGTGATGACTTTTAACAAAATCTGGAGGGCAACTGACTGCTGTTTTTCCTTGATGCAAACCGGGATGAATTTCTGATGTAGACTCATTTTTTGGTTGTAGACCTTACTTTATATATGACATGTTTCTGTTCAACACAGGAAGTTGGCTCGAGAGTAGATGGCCTTTTAATGCAGCAGCTTGCTTTTGTATTCCAATCTGGTTAACTTCATTAAAATTCCTGAAGGGAACAAGATGTGTCAGTGCCTCCCGTTCAGAAGCGCTTGCCAGAAGAGCTGCTTTGCAATGCTCACAGCAACGAAAGCTGTTCTCTGCTTGAGGATGGGAGAGGAAACATTGGCTTCTGTTGGGGGTGACTTGCTGCATGCACAGGGGAAAGAAACTTTCTCCTGCTAGTTTTAGTGCATGTGGCCTTCATGCGACTAACCATCTAATCCAGTCCTCTGCACAAGACACAAACCTTATTTTAATACTCTAACCTCAAGTTTAAAAAAATGGTGAAAATCAGAAAGAATAATTCTAGACTAACATACTGCACATGTAAAGGGATGTGAACTGTACTTTGAAAAACAGACTATATTTTTATCCTGAAATTTCCTCAAATTATTTTTTTTTATCCTTTCCTGTCAGTTAAAACAGTGTCAGATATTTCTTACAGGATTTTGCATCTTCAGAATGTTAATCTTTCCTGTTCTCCTGCCTCCCAATCCGAAGACCTCAGTGTTACCCTAGGCTGTATTTAGCAGGTCACAGTACATCCTTTCCTCCAACACATTCTTTATCATCAGCAGCATGCTGAATTTATGCATAATTTTGTTGCAGGTACAAAAAAGTTTCAGATCAGGTTGTTTGGACATCAAAGGCAAATCTTTTTGTTTCCTGTTGGTTTTATATTCTGTTGCAAAGCTGATTCTCCCAAAGACAGAAAGAAAAAAATGTAGAATCAAAATAAGAACATAAAACTAGTGAGAAAAAGGCAAGAATAGGCAAAAGAAATCTCATTACTTTTACTACTTTTGTTGTATTATATATGGCTTTTTTCTATTTTGCTAAAAATTAATATCATAATTTCTATTCATGTGAATGCTGCAAAATTGAGACCACATGCCATATTTCCACAGAAAAGACAATATTTAGTAAGACAGATAAGACATATATTTAAAGGTTTTTTAATTTATTTTGCTTCATTTTTGTTTTATATCTTGCCTGCAAAACCTTGGAAGAATACAAAATGAAATAATGAATCTTCATTCGTCATATGACTCCTGTGAACACTTCCCTCTAAAAGTTGCCTTTAAAAATCATACAGAGAGTAAACTTATCTGTCTAGATTCACAAAACTGCTCAAAGCATCACTGCACTAATCAAATTTTGGATTTGTAAAATAAAAGTGAAATCACAGGTAGGCTAACCTGAGTGGGAAAGAGGTGGGGACTGGGAGCGAAACACATAGAAAGGGGTGTCTGGCTTGCACCTGAAGGAGGTTTTTATACATCAGCTAAGAAATCTCCAAACCCCCAAATCAGTAAGCACTATCTCAGAACCTCTATGGTATTAGTTCCCTTAAAGTCTTTTGCCCATGAATATGTATATATTCTATGGCTTAAATGAAATGCTGGATGAAGTAAGGATAAAATATTATGCATTTCTTCTATCTCATAGATCCTTCATTTTGTTAACACCTATGTAAATTCCACTTTCATCTGTTGTTATTAAAAATTTCCAAGTCTTTTCCTTCCAACTGAAAGATATGAGGTCATGATCTTTTCAATATGCTAATCCACTACAAAATGATCAGAACAGACAAAGTCTGGCTTGGTTATTTATCATCACTATTACACACATCCAAACTACATCACTATGGTAGTTTATTTTGCTGCACTAAGAACCATGTGAAATACGAGGATGAGCTGGTTATACATGAAAGATGGAAAGTACTGTTTAAAGAAACCTTAGCTAAACATTTCAAAAGTGTCTAAGTGTTGAAGAAAAAGCTATTTTTTCTGTTACTTGTCTTTTTAAGCCCCTTATGTAGTTACAAAATATTTTATCCATATTCAGCAAGCTTTGCGGGCAATATTTTCCACTGTACCTGTAACATCTTCTGAGTGCAAATTTAAAGAGGTGTTTAGTAATGTTTAACAATGCTTAGTAAAATTAATCAACATTTGAGACTGAACAAGTCCACTGACCTGGCCTTCTTCTGGGGCTCAACCAATATTTGAGCTCAGGCATTTAGAAACAAAATGCTTAATCACTTTTGTATTTTTGATTTTACCATAAAGATACAAGGATCCATTTATTTGGGAAACATTTACTATCATAAACTTGGAAAATTCTATATTCAGTTTCTTCTGGAGTAGTCTGAATAATCAAAACTGGAAAGGAAGGATAAGTGAATAAAAGGTACAATTAGGAATGTTCTGGACAGAAAAGTGCAGGGACATTGCACTGTCTAAAGAAAGTTGAGAAAAAGTACACATGGAAGTAGAAAAGTCTTATTTTGAACAGTCCTAAGACCTTGTCAAATCTCTCCTTAAGTAGCAGAGACCTAAGTTATTCAAAATTTTAATAGTTTTGTTTTATACGAAAGTCATCTATATGTAACATATGATTTAAATTTTCATCACTTTTGTCCTTTCACTAATTAGAGAGCAAATTTCATAAGAGTGAAATTATTAGTACACATCTGTTTTGTTCTGACAGCAGGTTTTCAGTGACTTTTTGAGCTCTAGCCTCTAAGCTGGCAATGCTCACTGGTGCGGACTCTCCGAAAGATGGTGTGTTGAGGTATTGTATTTTCTCCCATGAGAGCTGTGGTCTTTCATATTGCCAGAGGAAGAAAGAGGAACTTTGTGCTGGATCAGCCTGCTCTAATAAAAAGTTAGGGTTATTACCACCTCTGCTCTTAGCCTGCTGGCTCTAATTAGACTGGAAGATCCTTTAAGAAAGGAAACATTGTTTCAACCAGAAGATCTTTAGGTAAGGGAATGTATCTTCAGAGTGTTTGTACAGTGCTTCCCATGAGCACCTGATTTCACTTGGGGACATTAATATTACAAAAAGCAATTGAAAGAGAATTGATGGTCCTTATCTGAGTTATTTTACCCCACAGAGAATTTGAGAGATGTGAATTTATCCAGTTCTATGGGTTCCTGACTTTCTAGTCTCATGTTTCCCCACACTCAAACGGCTTGTTTTAAAAGACAGCACCTGCCTCCTACTCCCCACTTCGCTAGGATGAATCATGTAGGCCAGGACACAGAGCTAAACTGATGTCGTTCATTACGCTTGGCGAAGAAATCCAAAACACCACCTCACTGAAAACATAAAGGGCAATGAATAGTTGGGTTTGGAGTACTTGGGGTTCATGGGCCCAGAACTGCAAATGCTATCAATATGTACCCTGTAATCTACTTACGGACTTGATAACTCTGAATCGGGAGTATTTTGAGTTTTTCAGGCTCCCTTGCTTTAGTTTTTGGAATAAACCTTGCAGAACTGTAGAATGCCATTGGTTATTTCAAACTCATAAAAACTCTTGACTGAATATGTTTTTCACAATTACGGGTTTTGTTCTGATAGTACTTAAGATGAGAAAAATCAGTGTTACTAGCTCACTGGTACCCTCACGTGGTCAGAAGAAGCATTTGGTTAAACACAGAAAAATATGAAACATTTCGTTATTAAAAATAAATAGGAAAAAAGGGCCGAGCAACACTTGTTAAAAGTCGTGCTTTTATCACGGAGCAGCAACTGCACATTGCTGGGTATTCAAGTCCCCTCCATTCTAACAGATTAAAATGTGACCGAGAGAAAGGATACTGTGAATGCACCAAAAGTCGGGGTAAGTGCCTCAGCTGTGTCTAGCTTTCTATCAGGCACACGGCAGTCAAAACAAACAAACAAACAAGCCAGGAGCCAAAGCCAGACAAGAGGCCTGACATGTGCCAACAACTGTAGCCCTTCTCAGAGATAACCATAGGTGTGGCACAAAGATCCCAAGACCTTTTCCCTAAACTGCTCTAGAAACTATTTTTCTAAGCCCACTTCCTATTCTTGCTCAATATGAAACACAGTTCCTGAGGGACTGAGTACTTAAATTATAA
Source organism: Rhea pennata (assembly GCF_028389875.1). Taxonomy (NCBI): domain Eukaryota; kingdom Metazoa; phylum Chordata; class Aves; order Rheiformes; family Rheidae; genus Rhea; species Rhea pennata. The sequence goes on from NC_084663.1 coordinate 183,064,259, forward strand.
AAATCTCTCAAAGTAATTCTAATTCAGAATAGTTAATGTCCAGGTACGACTACTGGGCAAAACTGAAGTTGTCTGACTGACACACGTTTTACGCCTGTGCGTGTGTGCGAATGCATACACATGGGCATACATGCACATAAATACATACATGTACACGCGCACCTGCACAGGCCTAACTTAACGTGATCATATTTCTTCTAACTTTTACAGGGAATCTTTTGGGAATTATAACAATTACTTTTAAAATGTACTCAACTAACATCAGGCTCCAATTGAAACAGGTACATATTTGTAGTGGTAGACCTGACATCCCATAACAGCTATTCAGCGTTTGCTGTTTACCTCATCAAATCAAAAACAGGTGAAAGGATGGGCTGCAGAAAAAAGTCTGAATCTTGGCAACCACTACTCAGTGCTGCTGAATTCATCCAAATGCTGTTTAGGCGTTAAACACATGAACAAAACATCCTTGAACTTTTCACCTAATGGTGATGAACACATACACAGACATGGCACTTTTAATTACTGACATGAACCATAAAATATACCTTGCTGTTTTTCACAGAATATAGTGTAACTTTCGAGTTCTGTAAACATTTTTGAATGCTGCTATAAAAGCAGTGAAGACAACCATTTAGAACTGAGAAAAATCTATGAGATTTCTTGGTTTTTGATGAATACTCATTTCAGCTGGGCATGTTTTAATCTGGAACAACCTAAAGCTGACATTTGTTTCTTAGGTGGCTGCACTGTGTATATATGCATTTTTTTGCCTAGCTTAGGTATAGTTGCAGTGATTGCAGTCTTGCATGATACTTTAAGAATATTCAAACCACTCAGCTTGGCAACACAGGTACAAGCATGTTTATGTATTCCTGTGATCATGTTTATATACCCTTGGGGGTATATACTGCATTTATTCCACCTCCAACACTGCAGTGCAGACACACAGTATGATCCCAAACAAGTCACCTGCCTTCTTTCTGTCTCAGTTCCTTCCTCTGTAAAGCAATGATAAAACTTACTGGTTCCATATATTGCAAGAATCACATATTTAAATGTTTAGGGATGTCTGAAGGTAAACAATTATGGATGGGAGAACTAATGTTTTCACCTCTCTGTTTAGCTAGTAGCAAGGACTCATGCTCCTTGGGAACACTGTATCAGTAAAATGTTGACTAGTCAGCAAAAAACAAAAAGAACATGTCTTTAGTGCTACTGGAAAAGGAATCTCTATTTTAGAAAAATGCATTCATTTTTGACATAAAACTATGCCCTGTCAGTTCTTGAGGGCAGAGGATCAAGAATGAAACCTCCAAAAATCTTAATCTAAAGCCATCTTTATTCTTACATTCTTATATATATATATATATTTCACTCATGTATCATTTTAGTGCTAAGTCCTGGAACATACTCAAAATATATCTAAGTCATGCTGAGTAGCCCACTTTTAGGACCTGTTCTAACAAAATATATCTGAGCTGATACTCCATAAATTCATACATACCACTGCAGAATTGTCCCTAGTGCATTTGCCATTCAAATGGTGTGCATTTATCATTTGTCATGGTGTGAAGCAAAGAACTTTTCTCATTAATACATATTTCTGGATTATTTCCACCATCTCAATTTTGTGATGCTGTCAGCTATAACAGGACTTAGCTGTTCTGTTGACTTTTTGCTAGTGAATGGTGAGACCAGGTCAAGTCACAAAAGGAATGAGGCAAAAAAATCAAGAGAAAGTCCAGGCTTCTTGTCTGCAGAAGGGCCTTGTTTCATATGAAACAATCGTTCAAGTAAAAGCCTGCCCCTGATATGCTGAATATTACCAATAGGCACTACGTGAACTGCCTTCAATTGCATGGGCAGTCCAAATGTTTTCATTTGTTGATCAAATGGGTATAAAATAGCCCTGAACAGGCCTCGTTACATTTCCTACAAGTATCCTCTGGACTGACCCAAATACACAGAAGTACAAGATTAAAAAATCCTGTTGAGAGAAAAAATCCTGTATTGAGAGTTGTACATCAGCCTTGAGACTAGAGACTGGATGACAAAGAAGTTTCATTACTGATTTTTTTTACAGCACCTGCATTTGTACACTGGGTGAGCAAAGGTGCCATTCTTCTACCTGAAGCACAAGAAACTTCTAGTAGCTGAGCCGCATCAATGCCAGGTACTTTTATCTGTTTTTAGTTAAGTTGGTATTAGCATGGCTGGCACCCTCTTTATTCACCTTTGCTGTATTTTTCATTCACGCAGTCCTACAGTACGTGATCTTAATGGTGCATTGGCTGATTTTGGATCATTCAAATAATCATGTGAGCTCTTCTAGAAGATATTGTCTGTAGATCTGTAAGATCTGTCTGTAAGATCCTGAGGAAAATGGACACCTATACAGCACACCTTAGAGTGGGCCTCTGTCCTAGGCCAAAGAGATGTAAGGAACAATGAACCTTGACGAAGTCAGTGAAACAGGCAGACCTTGAGCCCTTGAGATCCGGGATCTTTGAGGCTCACCAGACGTGACATCTGGTGAGAAGTGTGTCATGTTGGTTTTTGAGATTACTGCTGACAGTTGGGAAAAGGAAAGATGTCTTTTTTTTTGCTTGTTAGCTATTTACTTGGATGAAGATGTAAAGACTTTACAAAGCTAGCTTGAAAATCAGGTACCTGAGTGTCTATGTGGAACACTCGCTATATGCCAATGGAAAATGAGAGAAAGAATCTGCAAGAAATAACTGCAGTCACTTAACTCCTTTAGGCTTTCATACACAGCCAGAAATACGCAAAAGCCCATTTGATGCACATGAGCAAGAATGCACCTACTTCAGGTTCACACATACACTAAATAACACACATACCATGAAAAGAACTAAACAAAACCCTAAGAAATCTCAGATTATAGCAATGGGAGGTTTTTTGATCAATCAGATCACTTCTTTGGCCATTCTTACTACTGATGTAATGGAGATTATGTCCAGCTTTGGTTGTCATGTTGCATGGTGATATTCTCTGGAACAAAACTAGCAAAGAATTGCCAATAAAGCTGTGATTCGATTTTGAATTTCTGATATAATTATGCACTGCAGTGCAACTCTTTTGTGGTCTTCAACCTAAGTACAATTTTATGCGCTCAAAAGATGTGAGTTTATCCTGCGACTCTTGAAAATGATGACATTCCAAGTATGGTTTTTATGCAGCACAGAACATTTTGCGCAACAATTTACAGTAAGAGAACATTAACTGTAATGAATACAGAAAAAAATGACTTTACTGATAATCACATATAACAGGTGCCTAAAGGGCATGATGCTTTACTACCCATTAAACTGCCTCTAAATGAAGTATCTTTTAACTTTTAACTTTTTTTATATAAGTATTGTACTCTAACTAGATTAGACACAACAGTACACAATGTTTACTAAAAAATAACAGTCAAATAATATCAGAATTCAGTGTTTTCCCTATTTAATTTCTACTAATAAAACTTTGATGCAAAATGTATTGCACAGTTATATATATATTATATATATATATATATATATATGTCTGTTGCCATGACACTTGAAACACTTGAAAGACTGTCTTTCAAATCCTTTCTGGATATTTGATAAAACAGTATTTTAAAAATGAAAATATCAGGCAGTGAGAAAACTCAGTAATTTATGGAATTTATAACTTCATAAAATACTGTATTCTGTTTAGATAATGCATTTTAGGTAATCGCTACTCAGATTTAATTACTTCAGAACACTGTATTCATACTCTGAGTTTAAAACTTCAATAAATTAACAAAATTTTTAGCACGCCTGCATAAATGCAGATAAATGTAAACATACATTTCCAAAAACTATTTTTATAGGCTCAAGGCTTCAGCAGTTTGAATTCTGCTGAGTATATCCATGGTATAAAACAGATGCTGACAGGAGACTACCTTAACGTTGTATCATGGGAGTCTAATTGCTTAATATTAGTGGAACAGCTGTTTATTTTCCACTGTTTTATTGCTTATGTACATATATATATTGTTTCTAAGATCTAACGTTTCTCTGTGACAGCCAGAATACAACCTTAGAAGATACTAGCAATAGTTCTAACTAAAACATGGTTGGAGACTTTTTTCCAGTTCTTTGGAAGTATATTTATATTGTAAGCCTTCTAATACCTTTTCCTTCAAAAGTCAGAAGCTATAGAGAGATTTTGTGTGTTTTATAGCACAGTGGTTCCCAACCACCTGAACAGGTCTTATACCTGGTTGCAAGATTATCACCATGAAAGCATGGACACTGGATGAACAAGCTTTGCTGAGCCTGTAGTAGCTTGGAGGGAAGAGCAAAGATGCATCAATGGCAGCTTTTAGGAAAAGGGAAATAGGAGAAGGGGGAGTGAAATCTAGTGATGCATGGAAAACTGCCATTTCTTAAGTGTGGGTCTGCTACAAAATGATTGAGAATGATGGCTTTAGTCAAGGAATTAGAGATGCTTCATTAGACTTCAAGATACTTAACAGGAATCTGAGCAAGAAACATTATATGTAGAATGTGATTTTTATACACTTGTATGAATCAATCAACATGTGGCTGAAAAATATTTCCAGTTCTTTAAACATGAGTATTAGTAAATATTTAGCTGCAGCTTTTTTTAGCAAAGTGATTGCCTCTAGAAGAGGAAATATGGAGTTTGTGCTATGCTTACCTTACATAGGGAAGCTACAAGGGTACGTTTTCAGGCTAACAGGATCCTTTTGTTTCCAGAAATAATTATCTTAACAAAGTACTGCTTTTATGTTTAGGTCCATAGGAAGATTGAGTTAGGCCCTTATTTCCAATCAGCAGAACATAAAGTTTTCACGGAAACTACATATCCATCATCTCTAAGTAAAATAAATAAATGTTCAGTTTTAATTTTATGTTTATTCCTCTGTGATGCCTTTGTAATAAAAGTTCCTTTCTTGGGTGTCATTACCTTTCCATTTAAAGCCAAAGGTGTACTGTGGAGTATAGAAATTAGCTAATTGTGCAAGTTTGAAGATTGTATAGGAGATTTCTTATCAGTGTTTTAGTTTAAATCAAACAATATGACATGTTAAATTCTGATGAACCACTGACTGGGGCTACGTATATCCTAAACTGAGAGAAGACAGACAGTGACTCCTGCATCTTTATCTCATATCTAACTAAAACCCTGAAAAATGCCTACTAATTAGAGAGGCAGACTGTCAGGAAAGAGAACTACTACTACAAATCTTGAAAATTGCTTTGTGACTGTGGGAAAACCTTTTAGCCTTTTTGTAAAATGTAATGGAAATATAAAACTTGACATTACTAGTTAGATACCTTAAAATATTCTGCTGATATATACTTTCCAAGTATTCTCTACTATTTAGATTACTCTGACTGACATTACAGCAACACTGCTGGATAAAACTACAACAAAGTTATCCCAAAAGATAAAAAGAATGGAAAATACTATTAAAACAAATAAAACTGTCACTATTCCTCCTGACCTTCTCAACTTGACCAGTAGATGAAACTGGGCTGGTAAGAAATGACCGCATCTGACCATAAGATGGTGCAGTTGTTACTGTGTTAGTAATAAAAATGGCACTGGTAAAGTAGTAAGTAACCACACAAGTGCGCTACTGGATAACTGTTTTCTTTTCTTATGACTTTTATGAAAGGCATCTGCTGAGGTCCAATAGCAAGAACACGCCAGTTGTTGCTCCAGTTTATATAGTTGCAGAACATACTGTAGAAAAGGAGCTCAGTGTGGGAAAAGAATGAAAGAACTATGTTTTCTGCCAAATAAATCTTAATGCACACTTGAAGTAGCTGAACATCTTGTAAATAAAAACTTAGATCTAATTTAGAAAAGATTCAACCTGTTTTCCCATTTTCGAATGTTCTGTTAAAATGGTTACAGAAATTCCTGAAACAGAAATAACCCACAGAAATAAATTTAAATGTAGATAGAGACAGGATCTTCCTAGCTAAAGGTGGAGAATTCAAGTCCTCCTAAAACATACCCTAGTTTTTCAAAGTAAAATAATGTCTTCTCCAATCACTTATAAAAGTTAAAAATGCACTTGTAGTCCTTAAGATTTACCTCATGTTGCAATGGTGATAATACACTTTTGCCAGCATATTAACATCTGTGCACACGCATCCACGCATGCACAGCATACATGTATGTACTTAGATTTTCAACGTCTACTTAAAACATTCCACATGAGAACAGGGCTATACTGAGACTCCTGTAACTGTGCTCAGCTGGGAGGATTTTCAAAATCAGCCAAAGACACTATTGTGAGCTTAGGGCATCTTCCACCTAGGTTTCAAGTTTCTTTTCTAAAGTACAAAGGCAATATATTTTTCTCCCAAAGATATTAATTCTGGAAAAATATATGTTTTCCTTTAAAATTAATTTCAGTACCTTACATTTTGAAAGTTGCAGTCAAAAATCAGCAAGAGACAAAGTATTAATCTACATTTCAATGCACTGGAATTTGGTAAAATTACCAGCGAATATCAGTTCTTATCTTGCAGTAAGCAAGATAAAGAAGCAGTCGGTAACTTTATTTACAGGGATCAGAAGTAAGCTTTCTAATTGAGTTATTGATTTTTTTTCAATTAAGACATCTGTTCAATTTTTCTTGTAGGCATATTCCTACCTCACAGTGTTTCTCAAAACAAGATCTTCCTCCACCCCTCTCCCAACTGAAAATTCATTTGCATCATTTTGTTAAATGTTTTTCACTTCAGGTTTGGGAACTCCTACCTGCACAGGTCGACCATCCTCCTGTCCGATCATGTTCCTCCAGTCCTGCAGTGAACGCTGTAGGCTGTCGAGCCCTGTCTCCCAGAGTCTCACACCACCTCCCATGTCCACACTAACCAAACCCACTTTGCCCAGAGGTGCCAAGAGAGCATCTGTGTCTGAGATCTTAGACAGCCAAGATGTATACGGAGAGAGAGATCCTGATCTGAAAAACAAGAATCAACGTGATTTATCTGCAATTAAGAAGAGGTTGAAAAGTGAGGGTTTTCTCTAAATTTCTGTAGCAATTAAATGAAATTAAATATATATAAATAAATACATATTTATAAATAAATTATATGTGGCAATTAAAATAAATTATATTCCCATTCCAAGAGGAACCGTAACTAAGCCCTGCAAATACTCTATTTTATCTGAAATATGCCACCTATCGAAATTGCATGAGACTGATACCCACATAATAATGAAAGTAGTATAAAAGACCAGGCTGAAAGGGAACATGCTGTCTAACCCACTGCTATATCCCATCTGTCTCAAGGAGATCAGTCCTTAAAGAAAACTATAAAGTATACAGAAAATCTAAAAAATGTGTTATAGTAAAATAGAAAAGAATATAAGAAAAAGAAAAGTGTATGTCCTGGACACTGAGGAAAATATCTTGTATCAATCTAAAGAACCACCTCTCTCGAGTGCTTTAACAAAAGAAGAAGATTTAAACACTCATTTAAAGACAGCCCAGCTTTGGGTGCAGAGAATCTTAGCACTGTTTTAAACAGGCAGTCAGCTTGCAGATAAACACTGTTGAAACAGGGGGTCTAGTAGCTATATAATATGAAGGTAAATATGGATAAAGTAGAAAAGATTCTTCGCACTTTGTCAGTGCTGTTAATGGCGCACATAATGACTTGGCAACTGGCACTAATTAATACAAGGCTCATAATTATGGAAGAGAAAGGAAGCAATAACACACAAACTCAGGAAAATACCATCAGGTTGAACCCCTAATGAAATGAATGCAACTTAATTGTATAATTCAAACTAACCACATGTATAAGTGTTTCCCTAAGAGGCAGGATGCCTTCTTGACTAGCTTGAATGCTTATACTCAAAATGGGAAACTGCAATACCTTCCTACATCTTGTTTATTAATACGAGTTGGAAATTGGGAACTAGCATCAAAAAAAAAAATTATTTTAGAAGACAACTTGTAAGAAAGAGACTCCTGTTTAAAATAAACACATATGCCTCTACCTAAGACTGAAAATGCCATGTAATACTTCAACAGAGGAAAAGATACCTTAGCATTTGACTAGACTAACTATTGCAGAAAGGAGGAAAGTATTTAGGTTTTCACTTAAAATTATTCACATATATGAAAAGTCTCTAATTATCACTTCCTAATGGATTTTTTTTTTAATCAAGATTTCTGCTTAGGTTTACTTTGTGGTAAGAACTAGGTTAAGGCTGATGATGCTGAAATTTTGCTTTGCAATTTCTAATAAAGTCACTGTGTAAAGTGTTGTTCTCTCTATATATATTAATGTCTTACATTTCTGAATGACTGTACAAGATGTAGGCCAAGGGTTCATTTATAAAGTGAAGAATAGTTCTGAAACAAAGATGTCTTCTTAAGGGAGATTATGTTAAGGTTGCAAGTAATTTGAGGAAACCTACTCACTATTCAAAAAGTAATCCTGTTTTGAAGAAATTAGAACTGTTCACAAATTATATATGCTATAAAAAGTACAGATAAATAGACTTTATTAGTTCTCTATTATTTCAAAAATTCAACAAATGATTAATGAAGCAGAATTCTTTTTAAAAAGAATCAAATAATATTGTCGAAGACAATATTGAGTGGATAGAATTCTAAAAAGAAAAGATTAGTATAAAATTCCTGATCTGTGAGTTTCATACATGTGCTCTTTACATGTGGGTCGTTGAGAGGCTTCTATTCAAAGCAGATTTTTAAAAATTATTATTATTGTTGTTATTGTGGAAAATTACAATTTGTAACCAAAATATATTTTTGAATCATAAAACATTTGTGAATATGCTCTGTAATGGTGACAGCTAGATGTTAAAGCCATGCAGAAGCCATATAGGCTAACTACTTTAATCTATTTATCACGCAAAACTATTGTGATGGAAAGAATGCATATTTTACAAAGGGGATATTAAAACACAGAGAACCACAAGTGATTTCAAAGGTGAACTTTATGTTGGGGCAAAACTTGATTCCTGGCTTCCTAAAATCTAATGCAGGATCATCCTGCCTGTCTCTGTTGGATATTAAAGATGCAGAAAATGGAAAAGAAAGAGAGCATAAAACAATGGCAAAACAAAAAGACAAAAGGAAGAGGTCAGAGCAAGTGAAAAGTGGGAAGGGGAAAAGGAAGTGCAAAGGAAAATCAGAAGACAAAGCTACCTTTGATATTAACCAATTAATTGCCATGTTTTCATTAGTATCAGCTTACTAGATAACAGAATAGATACAATTTTTTGACAAATAATATTCTATAGAAGTTGCAGAATTTTACACACTAGGTATGAATTATTCTCATGACACTCAGCAATCTGATATGAAGTAGATACTGACTTTCTACATCAGAAGAAATATTTGTTTATCCTGAAGTAATAATATGCACTAAATTCTGCTTGCTCTTCCTGTAAGACAAGAGGCTGCTTTAATCAATAAATCAGTTACCTAGGAATAGCAATGTATTTGATTTTCTTTGAGTTGAGATCTGTTACTTCCAAGTATCCAGCAGTTTGTGGAGGAGTGACATCTGAAAATCAACAAACATGTTATTTTCCTGCTGCATGATTAACATTTGCATTTAGCAGATTGAATTTAAGTATTTCATTACACAGTACCTGTCATAAAATGATAAGCTTTCACATTCAACAAAGGAGTGTAACTTGCAATCACTGAATTGTTTTACTATTAGGATACTGAGCAACTAAGCAGGCACAATTGCAAAAGAGCAATGTGTTTATACGACAGATGCCAAAATTACACACAGATATAGTCCTACACACAAAAGCACCACTCAGGTGCAATCCCCAAGTCATCACTTTTTTCTGTCATAGAAGATAACATCAGCTGTATGTCTGACATATAAAGTGTATTGAGCAACATTTCAAAACTGCGTGCTTGTAATTCCCACCTGAATATTAAACCAAGTGCTTTTGCCTTATATTGAACTGCTTTTCTTGCAGGTAGATTCTCCATACGCAAAGACTTAAGTAAATTTATAGTAACCAGCCCTAGACTCTCAGGCATTTACTATTTAGTTTATGAGAAAGACTAATGATCATTTATTGCTAATAGTAGGCTTCCTCCTTCAGAAATATATGAGAGTGGGTGTCTGTGTGTGCGTGCGTGTTCGTTTGTCTGTCTATACTGGCTTTTGCAGATGGGTGAGCATACTCTGCCTGGGTGCAGAAGTGGCTTTCAGTTAGGAGCTGGCTTTCACCTGCGTGGAGTAGGAGGACTAAGCTTTGCAGAAGGGAAACCAGAAGACTGAATTGCACTGCATGGTATGAATGCAAAATATCACTCTCAATAGATGAAAGTCTAGATTTTCATCAGGAACAGCATATCGTTCACTTACTTGAGAGTGAATGAAGGAGAGCCTGTTGTTACCTGCGGAAGTATTGGTGCTTGAATACAGCGCACACAGAAAACAGCAGTAACATCAGAGGTATAAGGGAATCTACATTCAAACGAGTAAAGAATAAGCCACAGGAGCACCCTGGACTAGCTACAGTAGCATATCTGCAGACCTTACTGATATTTTGTAAAAAATAAAAACATCAAAAACAGAGGATGCAGCAAAAATAAATGGTGGAAAAATTACAGGTTTGTGGGTGATACAGCACTTTCCAGTTTGCCTAGATTGTGTTACTGTTTACAAATATGCTCTCTCTCTCTAAGTGGTAAATGCAGAATAAAATGCACACTAAAAATTCTGATGAAGATCTATAACATGTAAATGATAGAAGAAGAGGTAGAATCATAAAATAAGAATTAAAAATTACTTCAATAGATTAGAGAGACAACACGAACCAATCAAATTAAATTAGGAAAAGACAAAGGACTGCAGAATAGGAAGCTAGAGAAAGGGAAATCAAATGTTTAAATGCAGCACAGGAAAAACTGCCCAGGCCTCAGTATGGCAATCAAAGATCTTACAATGAACAACAAACAAAGTACGAATTAATGGTGCTATGCTGCTATGCTGCTGCCAGAGTAGAAAAAAACCATCAGGTCTTATATTAATATGAATGTATTAATGTACCTATTACAAATATGTAAAATATAACAAGTATGAATATATTAATATGCTCTAAACAAATGTAGTGATTATTCTTTTGCTGAGGCCTGAGGGAGAAGAATACCTCAGTCTCATTCTAGACATCACACTTAAAGGAAAATGTAAACACATGAGATAACCCTAGAGGTGACAAAGAATGCAGTGAGAAATTTAGAACAGATAGACTGTAAGGACAAATTCAAGAGATTAACTTTTTTGCCTGAAAAAAAAATGACTACAGCAAAAAACCCCACACATCCCATAGTATTTAGAAGATTTTCATAAAGAGGGCAGTATTACCCTGACAGGTTGGAAGTAAAACGAATAATTCAGCTTCTTTTACAGCAAAAAAGACCGCATACCAGGAAAAAACTTTTATAACATAAGGGGAGCGAAGCATTGCAATAGGCCGCTCAGGGAAAATTTAGAATCTCATTCAACTGAGGTTTTAAGATAAAGGTTTGACAAACAACAGCAAAGAAGAGTCTAAATATGTGTCATCCTATTACTACACAAATAGATGGACTAGACGACGTACTTGGTTATTTCTGTAATTCCGTGTGTTATACTACATGTCATTCCAGTAACTAATAGAGTATATACTCAATAATAATTTGTTATTTTAAATTCATATATGGAGACTGCTGAGAAGCAAAGTAAATATTTGCCCTCAAGTAGCCCTCATTTCTCTAGCCTCGTTTTTAGAGTAAATATTAATATTTACTTGTTGGATTCTGTCATGATCTTGTCTGAGTTTATATTCTGTGGCCATATATCTATCTGGCAGTCTTTGGGGAAATTACTACTTGTTATAGTTTCTTTTTCAAATATAATTACTATCCTAGTTTACAGTTCCAATAAAACATAAAGGAAACTATTTCTTTGCTTGTTGTTCCTGGAACAGCTTTGGTAATATGTATTGGAGCGTGCTAGAGTTTGGCTGAGTACTTTGAATTATTAATAGAAATGGAAGGCTGTGTGCCAGAACTGACCAGTTGTCCAAGAAGATGGGGAAAAAAGCCTGAAAGATAAGCAAACTGAAGCAAGAACATTAAACAAGTTCTCAAAGCAACATAAGAAGTTAGTGCAAGAACATCTAGGGACTGCTACATGCTCAATTCTACATAACAAGATATATTTGCTTCACTATATCATCTCCCAGGAGAAGATCCAAAGTCTTAAGAATGAAGCCTTATATAACTTATTTGTAGGTAAATAACTACAGGTTTCCAGTGCAGAAACAACACAGAGGGCCACCCTTCTATGGGCCACCCTTGAGTCCGAAACGGGCAATACCCAAATCTCCGAGGCTCCACAGCAGTATGTTAAGCAGCTACTGACAGCAGTTACACTTGTATTCAATCAAATACTCTGTGAATTGAGACGCAAACTCCAGAAGAAACAACAGTCTAGCAGAAGAGGTTAGAAATACTGGAACTGAGTCAGACACAGTAAGAACTTGTATCTCACCTTCCAAGTGTGTACATGAATGCACGTCTCTCTTTCCTTCTCCTTCCCCTTTTTCACTTGGAAAGATTTTGGATCTATGCCGTGAATTTACGAGCACAACAATGGTATAACTAGGTCCCTCCAACCTAATACCATGTCTCCAACAGTACCTAGAGCTTGACAAGCATAAGAACTGGGCAAGCATATTCAGTACTTTCCTTCAGTCACCAACCAGTTCCGGTTGAGAAGCTGGATGTAGTATCTCTATTTTTATTCCTCCATATTTGGTAACCTCCCATGAATTTCTTAAGTATTCCCAAGGATCTATGCTTCAGCATTCACAACATACTTTGGCAAGGGGTTTCACAGGTTGATTCTTTCTTGTGTGAGAAATCACCTCTTTGTGTTTGTTTTGATGACGTTCTACTAACATTATTTGCTCCTCCACTAGCTCTAGTAGTGATGGATTGTAAAAAAAACCTCCACTATGTGCCCCTTTATTCATCTGGTTTCCACATTCAGAAGATTTGGCTGATGCAATTTTGCTCATCCTTGCTGCCCTTGTCTGAACTTTTCCCAGCTCGTTTATTTCCCACCTTGAGATGGGGGACCAAAATCACATAGCACTAGATTCAGAAAATGTATGGATTTAGACAACAGAACAAAGAATATCTATTTTTTTTCTTTGTTCTTCCCCTAACAATTCTTAACATTTGACTGCTACTGAGGTTTGAGCTGATTTTTTAATGGAACTGTCTATCGTAACTCCAAAATCATGCTCCTGTGATGTACTAGTCACTGCACACCATTTTAGATAGGGAATTAGGATTGAATTTCTTCCTTCATGCATACTACTTTGTATTTATCTATACTGAAATTCACCTGCCATTTTGTTGCATAGTCAGCATTATAGTCATGTAATTCTTCAGAGTTAATCCACTCTACTATGAATAACATCCAAGATCATCAGCAAACAGTGTCACTTCATTGTTCACTCATTTTTCCAGGCTTTTCATGAAACGTGCTGAGTAGCAAGACTCCACCTGTAGTTCTTCCTCCATGGAGAAAACTAACCATGTACTGAGAAATGAAAAATGTGTTCAATCCGGAAAAAAAGGCCGAATACAGACCTAGAGTCCTGCTCAGGTCTGATTTAATCAGATCAGCAAGGTCAAATTAAACATGATTCAGTTAAGATCAATTTCTGCAATTCATAAATTCAAATGTGATTTAGAAAAGAAAAATCAATGATAATGATCTTAAAGAAGACCTGGAATCTTTCAACATAAATGGCCCCAAAGCACATTACAAACTATACCTCATAATATTTTCTATAAATTTAAAGCTATCAATCACGATTGATGACCAAATTTCATCATTCTTGAAGGAAAAAAGTTAATGTCTTGTTCAGCTGATATCAACAAAAACACTCAGTCAGACAGAAGCCAGTTCTCAGATGAAGAATTTGCTCAGGTCACTGGTATCCAGGCTTTCTCTCTTCATGAAAAATGTCCACTGGTTTTTAATTATATTACTGTAGTGTTATAAATTGCTAATATGCCACAGCATCATAAAATGTTTTTATTAATTCTTGCTTAAAGATATTGATTTTAGGTCTTGTTTGGAAGTACTGTATCTCCCCTTCCCTCCCAAATTAGTGAACCAATTCAACAAAAGCTTAGACAATTTCCTTTCTGAATTGTTATACAACCCATGTCAGTCTGCTTGCAAAAAACTGATCCAGTCTCATCATTTAATAGTTTATGAAGTATGACAGCAGCACAGCTTGAGGTGGTATAATTAGTTTGAAGATATTCATGGCTAACTCTAACTATGTTTTATTCAGTTTAAACTTTTCAAAAGCTAACATTTCTTAACCTTTGCAAATCTAGGTAATTCCATATTTCTGTCCTGTTAATATCCTTGATTTTGTTTTAGTCAAGTAAGTATTTTTGATCAACTATTTTTCTATCCTTTCTGTAATAAATAAAAGGAACTCTCTACTAGGGAAGTTAACCTGTGTTCAATGAGGGCAGATATATTAATTTGTTTGTTTCTGAAATAGAACAATTTATTCTAAGATGAAGAGTTCACATATAATACAAATCAGGAAAAGCTTCTGATGCTAACGAATTCAAAAAAACTGCCAAAGTAATATGAGCAAGTATTTCAGATTTTTTTCTTTTGGTAGTGATCCTCCTTTGGAGACTTCCAGAGGTAATCAATGTACTCATCAGGACATTTTTTAGTCACGTTGGCTAAAGAAGGTAAAGATACGATAGTAACAGAAAGTTTGGCATGGCAGCATAAAAATGTCTGAAGGTCCATAGCCTACATCTGTTTTATCAGAGTACAACTGGAGGATAGTTTTGCTATATGTGAACATTGCTCATGCTCTTGGAAAAGAGAAGAACTAAAAAGCCTGGGTCTCTTCAGTTTGGAGAGAAGGCAGAGGGCAGATGTGCCTGAGGTTTACAAAATCATGAAGGGGATAGGTAAGACGAATGCAGAACTGTCCCACACCAAACCATGCAATGCTAGAAGGATAGGCACTTTTGTGTTCATCACAGACAGTAGTGAACTTGTGAACTTGCTGTGCAAACAAACAAGTTCAAAAAGCGACCAGACAAATTCACAGACAGTAAGTCCATAAAAGGAGATTAAAAGGCTGAGGCAGGGATGTCCCCGCCAACATCCATAATAAAACAACTGTGAAGGTTGAGGAAGTATGAGGGGGGGAAAAAAAAGAAAGTGCCTGGGCTCACACGTGCTCCCTAGTTAGCCTCTCCTATTGCCACGAGAGCAATAGAAAATTGAACTTGACAATTGGTTTGACAAATACAGCATTTCTTACTATTGTAACTTGTGTGTCTGTGCAGCAGTGAGCAGAGGTTGGAAATATTGCTGCAGATTCATTGCTGAACTGGCACAATCACATCCCTGTAGTTGGTTCCCAGTGTGAGCAGAGTGAGATTCCATCTACTGTGATATTCACAGTGTAGGCAGCCTATTAATTCCTCAGAGTTACAATTTAGCATGTTTAGTACAGTCTGAATTAATTTTAAAATTAGTAAAATGCATGTGACTACTCTTTTTTCTCCTCAGATACTTGCCTTATAATTCCTTAAAGATGCTCTGTACAATTTCATGAGTGATTGTAGTTTGAAAAACAAAAACAACTGTCTACAGTTTTTGCAGCAGAAATATATGAACCTCTTACCTTTTGGGTAAATGTGTTTCAAAGGTACATCTCCAGGTGCTAAAATTCTGACTATTTGATTAGAAGCCAATAAAGTTACACAATTGGTTTGTTTTGCAGCTCCTGTTTTCCTCCGGGCTCCATAATAAAATGAATCAGAAGGAGAAGCATGTCTGCGACTCAGAGAGGAGCTTCTTTTCCAGCTATACACTTCACTGGGAGACTGCAAGAGAAAAGGATTCTATTGAATAAAAAGTTTCCATTATCGAACCTATCAACAAACTTTTCTTGGTAAGTTCCACTTCACATTCAATTTCAACTCCAACATAGCTACTGTGGTTACTTCTCATGTCACCACAGGTCAAGGAAAAGACCCAGATGATTTTGTCATTAAGATTACCTATAAAGGAGTGACAAACAACAGACTACTTATACAACCTTCAGTAAGTCAGGCTGATGATCTGGAGTTGAATCAAAATTTTTTTATATTGAACCAGGAGCAGAAAGCATTGAAACAGACTCACCTGGAACCAGCTATATAAAAGGGTTTAATGTAGTGAACTACTACTATAATCTAAATTGTCATCATTCTAGGTAAATGCAAACAGATATTTCAATCTTGAATTCAAAAGTATACACTAAGGCTCAGACTCAGCTCCATGTTCAGAGACATAAATGTAGGTATCTACATGTGAGCCAGATACTTCACCTCCCATAGTCAATAGGGTCTAGCGAGCAAATCATCTGATCTTAATATATTTGGTCAGCTGAGCACTGTTACTATAAATAAAAGCTTGGATACCTTGCTCATATGTAAACATCTACACCATCGAAATTAAACTTAGAGGACTTAGGGGTCTGAATCTGGAGCTTTTTTCCATCCCTAGCATTCACCTTCAGCATTCATTCTTCAACATTCACAGTTAAACACATTAAAACCATAGTTAAAACTACCTATCTGGAAAGATAGGGCCCAAGTCTAAATCAGGGAGAACAAAGTGCTCTGACAGCAGTATTAGTATTGAGGGGGATAGTTACCTGTAGCACTCCCTCGTCTAGGCTGCCTCCTTAGCCTAATAATGAACTCACAACTGTTTTTTGACATACACATGAAGAGCAAATATAATCAATCTGGTAATAGAAATCTAAATCATATAAAACTCAAAAACTAACTGCAAGGACACAGGGAATGTCTTACTGTCAATGGTATTTTCCTGAAACACTTAGGATTTCAGAGTATTTTTTTCTGTCATTTGGCTTTTCCAAAATTCATTCTGGTTAATAGTGAAATTTTTTATTTTGCACCAACATATTATGCAAACATGACACACAATCATTTATTCTATAAGCATCATCTTCTTTAGATATCACTAAATAGTAAATATAAATACATTCAGAGAATTAAATGAACCTCTTTTATATCGTCTGTGTTTATCTCTACTCCTTGCTATAGTCTTAGTCAGTAAACTGTTAAGTTTCACTTTCCTTTCTGGTCCTTTTCTATTTATGTCACAGGATTTTTGGAAACAGAGTGAGCAAAATTACATGCAGTATTTATACTTAATCACAAGATTAAATAGTGAGGGGGGTTATAGCTTTGTTTCCATTTTCTGTACCTTGTTTATTCCTCTTAAATCCAGAGTCCTGATAGATGCTGCACACTGAGCAAAAGATCACACTGAACAGTCCAAAATGACTGCCACTTTTCTGAGTAGTTCTATTTAATTAAAAATCTATCAAAGCACATTATTTATAAAATATTCCCCTAACCAGCAATATCTGCAATTTACCTACAATGAATTTTGTCTATACTGGATATTAAGTTGCCCCATTTATTTTTTCAAGCTCCTCTGAAGTCTTTTTAGATTAGACTATTGCAACAAATAATATGCATTCCACATATTTATCATTTACTGTCATTCCCTTCTTCCTCCATATCATTTGGTAAACAGGTACTTAATTGGTTACAGAATAAATGAGATCATATTACTTCATTGTATAATAATGCTGAGTATTTACCAAGAGGTCTGGGAAACCAATAACAATAGTAGCATAATTATGTTCGTCTGAGAAAATCCTGTTGGGGGAGCTGATCTTTTGTCCCACAGCTGCACTGAGGTTTTCTGAAGATAGCTGGTCACTTGAAACTGCATGCGGCACGCACAGTTCTGATGCTAAACAGGGAAATTAAACAAAATGAAAGTCATTAAATCCAGATGTGCAATGGGAAAAAATATTAATTGTATGAGTGCTGAGCACTAATCATTGCTATTATTTTGAACATAAATTTATTAAAAAGCAGAAAATGTGATTATATCACACTATAACATAGAAAAGAAAGTCAAGAAATATGTTATGCTTGTAAATATGTTTGTTGTAAAGTTAAGTGCTTATATCAGGAAATACTGATTTTGTAGTTGCCTGTAACACTTAATTTTGCCCTCTACTATGCAAATGAGGGAGGAAACCTGTGGAACAGAACAGCATACGATCATATCATTAAAGATTGCTAGCGTGCAAATGCACAAAGAGGTAGAATGTAGGTTTGCACAGGTAAGTGTCAATCTGACATTTCTTGGTGACTTGTCTCCGGCTTTGCAATCAAGTATTTATGCTGTTTGTAACAGATGTATGATAATAATGGTCTAGTTTTCTTTCTTTTTAAGCTAAGGAAAACCAAATTTTATTCTGTGCAAACGTAAAAACCCTTTACCTTGCTTTATATTATGAACACAGCCAGAATCCAGTATCTTTAGCTCTGCAGCATACACTGCTTCTCTTGAATCAGCAGGCTATCTCCTTTACCTGGCAGCAGGAGAAAATCTTTCTTCTCTCAGAGGATGAATGGGCTACTGGATTGGGTCAGTGGAAAACCTCAACTGGTCTACATTTTCTTAATTCCTCTCCCCAAGTTCTCCCTCAAGAATGAGATCAGGCTGAAGATGTTACGTTCTGAGTTCGGTGAATGATTTGGAAAGAGTGAAGAGGGAATATGATGCCTTTTTATATTGGAAGATTAAAAAAAAAGATAATAGAGGATAAAAATAGCACGAAAAGCAGGCAGCTACTAATTGCTCACAAATACTTCTAGAATGGAAATTATAATAAGGTTTCTACTCATCTGAGGAAGGATATTTTATAATGGTTTCTAAATAAGGTAGTAGGAGGAAAGAAACTACTGCTTTCTGATGGAGCTTGATAAGCTGATAGAATAAACTGTACAATAGATAAAAAGGATCCTGGATATTTAAGCTGTGGTAAGTCCTTGGTATTCAATTTGTTGTTGTTTGTATAAAATAAGACTTATTTGTTGTTTATATCATATTTCTACTATGTTAGTCTTATTCTTCATACTTTTATTTGACAGCCAAAAGCACCAGAAAGATTTTTTTTTCCCTTTGTATACATTTAAAGTGGTTTCTTTATTTTTCTTCTCTCTCTTAGACACACTGTGGATAGGCCAAAGCCTGAAAACTCCTAGGTAGGATGCACATATACTTCTAGTGGTATTAAACCAAGCAGACAAAGATTTTGTGTACCTTGACCAAATGCTTAGGCTTGAAGATGCCATCAAATCAGAAGGTAGACATGCTATCCCATTTTCTTGGCAGGCAGAATGATGACCATTAGAAGTTACTGCCTTTTTCTGTGGCATAAGACATGCTTCATTTCCTAGTGTCATCTGTGAATTTCACTGAACAACTTTCTTCTATTTTATAACGCATGTGTAATGGCTTCAGTGGCCTCCTGTACACTTTTATAAGCTGTGGCTTTTGCTCTGTATTAAGAGTATGCCTCTTATACATTTGGGAAAATATATTCTTACAAATTTTTGAGTTGGGAAATGTCTTCTAGCTCATCTCAGTATGTATAGCACACCTATAACAATGTACAGGTTGGACTCATCAACGTATTTTGTCCCATTTATTCCTATATTCTAATTCATGCCCAGCAGTCTTCTGTCCTTTTCTATCCTGTATCCCTTGACCGAGGCTACTAAATATTATAATGAACAAAGTTCACTTTATTCAAACAGCCTGAAGTTTGAACATGGAATTTGTCATGCTTTGTGAAATATTATTATTAACTAAACATGACAAGGGGAGGAAAAAAAAATCAGGAAGAAGGTTACTCAGACCTTTAAAGTAAAAAAGCTTTGTTTGTGCAGCTGCAAACGCAGAAAAGAAAAAAAAAAAAAAAAGAAAAAGAGAACAAGTCAAGCTTGCATTCAATACCTGTTGTTAAGCCAAATCCTATGTCAGCTGGCTCTTCACTCAGTGCATACAGCTGGCAAACCTCACTGTCTTCAGCTTCCATAAGGGCACGCTTGGTTAAAAGAAATTTCCTGTAAAGGATTCATGTTTATAATAATTTCTGATTGAACCTGTAATTCTAAACAAGGGCTTTAATTTTCTGGAATAACAAAACCATTCTACGTTTACATAACAAGGTTATCAACACCTTTTCCTAAAACTAAATGATTTACCAAACATCTGTGAGATTGGAGAGAGTGAGCCAGCTAGAGGCAGATTTGCCTTCTGGTAACTATTTACACACTTTTATTTGCTCTGCATGTATATAAAAGTAAGAAAGCACAGTATTATTTCTTTCATGTGACTATGATGTAAAGCAAGCAGGCACTAATCCTGGACTACGGGGCTATATTTCTAAGGCTAAGTCCACTAACATTCTCATTTCTAAAGATCAATGCTACCTCTTAAAAACAGGAATTAACATACATAGAGTCAAACCTACTCTAGATTTTTAGAGGCATAAATTTAGATAGGCATATCCTTTGCATTTTTTCCTGTGCATGCCTACCTGCACTTTCACCAAATCTGCAACACCACTATACATGTACAGTCATTCATGCAAGCCAAAAAAGCAGCTTTTGTGTTTTTCTTGTGAGATACCTGTGCATGCAAACATTGCATGCATCATTGCAGATTATTACATTGATCTGAAGGTTCAAATATTTGTAATTTATTTGGTGCTAATACAACACCTGGCACCACATGGTCTGAGATCACGAGTAAAGCGCCTAAAAATGAAGCTTCTTGAACACAAAGAAGAAGGAATACCATAAAGAAAACCAGGCTTAACTGACCGATTTGTCTGGTTTTCCACCAACAGCCACCGATCTTCAGCCACCAGGAAAACAGATTTGAGACTGATTGGAAGTGAGATGGTATGAGTTTGACCCTCCAGTACATCCAATACAATAAGGCGATTTCTGTAAAATTGGAAGCCAAGAAAAAATAATTGTTCACAAGGAGGTCTATTAAAAATCAATACAATAAAAGCATATAATTTAACTCTCACCCTTCTTCTTTGTAGAACACCAGCCAGTTTTTGTGTGAAAACTCTCGGCACATTTTGTAGTTGCTCTATATAAAAATATGTCAAACAGTAGTTAGGGTTTGTTAGATCAATCTTGGTGAGTTTTCCTAATTTCTTTGAAAGTATACCACATTTTTCCTTTACTTAGAATCATTCACTACATTCATTATGTCTCAAAATGCTATCCCTTGCCCTTTGTCCCAGGTCATATAACTGCACCGTAATTGAGTTTGTCATTTTGAACATAATCCTTTTGTAATAAAATGTTCTGTTACTCTATCTCTAGAGTTCTATCTCCAAAGAGGGATTTTTTTTAAAGATATATGTCCTCTGACAGTATGACTTATTTATACATTCTACCATCATTCTGCACTATTTTCTGTGTAAGGCATTTAAATATACATAGGAGGAAACACTTAAGTTAACAGTAAGAGAAACCATTCTGGAGTAATTCTTCCAATATTGAGCTTTATATGCCAAATTAATTTGGTATAGTATAGCTAGGTGCTACTTCTCACCGTGTCTTCCTTGCTGCTCCACCAAGATGTTTTCTTAGGAGTGTCTTGACTATCCGCTAAGAGCAAAAGCCGGCGGAGGGCACCATTATTTGTATCCAGCAACAACACAACGTTACTCTGTAAATGGAAAGCAGATCTGTGTTCATCTCAAGCCCACTTAAGAGACTACGTCAAATCTATATGAAGCACCTTTGCAACTCTAGCAACCTAAGATGCTTTGAAAAGATAATATGGATTTTGCTGAAAAATGTAGGCTGAATGCTCTTGGATCATTTCAAAGTTCATGGATAAACTTAACTGAACAGGTAAATACATGCTAAAGGGCTGGAACTATATTTCCATTTTTCCATAATGTTTTGTCTTACAGCCTAAGCTTTTTGCATAGGCTTTAGAAAGTGGACTAGTATAGCTTACATACCCAAGCTGTAAATCAACTGCAGCAGCCATTAGCAGTCAGCTACAGGTAACAGGTTCTGCCACGTTACTGAAGTATTTACTTTTTGTTTTTATATGTTTTCTTAGCATTACTCTAAAACATCCATTATTTATACTGTATACTTATATAAAACTGATGAGAGAAGAAATGGCTCAACACTTCTCTTGCAGCTCACACTTCAAATACCTAGGAGCCTATTAAAAATTCTAGTACGTGAAAATCCTTCTATAAGCTGCATGCTCGGACAGCTGATAGAGTGTCAGAGGCAGGAAGGCTGTAGGAGGACAGCAGGATGACTCTACAGGAGTAAGATCCAAAGCAGACAGGATATCGAACAGCAGTGTGTGAGGGTCCTTCACATATTACAAGCAAAAATATGGTACTCTACATTTTGTTCTGCAGATTTCTCTCTTACTCATAACCCCAAGGTCCACGCATGCTGTCACACGATGAGGACAGCTATCAATACTTCTCCCTTCCAGCCCCAGGGTCACAAACTGAGAGGGATCACAGCATTTCACTGCGGCTCTCCCTGGCTGCCACACAGCATCACAGCTTGTCCCCAGCTCTGGGAGCCACATGCCACCCAAAGCTGACTAACAAGCTCATCAGCTACATTTAAGGTGTCGGAGCCATGTCTAGGGTGTATGGCACAGATGAACGCACCTGATATACAAAGTACATAACTTGATGAACCAGCTTGTTTGCAGGTTCATTTGAAACATCTCTTTATATTATAAAGTACCACAGCTGCTCCTAATGTGTTTAACTAAGAATTCAAGAGAACAATCATTCAGGGCCAACCTTAACTGTACCAAATGAAATTTAAAAGGTACAAAAGCACAACTTAATTAAGCCTTGAGATGAAATTTTTGTTTGTCTTTCAGGGAAATGTTAGGTTCTGCAAGGACATTAGGTTCTGCAAGGACTTATTAAAAGTTAGCTGTCTACGTATAACATCTGCAATAATGCATGACAACCGTTAAGGGAATAAAAAATAAATTCCCACTAATTCTCCTAAATAAAACAGATACAAACAATCTGAGTCACAGTGGTTTTGTTCTTTTTGGGTACACTTCATACTTTCACTAGGATTATTTGGGAGAATCAACTTTTTTTAATAATGGCAGTCATTTAAAACTAAATATGGTAAAGCATTTAAAACATTACCATGTTATTTGCAGCATTCGGGAAATTCATCTGGAATTCAATACTTCTAAAAAAAGCAGTTTGCTTATGTATTTCAAAGCAAAATTACAGAAATGTAGCTCAAAAAGAAAAAAAAAAAGTAGGGCATTTGCTTTGGATTTTGGTTTTCTGCCATATTTTATTTACATAGTTCTGCAACTGCACTGCTGAACCAAAGAAATGCATTAGCCTTCCACGTGAGATAAAAAACACATATGAATCAATTACATTCTTCCACTTAGCATTAAATTTATGAGAGCAGTTGGTAATATAAAAAGCCTCTCTACTCCACCCCTTTTGATGTTAATGGTTTCCTTCTGCGCTAAGTGACTGATGTATATTCTGTCTGTGTTTAAGAATAGATTTTTGCGTCACTTGCAAACACATCCAAAAGCAGCTTTGGCAACTCTTCAAGTGGGCTGGGAAAAGACGCTGGTGTGCAATTCCGCTATGTTTGTTCTTGACTGGGAGAAAAGTAACCTTTGGGAGACCTCCTGACCCTGGTGTCTGGAATTCCAAACTTTGGACAGATGCAATAACCAATCTCATGAAGTGGTGGGCCTTTATTTTTAGTTACTGCAAAGTTTCCCTTTCCTTATTGCTGTTTTTATTTTAGCAAGTATTTTCCTCTTAAAAATCCTTAAACCAAACAAGGCTGTGATTGCACTTTGCAAGTATGGGAAGTTGTTCTTTATGCCCTGGTAGACAGAGAATTGGAGGAAGGAATAAATTTCAATTTCAGAGGAGGAGAATATAAAGTATTCAGCTTAACCCTCTTGTACTCTATATATTCTTGTATTCTACAAGTGCTTACATTCACAGTCTCATCCTCTTCTGCACTTGATGCCCACATCTCAAGCAACCAGGCTCACAAACACAAACTCTTCTTCACTGTCAGCTTAAGCCAAAGCTGATTCTTAGCTTAGCACCTCTCTACAGCGTGCACTCACTGTGCCTCCTATTCCCCTAGCACCTTTTCTGCTAGAGATATTCAGTGACCAGTGCCTATGTGTGCCATGCATGTAACAATCCTGACACTGTGCATACTAGTATAGATACAGATATATTATTAGGTTAAAGTGAAAGAAGTCTGTGCAATGATTTATGGTTTTGGGCTAAACCATGGTGCCCTCACAGGTGTGGAAATGTATACAAGTGGATTACTGACATTTTAATTAATGTGAGCAGAGTCCTTCAGATTATCTGGGAAACTTGATTGTACTAGAGATTTCAGGAACCTAAGAAAAGCAAGAAGAAATATGAGCTTTGTGTTTACAGAAAGGAAAGTCTTCACCTCATATAAGATCCCCAAAAGATGAGAATTTCATAATGTCAACTTGCTTTTGAAGAAAACACACCCTCCTCCTGAAATCATATAGTAGAATGTAATGGAGACTAGAAGGAAACTGAAGCAGTTCTCTCTCTTCCCAGCTCACTTCCTGACAGCGAAAGATAAAAGTGGTGTTAAAGGATACTGGCAGGACAAGGCTTTACACTGCAAATTCCATCTTACAAACAAATGACTTCAGATTTAGGAAGTGTCTCTCCAAAGTCTATCACTGCAGCTTGACTGAAAAGGCAGAATCAAAATAGGCTGTGCTCACTAGTGCTCACTGTGTTGAAGAGACCTACTCTTTCTTTCAAGAAGATGTAAAGGTGGCTTAAAAGTAGGCAAATCTCTGTTTTATACAATTAAGTTAAATCCTCAGTAAGATTTTTTTAGTAAAATTTTATTTAAAAGGACAGGAAGGAATTGTGGTCTTTCCTTTCATTTTACTGGAAGGCCCTACTGAATCCTGATGGATGTCATCTGAGAAATAGTAAATCACAGACACTTACTTGAAGAGCTACAATATCATCATCTCACCCTTTCCAATATGGTTATCATCCATTTAAAATTGTTCTTTTTTATAACTTTTTATAACATTCATCTCAAAAAATATTTATTAAAACAAAAAATTTGGAAAAATTTTTAGTCTTTGATAATGCCTAATTAGTGGATTATGTTTTTAATTAAATATCAGCTGTCAAACGGACAGGTTTTTTTAAATGCAATTTCTGATTTCAAATATTAGTAATACTTGACATTTTGCAAATACGTATAGACAGATCTCTAAAGTGAAAGATATACTATTTACATTATACTTGTCTGTGAAAGCCTCTCTGATCTATCCTTTAGCACAAGTAGCTAATCCTCACCTGGGAGTAAAATGTACTACTGATCTATGTGTATTAACATGTGAATGCTGCAAATACTGAGGTTAAGGTTGACAGTCATCTTACCTAACTTAGTACACTAAAAGGCAGGTATCAACTATACTGGCTGCCTAGGCTCCTTTTGTAGTCAATGGAAAGAGAGAGGCATCTCCATAAGACAATTCACCTTAGCTGTTCTACCTCAGCTGGGATGAAGTACTCTCTCAGATCACCTTTATTCTTTCAATGGATACAAAAGATACTTAAATCATTAGCTTAGACCATACATCTACCTGCTAATGTCATAAGTAATAACTGATTTAATTTCATAAACAGCAATATCCTCCTGATTTCATAGGAGCACAAGGAAACCACATGACTTTTCCATGGCTCCATAGCAGGAAGAGTTGGGAATGAAACCTAAGCTCCCAGTGGAAATACTAAATTTCTTGAGACTCTCTCTTTTGATTCAGTAGAAATTGCAAATGCAGAGATCCCAACACATCAGCCCTAACATAAGAAAGGACGGCAATGGCTTTGAAGACTACAACAGCAGCATCCAGCTGACCTATGCTTTGGTCCCACATTAAAAAATCAGTCCCACACATATGAACATGCAATATATAAGAGAATCATAGATCATCATTTTTTCTGTGCAATATGCTTAACTTATACAAAAAATCTAAAATCACTTTTGAACAGTGTCCTAATACTGGCTTTTTTCAACTAAGTTTGCATTTTAATGAAACACATTTTCATACTTGATGAGGAAGGTCAATCTTTATAATTTTGCATAAGAAGTCTTAAGTTAATACAAAGCATTCAGAAATATAATAATTACTATACTAGCTTCCAGCATTGTAAAGACACTTATTTTCAGACAGGATGATACGATTTGTTCGACTACAGTACTTGCTAAGAAAAGCAAGACTGAAGTTGTCAGTATCTAAATTTTAAGTCAGAGAATAAAATGGCATTACAACTGAACTGAAGTGGACTGGAAAGGGGCCCTGAGTTTCCATATTCTTTCTGCAGAACAATCTTTTTTTTTCAGATTTTAATTCATACTTTCATTGAATATTATCTTCCATGAGGACAGGCAAAAAGAACCTCTGATAAAAACCACATTGCTGAAGCTGAAATTGAATACAACTATGATTTGATTAAGAATAAAACTTAGCATGAAAATTATTTTCATGGTAGGAATTTTAAAAGCTTGGAAAGCAAAGAGTATTGCTAAGCTTTATATTAAAGTGTGCAACATTCTAAATATTCTTAGACACAAGACAGACTGCCATCTGTTCTGCAATTTCCTGTATTGACTTTGCCAGAAAAGGCCAAGGATTGTTTAGAACTGAACAAATTGTTATGTGCATGTCAAAATAGGTCAAATGTTTTTTTCTGCAGGTGTTCAAGACAACTGTATTGACAGTAAAGAGTGTCCAAGGCAAAACTAAAGAAGAAGGCATACACAATCCTACCAAAAGCAGAAGAATCATATATTTTCTAAGTTATTAATTGTAGGGCTTGAGACCAGAAAGTGGTGTCAACACACGACAAACATTCTTGGAGCAAAAGTATAGCAGAGACACTCATTATGGAATGACTATAAACATATGGAATGACTTCTTAAACCCAGCAGAGTGTAGGAAAGGTTATTCTAAATTGGCAGCTCTTTCTCTGAGAATGATGGAAGAAATTCAGAACAACAAAAAGAAAAGGAAGAATGGCAACTAACAATAATTACCAGATAGAATGCTCCCTTCAAACCCCTGTGACTCACAGGCAACATAATAATCTGTTAATAACAATAACAACAACAACAACAATGACGACGTCATCAGCATTTTATCAACTGACCATAACAACAACAGCAACAATAACGTCATCAGCATTTTATCAGCTGATGTCCCTTTCCACTCCTGGGCAAAGAAATTTTTAAATTGGAAACATTCCAATCAGTCATTAATAGTAATTCCAAGTGGAAAGTATGCATTGCTTCACTCTGAAAACAACCTTCCTATCAAGCCAACACTGAAGAAGTCAGTGATTCTAAATTTGTATTGCTGATACACTAAATGCAGGGTTTATATAGCCTTCTTTCTAATCTTGATACTTGAGATGTTACAGAATGGGAAACATCAGGATTTGCAAAAAACCCTCAAAAATAGTGACATGATATAAATATAAGCAACATATCACTTTATGACTCAATAAACAAGTCTCTCTCATATACTTCTCAAAACGTAAAAAAGGGACAAAAAGGTTGGAAAGGTTCGAACATATGCTGCTCGTTTGAGACTCCCGAACTCAGCTATATCCCTTTCTCTGCTAAAGGCCTATCTATCAGCAAGAAGACTTGAAAAAGTAGTCAGAACTCCACTTCAGTGATGCAAAAGTATATGAAGGGATGTTGTAAATCAGCTAAGAAGTGCAAGAGAAAAAGCTCCACATTAAAAATAGAGCTGAAGCAACTCTGAAGGTTAAAATTAAAACGAGAAGGAGCACATTCAGTAAGTGGTAGACTTATCCAAGCAATTTCAATCTAAAGACACCTCAAGGATCCTACCTTTATGAAACTGCTTTCCACATCACTAAACATACTAACTATTGAGCTTTTTTTTTTTTTTTTTTCTTTTTTACCTGCTCTTCATGTAGAATGACTTGACCTTTGAGTGGATTTCCCAGCGGTGCCACAGTCACAAAAGGCTGCCAGACATTTCCAACTGTTCTGGGGAAGAGGTCATAAAAATCCACGAAGTATCCACTCTTACTAGAAACAGTCATAAAGTACAAGGAAACAGGATTGCATGTAGCAACATAAAGAACATTCTCAGCTTCATCTTCTGAAATAAGAAAATAAGATAAAATTAATGAAGAGTTATTGACATTGCACAATGCTCTTTTGAAAGAATATGTATCATAAACTAGGCAGATACATGGTTTCAGATTATACAGCAAAGCCTACAGCAAAATAGACATCGTTGACACAGGGAGATGCAGAAAATGTCTCTTGACACTAACAAAATGTTAGCAGGCAGAATCTTGCCACAAAGCTATTAACTCTTCAAACAAGTAGTCCAAGACTGTCTAATCTTTCTAAGACTCAAGACTGTCCAGACTTTCTAGTTTGTTTATAATCTGAGTCTTCCCTCCTTTTTGCCCTACCACAAGCCCCTTGCTTCCAATTACTATACTTAATAATTATATATGAGATGAATGGAAATTTCATATGGAAACCTTTATATACACCAGCTCTTGAATCACTTCAGAAAATTCTCAAAATTAAACCAAAGCTATGAAATTTCTCCTTCACTTTCACAAAAATTGGTGAAAATATTTGAAGTTAGAGCTACAAGCTGAAAAAGGTAATAATCTAGTACTGATCATTTCAATGTGTCTGAAATACACAATACATTTTAAACGTGTTTAATTATGAACCGTAAAAAAGGTTATGAATATTCCCAATGATGCAATTCTCTTTGGGAATAACAATTCTCATTTACACATAATACATAAGCAACACAGATAATTAAGTCAGGCTTGATCCAATCAGAAAGAATCTTAATCAGTATAAGCTCTGATTTAGTTTGAGAAGGATACATATCCTTACGGAGACCAGAATGTCTCAATGAAATTAGGCTCCCATTTCAATGGCTGATTATTTTTGTATTTTATCTACTGTTTTAAAAAAAGAAAATGGAGAAAGAGAAGCAACACTATTTGTCCTTGTACTCCACTGCAAAGATTCCCAGAAACACACACTACTATAAATACACTGAAGTGTTTTTATTGCACTCATATTGCCCTTATATATTCCAACAATGGCTGTCAGCAAGCACCTATGGTATCAATAGCCCAGTTCTTCCTCATCTCCAGAGTATTCCACATATTATAATATTGGGGACTGTTACAAAGGTTATTAGCTTTTCTTACTGCACCTTTCGTTACAGCAACATCACAAACTAAGTTAACTTCATTCAGAGGCAATGTCCAAAAAGCGAGCTCTTCTGTGAAGCTGAGGGACCTGGCTTCATGTCGTTCCACAGGAAATCCTTGAATATTTAAGTACACAGGTCCCTAAAACAAACAATAACAATGAGGGCTTGCTAAAGTATTTCACTCACCATTCTTTATGAAAATCTAGAAGTTTTTTTTCAAGACTGTTAAGGCTATTAACAATTGGAACAGACCAAATATTAAATAAATGAAAGGGAAACGGAAATGTTTTTCTGCAAGCTCTCTGAATTACCGATATACTGAAATACTGCCATTTTCTTTACAGTATACAAACCACGCCTTTCTTCCTCATTCTTTTCTTCGTTTGAAACCATCATTGCTCAGTGACACAACTGAGGTATCACAAACTGATCAAACACAGTCCATTTAAGGAAAAATCAGAACATTTTTTTCTCATAAAAAAGCTCAATGACAATTTCTGGTTAGGTAAAGTTAAGATCTCATTCTCACATCACATTTGCAGTTAAGTTGTTCCTTATTCACTGAATTAATAATTACTAAAGTTAAGCTGAAAAGAACTGAAAAGCTTTGGCTGCAGGTCAAATTAGACTAAAGATTCAGATTCAAATCTGGCAGTGCCAAGGTCTCGTAAGAATTCAACTGCATATGAAGTAAGAACAAAAAATAGCTTTCCTTCCAGTCTCAGATCTTATCCAAAAATTGAGTTGTGGGGGCTGAAACTGGCCACTTCCAAGCATCCAAAACAGCTTCCGAGTTCTTTCAAAAATGGCACTGTCAACATCCTCACAAATAGCTCAAAAACTTCTGACCAAATCTACTGATTTTAAAGCAAATCTCAAATTCTGAGGGCGGGGTACAAGAAAAAAATAAATCTTTTTTTTTTTTTTTTTTTTTAGTCAGAAAAACAAAGCGAGGTAACGAAGACAAAGAGCTTTGTACATTCTCTTTTTCCAGAGGAAATGAACCACATTCTAGGCTTTTCAGATCCCTATATATGAAATCTTATACATTAAAAAAGAACACAAACCTTTACATCTATTCTTTGAGTTTCTGTTGGACACAGCAGTTTCTGTCGTGCGCTTCCTGGGTCATCAATTCTCCAGTAGCCCGTAAATTTATGTTCTGGTAACGGCAGTCTGCAAAACAGCATAGAAGCAAATGAATTTTCATATTTATTAACCAGCAGGTAATATGTAATGAATCATTTAAGCAACAACATTTCTCCAACAAGCCACTTCTAAATATTCTCTTATAGAAAGTACTTCCTCACTAAAACATTTCATTTCTTTTACATTTTAAATTCCCCAAATTTTAGCCTTCTGGAATACTTATACAGTCACAGCCTAAACAGCATAATAAAAGAAGCCTATGACAAAATAGGGTCTCAAAAGTAAAACATTTTCAGTCTGAATTATTTTGAGGTACATAACAAAATATATCCAAAACATATCAAAATATGTCTCTAGGTTGGTTTATTCAGTTCAGGAAGGATGTGACAGCATCAATTAAAGGGGCTCCAGTACTTGGCACGTTCTCCTGAGAAAACAGCAAAATAATCACAGTAAACACAGTGGCAAATTCACCATGCAATAAAAGGAATGAACTCCTTCCCTACATTTTGCAACTGCTCACGTGAGCAAAGGCTGTGGTACACAGATGCGAGGGTATGTCACTGCCTTCTGCCATCATAGCCTACAAGAAAGGACTGGGACATCTCCAAAAGCCTTAATTAACTTTCTTGATGCAATTTCCTCATTTCTGTGCCTTTTAGTTAGGGAAGAAATATATTGGCCATAGGAAAACTCAGTTATACAGCAAAAGAAAATGATGGTGTATGACAAAGTAGCTTGACAGCAGACTAGGATGCCATTTTTTATTTCTTCCTCTGCTGGCTCTGAAGTGATTTGCAACAAATAAAAGAAATTTGACATTTCTAATTGGTATAAATACATCCAAGCTAATGAACTCATACCTTTGTGGTTTCTCTTATTTGGGAGAATAAGAATTACTTATTTGCTCCTAAACACATTTACTAAAACTGCATTTTGTGTTACAAGCAGTTGCATGTTACTGTCTGGCCACATACAGCAACAGAACTTGGCAAGAGAACTGAAGAAATTCCCTCTCCCAATTTCTACAAATATCTCCAAAGCCTATTTTAAGGAAGTTCTCTTAGAAAGTTTGTTAAAAGTCCATGCTTGGTCTTTTCTGTCCTGTCGGACAATGTTTTTTCCTGCTGTTGTAATTATCTACCCCTCCCTGCCAACCAACCTAGCACCTCTAAATATAAAAGGTTTGTTTCATTTCTTCTTGATATGCTTTCCAGAGTAAGAAAGGATTGCAAATCAAAAGCTCAGCTGAAATATATAAGAACTTTGGAGATTTTCAAATTGTTTTATTGACAGCTTAAAGGAAAAGGCAGGAAAAGGAAAAGGAAAGGGGAACACAGACTATTACCCTCTAATCTTTCTAACTCATGTAAGAAACATACATTACAATTTCCATATTGACACCATACCTCAACTAACCTGGAGTTGCCAGTACTCACAGGGAGACAGTCACTCAGTTTCCATCCCCATTCTGCATTTGGACCATCTGCCAAGGCAGTCAGACAGCCTAAGACAGTTTTTGTTACTTTGAAACGGAAAATAGATAGATGCCCTGGATCACTGACGCTCATAGGTGAATATCCAGCTGTCAGCAATCAGAACTTTTGGATATGCAATAAGAACAGGGAATTTTTTCCTTTCTTTTAGTCAAAAGAACCAGTAGAGTCTTCATTGCCTGTTTGTGGCCTATTTCAGAGTATCAAGAGATACCAGTATTTGGAGAATGAATGATTTATTTTGCATTTTTCCTCACTTCAGTTTGCATTTTTCCATTCTTTACAACTAACTAGTCTAGCCAGATTCTTCCAAAATTAAGAACAGAAAATAAGCCAGAGTCAAAAGAAATTCAAGTACAATATAGTTTAGGTTACAACATTGAAGACCATTAGGAAAAAAATGTTCAAGATGTACTATTTTAATACATGTGCAATTCTGTGATTCATGAAGATGGATTCATATTTGGCATTCATGCAGACAGAAAAAGGGCAAGGAGTCAAGTCATTAGATATGTCAGATTATCCATGAATGTGAATTCTCCATTAAGCTTCCATTTGGGTTTCAAAATGATTTGTTGGCAAAATTTTGTTTTTTTCTTGAGCCAAAACTGTCTTGTGTTGAAAAAGAAACAGAAGACTTTTTTTTGTTATGATGGCTATGAGTAGCATAACCTCTGATATGCCTATAATCAGCAATAATTGTTTCCTGTTAGCTCAATGGAACATTGTCTTCCACAAGGATTTGGATTTAGTTTTTAATTCTTTACACATTACTCCCATGGGCAATATCCAGAAATCAACGGGTTCCCTAATAACCATGAACACTTATTAAATTTTAAAATAAAACATATGTTAATAACCAGCTTTAATCAAGTCCTCTGCTTTATACAGCAACAGAATTACAGATTGCATTCCCAAAGAAACAAAACATTTCCACTCTGTTTCAGCTTTCTGGAGATTTGCTTTTGCTAACAGTTGCTTTCCCTTAGGAAAAGTAATTTCTCCTTTCTCCTAGATTCTTGAGGTTTTATTCACTTCCCTGCTTCTGAATGATTAAGTTTCTCTGGAGCAGCGGACTAAGCCATCATGAATGGCAAAGAGAAGGGAAAGGCAGACCATAATTTAGGAAAAAAACAGAATTTAGAAAACAAAGTTCCTTTGTCAAGAGTAATCTTTCAGGTTTCTCCTAGTTCTGCATCACTGCTTTCTTAGTGCTCTCATACAGATCTAGCCTAGGAAAGACTAAGAGTATTGAAGAAGCTGGTGGCATTAAAGGTCTTACGATCTATCTGCTTCTTAACGATTATCAGGAGCGAGTGTGAAGAGAGACAGAAACAACATGACCACACTGAAGACATCCATATTTCTTAACATTTTTCCTCTAGTGAATATGTATTATTTGCATTGGAGTAGGGAGACAATTTTCCTTGCCCAGGACTTACAGGTAACAAGCAAGTTTTGAAAATAACTTGAAGTGACAGTATTAGTAAAAAGCTTGACAAGGCACTCCTGCCACAGTGCAGTATTTCAAATTAACTGAATCAACCAAATACATTTTACATAAGAAAATGCAGAGAGAACACTAAGAAGATGCCACCACTGGCAAAAATCTGAGAAGCAAAGAGATCTGAAGGCTGTAGAAAAGTACACAGGTTGGGTAAGAATTCTGCTGAAATTCTATCGATACCTCCAATTGTAATGTACAGAATAAACCTTGATTTCTGCTTTCCTCAAAAGCTGGAAAAGGTTTATAGCACAGAAAACCTACATGACAGACTGCAGTAAGATTGTAAAAAGAGCCAAGACTTAAAAGGAAGTTCTAATGAATTATTCCTAGTCAATTCTTTCATTACAGATTCTGCAGGTTAAGACAAATTTAAAAACATTTTTATGTTAGTTTATTCTTAATTTTACATCCTGTTTTCCTACAAGAATTCACTGTTGTCTATAAAATGGTTATATAAGTGTAATTTTTGCTCAGAAAAGGTGATGTGCACAAGAACTACACTTGACACAGCAATTCTGTATGAAATTATTATTTAGTCAGACTTTTTTCATACACAGCAGTGTAAGGAGAGACAATCTGTCAAAAGGTAATTCTCTAGAGGCTTCTACTGCTGGAAAACTTTTCAAATTGGCATCTATAGTACGCAATTTCTTTTGACTTGTACCTTTCTGATTTTAGAAAATAAAGTCATTTTAGGCTAATTTTAGAAAGTCGATAGAACTTGCTTTATGAACTCATGCTTTTAACTTTTTGAGAAGATAGTGGAAAAAGGCTAAGAATCTTGTAAGAATAATTTTTCTGTGAATAAAAAACTCTCAAGTTGGCTATCGTAAATAGTATAGCTTCAGACATGAATTATTACAGGCAACAAAGCTATTTAATATGTGATCTCGTAAACCAGCTCCGTGTTGGAACTGAATGTATTATTCAAGGGCTTAAATAAGAGTCTGTGTTCTATTTAGCTAGACTTTCATCCCATCTAGTTTTTCAACTTGAATAAAATATAGTCTGAAACCAGGAACCTTCTTTACCAACCAGATCTCTGTATTTTATGCAAAAATCTTTTGATTAAAACATAAGCAGGAGACAGACAGAAAAGACTTATTTTATACCACTAGTTCCTTGACAGGCAACTGCAGAAACCCGTCTCTCCCTGTCCCAGTGCATAGGACAAACAGGAGACATGTATGATGAGGGCCAGATCCCACATTTAACTACAAAGCACTTGAAAGAGAGATTCTCAAGAGAACAGCACTAAAATGAGAACAACTCACTAAAATTTGGATAGGGTTACATTCAGTATGTAAAATGAATATTCAGGTTACAGCAAGCACTTGGAAATACATAGTAACAGCAGAAAAAAATGGAGTGGAAACTTCACTAAGGATGAATGCCAGAATTAGAGCTGTAGGCCATTTTATCTAGGAATTTCAAATGGTCTGAATTGTGCAACAAAATGGCATATTAAAACGAATACAAACATAACAGATGTTAATGGGAAGACACAGTTTCATTGTACACAAAGATAATGAATTACTAGAATGAGTTACGAGTTATCCGTTTTATCACTACATTTTGGCAATGCATGGTGGACAAGCCATTTGCTTCTCCCCTCAGAGAGAGGAAAAATACAAATTTCAAAAAGGTGATACTATGACACAGAGGCAATAAGCTGTACTGTACAATCACTCTGTTGTAAGCCAAAGATACTGAACGTATCGGTGTCTTGAAGAATGGCCGTCTTATCTCAAAACAAATACTCTTGGAAACAAAAAGGCTAAAGTATTTAGATGGGGGAAAAGTCCAGCATTACTTCACTTGAAAATAGTAGGAAAAACATTCTGCAGTGATAAATAATATAAACTAGTCCAATTCTGTAGCCTGCTGCACCATCATATTAAGTCTCAGGAATTAAGTAGAATCGTATTCATTTAATATTAGAACAGGAGAAACTTTCACAGAACAAATAAGCTGCAGAAGAATTGGAACTCATAATACTGAGCCAGTCTCTGAAAGAAAGGATATCTGAATGTTAACATTTTGCTTCCATATCTCTGAGTAGATGTGAGATTTTTCTGCAGGATATCTGTAATTTCAGCTTTGCAATTGCTTCAAAAACTCCTAGTACAGTGTGAAGCCATATAGGCAAAGTCCAACATATGACACTAATTTTGGAAATAAATGAAAATGAAATGAAATGAAATGAAGTTTCTACAAATGAAGATCTCACTTGAATCAATAACTACTGCAAGAAGTTTTGGCAACTAGTAACCACCTGATCTTCCCTTCAAGAGTAGCTATATTAGTTCCAGAGCCATAGCTAAAATTTCCATAAGGGTTACTGTTACATTTCCCTGTAATTTCAGTTGGATACAATCCTCAAAATTTATCCTCTTGAGACACTGCATTGTAGTGCATTGTTCATGTGTCTCATGTGTTCTAGTTCCTATGCTGACAGCAGTTACGTTTCAGCAGGGATTTAAATAATTCTGGCATCTACAGGTTTTTGGATTAAGTAATAAGTGACAGACAGAAAGGCTTCTTCAAAATATATTAAAATAAAGGATTCACAAATTGTTGGACCAATGGACATGTTAACACATGCTAGAGAGTACCTGTATAAAGGAGTCAGCATATCAGTATAACGACTTTCATGTCTTAGACAAGTTTCAAGAAAGGTAAGCATACTTGGATTCATAAAAGGGACTGCTGCATGAAATATGTCTACTACTCTACTCAGCTCTAGCAGGAACTACCCCATCCCCCAATTTCAGGTACAATGCTTAAAGATAGACATGGATGAGGTGGGGGGAAAAAATGAAAGAGAGAAACAAAAACAACCAGAGGCATTAAAAATAAACGAGAAACTGGGGAAAAATGGATGTGTTCAGTCTAGAGATGACTTTCTAAGGGCAAGGATATTTAAAAGCAAGACTAGCTTGCTTAGGGAGATCACAGAACTCCATCACTGAAAGCTTTAAGCTTGGACTAAGGCAAACATCAGATAAGAAGTGTTAAGGTTTTTTTCTGAAAGAAGTGGGATGGACTAGATTAACACCATTATTCTACCCTCGAATTCCTGCAAAACAGCATAGAGAAGGTCTGTACTCATACTTTAGATCTTTTCTGCCGTGGTCCAAACACTGTATCTGATTGCATCAATGAGTCCATCAAAGGAGCCTGCAATACAGGCTGGACTGACTTGGAGAGGTTACCCAGGCTTGCTTTAACTCCAAGGCAGAATCAGCTACATCTAAACTATTCCTGAAAGATGCCTCCATAACTCAGGGCGATCAACCTGTGGTTTGCAAGTCCCATAGGGTTAAATCTCATGATCAGCAGTAAGGCTGCCTTGGCATGAGTGGGGTAATCTGAAAACGTAGTTGTGGGGGCATGCAAGTGAGTTACTGAGACCAAGATCACTGTTATCACCAGAGTCAGGTGGTCAGCCCTGCCCACTCTGCTAAGTTGTTTTTATCAACTTCTTGTGAACTTCTCCTGCAGTTTCTCCTCCTCTTGGCCTTC
Source organism: Rhea pennata (assembly GCF_028389875.1). Lineage (NCBI taxonomy): Eukaryota > Metazoa > Chordata > Aves > Rheiformes > Rheidae > Rhea > Rhea pennata. Next base: position 183,101,302 of record NC_084663.1, read on the forward strand.
AGTGTACAGTGTGGCTATCAATCAGATGAAGCTTTTGATGAGCCTCTTGCAGGGTCTTCTAGGTACAACCTGTCCTAACAAAAATAATGGATCTGAAATGATCAGGTGATCATTCCTGACTCAGAATGATCAGATCTTTTAATCCTTCTTCTGTCTTCTCTCTTCTAGACTGAACAGTCCTCAGTTCCAGCAGTCCTTCCTCTTATGTATCCTAAGCCTCTGATAATCATATTGTCAAGCAGTCCACTCCAATTCATCCATGCAAACCTACATCTAATACTTCTAAAAATTATATAAAATTTTTAATTGAAAATTTCTCAAAACCACAAATATTGTAATTCTCTGAAATAGAAGTTTCCAAGTGACTTTTAGCAAAGAAACTAGGTCAAGAATTCCAAGTGTGTGCTATCATTTTAATATATACTGTAGCAGACCAAGCATTGGTTCCCAAGGTACGTAATGCTTCAGTCATCAAAATGAAAAGGTTCACCACAGTCATTAGACTGCCATTCTTATTTTAATGGGTATATGTAGGATGCTAGGTATGATAACAGCAGTGCTCCAACAGGAGAAACCTACATACTGACACCTATCATCAAAATATCATGTCATGGGAATCAGTCCCACCTTAGCAAATATAGAAGTAATACATCCTACAGAAAATTGAGTTTTCCATAAACCCCTTCCAGTTCTTAAGAAAGCCTTCTTCATTAAAGGGAAATATTTGTTTCTCCATAAACAAATTAGGTATCAGAGCAGATACTCAAGCCAGACTAAGATTTCTAACTACTCTTCAACATGATTCACTTAAGTCGTTTCTCTGTGAAGTTTACAAGAATGAATTATATCTGTTTTCATTTTACAATTTAGTTTATTCAAAAAAAAGCTATTTTCATTCCAAACCCTGAAAAAGTACAGTGAAATGTGTCAACCACCAATATAATTAAAGAGTTCTGATATTCAGACACATCCCAAAATGGCTTAAACGCTTAAGTGTATTGTCATAGTCTGTAGGAGTATTTTTGTAGAACCTTTTGTAAATATTAAAGACAAAATCCCAATCCCACTGAAGACAACTTATTTCTTTTGCTAGTTCTGTAGGTGGCAAACAATAGGACAGGAATGGGTTGCAATTCAATTAAAACACACAGGAGAAGAAACAAGTATTTCCCTTTATTTATGTGTATCTGTTTACCATACAAACTATCAGTATGGACATGCACATTATCTAAAGATTAATATTAGTAATAAGCAAATACTCTATCATATAAATATTTTAAATGTTGTAACTCATTTGTAGTAAGCAAAACTTGACCAAAAGGAGAATTGGCTTCAAGTATTCCAGGCTGTTCTTAAATCGGTTAGCAGCAAGATAACAAAAACAAACCATCAAAAAAGTGATCGTGAGAGACCTGTCTTCTTAATATATATCTTATGTTACTCTTACTCCTTGGCCAGCTGTACGTTGGTTGGTTTTGCTCCAATAGGTATCCCATGTTTGTGCAAAGTGCTGATTAAAATTTCACGCATTTCTTTGTTGTAGGAGTCAAAGTCAAATACATTTCGAACAACATTGGCCAATCCTTCAGTTGGAAATTTCTGTGAAGAAAAATAGTCCCCCAAATTCTTTTATTGAGTATCTCTATTAAATTACAGCACATTATAAAACAGTTCTAACATGAAGAGTTTTAACAGTAACTTTGCTCAGTTTACACAGATGAACAAGTCATCAACACTTTCTAAATTTCCTGAATAAAGAAGGAACACCGATTCAAGTCAGAAAAAAGATACTGACACCAAACCTGAATTAGTTAAACAAGTAGGAAAAAATGATTTAAATTTTAGTCTTGTTTTAATAATCATTTTTATTCTACACCTAAAAAAAGATGGGATAACCTTTGAAACACAATGTAATTAAATAGAGCCTGTATTTTAAATTTAGAACTGCTTTCTGCTAACCTGGAAGATATGACACAAATACATGTATTCATGTACTCAATTACACAATTCATTTAACAATTCTGATTCTTAACATTGAATATAGAAAAGAAGAAGATAAATTGCTTATTTACCAAAAATGACTTTCAGCCATTGCTACCACGATGGATTTTAGTAGAAATGGAAATTCACTTAAGATAAATAAACATTTTTTTAATTAGTGAAAAATACTACCTGAAATGTGCTGACATAAGGAAAAAAGGTTCTTCAAACTTTCATTAGGATATAACTTTTGTTAGCGAACTGGACTGATGATTTATGGCCAGCTATGCCCTTCCATATTTCAGAACTAGCCTATTTCATTTTCCGACATCTATTAATTATTGCTGTACTACAAGAAGAAAATAAATTTTCCTGCCTTTTTATTTCCCAGGAGACTTATAAGCCTTGACAGAGCAGTCATTGAACTGATGTAGTGGAATAAACTGAAATGAAGAAAGGTGTTTTTTGTTTTTGTTTTTTTTCTCCCTATATAAAGTTGTCCTGTGCCATCCTGCTTAAAATGTCTACTTCTTACTGAATGAAACACACACTTCTTCCAACAGATGTTCTAACAAAAATATATATTTCAGATATACATTCCTTATATATTCAGTATAAATATTTCAGATGTGGCTCTTCATTATGATAAAGTGCAGCCAACAGCCACCAACCTATCTCATTCATGTAGCACCTACTGTTTTACCTGTGCTATACTAGAGACTGCAGAAACCTTGAAGTGCCTCAAATATTATCTTGTTTTCACTATTAGTTTCCAAGTATTTCCATGTTTTTCTGAATCATTCTGACATCAACACCCTTCTCCTTAATGAAAAGTACCAATAGCTCTGTGCCTCCTGTACCAGTAGGACATCTTGTAAAATTTATTTCCTCAAGTCTAACTGATCACCACTGTCAAAAAACTGGTCTGAATCTAAGTACTTGCAAAAAGGCCTTTCACCTCACTTATTAAAAACTGTAACTCTCTTGTTTCGATCAGTACAAATTTGAACACTTTTTAATAACTGCCTGGATAACTGCTCACTGAAGAAAGGCAATGTCAGTTCACTTGAAGAAAAAAAAAAAAAAAAAAAAAAAAAAAAAAAAATTTGAGTTGAACATTTTAAAAAAATCATTAGGTTTCTATTGATTTTTAAAACCAGATTACTGGAAAAAATATTGATCTCTCATCAGTCTGTCTGGTTCTCATTCAATGATTCCTTCCCTTACAAGCAACACCTCTGTGTGCACCTTTGAGCACTTGCACATTTTAGATTCTTTGCTATTTCTTATAATAATAAGTAACATGTTTTTTGCCTTAAATAATTTTATATTATACATATTTTATGCTTTATTTGACACAAAATTATTACAGAAATTGGCTTGGTGAAAAAACACTATTTTTACAGATTTAAATTTCCATGAGTATATGCATTGCTATAGACTTAAAAGGTACCAGCAAAAAAAGAGTTTGCAAGTATAAATAAGGAATCTTAAGTTACTTTATATACACTGAGGTAGGTGTACTGCACTCCTACCAGCACTTCTCAAAACAAAGTGATAATTTATTTGGTAACAAAAGATCTAATAAGTCTGTATTTTGGGGGATTTCTACCTTGTGTTCTCACTATCACTCACTTTCCTTTTCATGACTTCCAATCCCTGTGCATTTCCCATATCACCAGCACCATCCTAAAGGCCTAATTCTGCTGCCACAACACCCATAGATCTCCCTCCATCTGCTAATTCCTCCCTACCCTTGCCTTCCTCCTCCGTCTCTGAGGCCCTCCAAGGAGTTTTGCCAGCTCCTCATTTGTCCTGTCAGCTGGGCAAGACCTACGACATCCTGGAGCTCGACCTGCACTACGTGCACGTTAATCGATTAACCAGCGCTTCGTGTTTGGTGGGCATCACCTCCTGCCAGCCCAAACAGCTGAACTCTCCCCCTGCCTTTCCTTTCACAGGGAAACTAATGTCAGTCTGCTCCTCTCTGTTACACAGCCACTGATTTTGATTAAACCTGTGGAAGCCTAATTATCTCTGAAAACTGGTGACTGAGATTCACTGCAGTTGGTCAAAAGGGTAAAAATCTATTGGGGTGGGAGGGGGCAGCAAGGAGAGAAAGGGATGCAGACTGCAACTGGATAAGCCTACTTTTCCTTTGAGACTAGGCTGAACAGAAAAAAATAAATTAAGCACATTTATCTTAGCACAAAACTTTACTGAAAAGGTTCAAAAGCCTGATAACTGGCAGATTCCAGAGCCAGAAGGCAGCTTACACATCTAGTGTCTGAAAAAGCAATCTCAGACAAACAAGACAAGACATACCAGAAATATCTTATTTCCTAAGCTCAATAGAGTCAGTAGAAAAGCTATTTCTGTTTAATTTGGAAGAATGTGGCTTGTCTAATTAACACCTGCCATGGATACTGGGTGAACCTGGACTCTGCAAAATGACACAGAAATGGTTTAGGAAAACTTGTAAATTAGACTGCATAGAGACAGTGGAGGAAACCTAATGGAGAACAGAGATGACGACTTACTGAAAAACCATTATTAGCATAAATACCTCTAATATTTGACACAATCTGACAATTGCAGGAGACTGGGACTACAAAGCTATATTTAGGTTACTTGCTATCTAAAGCTGCAAGACCTAAATTAAATCAATGGTGGGAAATAGTTGCAACATCCAAGTTAGGCAACTGCAGTAGACAATTTTCTTCATGCCTGCTGTTATAGGTCCTCAAACCAGCTTGGCAGCCCAAGCTTCATCAAAAAACCTCTTTCATTAAGAAATACTCAGCACAGAATGCAGAATCTAAACTACAGCTACAATCTAAGTGCTACGAGTTCCGTATTTGCATAATCACTATGCAAAAATGCCCTTATAAATACATTGTAGACAAAATTCTATATGTTTAAGACCACAGTTAATCAGAGTACAGAGATTAGCACAGTTTAATTCTATGTTGATGTCACAGTAATCAGAATATTCTCTAAACTGAGTAGCCCCAATGCTCAGATGCGCTTTCGGATAAGAGTAATCAACAGCAATTATTTCTCCCAAATTTCCAACCCTTTTTTGAAGGAGCAAAAAAATACCAAAATTATATGAAAGAAACCAAAACAACAGTACAAAGGAATTGGGGCTGTGGAACTGCTGTAAGGCAAATTGTTTAACAATATGACTAACTTCCCTCCTTCCTTCCTAAGGACCAGCAATTTCATTGACTCATTTCCCTCCTTCCTTTCTTCCTACCTGAAGACCTAAAAGCCTCTTACTTTAGAAAAACCATTATGCTTATATTTATTGTTTACATTTGCCTACTCTCAGCTTTTTATTATTTAGATTGAAAAACAAGTTACGGTAAACAAAATGCTGAATTCTCTTCAAAGACACTGGGATCTTGAAGACAAACATTATAGAAGAAATCAAAGATGCATTTTGGAGACATATTTGAATATTTACAGTTGACTTTGAAAGAGGCGACAAAAACAAACAAAATACACTCCCAAACCTTCCTCTCTTATCCATGTCCTGTGCCAGTTTCCAGTGACCACACTAATCTGCTCAGGTGAAGGAGGCACTAGCAGAAAAAACCTGTCTTTAAGACAATTAGCAATGCAGCTCTTCCAATCTTCTACTGGATGCTGTTCACACACTAAGAAAAGAAGTCCCTGTGTTTTGACACCAGCTGGTGATAGAGGGCACTGCAGCTACAGAATATTTGGACACAGGAAATGAAGGAAGGAAGGTAAGAAGGTAGAAAGGAAGAGCCAAAGATTGAAGACAGGAAAAGGATCACTTAACAAAAACCCTTACACAGCAGCTTTTCAGCAGTACAGTAATTATTCCTTGATTTGTATTTTTCCAGTTTCATTTCAGACGTGTGCTGAAATACACCAACAGTACCATCAACATGGTATGTGTTCCTATCAATATGGTAATACCTATCAATTGGTGTTGCTAATCCTAATAAAGTATTTCATTTACAAGTTTATTTGGGTAGATTTCTCAGCTTTTATGTCAGAATTTTGTTAATCCTGAGTATAGAGTTATTGTTCATGCGTTTTTCTGCATTTCTATTTCAGTAGCTCTGTTTCACCAAGTCTCAAGACCTCGTGGCACGCTACAGACTACAGAACACAAAAATCTCCTCCCCAAAAGTCTAGACAAATTGAAAAACTTAAGAAAACTCTAAGCTGCAGGACCTAATGTATGTCTATATGGGTGAATATGAACAAAACCACAAATTAAAACTATCATGCAGCCCTATTATATTATGCATTGTTAAACACAGAAAGAATAGGTCAAAGAATTTGAGAAATTATATTCTAATCATAATAATTACATGAATACTTCCACTAAATTTTTTAATCTAGGATTCAATAATCCAAGAAATACACTGTAAAAAATAAATTACCTACTTTATGATTATAAATAGAAGAAAATATTTCAAAGAAGATTCAAGTATTTTACATTTCAAATACCTCAGACAAAGGATATGCCTCAATTTAAAAGATGTAAGTCCAAATCTATTGCTATTTTAAAAATGTCTTTATTAAACTAGTAATTCAGCATTTCATACTTAAAATACGTGCAGGAAGCAACCATGGTATCCAAACACCTGTTGGTTAAGTCACTATCCATGTAACATTTTCCTAAAACAATAGTAATACTTCATGTGTTGAATTTACGCAACGGAGTCTCCCCAGTAGGATGATTAAAAACAGAAGTTTCATAGCTGCATAAACAGTCACATTCTTCTTAAAGTATTGTACATTAGATAGGGAATTTTACAATGTAGACTAGTACAACAACGCATACTGCTTTCACTTTATCATTACCATATATTAAACACAGTGGAAAAACAGAATCACAAGTATTTTGTGCATCTTTAAACAAACATGCACAAGAAATAACTACTTGTCTACAACTGTGATCCTTGCCCTAAGAGTATCCAACTGTCTGAATGTGCTTGTTCTTTCAAAATGCAAATCTTTTAAATGAAAATTTGAGTTCATTGCTAGTAATTTTTAATATAATATTTGAAGGTTTTAGAAATGATATGCCATTACGGTTCATGCATTTTTGTTTCAATTTTATGGAATCTGAATTTGATGTACAGTACCTGTAAATGTTTTACAATATTCACAACTTCTCTAGTTGAATAGGGATAGTTAATAATTCCTTGGTCAGCCAAACTCCTGAGCTCTCCAAAAGCAGATACCAATTTTTGAAGTATTGGCTCTGGAACATTAGGACCATACTGCCTGAGCATAGCCAATTCAGACTGTGGTTTGGGATTATCAACAGCATGGCAACTAAAAATGTCCCCTAAAAGAGAAAAGCACAGAGTTAAGTAATTTGCAAAGACAGAGCATAACAACAGCCTCTTTAAGTTCCATACAGCAACTTAAATGGAAAAGTCAAGAAGATGCTGTTTGTTGAAAAAACAAACAAATAAAAAAAAACACACCACTTTGAAAAATACATAGGATGCATTTGTTATAAAGAACACACAGGTTCCAGAAAACACAGAAGTCCCTCCTATCCTTTCCTGAAGGTGATCACAAGGGAGAAATTAACTTCAAGAAGAAACATAAATCAAGTGAATGTTGAAAGAAAGAAAAGATGTCAAGAAAAAGAATTTTAAAGAAAGAATAAGACAGGTTGAGTGGGACCAGTCTGTGAATGCTGTGAAAATATCAGCAGATTCAGGTAAATCTGGATACTCAGGAATGCCCTAAAGCAAATCCTGTGAGGTCTGGAAGAAATATTGGATTTCTCATTTCCTTCTTGAGGTATACACCTCAAAGTGTGGTAGGTAATTTGTCAAGCTAATCTTTACATAAATTTGCATTATACTTGCCCCACTCATAAACTCTGTAAGAATTCATTTGTAAAGAATATTTAAAAATCATAAAAAACTGTGCAGAAGCATGATTGAATTTTGCTGAAAAAGGAACTGGGTTTGAAGCAGAGAGATCCCTTGGCTTGAAAAATAAAATCAACAAGAAAGGCAAAGGTCAGGGTTCAGATTTTTGTCATGTGTGGCAACTCTAACAATACTGGGATAATCATTTTTCTTTGGAGTGTTTGTATGAGAAAGGAGGGAAATTAAGTCATGGAAATAATAAAAACATCTTGGAGCAACATAGCTGAGGGAAATTCGATTCCTGTGGGTCTCTGACATGGAATGCTCATTCTCTGGAAACTATACCTGAAAAACAAAAATCTCTTTTGCAATATTGAGTTGTGCTTGCTCCTACTTTTATGATGTACAATATTATTTATTGCAGAATAAACCTAACAGCCAAAATATCACCAAGTGTGGGATTCAACTAACAAATAAATAAAGACACACAAATCAAGGTACCTGCACATAAGTGGCTAAGCTAAAAAAGACAGTAAAGTCAGTGGAGTCTGGAGAGGTGTTCAGCTAGTACTCCAAGTTTAATACTGCCAAAACCTTGCCACAGATGGATTTAGACTAACCTAGATCGGTGCCTTAGCACAGGCTAATACACACACTTCTTCATTACTTACCCTTGCACAGTACCAATTTCTCTTAGATCCCTGTTTTTGCTGACAGTTGAAGCTGCGGGGAATCTTTTTGCTGCTATATAGGATTTTCAGGAACAAGAAAGCTTGTTAAAAAGAAACTGCTGTTGATATAAAAAGCTTTGATGTGATTATTTGGACATGGTTACATGAAACCAGGATGACTTCAATATCTTGTCAGATATATATGCTTTAAGAAGGCCTATCATCCACTTGCCATGGGCATGAAGAAGCTACTAAGGATTAACAAGAAAGTGACATAATGCTAGCGCTATAAAAGACAGTAGCCACTCTTCAGGGAGAGAGAGAAAACAATGCTCCATCATGCTCAACTCTTCTGAAGAGGACAGCACTCGGACAGTGGCTTGTTTGATACAGGAAAATCAGTGGACAGGTGTATTAATCATTGGTGTGAGGTATCAAACTGCTTATAGCTTATGTTTTTCTTATACTTGTATACAATATAGACTCATTATGAAAAACTGCTTGTATCTTTGTCTGTCTTCTTAGATTCCATAAAACAACAACTCTTGCTGTAACACAGATGACTACATATAGGTGTCCAGGGTAAGCTCAGACACTTACATTAACATACTGAAACTGATGTGTGTCTTCAGGTTGAATCCTACCCCGAGTGTCTTACATGAAACGCAACATTTATGCCCATAAGGATCTCCTCTCCCCATGAAATCTAATGAAACATAGATAGTCAATCTATTTATCAGTTCTATTAAAGCTCACCATTTAATATGAATCACTTACCTAGTGTGCCAAAAAAGTCATTACCCAAGAAAGGAAATCCAGGTCTGTTTGCTAGAACTATCATTCTAAAATCAGGATGAATTACTATTACATTTTCTCTCCCCTGCACATTAGCATGATCTGCAAAACAAGTAAAATTTAATAAATACATATTTAAGTTTTGTGATATATCAGCCAACTACAAAAAGACCTTAACAGTTAAAACAAACCTCTCAGCAACTTAATAGCATGTCCTTCGCCTATGAGTGCTCTAGGTTTCATTTTAAAATTTCTTAATTTGTTTCACAAAAATTTAACTGAATTGTTTCACTTAAAAAAAAAAAAAAAAAAGCATCAGCTGTTCTTGGAATGGGGACTACTAGTGCTATTCATACTTAATTTAACCTTGCTGAGGGAAGTGGTGAAGAAAGTATCTTTTTATAGAGAGCTGGCATCTTCTGGTTTGGGAAAATAGGACTGAAATTTGCCCTGAATATATTTAAAAAGTCCGTGAAAAGCCAGAGACACATGTGAAGGCTCGATTTCTTGAGAATCAATCAGACTGGCTCCTCTTGCTCCCTGGCAATACGTCTCCATTGGCACAAGGTATTTGGGAATCCTTTTACCTCATCTACAAAACTACAGTATTAAGTGCGACTGGCTAGCAAGATATTAAAAAAAAAAAAAAAAAGGCAGCCCATCTACAGTTTATAATCACAAGCACAACTCAATATTGTGCCATCGAAGTGTTGACTCATTACATAAAGTACAGTGTCTACTAACATCAAAAGGGCCCTGGTCTTTCTTTGAAAATTTATAAAAATTATTTAGCTCTTGCAATACATGTAAATAAAATTCCAATTAAAAAAATACTCTTCAGGAGTATTCAGGAAATCTTAAAGTAATGATAACACACAGATATTTCATTAGATAAAACTCTTCTAAAAAAAAATCTACTTTAAATATACTCTCATCTTTACTCCTGGATCTTTCCTGGATTTCTCTGGGGAAAATTACACCCTAACTATTCAGACAAGCAGAAAAAAAACTCATATTTTGGTCAATTAGATCTGTATTTTTTATTGTGAAGAGTCATCAAGAATTCAATTTAGTTTTTTTTTTTTTTAATTCCTTAGAGTTCATGATAATACTAATTTAAGAAAATATTTGTGGTTGTTGTAGAAGTAGCTTATGAAGTAATCTTTGAAACACAAACATTAGACATCTCAGACATTTAAAATCATTCTCTATGGAAAAAAAAATCACTCCAAATTCTTTAACTGAAAACCTTTTGGCAGCAAATATACCCATTTTTTCGATTTATACTCTTCTGGGGCTCTAATTAATAATGTAATTGCTGAAAAAGGCATCTTTTTTTTTATTGTAAATGATCAAAGCACTATCTACTTACTGGCAACAATTCGCCTTCCATCTGACAAAACCATTTCTCCACTTTCTACTAAAGTTTTCAAGATACAGGTAACATTTGTTGGTGCTTTGTCTGCTTCATCAATTACCAAAATATGTCCAAACTTCACTGCTTTTACCTAGAAAAAAATCAAATCATCACAATCTTCCAAAGAAATCTGCAAGAAACTACTACTGACTTCTCAGTTGGTAATAGCAAATATGTCAATGGCACTGACAAGAAAGGAGTCAGAATAGGAGGATAAAGTATGACCTGAACTGCTGCAGACTGAAAAAAGAGGAAGTAAGAGAGACAAGAAAGAAAGGTTTTTTTGGCACATAGATGGAAAGGACTGTGTTAAAGAGGGAAGTCAGGATCCTGAATGAAGATAAATTGGAGTATGGACAGGAAAGTGCATGAACAATCTGGGTCTAACTGTCGACACGAAGCTGAAAGAACTTAAGAATAGTGGTAGGACTTATCTGGAGTTCAGCATAGTGGGTTGGTGCAGGGCGTTTTTAGATACTACAGGAGAAGCAGGAAAACATACATCAGGTAGAGTATGTCAGGTTAACGTAGACTAAATTATTTTTCATGCTTACGTTGTGTGTGCAGACTCCCAAGATTAGTATCCTATTCAGCAGCTGGGACAGAAAACTTGACCAGTGTGAGCAAAGTTAACGTTAAGGATGTGTTACCACACTTGCTAACTCTCTCATGAAATAATCAAATCACAAAGGATTTTTGTATTTGAAAATGCCAGTATGCTTCACAATTCATTTTAAATGAAAAGGTTTTCCAAACATACAATCAAAATATAACTACTGACCAGTGGTGAATCTTCATATATAATAAGCCCATCTTTAACAGAAGGTTGCAATGTAAGGCTTTGTACAGTGGTATCCCTGAAAAGTGGAAAAACAAAGTATTAATTGAAATACACTGGAACTTCAGTCACAGCAAACTCCAAAATGAATATATGACGCTGAAAAGTCTGTTTTTTTTTCTTTTGTAGGAGGAACAATATCTCTATTTTTTAGAATTTGTAAAGAACTTAAACTGAGACCACCAGTGTGGTAGCTTGTTGGTCAAGGAAGAGCATCATAGCAGCTCTCAATCTCTCATAAACCGCAGAAATGAAAACAGAGATATATGACTACTATTACTACTACTTCTAGTTACACATGTTTACACTACCATTTACACGACGAACAGGAAAATCTCCCCAGAAGAAACAAGCAGGAATTCACCATATCATAGTGAAATTGCTAATATTTTAGTAGCTCTTTTCCACATGACATATCACCAGGAAAAAGTAAGACTAAAAATACTCCTGTGGAATTCTAAAAATCAACTATTTTTAGTTCAATCTAAACTGTACCAGATGGAATAACTTTTACTAGCACATGCTACATTTTGTATCATAAACAGTGTAAGTTCTGGGATGGGATGGAGAGGCTAAAATAGCATAGCATTTCTTTTTGATAATCTATTTGTGGCTAAATTACTCAAATGTTTTTTTCCTTCAAATTTAAAGCAGCTTAATAAAAACCTGTAATGAGAATATTCCTTAATCTTCATTATCATCATCTATTTCAATCAACACTGAATGTGCAGATAAACGAAAAACAGTCGCAATTCAGAAAGGTCCAACATGAGAGATCTCTTCAAATCACATTGGATTTGCCTCTACACCTCATGGCAGGAACTGGGGAGAAACCCTCCTGATTCTACGTCATTCTTGTCAAAACCCTCAGATAGTCAAGATTCATAAAATCAGCCCCATATATCTTCGGGTTCTGAGAGAGAAACGAGCTAAGGAATAAACCAGAGGTGGGAGACAACTGAAGGTGCCTATGCTTCCCACAGTTCCATAAGCAATAGGAAATGCAGTTCAGTCTTCGGGTACGTATGCTATGCAAGCCCTTTACTCCTATACTTCAGAATTTGGATTAGCCAAATTCTGTGTCAGCAGACGGATGAGCTGTTCACATGACAGAATCAGAAAGCACAGCCACATTTATGCTGCTTGAGATCCACATGCTGGTCAACAGGTAAGGTTGGTAAACCTTGCATCAGGTGTAAGATTTGATCTCTTACCTTTCACCGCCATGCAGTGAAAAACTGCATATAAAAAACTATTTGTTTAAGCTAAGCTGACTCATTGTTCCAAATGACTATCTTACTTCTATCTTTAATTTTGTAGCACCGTGTAAAAAATCAACAGTATTCTGATAAGCTCCATGCACACAGGAAATCAAACATAGTACTATTTGCAGTAAACCACTAAATGGCCAGTTTCCAATTACGGTTTAAAACTGACAGCATAACATGCAAATTTCCTCAATTTGAAACTCCCGTCAGCAGGATTTCTTTCCCTAACAACTCATACTTCCTTGTTTAGCTTTAAACTTTAGCTTTAACGACTGATTTACTCCAATCTCTCCCATGCATAGCAATAAAGTTCAAGGAGGAAACAGAGCTATTTAATATCTGGCTACTTCATTTAGACTTTGATCTGGGAGAGAAAAGGTTAAAAAGTCGAGCTTTCCTCCATCATTTATCTCCAGCACTGCAGCCTCTCAAAAAAAGTAGAACTTCCCAAAAATAATTATATTCATATTGTATTTATATGCAACAAATGCAGCTCTGCATAATTTTTAAAACCACTTAATCCTTTTTCTTAAAAAAAAAAAAAACACTAAGAAAACAAAACCAAAGCTTCTATTGTCATTCTTCTTGCTCACCCACTTCTATATCAGACAGAGAAATAACTAATGGAAGTAGCAATGACAGACCAACAACATTTGTTTCTTGGGCATAAATTACTTAGGGACTAAATTCTCAGACTGCATGCACTAGCCTAGCCCTGCAAACAGCTATCACTCCTCATTTGCACTACATAGTTGTAGCTGTAGAAAAGAATCCATGGAGAAAAAAGAAAATATTTTTCAAACCTGAACTGTGAGACTGCGAGTTCTTTAAAGTAAAAGTACAGTGAGAAAATGAGAGGATTCAAGGAAATCTTAGGCTAAGAATAAGGTAAAGGATGCTATGGCACCAGCCATAAAATGCAAAAAAAAAAAAAAAAAAAAAAAAAAAAAAGTGAACAGAATATGGGAGGAAAGGAAGATATCCATAGTGCGGCTGTAGATAGGCACAGGTGACAGTGGAAGAAAAAAAGAGAATTGTAAAATGTAAATGTAAAACAGTGCTTTACTATAACACAAAATAATGTATTTTAATTCGGGTGAACTGGTTAATCCTCTGCCTCTGCGCATCCTCCACTATGGAATACTAACTTGTGCTTAGTACCACCTGCAGCTCACATAAACCCATAGGATGATTTCAATCTTTAAAGATGACAGAATTGACTATGTCTTTGAGGGAAATCAACACTGAAGAAGCTGGCAGTTTATATACTATGAAAGTTGCATAAATCAGGGAAGAGTGGAGAAGGAATGGAAAAGAAAGAAAATTGACATCCTAAACCTGGCTTCTAACTTCTCATTTTGTTATTTGTGGTTATTTGTGGTATTATTTGCTGGGGTTAGTACAGATAAACTTAGTTTCCCTTTCAGAATCACAAGCTGTGTAATCAGATGTCATTAATTTCTGTTGTTCAGAAAAATAACATGAAATAAGCAGTTCAAAAAATAGCTATAATAATTTGCCTCCTTAGGCCTTTTTCTTAAATTTCCACTTTATAATGAACTATGTAAATGTAAAGACTAATTGAAAGAAAGAAGAATAAAAATATGCTAAATGTGAAATATTTCTGTACGATATTGGGTGCAGAGTTTTGCAAGTGTAAAATACATTTGGTATTCATAACACTTACCTGTAGAATTTCACTCCCACAGAAAATCAACTGAAAGGTTTACTCACATTTACTTATTAACATCTTAACTAAGTTCTAACAAGGGCATATCAATATAAACGAATATCAAAACCCCATAACTTCATTAGATTTGGCACCCAAGACGAAAATACTGCTAACACAAAGAAGCAAGACTGTGGGAATGTAGAAACAGGTGAGAAAAATGGCTTGGTAAATTCTCCTCCAGCTTAACTGAACAGATTTTTTCTCCAGGTTGTAAAAGAAAAATATGAAGAGCTCAGCAATATCTTTCTTGAGAACATATTTTTATTTTTTTCAGGCAGATCTTCCCCACAAAGGGGGAAAAAAAAATCTGGTACCAAAATCCAGCAACTCTTTTTCTGACAGTATCATTTAATTCATAGCAGCACTTTCGTGACTGCTTTTGATGTTTTCTTTTTTATTAGCTCATATCACCGTCTGTTCTGCCCATGCAGATTTACTTTTTGCTGCTGGTGTATCGCTTACCTCAAAGTCAGTTCCGAAGTTTACAAACTTACTGAACACATACCAGTTATTGACAGTTACTACATCTTTCACAGCAATGCCTTATTTCCTGGGAAAAACTATAAAATATGTCAGGAGACATTTCTATCAACCACAGAAAACGGGTTTTCAAGGCTTTTTGGAAGAGCTGAATAGCTCTATTGACAGACCTTGAAACACAGCAGGATGGGAGTGATAGATGGAAAGACAGGAAATCACCATACATTCAGGATATCTGTTAGGAGAAACAGAAGTTGAACCTAGCCAAAAAGAAAAATTAGGGACCAAAGGAGAACAATGTTCCTCTTTTCCAAAAATATGCATTATTAGTTTATCTTGAGGACTGCCTTGCTTAAAAATGCTTCTACAGAGAGGTCCAAGTATGAAATTCTTCATAAAATTGTTCATGTTGTTTATGTGACATGGCTGCAAACATATATTATATGTGCTGACACCTGCCCCCTTCCCCCCAACAAACACTGAAATATAAATGCCAAAACAGGATTTGAACCATTATATACTTTATTAATTGTCATTAAATTTAAGGAATGAAAATATATTGTACTGCTGTATTTTAAAACATGAGTCAACAGCAGGCTTAAGCCCAAATATAAGATACCCTATTAGCACCTCAGTTAACATGACAAACATCTATATTCACTGATAATGCTCCATCATGACGAATGCTAGAGAATACTATCCAGGCTTCTGTATGCACTTACATTGAGGCTGAAAGGGGAGGAGAATATCTCTTGAAGGTAACCTGAACTTTCAGGGTTGGTACACACGGTAACAAGCTTGGATAGACTAGGTTCAGGTTTGGCCATCCTCTTTTCCAAATGGAACTTCAGGCTGGTTGAAAGGAAATACCAGAGTACCAGAATATAGGTTCTAATGCTTTTGGTACTTCATTTCTGTGATATACATGTACCTTCTTGGCTATATTTCTATCTGACATGAGTATAGCCATCTGGCGTGACCTCATTCTAAGAGTATTTGGAAAAACAGTTATTAGGTCAAGAGCCATTTGAAGTTGTTTATTGGTTTAGCTAATCCACTCAGGTATTATCTGATGAATAGTGGGATAACTTACCTTAAAGAAAAAATCTCCATGGCTTTGACATTTACAACTGAATTTCTTATACCTCTTTGGCTGACCTACTGTCTAGCCATTGCATTGCATGATCTGACCACTATGCTCAGGAAGTTCTGAAATACCTGTAAAGCCAACCAGCTGCCTCATTTCTCTGTTAAAATGATATTGTAAAGCCTTTTTGACTTTCTCTGCATACACTAATAATTACACCCCTAAATTTTTTCTGCTAGAGCATTGCAACTACTCAGCAGGACATATATTTGTTTAAAATCTAAAGAATTATTTGGAGTATAAAAGTACTTATTACTGGTATGACTGAGGGTAGAACAAAGGCTGAAAGGAATTACATGTTTAACTCAAGTTATATCTTAAATCAAGTTACACAACTACTTATTAGTGATCCATCTTTTAAAACAAGATGTAACCTTTTTACATAATTTCTTATAACATAATGAAATTCATTCACCCTGATTGTCAACTCCATAAATGAAGAGACACAACTTCCTGCAGCTCCCCTTATTATGTATAGGAACACAATTCACTGAGTAAACAGCTAGAAACTGTTCCTTCAGCTTCAGAGGAAAAATACATTCCAACCTAAGTTACTTCCCTGTAACAGCCACACAGCAGGAAAATTCAGGCTGAATTCAACTTTTACAGAAAGGATAAATGAGGTAGCACTCTAACACCTGGAATCTGACAACTTCAGAGCTAGTCAGACAGCTTATGAAAACTAACATTGAAAACACAAATCACAGACTTGCATGAGCTTTTGTAAGCCTTGCATCGCAATACTTAAGTGATTGAAAATGTGCTAAGAAAGGGAGAAAAAGAACAGCAAAAATAAAAAAGACAAAAAAAAAAAAAAAAAAAAAAAAACGTTAGCCAGCACATTCAGTGCTTCAGAACATAGATCTGCACAACAAAAGCCTGTCTTGCTATGTTTATTTCCTAACTTGAACTGCATGAACAATAAACCATGTGTTATACGGCTTTTAACAACATCAGAAGACATAGACATAGACATAGCATCCATGCCTCAAAATCAGGAAAAACAATTAGTTTTTTTTGTGGCTGTCAACATATAGCTATGTATACCCTTATCATTGGATTCAGTGGATTCCTCTAATAGAACAGTGCAGCTTAAGAGTATTTTTTTCTGCAAGTCTGCACAGAGATTGCTGTTCACTTTTAAAACAGACCTGCAGAGCTATATCAGCATTTAAGCTGTCTTAAATAATCATATATTCTTTTAAGAAAAGATGACAAACATAATTCTGAGAACAGGTACACCACAATTCTACAGTATTAAATCTTCATCTATGTTACTTAAGTTAATCTTTCTGAAACAACTTTCTAAATTAGAATTTAAAAAAAATCTGAAGTCAATAAAGCTGAAAGGTAGTTGTAAATGTTCTCAATAGGGGAAACAGGTAATTAGATTTTAGACCGATTATGAAAAAAGAGGAAAAGAGCATTCAAAGAGTAATGCATAGTTTGTAGAGATTATTGCTTGTAGGGACACTGTAAGCTCGTTTTCCCACCCCAAATCTCTCCATTAATTTAATTGTTAAAGATTACAATATAATTACATATATTTTAAAAAGGATAACATATGTAAACTCAGTTAATTTGAGGAAGAAAAGATCAGATTACTGTAATTTATTTAGAACTAGAAAAGGTACAATACAGAATGTAATAGGTTTTTAAAATAAAGCCTGTACCACACTTTCAAATCATCACTCACTCAAACAAATACAGTAACTCTAACAGGAAGTTAAATTCTTATCTAAATTCTTTAAAGGAAACATAGCAATAGAAAGATCAGTATAAAGTACTGAAATATCTTCCAAAATAACAGTAACATTCTAAGATAAATAGAATTTCTATATCAGTTAGTATTCTGTTGACAGTGTAAATATCAAATTCATAGCTAGGCCAAATGGCTTTAGATAGTTATATGTTCATGTCTAGAAAGGGGGAAGGAAAGTTTCTTAAAGTTGCAAGAAAGGATATCACACAGAGAACTAAGACTTTTATGGTAATTAAAGGGCACAAACTTTGAGGCAAGCACTATACTTGCTAATTGATTTATTTAAAAGAAAAAGAAGAAACTGCCTGTATGCTCTATTTCCATGAAAAGGCACCAAAGCATATTCATAAGCAACTTCAACTTTTTAGACATCACAGAGAATAACTTTCCAAAAATCAACAAAAATCCCTCCCACCGTAAAGACTTGTAAGGCACCGTTCTCTTACTGAACAACAAGATGTTTCCATTTCCCCAAAGAGTATTTTGGGGAATACTTTCTCTTGACACTCACAAACACACACATACACATGAAAGAGACTAATTGGCTCATGACTTTTGCAGATTTCCTGAGGCTCTAAGTAGCCCCAAATCCATTCACAAACCCGTATTATCGATGCAGATTACACCACAGCCTGCTCATCAAAAGCCTCTGTTTCTGCAACTGCAACGCTCTTGCACAACTAGGTAACTGCAGATCTACCTGCTGTATCAGAGTTGAGGTTGACCTTGCTTATCACAATTTCAGTAGCTACATCTTGTAGTAGCTCAAGGGAGATCCAGTTTTCTCATTACCTGAGTGTAACCAAGTCCCTGTAAGGATGACATGAATTGTTACTTTTTCTTTCCGAAAGTTTGTAATTTTGTAGAGGAAGGTCCGTGATGGACGCTCTGCAGAGACGGAGCAGGTGGGCTGCAATTTGTGTACTTCCTATGGCTGATCTATTGCTGAAACAGCATGAAGCAAGGAAACATTTAAATTTTCCCTTAACAACCATGAATTATTTACACTCGTATCATAACATGAAAGAAACGTTCTAGAAGTTTTCAAAGGTAATCTCCTTGCATAAAGGATCATTTCTTGATCTGAAAACAATGAAAAGTGTGAAGGTGCCTCTTTTTTCCCTTACCTTTAACTACTGCTCCATTCTGACATGTTTATGTGCTAGCTAACGATAGCACAAACAGGCTTCTCACAAGGAATCACTAATCAGTTAGATTATTTAATTTTATGAAAATAAGAGAAAAACAATCTTTATCTTAAAAAAGGATTTTTTCCACTGAACAATTTTGATTTTGCCAGACACGTTATTGCAACTTATCTAGAATAAGAGCTAGCTGGGGTCATCCAAATGCTACCTCTCGGAAATTATTAGTAAATCAAGGCGCACCAAACTTTACGAACAAAGTACTGACACACACACACGCAAACCACGCAAATGTGCTGCTTGGAATACAGACTTTCTTTGCACATTTGATTTTTCTTAAAGAGGCTACTTCTTAAAGAGGGAGGCTTTGGTTGCTATCACAACAATCAGAAGCACAACTCATGACGGTTGATAATTATTTCAGGGAGTTCCTGTCACCAGTTGCTCTTTTTGAATACATGACTTAAAGCCTACCCAGCCTCAGCAGAATGGAGGTGGCAGTTTTCATGGCTGTGCAACACCAGCTCTTGAGTTCATACTATCTGGCTCTTCACAATATTTTTCTAGTTCTCTTTAGCTGCCTAAGATTTCAGATGAGAATAAATTACATGTAAATCTTGTACTCTTTTTTCCTTTTTCTAAGCTTATGTATTAAAGACCAGAAATATATTTTAATGAAAGCCAAGATGAGACATCATATGACCCCCAAAACTTGCTGTATATATTAATCCAGTGCCTTTAGTGCATAAAACCTAGCACATAAATCTAGCACATAAACCAGTGTCTTTAGCACATAAAACCATTTGTATTAGCAGAAGCTACTATAAGATGTAGGTCACTGAATTTTACACCCTCCTAGTCAGAACTTAAGCTGCTTAGAAAACTAGAATTTCTATTACAAGTCCCTTCACCATCCAATACAAACAAACAAAAAAATCTTGAGCCATAAACCAAGCCTGCATTGGAAACAGAAGGATAAATGTTGTAGTGCAATCTACACAAAAGTAGTAACTGCAAGGAGGAAAAATCATTGTAACTGAAATTTAAAAAGCAGATTGACAGTAAAACTGAATTCCAAACAGATGCAAAACTAAATGCTTAAATAAGAGATATAGAATGCTTGTACTCCAGCAAAACTATTCTTTGTGTCTAATAAGCCACTGATCATAAGAGAAGTAAAATTAACCTTTTCTCTTTGATCACATCAAAGGAGCCAACAGTCTAAAGTCCACGATACTTTCTTAAGATGTTTTTGTTCAGAGCAGCTGGAAGCTTACATTTTTACATTTATCTATTACTCTCATCAGTGCTCAGATTTTAGTCTAATGCAGTACATGCTCTTGCTTCAGTCTTCTAAAAATCTTCAACATTTTTTTCTTCCCTCTGTTAAATCTTGCTGTTTAAAGAAACCTAGACTTCAGATTTTTGTGAAGAACCACCCTTGATTTCTTTCTATATTGATCACATTAGAAAGGGCAAAATAACAACAGGAAGGGTCAAAATGATGAGGCTTTCCAGGGTTCACACAGTTATGAATATGCACAAATAACTGACTGTTTATTTGGGGGATACCAAAGTTTCTAAAAAAACTCTAAATTTTCTAAGAAATCCAGCCTGTCTTCAAATTCTATATAGACACCTTATGGGCTCCAAATGTACAGGGCTCATAAATTTTCACCTTTCTAGCAGCATCATGAAAGCACAGGAAGCAAGGTGAAAACAGCAAAAACTTAGAAAGTTTAACATTAGACAAGGTAACACTGATGCACGTTCTACAACTTGTAGCCAGTGTCTTGGGCAAACAACAGCTAGACAATCATCCTGGTGAGGTACATGAATTTCAGGATTTCTCTGCTGGAACTTATTCTCGTAGGAAAGGGCGGATTGGGAATCCTTGGCAGAGGAAAGTTTCTTCCTTGCACACGGGGAAGGAAGATGCTCCATAAGTGAGCAGAGTCCTGAAGAGAAGCCAAGTAGAGCCTACCCCAAATTAATTACAGAATCTGAATCATATAACCCCGCGTTTAACACAGCTAGTTGTGTGTATGTGATAACTGAGAGTTAGTATACAGCACCTTTTTCCAGCGCTCACTCTTTTCCAGGTCCTGATCTATTCCAAATAGTAAGAAATAAATAAGAAGGAGCCAACACTCTGAATAATTTATAAGGAAATATTTTTCTTAAAATCTTATTAAATCTAATCATGGCTGTCTTTCAGTTAGGAAGTTCAGTTTACGGCCCAGAAATAGTTCACAAAATTTAACAATTGCACCCAAGAATATAAAACCTCTCAGTGAAGTACTGTAAGAAAGCCTAAGAAGTATTTATAACATCCATAAGTAATCTAATTCTTAAGGTCAGGCTGACCCTTCCATGTGAATCAGTGGTAGAGTAAGTAAATACAGATGTCAGAAAGGATGTTTAAGGAAAGAAACTTCTCCTAATTCTGTTTTCTATCTCCCTGCATCATCTTCAAGTACAAGACATAAAACATGTGATTTTAAAATCACTCCTAGTATCAGCTCACTGCCTCTAATAAGGAAAATATTCTCTGACATTTCAGAAATGCTTCAATTTCTTTGAATATGCACACTATTAGATCAGTAGAACTTGTACTATTTCACCAAGAAAATAAAAAAATCAAACAAATCATATTTAATAGTATTTTTAGTTCTTTTATGTTCCTGTTTTTTTGGGAAAGGAGGTAAGGTAGTCTTTCATGATCTATGTCTAAATCAATTATGCTTCATAACACAATGTAATATACTATATCACAATGTAATTCCCCCCTATTTGCCTCAAAAATTATTGAAAATAAGAATTTCCCAAAATTTCTTCATGACTTTTGGCACTTGTCTCATTAGAAATCATTTTTTTTTTAATGGAGGTTAGATTCATAAATCCTTTAGAATACTTCTGAAACTGTATTTAGACTGAACTTGAATTTTCATTTTTGCCTATTATGTATTCACTTCTTTTATTTATTACATTATACTACATTGTAGTAAAAATGTTGGTTATACTAGTTTTAAAGCTCTTCTCATAGTTTTCTCCACTTCAGCAGTTTCTTTTCTGACCATGTCTTAATTATAGTCACTACCAAGGACATTTCATAGGTAAGTACATATTTCTCTATTTCATGACATAACAGCTACTATTCAGCTGCAACACCCATCCATTACTG
The DNA here is from genome assembly GCF_028389875.1 of Rhea pennata. Taxonomy (NCBI): domain Eukaryota; kingdom Metazoa; phylum Chordata; class Aves; order Rheiformes; family Rheidae; genus Rhea; species Rhea pennata. The sequence goes on from NC_084663.1 coordinate 183,123,600, forward strand.
ATTATCTATTTTTATTATAAATATATGCAAAAAATTTGTTTTATAATTAATTACATGAAGTGACAGTTGATATTGGCCATTTCAAGAACTGATGATGTCTGTCATCACCAGCCATTTTCCTACAGAATTGATACCTCACTACACACTCAGAGCCTCAAGATATTCAGCTGTCATTTCCAGAGACTAGCTGGAGTGGAACTAGAGAGTCTTCAATCCAAATTCTAAGGAATATCAAGGTACAAGTTGTCAGACACATTTCTGAAAGGGCCAAGAATGTTTACCTTCATCTGACACTGAGTCACCTCTGCATTTCTCACAAAAAAAGCAATAATACTGTTAATTTCCCTTACAAGGTAGTTAACTAAAAGACAAGTGAAAACACTTATCTGCTCTATATTTACAATTTATATTTATAATATACATCATCACCATTAATGATTACAAAGTCAGAAATATTTCCAGATAGTACATTTAACGATACTGATGCTAGCTAGTTACCAATCTGAGCAATCACCTAGGGCTATAGAAGATGAAGTGCATATTTGAGCACATTTTCTAATAAAATACTTGTGAACCAACAGGCTTCTGATTGCATTGATTTTTCCCCACAAAATATTTAGTAGCAAACAGAATTTTTGTAAACTTTCTCTTATTTTGCTCTGGATCCAATAGTATTCACTAATAACACAGAAATCCTTGTTTAACAGTCCAATAAATTTTACCATGGTATTATAAAAACTAGGTTCTTTACAAGGTAATTCAAAATGCCACCTGTGAAATAGAAATTTCTCATTTTTCTACATTCAAAAATTATTTTTGTGGACTTGCACAGCACTGTTCATCATCTTTCATTTCAGTCTATCTAGAATCCTGTAACCATAAACAGTCCTAAAGTTTGTCTTGAATGGGAAAAGAAGACTTTTTTTTAATGTGTGAACTAGCATGTTGTAACTATATTCTACAGCCCAATCGTCAACCCAAACTGTATATTTATACATCTTTCTACCGAGTTATCTGAATTTATCTTGAAGTACTGTTCTGCTTAACTACACCTCACTGGAGAACAATTCTTCAAAAAAGACACACACTGTGAGTGATAGGACTACTGGAATATCTTGTGGAATAAATAAGATTTGCAAAAGTGATAGTGAGTTTTACCCAGAAGGGATGGATGGCTGCTCCAAGTAGAGAAGATGGCAGGAAAGCTAAGGCAAAGTTGAAAGTAGCAAGTCACAAAAGTAGTGTTTAAGAAAGAAGTGATGGAAGTTTAGGAGGAGAAGTACATAGAGAAAATGGCAATAGAAAAATGAAGAAATAGAGCTATCCAAGTATCATGAATCCATGGGAAGACATTTCAAGACAAAAAGTTGAGGGGAAAAGTGTTAAAGAGACTGTGTTTTTAAAGGGCAAAATATCAGAAGACATACATTTTTATTAATGCTATTTAAGAAACTCTTCATGCAGAAAGAGGCAGTGTGGTAGAAGCAGGCAACTGAAGAGAGATGGGTAAAGATTAGGATGAAGTTGAAAAAGGGTACAGTTCAATTCAAACTGATTCTTCTTCTAGACATACTAAGTCTTTATTCCAATTTGCTGATCCACAATTTAGGCCATAAGAAGCAGGCACATAATTTGATATTAAAGCATTACTCATCATTACCTCTTGTTTTTTTTCAGATTTTGAATTGTTTTAAATTAGTTTCCTGTCTTAAAGTACCTGGTTTTTTTTCTTAACTTGTATATGAAAAAATAATTTTTTAATCTGGTAATCCAAACATGTTTATGGATGGGAAGGAAATAAATGTGCTTAGTAGAAGTGCCAAAGGAAAAAAAAAAACTTTACTATCTAGAACATTTCTTCTCTAATGAATGACACATTCAAGCAAGCACCTTATAACTTTTTCCTCGTGTAATTCCTCATGATTGGGAAAATCTTACCAAAAATCTCAGCCAAAGTCTCTTCGTGACAAAGGCTTGACAGCAGCATGTGCAGAGTTCTACTTCCTACTATGTTAAACAATGTGACCTCCTTAACGTTCTTGTGCTCCCTCCTCTATATTGTCTCTGCCCATATAAACTTCCATAAAGGATACATCTCTAGGATCTGTTTGTGTGCCACCTACCACAATAGGGTCTGATTCCAAACAATAAGAACAAATTTAACTTCAGAAACATGAGTTTTAAAAACAATGGAAAATCAGATTACAAACAACAAAGGATGGAAATGTAACATGCTCTTACCTGTGCAACTGTAAATACTCTCTGGGTCTATTTAAGAGCTGAAGGAATCTGTCAACAATCTTGTTTTTCCCAACGCCCTGCAATAAATATATATATATAAATGTATAATGCACACCTTTAAGTCGTTTCAATCCACATCAAAGAACGATGAACAAAATCTGATAACAAACATATATATAATCGTGTGTGTGTGTGTCTATAATTTTATATATATATATAATATATATACATATATATGTATGTTACAAAAGTATATAATTGTAAAACACGTCTTTATCTTTCTAGGAATGAACAGAAATAGGATCATGTCTCTAGAGGTACATCATTCACACCTATGCAGCCTTTTAATTACTCTCAGTTTCTCCAGCCCTTTCACTTCACAAAGCTATTGTAAGGCCATGAATGCTAGCAAGTTGGCTTAAGAGTAAATATATATAAAGGTAAATCTCCGTAGCCCTATGTAAAATCTATAGTAGTAGCTACACGGAGTTAGACCATTACTTTGGTCATATTTGCTAATCTCATTTAAATTACTTTACTAACAAACCAAACAAAAACAAAGAAACCAGAATTGGGCTAAGAATTGAACTGATCCATTACTCCTCTTGTAGACATACATTAGCAGTGCAGAACAATGACAGTGGGTTTATAGAGTGAATCACTTGTTGCTAACACTGTGGTGCTGTCTACACAAGCGTTTCAGAGTTTTTACTTCAGACCAGTCTAGTCTGATCCCTTAGAATGCATTAGCAGCTGGAAGGCATCAGGTGTGTTGCTGGAAAACATCTTCCACTTTAGTCTCGCCCTAAAGGATCCAGGTCATATGTCCCTTGATTACTGCATGATATGCACCAAGCTGCGGTAAGGAGATGTACTTCCCAAGCGCATTCCTGATCAGGCCTGAAATTGTAATGCACACATGACACAGAACTGTCACAGATGACAGTTCAGATGCAGAAAAATCTTACCTCCCCCGTAAAGAAGTGGCTGCAGGTTTTGGGAAATCAGAACAAAAGTAAGACTGTCAAAGTTGGGGGTGGGAGGGAGGAAGAGTGGGAACAAAGCTTAGTTGTAACCAAGCCAGCTGGAAGCAGTTTGACAAGATACTGTCACTCCACTGAGATTCAGATTCTGACTGCATGAATCCATCTAGTCCATACTAGTGTAAAATACAGCAGATAAATATAACCCACAGATAGATTAAATAGATTAGCAGGTCTCAAGTTGCTTTAATCTAATCTGTTTCACTTGGCATTAAAACAGAATAGGAGCATTCAGACTGCAAGTTATGACTTTGACGACTGTAAATTCCAGTAGAAAGATAGCCTACAGCTGCAGCACTGCAAACTGTTTAAACTTCTCAAAATGGGATCACAATCTCTCATCTGACTACATTTATGAGACTGGAAATTAAACACATGTGTAGTATTTGAAATCATGGAAGGAAAGATCTCACTAGGAGAGTAGAGGAAAAAAAATACAGCAGTGATGACAAAAATAGAAGCACACAGATCCTACTGTGGACTCAATCTGAAGTCAGGAAAGCTGTAACTCAGGCTGGCGTTCTCGCATATGCCTTCTCGTGAGCCTTTCTCCATCTGATTCTTCAGAAGAATCTACAGCTTCATATGTGGTTGTAGTAAGAAGTTATACTTCAAAAATATCACCATTCATTTCCAAAAACTATCAAACTATCCTGGAAAAAGAACTCTCCAGTGCTTTGAAATAAAGGATGATGTTTTGCTAACAAATTCTCTAGAATCTCAAAGAATACATTCATTTGAGGAGAAACATTAAATTTCAGGAATTGTATCAGAAGCATCAAAAGTAAATAGAAAAAGGGTAGCAATCCTCTTACAGCGCATATGGACAGTTTTATTCTCATGTGTTTGTCACTGCTCGCAGTAAGATACTTAAAACTGTAAATGGGTCAATAAACTGGAATACTCCTTCTAACGTCAAGCACAAATACCAATGCTAAAAGCAGCTTCCTCCACATTTTCTAAGAGAGCTTCAGAGGACTGGGCAGATGTCTGCCAGCAGCGTTTTGTACCAGTCCTCAGTGGACTGCATATCCTTTTCTCTACAGAGTGGGACTCTGGCCAGCTGTGGCAAGAACAAAGCAGAAGAAATAGATCAACATATTGAATCAATGTAAAATATATTAAATATCAAGCCAAATGGTTACTGTAATTAGAAAAAAAGGACTTTGGCTTTCATGTACATTAACAGAAAGAACATGTGGTTTGTCTGTATGTTTATAATACGTCCTAAAATTATGCATGAAAAGACTATTTCCCAACTACAAAATAACATAGCTAGATTTTTTTTCTTCCTCTCCCGTTCCAACAGAAAGATGACCACATAGCTGGCTTTGCTTATTTTTACCCATGCTGTTATCACCAAGGATATTAAGAGGAATATACCTCACTTCCGAAACAGCGCTCAGAGGACACGCAGGTGCGGTGGAGGAATGGAGCAAGCACTGTTACCAAAGTAACCCATAGAAGTCAAAGGGAGCTGTGTCATGACCATATCTCACCCTTTTCTAGTTTGTATTTCTGCATTGCAGCAGTTTCCTTCCTATTTCACTTTAAGTATACCGTGATTTCAGAATGTGATGCATTTTTAAAAGATGCATGCAATATTCAGAACCCACAAGGCATTTCTATCAGATTTAACTATCAGAAATATGTTAACATTGCCCAACTTCTAGACTGAATGGCTTCAGAGTGTACATTATGTGCCTTCACAGAGGTTGTGGTGTACCACATAAAACCCCTGGTTGACAACAGCAGTTGGAGCAAAGTTCAAGTCAAAGCTCTTTGATTCCATTCCTTCACATTCTTATTTCATGATGAGTTATCACTTTTTTCCATTTCAGTTACTGCAGGCACAATATAATTATTTTAGAAAGGAAGGAAAAAAAAAACACACACACACACACACAAAAGAGCACAGATGAGTTCTTTGAGAAGTACTCACTGACATGAGACCAGGGAAACTAGGTTTATTCCAAATACACCTGACCCCCATGGGATAAAGAATGTGTCTGGTAATCTTCTTCAGATAAGCAAGAACTGTGCAAAATGCTAACCCATTTTAGAGAACCTCTGAAATAGGCCAGTAGTGTCTTAGAAATAAGAACTGACAAAGATGGCAAAAAATTACCCTCCTTTTTCTTTAATCTGTATCCATCTTACAGCTAGTAAGCAACTATTTATACGGAAAGAATCAAAACTATATTTCATATGAACTCACTAAAATACTGAATTGAATTTGGATTAGATTCAGAATGTAATCTCATGTAATTTACATTAATGGCATCCTAAGGTAACATTTAGAGGACAAATCAGTTTGTCATTAACACTGTTATTTAGATATGTAATATTGCAGTTACTTGATTTTACAGAAATATAAACATATGGAAATTAGAGGGAAAATAACATCTGTGTTGGCATTTCAGCTAAAAGGAATAAAAAGATTTCTGAAAGCAAATATTAGACAATTCTTACTCTATCAGACATACAGGACAACTGAAATGGAAAAATAGGAAGTAAAAATCTGCAGTAATAAATAACAAAAATAAGATCATGCAACTAAAAGGCAAAACAATTCCTTATTTAAAAATTCTCCCTGACATCGTAAACACTTATTAGTAAAGATAAAATGACTTAATCTTCTAGCAGTAAGAATAACTGCAGCTTCAAACATTAAAAAGCGTTTTTACAAATCCCAGGAGGCACTTTGCAATTCAGGGTGCAGCTCTTACACTAGTGGGACAAATTTCTCCCCTGCACAACTCATTTGAAATCAAAAAGGTTATACAGGAAAAGAATTGGACCCAAGTTTTTGAAATTAATAGTTCGCCTCTTAGATAAAGAGCTACCATAAAAAAGCTAGTAAATTTTCTCTCTCTCTCTCTCCTTTTTTTTTTTTTTTTTTTGTTATGATTTGCAGGTCACACTGAAGCGGTTAAAGAGGTGACTACATTGTTCTCTTCAGCACTACCCTTCAACCAAGACACTGCAATCACAGCTTTTCCATTTAAATACACAGTCATCCTGCTTAGCTTAAATCACCTTCAACAGAGCATGTTTCATTAGAAGTTAATAAACACAGGTTTTTTAACTGGTGAAAAAGGCAGTTTTTCACTTTTTCTCTTAATCCTTTTAGATAGTTTTATTCTACAACTGATTTTGAATTGTTATTATGGAATGAAAAAATCTTGATTTTTTGCTAATTTTAATATATAGCATACAGAATCCTTGTCTCAGAGTTCTGTTTCTCACTTAATGGAAAGAATTATATTGTTGGACCTATTATCATAGAAACTTATGCTTGAACAATGAAAATCAAGAAAATAAAGTAAGACCCTTTTGCTAACATCTGGTTTCTGATCCTGCGCGTGGCACTCAACCATCTTCCATGCCCAAAGCATGTAGGTATCTGTCTACAAAATCATTTGCAAGGATGCATGCATTTGGTTTGGGCTGTGATTTTTTTTTACACCAGAGAATATAGTTCTGATTGAACAAAACGTTTCTCACTTCCTGCTTGAAACAAATGTGAATAATGCAATGTAATAACTGCAGAAGATATGTCAGCAGGAGACCCTAGACATTGCTGCCAGTGGATCACTGCAACAGACTCCACCACTGCTTTGATGTTAGTAACAAAAGAAAATAGTTGCTAAAAACTAGTATTGATCTAAGTCTTGCCCCAATTGTAATAAATATTTATCAGTCACAAATGTGCTGCACAAGAGTGTTCTGTGATTTAGGAACTAATTGTTCTATTAAGAATTTATCATCTGAGGCATGTAAAACCTATGGTAACACTTAAAAAAAAAATCCACCATAACAGCCCATAAACTCAATTCCCTGATAAAAGCCATGAATTGAATGGCTTGGATAAATCAGGTTTAGATAGACCTGTAGATTACACACCTTTTTCTGAATTTAAGTATCACATTCAATCCAGAATCCTATTACACAAAATACAATCTTTACATACAAAAGAGAAATGGAGCCTTATGGAAAGAGAGATATGAAAAATTAACAATAGAAAGAATTTATTGGGAAGAAACTTCCCAAAGAAGGCAACATACCACTGCTTTTTTGTTCTGCTTCTTTACCATAGCTTGCAAAGGCAGAAAGCTACTTAATTCAATTTCACAATTAGTTAAGAAGATTTCCTTAGAAGGAAAGATCTACTCAAACATGGCCTTTAAAATCTTTTCAAAAAAGACTCCAACATTTGCCTTACTAAATTCTTTAAGAATAAAATTAATTCCTAGTAGTAGGCCAAGAGTTCATGCAAACTGATCTCTAAGTTAAAGTGCCTCTGTACAGGCACTTTCCTCAATTAAAGAAAGGCAGCAGAAAGAAGGATGCAAAAACATTCTTCCATCAGAGAGATAAATTACTGTATGTATCAAAAGGCCACGATATATTTTTTTTTCAAGTTCTTCAAATATATTTGTGACAGTTACTTGCTGTGGGCCCACTTCAACAATTTCACTACTTGCTGCCATAGAATTTGTAATGGTCTACTTTCAAATTATTTACAATAATGTTTAGTACCTTTATAGAATTCTTTATTCTTCTGCTACTTCATATTTCTTTCTCATTTCCTTGCATTTATACATTCTCATTAGACTGCAAAGCATTCTAGAAAGGGCTTATTTTATAAGCTTGCAAAATGTCTTCCCTATTTAAGACCAACAGGGGAAAGAAGAAAGAAGGGAAACAATTTTTGGCAAAAAGTACAAAGGCAAAGGTAAAATTTGGACTTCCACAACATCAAATGAAAAACTGAAAAATTTAAATGCTGTCTGTACTCAACAGTAATTTAATAATCCCCAGCTTTGGGGATTTCTGATTATTCTTATTGATCATCACAATTGAATTTCTTGTTGAAAAGAGAACAGAAGCAATAGGAAACCTAGGAAAAGGCATGACACTCCAATGTCTATCATGCCTTAATAATAATTATTCAAGAGAGAAGATGTATTATTTGCTGTCATTTTTATAGCATTATTCCTTAGCAATTAATACAACCCATGGATCACATGCAGTTCTCAAGGCTTGGAAGAATTACTAGAGCTAATATAAACTGCAGCTGTCCTGCCACACAGAAATATTATCCTGCAATTGTGCTGTTTTAGCTGACTCTAGACATCATAGTAGAAGTGTATTTTATAGCTATTTATATAATATGTTCATATATTTGTATTTATATTAAAAATTATATATATTCTACATTACAGAGAATACAGTAACTCTAAAGGCCAAAATGAGCACAATTTGTTAGGAAACACTTTCTGTATGCTAACTGTGTCCTACAAGCAGACATGTTCTACCGCTGTGAAGAAACCTCTTTAATTACTAGATCGGCTATCTGAATAGCTCGCACTATAAACTATGATAAAAGACTAATGCCAAATAAAATAATTCAATTTTGTTTAACACAGGGCTAGGTGCTTTAGAACTTAGGGTTATAAAATAATTCTGAAGCAATAAGGCTGTGATTCGTAGTTAGCTATGAGCCTCCTCTCTCCAGAAAGTCATAAACCTCTTATAACTATTAATATGTTGCTTGGCCTCTTCAACGTCTGCTGATGTTTGCCAAGATTTCGCCTATGATCAATACAGGTGAAAAGATCCAACATCTCTTTTGACATGACTTCCAATGCAATAGTTTTTAAATGCTTCCTTAGGAAATGTTATATGTAAAATTTGGAGAAGCGAGAAAATAAAATGTGTTTCAGCCACCACTACTTTTAAAGTTTTTTTCCACATGAAAAATGTTAAATATTGGCATAATTTCTCTCCTATTTTCCAGAGACAGAAAATTCAAGGAGATCGAGTAATGGCCAATCCATGAATTATATAATCTCCATCAGGAAAATTTTCACAAAAATTAAGTCTAAAATTCTTCCTTGGTAATAAGAATAACCCAGTCTGGTTTGAGAGACTAAGGAATTACTGCATTGTAAGAGCTATACAGTCATGACTAAATAAATAGTCACTGTAAAGTCTGAATAAGTAACATTTACTAAATAGGATTCTTGCTGCTGTTTGCCTGTTGCTTGGAGAGTAATAAATAGCTGCTTTCTCAGCCAAGGAAAAGGCTGCTTTATATTTTCTTTGAGAAACTATAGATGGTCTCATTCATACACTCAGACTGGAAATTGGCTCATTCAGGAAGTAATATCTGAAGTCATATTTAAAGTGCTGCCATTTCCTTTAATTAGAAACTATTCTATAGCTGAGGACTCTTTTCTATCCATTGCCTTTCCTGAGAACCCAAAGAAACCTGTTTGCTTATACACGAAATAGAAGTATATTCCTGTTAGTGTCCAAAATAAATCAATAACCAGTGTAAACAAATATTTAGATGAAGCCATATTTTCACATAAATGCTGTGAAATTCTGGGCTGTGCAAACATCAAGTAATATACACAAATCAAGTGGGTTATAAAGTACTTCAGAAGCTGAACACTCCTAAAGATATCTATCGGTATCTAACACACATCTCTGCAATGCCTCCTTGGTTTCGTTAAGAAACTCAGCCTCTAATATCCATCAGGACTCTGATTTACTGAATTTCGAACATTAAATTTCAGAGTTCAGTTCTTGAAAACAATCTTGGTAAAAGGATTCCTGCCACTGAGATCTTAACTAGAAGACACACAGAGCAGATGATATTTACAGCTCGGAAATGAGAGAGGATGGACTTAGCCCAATAAGAATTACGTGTGTGCGCATGCCTGCGCGCACGTGTGTGCGCGTGTGTTACGAAAACGAGGGAAGAGAAGGAGGAAACCCACAAAACCAAATCAAGTCTATAAAAGAAAGACTACGTACAAAGACATGTACATTCACTCACAGTTGCAAAGAGATATTCACTAACATATATTCACAATTTTGATGGACCAAATTATGTTCTATGGTACATATCAACTATTTAAATATTTAGGAAATGACAAAGGCTTTCAAAGGCATGTTAGTCATATATTCTGAAAGACTAAGATTCAGAGTATCTAACTTGTTAGTTATTTACACTGAATTTCCATGATTCATTCATTCACCAACAAGAAATGCAATAGAAAGGAACTCAAACAGCATTTTGTATCTCCACCCAAACCCACCATTATTTCTTCTAAATACAAAAAACAGATACACACTGATATATGAATCAAGCAGACAACCATAAAACTCTAGTTAATTCTAATTACAGATTGTACTGTTAAAGCAACTGAAGAGCAAAGAACATTATTTTTTTAATCATATGTTTTACAAGAAGATATAAACTCAAATAGTTTCAATGGGAAAGTAACTTGAACAGGATTCAAAAAAATTACTTGAACAAGATTCATCAGGCACTAAGGAAATTGATTGTAATACATTTAAGGAACTAAATGTTTCTAAATTCTATTTCTAAAAGCTTACTGATCATCTCTGAGAAATCAAGGAGGGTGGGTGTGATCCTGTGAGACTGCAGAACGGCAAATGCAGTACTCAAACTTAAGAGGTAGTATTTTAAAAGTATAGCTACTTGACCTAAATTAGTTACACAGAAAAACAGCAGAACAAATTAATAAAAAATAAACCTCAAAGCATTTAGAAAGCATGCTAGTAATAAAAAACAAACCCCAAAACCGTAAGTATTACTAATTTGCCAAGTACAAATCACAGGAAACCAACAGATTTTCCATTTTACTGGTGGAACTGAGATGATGTCTAGAATCAAAGCAATGCATGCTCCTATACTTTGACTCAGTTAAATCTTTTAACATTGTTCCCAATGAGAGTTTCATAAGCTTTTAATAATCTAATTTTTGCCACATTTTCCAAAGATGAGCACATCATGGCTGGAAAAATATGCTAAACCTCTCAAACTGTACTCATGCAGTCTTCAAAATTTTGTCAACAACCTGGGGCAATATATAGCATGTGTCAGGGGCCTGAGTGCACCAGGCTCTGCAACGCCTTCCCTCCCACCTAGGGTCTTGCGGTCTGCATGCAAGGTCAGTTCCAACACCACACAGCTTTGGAGCAAGCTGCGAGCAGCCTGGCTGGAGCCCTGTGGCTCAAGAGCTTGTGCCTGGCCCTGTGCCTCACTCATCTCAACCCTGACCCACTGACTTGACTGTGAATGCTATACTAGCAGAAGGTAAAAAGATATAGGAGGAAAACATTCAAATTTAAGGAATTCTGATAAACTAAAGAGATGTCCTAAAATTAATATGGATCTATCAACACAAATTCAATAAACAGGAAGACAGTGGAACAAATAATTAAATAATCAATTTACAATTACTCAGGGTGGGGTGGCTACAAGCACCCTAAGGTAACGAGAAGGTAGTAAGAAAGAAGGATGTTGATAAGCTGATAAGAAAAGGCAGTAAGAAACAAGTACCTTGGACTTGATGTGAAGAAACCACATCAGAAGAATCCAATTTCCTTTTTTAATAGTTCAAGTCAAATGTAAAAAAATCAAAGTAATAGTCTTCCCAGAACAGTTTAGTTTTAGCTAAGTTTCAGCTCTGTTCATTTTAAGATGTTAAATTAAAGACAAGTTGGAGCAGTAAGCTCAGACTTAGAGAACAACACAGTTTCATCATAGAGCGAGTTCTATTATTACTAAGGTAACAAATTAATAGGACTGGTTATTTAGGGCTATCCATCACCGGAGATTTTAAAGAAGAGGTTGGATACATGCCCACCAAAGACAGTCATAGTTATTGACCATATATTTCAATTGTAATGATGTAAATAGAGGAATCTGAAATCTTAAAAGGCTTGTTACTGAGAATTTTGATTGCATAATAACAAATAGAAATTATCTGCCTTTCTTGTTAAGTAAGTTTTTATGTGGGCTGTGAACATCAAACATACTAGTGTCTATGAAGAGAAAAAAGGTTCTGGATTATTGGCAAAATTAACTAGGCCAAAGAAAAATGTTTATGAACTCTGAATTTGATAAAACATGTTTTTTGTTTTGCTTCAGAAGAGTAATTATATCTTTCAAATAATGTTGCACATAATTATCAGCATTTTGTCTTTTTATTTACATAGCAATGTAAAAAGACATTTAAAGGGATTTATGTTTTCCAGATATATATCCATAAAATCCTTGGACATTAGTAGACAAAAAAAAAAGAAAAAGAAAAAAAAAGAAACAGAAGTGGGTCAAATACCTCAGTGGTACAAATGGATTCAATTGCAAAAGACACAGAGATTTTATTTCATTAAACAATGAACTTGTTCCATGTATTGTAAGAAACATTTAACTCACCTGATTGCCAACTAAAAGAAGATGTTCTCCAAGCAGGAAGTCTTTCAGCATATCTTCCATTACCATCATGTGCTAGAGAAAGAAAACCCACAACTTTCACTCCTGTGTTTATACTCTCCAGTTTATACGTTCAGTAATGGAAGTAGTATGCAGGAATTTTACTTTCAGGACTTTTGGCTGAAGTATTTTAAACATTATACTTATAGCTATATATTTTACAGAAAGAGTCTCTCAGCCAATAATAGCAATCGATGCAGTGACTAAAACAAATGAAACAAAAACACTGACTCATGTATTTCATCTGCTCCAATTATTTTGGGTGTCTGATGTCCCTAGATATATTTAATTCTCAGTAATGATGAATAATGCATTTCCTTTTAGCCTAGCTGGATGTCTGTCACCCAGTATTTAAGAACCATCACTCTTATGTGTGTGATTATTTTCCAGCAACTGTACTGTGAAGAAGCAAAGTTCTAAAATACCAGTCTGATTAATCTTCAGCTATTTTGGAGAGCTGCAAATCTTACAGCTACAAAAACACGCGTTATCATCTCCAGCATAGTTTACTACAATTATTATTACACATGGTATGATAATTGTCTAGAGATTGTATGAAAGTTTCTGGACTCACAACATTAGGCACTAAATAAGCAGGCAGCAAGAGACAGTAACATAATTTAATTATGCAAAACAAAGGAGAAAAGCAATATTGCAATGCAGGAGACAGAAAAAAAGAGATGGGAAGATTTGACAACCTTCTCAATGGCAAGGAAAAAAAAATGAGAAATGAGGTTTTGTCAGGCCTCAAGTCTCTTTTTGGTCCCTGTAATATTATTGTCATTCCATTCTCTGGTTAGGATATAGAGTTACATTTAAACTAAACAGAGACTAATGAAGTAAGTAGCAATTAGCATTGCTGGGTAAACACAACTAATACTCCTGGAACACATAACTACATATTTCTGCATATGGATTTGAAGTTGTTTTTAAGCTACGAAGGACTTCCAGGCTGACTATTTGAGAAACTGTCCCTTTTCATCTCACAGATGTACAGCTAGGCCCATCTTTTAACTAAGCTTTTGGGAGGGAAGGGGAAAGTTAAGAGAAATCATTATGAGAATTATAATGTGGTATTACTGGCTGCTTATGTTCTCTTCTGTGAAATAGTGGGGGGCAAGGAGCCTAAAATATAATTTAGGGTGCTTTTATACATACATGCACACGCACATGTGTGTGTGTGTTTTAAATCATTAAGAAACAAAACAGGTGGAAAGAGCTTACAATCTGATTTTTACTTAAACTTTGAATACATATTTGAAATTTTAAGTTAAGAAACTTGTTGAAAAATAGTTCCTTTTGGCTTTACTAATTACTTCGTGGGCGATATATTGTTTACTACAAACATCTCATTTTTTATTTTATTCAGAACTATGTTACAATTTAACAAAGCAGGGAGTGCAACATTTATAGCAACAACTAAAACAACAAAGAATAAGACAGACAATTTTCATGTATCATATTAAAAAAAGGCAGTAAAAAGGTAGAAAAAAGGTGGAATTCTACAGAAGCCAGAGGGAATAGAAGGGAGCTGATGTGAATATAAAAATTATATATTTTTTAATTAAAGGTTAAATGAATTGTATAGTTTAATGACAAATACATCTTCCTATTCTGATTAAACTTTATTTTCAAGGAAAATAAGGATAGTAAAATGTAAGCCCAAGTTCATAATACTTCTTATAATTTCTAAATTAGAACCCCTAATTGAAGTCAAAAGTACTTGAGGTGTATTTTATATACTCAGTATCATAAAGGCAACATATGCTGTACAAAATTTGACCTTATCTTGCTCCTCACAAATAATTTGTCTAAAAGGATCCAAACAGCTACAGATAACATGGCAATGCAAGCCACTTCACTAGCAACAGTCTTGTACATCCTCCACTGTGACTAGTGAAAATAGGTCATCCGTAAGTAGGTCAGACAATCTACTTAGAGAAATGATTGCTTGCCTTTAGATAAACATATTTGTTTTCATATTATCACCCCATCTTTAATATTTGATTGGGGGGCGGAAGCTGTAATTTCAATGTATTTTCAGAGCATACAGAAATACCCAGTTTGCAACTGTGTGAAAGATGTTTTAGTTTTTCCATCTCTCTCCAGAAAAGAGGGTGAGGGTAGGGAAGAAACTTGTAAACACAGCTTAATACTGCAAAATTCTAATTAGGCATGTCAAAAGACTACTGAATACTCAATATACAATTTAGGGAGAGGACTTCAAGGCAAATTACCATATTTTCTGGCATGCGCATACACCAGAACTTTATAGTTGATGAGTATAATTTTATCCAGATACAGCATAACAAATTCCATCAAGTCAGTCATACCACACATACTGATTAGATTTTCCAATTTTACTGCTAAAGCATGAGTACTTCCTTCAGATGACTTCTTCCCTCATCCTGAACTGCACAGATGTGTGTACATTTTAGTTCCCTTCCAGAACAGCTTCCTCACAACAGGTATTATGTATTAATATATGTATGTATGTGTGTGTGTGTATGTATGTGTGTATACGCGCACACGCACACACACACATGGACTGCCACAGGACCTAAACTGGCACTGTATTAATATTAGGATGCAGGCAGACATTTTAGATTAAATATTTATGTGGAGGACTTTTATGTAGACACATCAATATTGCATCAACTTAATCAAGTCCTGTTCCCTAAAGATAAGGATGACATCCCTAAAGATAAGGATGACAGTGGCATTCAGCATATGGATAAAAATCATTCCACTCCTGTGCCACTTTGGTGGACACACAGTAACGTTTCACAGCAATGCCGAATTCTACTGAAACATGAAATCTTTCAAGACTAAAGATACACAAGAAAGGATATATATTTCATTATATTGTACAGCATTGCAAAGGGTTTAGGATTTTTTTTCCCTATTTTCATTTATTTTGAATATCCCTATTTACTAGACACCAGAGTGGAAGTATAGACATATAACCAACTCTATTCTGGCAGATTTTGCTCAATGATCATTACAGCACTTGAATGACTGAATGACAGCAGGAACTAGACCTTAAGTTAAATTTCATTTTCAGATGGGAACAGCTATACTGACCGGTATTTGGTTGTTGTTTTCTTTAGTGCTCAGAATGCATTACGACAGGGACAGATATGAAGCAGTTTGTTCTACATAGCACTTGTAAAAAAACATTTTGCCTAAACAAAGCAACTAAATAACATCTGAAGGCAGGTTTTGCACAGTTTGCTCTAGTGCATTCAGTCATAATTACTGAAGCTATAAGCAAGTGGATGGAAAAAGCAATACAAACATAAAGGCTTTCAAGACTTAGGATTTCATTATAGGGTGACCCAAATTGAGTTCTTCAATGAAATGGCAACACAGAAAAAAAATCTCACATGAAATGTTAAGGGGGAAGATGAAGATGGTCATCTGCTCCCCTTGTATGGCCTGTCATGACCTTCAGTAGGTGATAGCCATTAGTAGAAAGAGCACACACTGTTCTTTGAAAAATATGCAAGCAAGGGGGGAAGGAAGAACGAACAGAAAGGAAAAAAAGAAGAAAAGGAAATGCATTAAGTAGGCAACCCACACCAGGCCCCTAAAAGGAAAATATTTCACAAGAGCACTCTAGCTGTCAGTGCTGCCTTTCAGAGGCAAAATATTTTAAAGGTCACTCAGAGGGCAGCTCCCTTGGTTAGGGATACCCTGAAGGGACAGTATCGAGGCCTCCACGCTAGACGGCAAGGAAAGCTGCAGTGCGCTTACCTCTTCAAAAGGGGAAAAAAATGCTCCCCAAGCCCTCTCCTTTCATTGTGTTTACAAAGTGCTTTTTCTCATTATTTTTGTTATTCTCCTGCTGTTCATAAACACATTGGAGTTTTTCAAGGTCAAAAAGTATGAGAAATTGGGGTAGCAGCCCTATCAGTGCCCAATACCGGGGAGCCTGCAAAAGCTATTGTTTCTTAAAACACAAGTTTTTAACCATTGGTAGCCCTATTAAAGAGACTTACCAACTTACAATGCCATTCTTGGGAAAATTCCCACACACTGACTGGCTCAAAATGACTATTAGCCAACCGAGGCCTTAAGATTTGTGAAAGAATTGCACTGAAATTATATAAATGCACTAGGAATGCACAGAACCTTTATCTGTCACAGGTTTCTGCTCTGATATTTCAGCACTCTTGCATTCTGCATAATTCAAAATCAGATTAATAACTGAGTAGTTTTTAACCAAGTTTTGGAAACAGGTCACGATTCAGTCCAAGACGGTCAGTAAGTGTAACAGCAGTATGCTTACAAACATTTCAAGTAAAATCACAGAGAACAGGGAATGACTTACAAAAACTAATTACTCTTCACATTGCTTTTCTAACACACAGTGTTAATTATAATACAAGGCAGGTATTGGAGGCCTGCAAAATTTCATATTATAAGACTGTCAAATGTTCTCAGAATGGACTTGATGACCCAGCCACCACAGTGGCGCAGTCCAGTAGCAGCAATAAAATAAGCATTTTATCGAATCATTCTAAATAAAATCCAGGTTCACAGCAGTCACTTTATATTTTATGAGCATTCAGTAGAATTGTTATAATCTCTTCACAAATGGATGGCAAAGAGGCATCTAAAGAAGCATCAAATCCACCAAAAAGATTTTTAGCCTAAAGCAGCTCCTTCAGAAATATAATCATAA
This sequence comes from Rhea pennata, assembly GCF_028389875.1. Lineage (NCBI taxonomy): Eukaryota > Metazoa > Chordata > Aves > Rheiformes > Rheidae > Rhea > Rhea pennata. Next base: position 183,140,890 of record NC_084663.1, read on the forward strand.
TACATTATTTAATGTATGTAAATATGTACATTAGTACATATTCAGCAAACTTTTTTGTAACTGTGAGGCTACAGATTTGTACTTACCTGAGTGTTTTCATAAAACAAAACATCAGGCACTTTCATTTTCTCAGTTGGGTTATAAATCGGCATAGTTACAGCCCCTATCTTCAGAATCCCATTGCTTATTTCACCTAGACATTTTTCAAGAAACAAATAAATGCATTACTGCATCCTCTGAGCACGTATGCCAACCCTAATACTTGCAACAGACAATTTATGAATTTTAACCAGTCTACAGGTTGCTGTATATGATTTCTCAGTATCTAAAGAAGGAGAATGTTTGAAAGATTATCTGTTACTAACAAACTACAAAAGATTGCATTATAATGAATTTCAATTCTCTTTACAATTGCAAGGAAGACTATTGCAGTAAATGACAATAGGTGAACGTATGGGATCTTAAAGAACACCTTACCATACCTTAAAGAACACTAAAATTTGTGACAGCCACCTTGGTTTAATTCAGTACTCTCATCTTGTCACTGAAGTACCACTAACACTGTTTGACTATATTTTCTCAACTGCAGAAGCAATACGTTAGTCATTTCCTTTATTACTTTTAAACAATATAAAGTCACTGTCGGTTTCTCCTTTCAGCATTGCATTTTTGTACAAATGGGTTTATGTCAGAAAATGGACATGTTTTACAACTTGGCGAAATCTCGCTCAGTTTGCACTTTTTGAGGTGATCTTCAACTGTAGTTCTGATAGGAAAAAGTACTTTGGAAAAGTTTCTTAAATCAAGAGAACCACAAATTCTGTCCTTAGGAAAATAACATCTAAATGTAAATAATAATGTGCCACCTTCCGACTTCTCTGAAATTATCTACCACTGATTTCTCAAACTTGCATGGTTTGAAACTGAAAATAGCCTGACTTCTAGAGAGATATTTTTACTTCTTCGCCTCTCCTGTTTATGGATCTACCTTTATTTTGTCTGCATGTTTTATGCATGCAACAGAGAAAGATGAAGAAAATTCAAGGGAAGTATCAGGATGAAAAATCTGGTAAATGGGCAACACTGCACAACTGGCAAGAGTTCAATTTATAACCATAGCTATATACATATGCAAACCTTCATGTATTTTTATGTCTGTATTTACATATATTTATTTACATATATCTACATACATAAATTGAATCTACAAATCAGAAACGGTATAAATAAAAACAAAGATATGTTTAGTACTGCAAGGATCTAACAGTGAAAACACAGAAGTCAAAAACACGACAAAATTGAGAATAACCTTGCAGGACAGGGACAGGGAAGAGAATACTGATGAAGAAGAGTGCAGACCAAATACAGTGAAAGCAAGTGTTTAGTGAATGAAAAATGGCAGACTGCTCAAAGCATGCTGCCTGACAGAAGGTACAAAAAGATATAAAGCTGGCATGAAGACCAGAGGATAGGTAGGAATGAGAAAGCAGAAGTGAGAAAATGTCAGAATGAGAAAAATATGTGTAGCACTGAAGGCAACTGCAAGAGTACAAGTTGGATATATATCAAGAAATAAAGATCTGACTGATAAAGAAGACAGGTAATAACACTAGTAATTTAAAGAGAATAAAAAGAAGGAAAACTAAAAAAGTGTGTACTAGAATGAAAGCAAAACATAAACCCAGTACTTCTGCAAGAGTGCCAGTGAGGAAAAGGTTGATTTTGGCAACAATGGAGAAAAAGAAGCAATGGAAAACTGAAGGCAAAGAACAGAACAAATAAAGAGAAAGATTAAGACAATCACTCCAAGGTTGTAACTCTTTAGAAGAGGTGTGCCAGTGATAACAGAATTTAAAAATAAATTATCAAAGCAGTCCAAAGAAAGCCTGAAGACATAGATCCTTCTGACTGGAAAATCCTGAAATGTGACAGAGAGCAAAGCTCCATGAGCTGGGGCTACAATAGACAATATAGACATATTAACGTACTAAGAGTGCATTACATCTCAACAGAAAAAAGCCAAAGGGAATTAATTCATAGAATCATAGAATCATAGAATTGAAGCAAACTACATTTTTGAGGATATTTAATACAGCTTTACGTGTTCAACCACCTAAGTAACAATTATGAAAAGAAGAACAAAGTAGTAAAAGCTTACAGGTGTAATCCTTTTCCTCAAGTTTTCTTATGTCATCTGGACTTGTCTCAATACCAGAATCCAGGAGATTTTTCTGTAAAGCTGATCTGGCAAGGTTTGGTAAAAACCTAAATGAAGAAAAATAACACAAAAGTTATTTTCTAAAGATTTTTTTAAAAAAGGTTTTCAGTATTTCTTGTATTCTAAATCTGTATGAAGCTTTACTTCAGCCTTCAAACCTTGAATAATGTCAATTCCTTTTGCACTCAGTTTCCAACAATTCACCTTCTGTCCCTACGGACATAGGTTAAACATCTTACACAGCTAACTAATTACCTTAGTAGTTATACATTCATTTTAAAAGGCTTCAGTGTTATACAATATTGCAATAAGGCTGAAATGTGGAATAAATCAGGCTAGAATTATTTAATTTAATTCCACAGACAGCTAGAGGCCGAATAGAAACAATATTTTTTTGGAAATACCTTTATCTCTTCATTCAGTTCAGTTGGATCTCAGATTCTAAAGAGGAAGGAAAGAGCTCTGAGCTCTCCAAAACTAGATCCACTCAGTTTTCCAAACCTTTTATTAATTACAGTTAGCTTTTCTTTGAAAAAATTGAGACATTCGTAATTTTTTTAGATACAGTTTTTGGAACTAAATCCAAGTCTCCAGCAAACACCTAGTCATACCAGATAGTAATATAACCCTGATTTGAGTGTTCTGAGACAGTGAGGTATAGTTATAACAAAGACCTGACTGTCTTTTTATTTATATGGTAACAATGTGACAATTTCAATCACCTCATCATTAAACATCTTTATAATGATGAGAAAACGCCATTCCTACTTTCTTCTTAAGTTTTAGAATACTACAGAAATACTGTTGAAGAAATTACAGAATTTAAAGAGCAAGATCGCAACTGTATGATCTTATAAAATGTATTTAAAAATCATCTTGCATATTAGCAGTTGGACAAAAAACTTCTGAACCTCCAAAATTAGCACTTCTACCTGGAAAGGCAGGCTTTATTAACAGCATGATAAAGACTTTCATCTGGATAGTGTGACAGTCGACGACAAATTCGCAATAGTTGTCGAGTAGATAAAGATGAAGCCAGTGACTGTGCCTGTCAAAAAATACAAGACAATTAAATTATTTGATCTCTAGGATTTTAATGAAATATGTCAGAAGAAAGAAATTATAATAAAAAAGTAATTATTTCAACTTTTCTGCTTCAGAGGTGCTTTCTGCTTCCTACAGCTGCATGTGCTTTTTAATCTGCAGGTCTGTAATTCTGTGCTCATCGTAGGAATTCACCGCCATGAAAATCACAATGTCTTCAAAGGTTACTTTTATTTCACTCAATAAGCAAGACGTGCTAATAACTAAATTTTATTTGATATTTAAAACTAATACTAAACAATATTAATATCGGTGCTAGTCATTGCAAAAAAAAAAAAAAAAAAAAAAAAATCAGTGTCCTTTACTCTACACAAACTGAATATTAGCTCCACATGTAATGCTCTGGCAAAAAAGTCTGGCAAGACTCTTGGATGTATAAACAAGACAACACTGGGCAGCAGTAGGGAGATTGTATCAACTCTGCACACGCCTTCTGGGCGGGCCATTACTGGAACACTGTGTCCTTTTCTGTTGTCCACATGTTAAAATGAATGTTAAAAATTGGACATGATTCAGCAAAGTGTTACAAAAATGTCTCAATGTCTGGGGAGTCTAAAACAAATACAGTAAAATTTAAAACAACGAAACAAATTAAAAAAGCCTTAAACTCCAACTGATCATTTAAAAAGATGTATAAAGACTGACAAAGAAATGATTCTATAATTACATCTACCGGATAAAGGTATCTAATACAAATAGAGTCCTTACTTTATCAGGGAACACAAAGCAATTTGTGCAATCTGGTAAATCATACCACGCTTTGCCTGGGTTGAGTGAAATATTTTAATTAGATAATTTCAAAACATTTTGAGTTTATATAAGTGATTTTTAAGTGTATCATAATTATCCTAACACATGGTGTTGCAACTGAACCCTTCCCCCTTCCCCCCCCCCCCCCCACTGAAATTTGCCATCAAGGAAAAAAAGAGAGAATGAAATGTGACAATATACAAATTTCACAGGATTTTTTTCCCTCAAACATTTCTAAGTATGAAAAATTTCTCAAAATCAATTCTCTTTCCTGGAAAACTTCTTTCTTGACCAACAGGCTTTTTTTTTTTTTTTTTTTTTTTTTTTTTTTTTTTTTTTAAGGAAAATTGATAAAAATTGTACAAATTTTTTTTCCAATACTAAGAAGGCCAAGGATAATATTTTGCAGTGTTGCTCTGAACAATAAGTAAGAATGATTTAGATAGTGATAAGTGGTAGATTACTACTTTTCTTGTCCTGTTTTCATTGATGGAGGTCTGTGAAGCATCTTCTGAACCATGGTAGTTCACAACCCAGCATTACAGACACTGAGTTGTAAACTGTGGTATTTCAAGTGTTACTTCATGACATAGTCATATACGAAGTATGAGCAAGGGAGAGGGGTGAGAACTGCACTCCTCTGATTCCTGCTCGCTAGCCAGAATTATCAGTATCTTTGGGAATTATATTAGATAATTTTCAAAATTATCTTAAACAACAGAAACATTTGCAAGCAGAATGAAGTCTGGTGAAGTGAGCAATCCTCTCAAGTCACAACCTTTGGGACTGCATTGAAGAAGAGAAGCAGCTGGGCACAGTAACTGAGGTAGAGTTTACTTCACATTGAACTAGGCTAGAGGGAGCAGGTGGCCACTCTTGCCTCTTATCTGACACACTGACAAATCCAAATCCTAAGAACATGGACATTTTTAAAGTCTAAAGTATGTGTTTAACATCAGATCCTGCACTAGTATAAATAAGTATAGAGGTCTGGCCCACAGAGGAGAAGCTGTGTCACATCATCTGAACGTATGCAACTGTGTTAAGCTTTCAGTTATAAAAGTTCCTCATTCCTCCTCATCCCCTTTTTATTTATTTTTATATGGCACAACCATAAACTCAAAACTGGGTTAGTGACAGTCTTTGCAACTTATATCTATGCGGCATCTAGTTCAACAGGATCTTGACCGTGGTCTCTATGCTCTATTGTAAACCAAACAATTACAATGACGCAGACAACGCCCCCAGGCTGAATATGCTACAGGTATTCTTCTATTGTTAACAAAATCATTTTAAACAATGGCTAATATTTCAGGATAATCTCTGGCAGAGGATTACTTACTTAGGCAGCTCTATAAATAGCCTGGCATACCTAAGGCACACATTTCAGCTCTTAATGTAGGCATGCTTTTCCCAACCTGTCTCATGTCACTGCTGATCTACAAGAATCCTCCCTCAATCTGTATTATGACTCACTTGTTATCCAATCTCACTCACTTCATTTAGATATTTCACAATGCTATAGACATCCGCATATATGGAAAGGATTTTTTTAATGCTCTGTTCAAGCAAGATATATCTCTAAATATGTCAAAAATATAACACATTTATCAGCCTATATTTGTACAGCAAATGTAGGAAGCTAAATAACGAAGCTAAATAGACTATTAGCTACAACAGCGTCTAAAAGGTGTACCTAGAAGTCAACTTTTCTACTTACTTTTTTAAGCTCAGAGGAACATTACAGCCTTTCAGCCTTTCTCAGCTTCTCAAATAGTAATACTGTGAAAACTATTACCAACGTTAAATTCACAAAAAGTAAGAAGAATAGATTACATTTACATACCAGTTAAACTGCTGGATTCCACTAAAAATGTTTTACATTTTAGATACATTAAAATCATAGGCTACTTTAGTTGCTATAGCAACGCTTTTCTTTTCTTTTCACTAAGATTTGACTGTATCTTTTTAAAGAACTTTGTGGTTACTATGTCAGCAGAACTTATTTTTCTTGACAAAATTACTTTAATAGAACAGCCTGTAACAGTAAGGCAACTAGGAATTCTGGAGCTTTCCCTTTTTACTCCTAGTCTTCACCATTGCCTGTTGGCATTTTAGGTAGTTAGCTAGTTCCCATTGCCCCAAAAGCCCCAATAATTTCTGCTATCAAAGTTCCAATGACTGAAGATCTGTATTTTATATAACAACATCCAGTAAAGCGGAGTTATCAAAAAATACTTGAACACAGATGATTACATCCATATCCATGCAAAAGGCACCTCATACACGTTTCATGCTTAGCCATGCATCTAAACCCACTGACATACATTATTCTGTCTGATTTCACTGGTATTCAGGCAATTGCCTAAAGGCCTTATTATGCAGATTCTAAAAATGTAAATCAAAACTTTACAGTATGTGGTGCAATAACTACCAACAGTAATTTTCTGAGGCTGGTTTTTCAATCAGACAGCCTCTAAAATAGCACCATAGTTTAGCATGCTTTACCCAGCCTTTGTTAAAACATACAGTCACAGCAGGAGAAAGTAAATTTGAAAAAGAGGGCTTACTGTGGCGTCATTTGTCTCCCGAAGCTTGTGCGTTAATGACAACAACTGCTCCACAGCAACACTGGGTACATTTGGAATCTGTTTGAAAGAAAAACAGTATTAATCTTACTGCAGGATATGTAAGACCCATATACAGCTACACACAAATGCTATGAGTATACAGTTGCTGCAGTTGCTTTACATCACCCAAAAAGGAATAGAGTTTTGACAAAGAACATTTTTATATTACAGCATCATTTAATATCACGATAAGAAGGTTAATTTATATCAATGCCATCAAAACATAAGAAGGATTTGAAAATGAAGAATCATTTATGCTACACAAAAATAGGGTCTGCAATAGTGAAATATTTTGTACACAGTAAATAATCATATTAAGTTAAAAAATAATCAAAATTGGCTGAAATAATGAACATACTTACCATTTCTTTTATAATTTGAATTTCTTCATTCTTGTTTAAAGAATGCACATTATGAAAAAGAAACAGCGTCAGAAACTCTGGACCCAACCATTGTTGGGTACTACTTCCAATGACCGGAGGTTCTGCTAAGACAACTATTCTGAATGAGGGGTGGATAGGAAAGATGGACCTGCAAGAAAACATTTTAAAAAATGCATAATGTTGCTTAAGTGATGGGTATCAAATTCAAATTTACAATAGTTGAAGAAAGAATTGAATTATTGGACTGAGCTATAGCCCAATGTTTATTCAGAACTTTTGCAATTCAATCTTATGAAAAAAACAAAACTGACAAAAACTATATAATATGACTTGCAATTTTATAGATTGCTCGTAATTTTTTATGCCTAGGAGGGCACCCAAGTCTCCTCTTTATGTGCGATTTAACCTGCATGCCTCTAGTTGAGCAAATACCAGCAACAAAGCTACTGTTTACCCTTTTTTGTATGTGTGAAATGGACACATCTCACTAATTTGATGAAATTTTACAAGTGCTTTACCTAAAGCAGCATGTTGAACAGGCAAATCAGAGAGGAAACAAGATTTACTGGAGCTGCAGTAACGGGTAACTTCTTTTACTCAATTAGATTGACAGGAAGGATGATATTATAAAGAGATCAGGCTGGCTACCATGAAGAGATGGATTTATTTCCCAGTTATGTTACTGACTTTCTCTGTGGCTTTTGGAAAAGCAGCTAGGCTCTTAGGGTGGGATTAATGCACCTAACTTCACAATATCTCTAAAAGTTACACTTAAAAAGTCTAAGCCAAGTCACTGATGACTCGTTTTAGAGTCAGTGGAGAGAAACAGGCCCCTCCAATGGCAGATTAATCTGATTTACGGGAACTTCAGAAATGCCCTACTGGGTCCATCTATCTAAACATCTCTGATGGCGACAGCTGGACAGATGGAGCTGTTATCTGGGACAGGCACATAAGCCTAGCCACCGTCAGCAGCCCAGGTCTCTCATATTCTCCTAGCATCCACAAACCTATGTTCAAGGTTAGAGGATACACCCCTGCCTATTTGCTTTTTTATCTTTTTATCTGCAAGTTTATCGAATCCCTTTTTTGAACTTCTTGATCCTATTTGCCTCCACAGCTTCCTGTGGCAACACATTCTAAAAATCCACTACCACAGTGTAAAAGGTACTTTTTCTACATTCTTCTTCTTCTCTCTCTCTCTTTTTTTTTAAATCTATATGGAACTGATCTGCTAGATTCAGTGAATGCTACCTATTTCTAAAACTGGAGGATTTGGTGAGTAACAGTGTTTTAGATGCCTGCCTATTTCAGTCCACTGAATATAACAGGTCATAGCGTGACTACCGCAGACTTAAACGTATAACTTTTAGATGCATTTATTAGGGCAGTGTAAGGCCACTCCCTTGCTTTTGGGTTGTGACATTGTCATATCTTTTGACTGCCTTATTTAAGGTTACCACCTCTTTGAATTAGGAATTTATTGGTACTCATCAATTAGCACAATGGCACCATCTCTAGAAGCAACTAGACAGTAATAAATCACATTTAAAAGTCAATCAAATTTTGCAAGAAGAGCCTGTTTTGACAATTAATTTCTCAGTATTCTTATTAAAATAACAGCCATTAATTTGTTTAAAAAAAAAAGAGCAAGTGAAGTGGTGAAGTGGAATTAGATAGCTTACACTGCTAGCTATGCCTGTTATCAAGTGTCATTTTGCATATAATTATAATGTTTGACATCAGAACATTTAGAGGCAAGCATTCTTCTTGGCTAAATTTACACGGAAATGATAATACAAGCAAGAAAATCTGAAGACAAAATATGTCCCTTAAATATGTATTACTAAATCCACTGTGTAGTTGGTTGACTTGCTAGTTACAATAATAAAATTCTGAGACAATGGAGTGAATATAGTCAACAGCCACTTTTATCAAAGCAAACAGAGGAGGTGGCATCATTTAGTCTGAGCTGAAAGTCGTAAGCCTAGAAGCTACTCTCTGATTGATAAAAATAGATGTCTGAAAACATCACATGAAAGAGGAACCAATGGGAATGTCACTACCAATAAGCATAAAAGAGGTCAGAGAACATAACCAACCTTATTACAGAAGAAAATATTTCCTAGATAGGATAAATAAAATAAATTCCAGACTCATCTTTCCCTCCGTTATTAGTAAGAAAAATGGCCCCTTCCATTAATCAACCTAAATTCCAAGGACTAATTCTGGACCTTCTACAATACCATAAGAGGGCACAAGAAGCAGTCAGATTTTCCTAGCAACAGAAAGACATTTCTCTTGCATCACTGCCTAACTCAAAAGGCACGGTGGGGATAGTGTGGAAAGGAGAAGCAAAGTCAAGGCATACTAAAATGGCAATATCAGTTTAAGTTACTGATTTCTCTTTAGACATGGACATATTACAACATCCCTGCTGTAGGTTTCCAGTTTGTAAACATGAATATTTGGCTACTTCAAAAGCCTATAGCTTGGACTGATGTTTGCAAAGTTGGAAATGTTAACTATTCCTAAAACAAACGACTCAATTCTGCAACGCACTGAAAGTTCCCAGCTTCCACCATGGTGACAGTGGAGGAAGTTGTTCTATAGCATTGCAAGAGCAGATCCCTAAGGGAACACAGAAGAGTATATGTGGAGCCACATTCTATAAAACAGAGATCCTTGATATCTTTTATTCTTTGCAGATGAAAGTCAAGTATGTATCTTGTTAAAAATTTGGCACCTTTTAAATTAATGAGCCTCAAACACAGTGGGAGAATTTGATGTGAATTTACTAATGCAGAAAGTCTTTATCCTTTTTCTATTAAATGTTTACTAACAACAGAGACAGAGGGGGGTACCAATGGGCTAGTAACATCTACGTCCTTCTCTGGCCATCAGTGTTTAATTCCAAGAAGGAATACCACCACCTTGCTTGAAAAGACGACCAGAATGCAATTCACTCAGGACAATTTTAAGGAAAGATTTTCTTGTAATTGACACGCTGTCCTGAGCAACTGAAGCCACTCCTAAAAAAGATGCAGTACAGTGTTCCTAAGGCCACCTTGCAAAAGCAAACTGTTTTTGTTGTCTCTTCCTTGTACATGATTTCATAAATCTCCTATTCTACTAAAATCAAAACACGAACAATTTTATGAGTTGGGAATTTTTATAATAATAGGACCACAAAATGACCTGTTCTAGTTTCCTTGCTCTTTTTCTTCAACTTCATAATACTCTAACATTAACAGATTACTTTATCTGGAAAATCACAAAGCTGAGGAGGAGGGGAAAAAAAGTAAAAGTTAGAAAACAGAACTAGTTAAAAATTTAATATATTGGAAAATCTATTTCCTACAAAATTCACTTCCTGCCACGTTTGATATTTTTCTCATCTGTTCTATGTGTTCCCTTTCAACTTAGTCACATGGAAAATAATCCACTGTCTGCAAGGCACTAAGACTACCCAAGCATTATGAGCGACTTCTTTTAGCTTTTGAACAATCCTATTACATACATATGTCTAGATTTTCCTGAAATAGCTGCTTTTCTGTTCACCACACCAAAGACTTCCTGCATGGGGAGAAAAAAACCCAAAGCCAAAATATCCATTCAAATCCGTTAAAATACTGCTTCATACGACAAACTAGCACGTCATCGCTTGTCTTGTGAAGGTTGTATGCCACCTTTAAACTGTCTCAGTGAAGTAATCAGTAATTGATGATTACATAAGGAATTCTATGCACAGTTCTTGAATACACACTGTGAATCAGTGATTGAATACACTTTTTCTTAATCTTTGAACCTATTCAGGAAAATTAACATACAATTGCTAAATGATTAAGGAATCAGCAGCTGCAATTCCCTTCTATGTAAAAGATTTTTAAGCACTATAAACAGTCTGTCACTTTTTCAAGAGCATCTTTTTTTCCCCTCCCCCCAAATTTCATAAACAAAAGTACTAAGTTTCTTCAAGTGACTGAATTCCATTTTACTGCAACTATTTGCTAACTTAACTGCACAGCCAATCTGGCTGAAGAAACACTAGAGGAAAAATATTCAGTGCCAACTGCTAGTTACAAGAGCTTGTTATTGTAGCTTATAGGCTTTTACCAGGGCAAGCAGTTTCCTACAATTTCACACGGGCAAACCTGCTGCTTGTATTTGTCATTCCTGATAGAACTATTGCACCCATCAGTATAAAGCCTTTTCAAAAAAAAAAAAAAAAAAAAAAAAAAAAAAAAAAAAAAAAAAACTTGTGGACGTTACAGATGTGCAAACGCAAAGAAATATTCAGTGAAACATACAACTACATGATACCAATTAGAATCATTTTAAATAAGAATATATTCTATTAACTCTTAGATGGGTAATTAAAGCTTTTAAATGAAATTTCACTACATTTAATAATATTATTTCTAATCTGCAAAACTTCAAACCACTCTGAACACCAAAGAATACTCTTCTCTTTATCCAGCCTTATTACAAAGAGTGTAATGGTTTAATAGTGTTCACATTCTTTAGTATAATACTGTTTACATTCTTGATAAAGGCATGCAAATTCTTCAGATCATATTGTGATCTGAAATGCCACCCTTTATTAAAAAAGAAAAAAACTCTCTTGATTTATCTGTGTTGGAAGTTCTCTAAGTTATGGGTTACACTCAGCTTTCTATTATATTTCAAATATATATATTTCTGTTATATTCAGCTTTCTATTCTACCACACAAGTGAATACCTGAAAAGCTAAAAAAGAAAGGCACTAAAAGTGAAAAAAATATTGCCATTACTTTTTCCCATTGCAAAATTCCCATTCCCATCCTCTTTATTTTATTATCAAATATTTTCAGACAGAATTGACTGCATGAAAGCTTAGTAAAATTTTTTCTTGTTTCTCTGAAGGATTGCCTAAAATCTCTCTATTACTATCTCAAATATTCCTCCTAGAACTTGAAAAATCTTCAGGTGTGTGCAAATCTGTGTAAAAAACATTTATAGGAGTTTTGGCTTATTGGTTAGGGAAGAGTACTCCATTCCATTATAATGGAATAGATTTTATTTACTGGAAATTCTTTTGTAAAAATCCATTCAAGTACTGAGTCCACGTAGTCTATTAAAACACTTCAGTTATCATAAGTTCTTTTTTTCCATTATGGAAAACGTATTTGTATTTATCTAGTTTGCAGAAGAATCTGGCTGCAAGTAATCACCTCACTAGGAATTTTAAGTCAAGGGAATGGAGAGCAACAGTGAGATATTTTGTATTTCATGAATGGTTACAAGCAGTGCTCCAGAGAGAAACTGCAAACTACATTATGACAAATGTAACTAAAATCAACAACACCCTTATTCAGCAAAGCTGTCCCCAAAAAGAAATTGCGCATGTACCCCATATATTTGGTTCTTCTTCCAAATAGCAGTTAGGTATCAGTCCATCTCAGTCTATCTCAGCTATTGCTCCAGCTATTGCTTTTCTCCAATTCTTGAAGATGACCTGCTCTCTCCTAATCTAATGATTTCCTAATGAAGCTTTCGGCATCATTACTTCAAATTCTGGTCTTTCAGAAATACTCCCTTTTCTGCAGGTAGTAGATAATAAAAAGTTTGATAATAAAATATTTTTAACTGTAAAATATGTATTCTATATACCATATTTAAAATACGTATATTAGTTCCCAATATACAAATGGGAATGGAAGCCTCAGCTTGTATGAATGTGATTTAGGGTTAAAAAAAAATTTATTTCCCAGTTCAAATGAAACTTGAAACTATTTTCCATAGGAAACTCCCTTACTAGAAAGGAAGAGGAGTAGTTTTTAATAAGGTGCACTCAGCGCACATGCCAGGTTTAGTCTCAGCAGACCTGGAATGACAGTATAGAATCTACAAGACAAATAAAGAATAGCGGTACCAGAATTACTTTAATCAAATCCAGAATATCAGGATAAGTAAACCTCTGTTTTCTGTCTTGCTCTAACATCAGAAGCACAGCTGAGGCCACTAGTCATAGCCATAGACACACAGCAAGAGAGACAGTATTTCTCATTGATATGGAAAGCATTTCCCACTCAGAATTTAGAGATAAGAATTTGCCCAGCAAATCTGCTAATAAATTCAAGCTACAATGTATTCTGCTTAACTCCCCTATAAACCAATCTACTGCAGGCAACAGAGGGATGGTTTGCACCATCCTGTTTCCTTAGACTGTGATTAAATCAGCTGTCAGTACCCCGACCTCTTTCAATGACAAAGCATCTGGAGAAAAGGCCTCCTCCCGCATAGCTGTTCTGCAACACTGAAAAATACTGAAGCTTGCCATGACAGTTAACTGGCACTGAAAAGGACAAGTAGCAGGGGGGACTGCAGTACAGACATGATAGAGCAACTACTAACATCATGTCCTGGAGCCAGTGAAAGGCAGTGATGTTTTCAGAATGCATAAGGCACTAAAAACAAGGTGAGATTCTGAAATGTCTTCAAGTTCACAAGACTATGAAGCGGAGCAGAACAGCGGCCTCTGCACTGAAGAGCGGTCCACTGTTGCTGAAGGACACAGCAGCCAAAAGCAAAGTTGGTACAGGTTTGCACCACTTCACTTTGGCTTCTGTTGAATAAGCCCATATAGGAGCGAGCTGAACAAGAGCCAGGCAGTAGACTTCACCTCAAATTAGGTGACTTTCTGAGTATGGACCCTGGTTTATCCATTGCCAGAAATTTTCATCTGTAAACAAGATGGTGCTAATTGGTCACACTTGAGTGTTATGTAGTGTTATGCAGTCATGTCAAACTTCGATATGCAAGAATGTCTACCAGGGTTAGACTCTGTCTTGTTCTCTCTCTCTCTTTTTTTTTTTTTTTTTTTTTTTTTTTTTTTGGTGTGAAGGGGAGCTAGGGGGGATCAGTTTCAGATCAAGTAGGATCTATACATTCCAATCAGGAATGTATTCCTACCCAAGATAACAAACACCACTCATTTATGGATTTGAAGGTAAAAGCCAGATTTCACAAATCTACAAGGTCAAGAAGTAATCTTCAGTGAAGCCACTGAGGATGTCCAGCCACAAAAGACTGAACTGGACAACGCAGTAACATGCAACTTAGGCAAATAAAGAGAAACCACAGCAGAGCAGCGCTCCACCTCAACAGGGTAACTGAGAAAAACTACTGTGCTGACAAGTCAAGGTCTTTCCCCTTTTTGAAAAAGGGAGAAACAAGCGAGTGACAGGGTACACACACAGAATGTGGATACCACATAGAGGCTTAACTTGAAGGTTAAGAATAAGCAGGGACTTGATGCTGACAAAGTCACCTATACACTATGCTGCTAGCTGATTCTGGTGCTTCCCAAATCAGTCTCACTTTTAGTCAAGTGGATCATTTAGTGGCTTAATGATTCACGATGAACTTCGTATTGTGAAATATTCAAGTGACTAGAAAAAAGGAGTACAATGGGATCTGAAGTAAAGAGGGACGCTCTTGAGGAAAAACAAAAATGAGCCCTCCGAAGTAGTAATCGACAGCAACACACAATAAGCATCGTCCAGGGGAACCAAAAGCTTGCCCAGTGACAATGAAAGGGAGTAAAGCTCTGTATAGAGATGGCATAGTGAGAAGACGGTTCTGAAGAACACTCACTAAAGAACAGAGCCTGGAAGAGTCTTACAGTCTAAGAGGCACTGACACTTATAAGGGAGGCTGCTGCCAAAAAAAAGCCACAGTAAAGGAAAACAGGGAGATGTGAAGCTCTAATCTTGAGAAAGGGATTCGACACTGAAAAATGAGCAGTACTGAAGATGAATGTCTGATCAACTGTCTAGATTAACAGAATATGTTGGTATGAGCCAAAAGGCACCTTGCAGTTAACACAACGTCTGCCATTCTGCTCGGACAAGACCATGGACATCGGGATCAGAGAGAAGAATAACCAGTACAATGACTGGATCTATTTTAAAGTACAAAGTCCAATGCAAAATTGGGATGCACTCCAACGTGATGCCTTGGAGCCTTTTTTGGTTCTCTTTTCAAAGCCTGGGCTTAAAATCATGGCAAACTGAACACTTTCTTGGTATGTATTTCTTTACTCAAATAAAACAAACATAGGGCATGCCCATCTAGCTGGGTATATGGCCTCAGCAGGCTGGATACAATTTGCAACCAGCAGGTTTATATTACACCATACTGACATAATCAAAATTAATGCTACAGAAGACTTAAAATACAGTTCTTACAAAATGCAGTATTTTCAGTCTAAAGCAAACAAAAAATAACAAAACAATCTGGCAGTAAAAAAAAATCAGCTTTTCTAAAGACTATAAAGCAAGACAAAGGAAAAATCTGATTCAGCAAGACAATTTAGAGAAATAGAAGGGGGTACATGTCCAGAGGTGAACATCATGAGTGTACCTCTACCAGTACTAATAGGGCTAAAAAGCATATCGCAAGCACAGGCACATGCACATCCCCCATCGCAAATGTGAACACAGACATCTGACACAGAACTTCAATTGTTTATTCAGAGATTAGAGACACTTAAGTATTACATTGGGTTTAGCTCCTGACAGATGACTTATTTCATATATAACTGAGTCTTAAGATTGTATTTGTTTTGGAACACAATCAACAAAATCTTTCCCATTAATTGAAATTGGTCAGCAGTGTTTGACACTGTATCAAATATGGCCATAAGAAGACTAGAAAAAGTTTCTATATGTAGGATGTTTCTAGCAGACAAGTGGAAGTGAAGAAACAAAGAGAATAAGCATAACGGGTCCCAATCCATCCTTAGGATTTCCTGCCTCTTACTAGTTGTAAATTAAATATCAGCTTTCTAGCTATTGATGCAAAAGAAAGTAACAAGTTATATTTTACTTCAATTTAGCTTAATTTTGAGATGCCCCTAATAAAATGTTCCAAAATAAAATACTATATACTTTTATATCTATGTTTTTCTATACTTACTTTTCTATACTTACTTACTTCTTTTCAATTTCTAACTGCTTTTGTTAAAGGATGTTAAATGCTTTTCTTTTAGTTTGAGCACTCTACACAGGATATAATTTTCTCATACTACAAAAGGAAAAAGGCTCATGAGGAAACTGACTTTCAAAATATGTTCTCCCAGTGATTAAAAAGTATCAGTTTAAGAGGAAAGCATTCTGCAAGATGTTCTTGTAATAAAAAAGGAGATTAAGCTCTTTACAGTACGAAATACTGTTTGCATTCAGTATCTGCAGCGAACACATTACCTTTCCTGTAGTTTCTCATCGGAGACCTGTAATTCTTCTTTTAAATTTTGATACCTATCTTCCCTTAATAATCTGGTGCCATCATAGAGAGTTAGTTCTCTGTCATGAATTAGCCTGTTTGGTGGGGAAAAAAAAAAAGTAAACTTTATCTAAAATTTGACTGCTTCTTAAAATACTTATTTCACCTACTGCTTCTTTAAATAGCTACCTCAGTTAAAACCTAGGTTATAGTACTTCAATCAAAGAAAAAGTTATGCTAATTTAAGATGCACCCACATGTGGAGGTAAAATAATTTGTGAAAGCAAATAGTTTCAGTGCAAAGTCAGTCTATTTAGTTTAAATAGCTATGATTAGAAAATGAAGAAAATTTTCCATCTTATCAGTACAGTGTGCATAAACGGCATAGAACGCAGCCATTTTGTTATACTATTAGAGAGTACTATACTTTTTTGTTTCTTGAAGAAAAATATTTTGGTTGGCTTAAATGCTAATATACATACCAATCCATCTTTTATTTTTTCATGTAGGAGTTCATTCTGTGTACATAGATAGATATGACACATGATGTTGAAAGAAAAATCGGAAGAGAAAACTAAACCGATTATGAGGAGAAAAACAGGCATGAATCATTCTCTATTCTGTATCTGTGCATAAATGCAATAAAAAAAGTAGTCACAAAATGTTTTTGCAAGCAACTGCTTTTAAAGCTGGTGATTTCTTTAAATTAATGAAAGGCATTATATGGTGCAGGAAACTGAAATAGCAGAAAAATTTGACCTGATAGTATGGATTATTATTATTTTGATTAACATATTATCTGCTATTATTATTTGTGTCTTTGGAAAATTTAATTTATTTTTATTGAAATTATTGAATTCAATTTAACGTATTCAAAATCTACTTATGCATTTATATTATTATGCACTATTTCTATTATTATAAATTTATTTATACATTAATTTTATTCAAATGTATTCAATTTATTGAAATAATGTTTACAAAGCATTTTTTGCAATGGATACAAAGTATGGTTTATATATGACTGTAATAATCATATACTTTATTTAGCAGCAGAATGCATTCAAAGTATTGAATACATTTTCTGACAGATCTTTCATTTTCAAATCATTGTGCATGTATTATTCACCTTCAGGTTTCATGACTTTAGTAAGGGTAAAATCTGGCTTATTCTTCAATTCAAAGAAGAACACACGCAATATTATCCAACAGCTGAAATATCCAGTATTAGTATAGACTTATAAGGAACATGAAAGAATTGCTTCTGCTTTCAAGTATGCAAAGATTAAATGTTACACACTTTATAAAACTTCAATGCTCAGATTGATTTTTACAGAATTCTTGAAGTTATAGTTGTATTCACTAGACAAAACTTGATTTCTTAGTATGCATGCCCTCAGTAAGCAGATCACATGCACCCAACTTATACATGTTCACATCCTGACCTTTGAAGAACAGCTAGAGTGCCAGGGTTAATTCGATGAATGCCATCAAGAATAACAAGCTTTCCTTCCAGGGCAGCAGTAACAAGTGGCGATGGTCTCCAAGCAGTGTCTCCATTAGGAAGAGTATACCTTTGCTGCAGCAAATCTCTAGCTGTCATATCCTGTAAGTATCAATTCATCAGAAAAATATATTTGTATGGTGTCTTATTCATCTACAAGTGCCTGTTTTCTTCCTCAAAGCTGCATTTATTTTTTTCTGAGAATATACCCAAGGCAGATTAGCAGGAAATCTTAAATTACTTTTCCAAAGAATATCAGAAATACACACCAACGCACATACACCAACAAACAAAATGCTAAACAGTCTTCTCTCATAGGTCTAGACTTGTTAATATTGTCTTTTTGAAACTGGAACAAAAGCCTTTTTTTTCCTTAAGTGTAATACAAGCATATGACAACTTGTATGCAGCCTTGTGTACAGAAGGGGGCAGCAATTTACACCTGTAATAAACAAACGTCATTCATTTTATATAGACAGAAGCTGAAAAAGAAAAGATTTCATCATTAATCTTCAAGTGAGATCATAACACAAAGAAGTAGAACATTCTAACTCTCACATGGAAAATACAGTGGAAACATCACAGAAGAAAGGACAGAGTAAGAAAGGAGGCAAATAGACACAAAAAACATACTTTGCAAAATATTGCAAGTATAGAGTATCACAAAATAATATTTTAGGGATAAATGACAATCAAAAGTAAAAGCTAGTATATCCTCCACCATACATATTTCAGATGTTCCATTATAGTAGGTACGCACTAGAACAACAAAGAAAACCTTAATAGCCATTTTGTGACCTGAAAGTTGAAATTCCTTCCTCAGGCTGAGCAGAACTTAACCTAAAATCAGATGAGAAAAATATTTTCTGTTGCAGTTGCAGCTTTTGCATGCATCCTATTTACAACTGCAAACCATTTGAACTTCAAAGAATAAAAATAGAATACGTTACGTCATATGGCTTGATTCATTTCCTCTTTCTACATTTCCTTAAAAGCCTTAAAATAACAGGACAAAGTCTGGTTCCTTCAATGTTTCCACATTTGTATAATTTAAAGCCTCTCATTCAGATCCATAAAAACAGCCATTTTTTTTTTACTTTTAGATTTTAATCCTGTTTGTTCTTTTCTAAAAACCAATTTCAAATACATTTTTTTAAAATCAAAGACAGAGAAAAATACGGGTATTTTTATGACTTGTGTGAAAAGTTTTACGTGCATTCTCTAGTAAGTAAATGCTGTATAACAGAATATAAAACTAAGACACCTTCTGACAAGATACCTCTATGGGAATGAAACTGTGTCTAGTATTAATTGATCAGGAGTCTATTGTGCTATATATAATGTTGTCTACATGCACTGAACAGATAGACATCTGAAGAATCATGCGTTAATTATCTGGAGATAAACTCAGAAGTGTACTTGGCCAGAAAATATTGTCTGAAATAACAAAAAAAGAGTTTATACCATAATTTAAATGCTTGCATCAGATTCAATTTAGTGACATTAAAGAAAAGTATCATTCGCTAATATTTGCACATTCTCTGTAAGGGGCTTGTTTCAGGGCTAAGTTCTTGCAGTGATTCTAGTGATAATAGTGATTTATATGATTTACAGTATTAAATTCCTAATCAGTTTTTTAAATTATATATTATACAATATCATATTATAATACTCTCATGCAAAAAAACCCTCCCTTTGAGAGGGACATAAGGAGGCTATGAATTAAAAATGTTTCATTCTTACTTTGGGCAAAGCGATGATAAAATTATATTCCTTAGGACACAAAATTCTTATCTTCTTTTATAAATCACTGTAGTTTAAGTGTATTATTACCTTGCTTATCATTTATTTCCTAAAATACCTCTGAAATGGAGAAAAAAAGGAATAAGGCATAAATGATGTGATACAGAGCAAAGTTTTTAGTTAAAAGTCTTCAGATGAGTCACACAAAATTCAGTAGAGAAAACAAGAAGGGTGTATCGAACTCCTTTTAGCAGCAATAGCAATAAAAGCCTCCAAATTAGCTGTTTTTCATGACTCTCTCTGTGATAACCATGTTCTTGGCAATTACAAGGTGAAGAAATCCGTTTCCTGCTTTTCATGCCAATTGGACTCACATTTTGTTAATATTTCCCAAATAAAAAATAGGAAGGAATTTGTAAAGAAAAATTATGAGGTCATACATAAAAAGAAAAAAAAAGAAATCCTAGAAACAAACATCACACTACACAAACACTTGCAATGTACCTAAGATTGTTTTAGAAAGGAAGGAGTAAGTTGTTGGAAAATTGTTATAGTATCAGTATAAAAACACAATTTTCCCCCCGAAATGTTTTATTTTAAGCTTTTTAAACGATAAGTTCCCAAACTACAGTCCACAAAAAACTGGCTTGCTGCTGCTTCTCATTTGCCGCTGCTTAACTGCATTAAGGGACAACTAAAATAAATCTTACCTAAAATGACTTTGCTTTGTCAATTTGTCAACAAAGAATTTTACATATCAGAAATCAAAATAATGATGTAAAAGATCACAAATGAGACCGTAATTGTTCTATGGCACAATTTCTACTATAAAAGATGATCTAAATGCAAAAAGGTTTGGGAATCCCTGGTTTAGATAAAGTTGATTCTTATCTCATGGTATAAAAGCTTTCAAAGTGCCCTTCATTTTCTCCTGTGAAATCAATATAAAGAAATATCCCTTTCCACATTGTTCAAGTTCATAAATCAACTTCAGACAGAAAAAAAATATGAAGCAAATATGAAAAATTTTAGAAACGACTTAGAGCAATTTGTCTATCTCTCAAAAAAAAATTCTTTTAACCTAAACTAAAATCTGTTAGATTTACAGAATCTAACTTCTCATTGCCTTAATTGTCCAATTATTGAATGAATTAGCATACTGAATATTTGTTCTGACATTAAACTATTATTAATATGCTATGTAAAAGCATCTAATGTTATTACATTTCTTAAGAAAAACAAATGTATTTCTTAAAATGTATGAAAACATGCACATTTCAGATATATTCAATCATGTTTTAAATTTTCCTTCATTTAATAACTTTCGAGAATATTTCAGATATTGTATATAGGGAATCCACGTATACAGAGACAAACAACTACATATTAGTTTATACTCAATCATGCACTCAAAACTAGTTATTTGCTTGCCTTCACAACTATGTGTAGCATTACAAAAAAAACCCCAGAAATCTCTCTATAAAAATCTCTGCCCTTTGCACTTGAAATCCTGGCAAAATCAAAGGAAAGGTTCACTGCGGTGGGAACTAGTTCAAGCCCTTGACCTAGATTTTATTTCTGGAGGAATTACAGATCCTTTTGCAAGAAGGACGCTTGCTCAGTAAACCAATTTCTCTGTCAGCTCTCCTTCGCACGTGTCTCCTAAGGGGAAGTCTTCAGTTCCTTCTCAGCAAAGGTGTTCTACTTTAAAGGCAGGACCTTGAGAAACACTGGCCACATTATCTAGCCCAAATAAGTCTCTAATTTTCGTGATGAGTATCCAATCATATTGCATACAACGAAACAAGAGCTAGGCTGGGTATGTCCTTAAAGGGGTTTGTCAAGTTATTTTCCTGGGGAGATTCAAAACATACTTCCACGGACAAGTGCAGAAAGTAGTATGCAGGCTGGCTGCACACAATTCTGGCTCAGAAACCACGCATCTATCTTAATACACCACTGTACACAGGGTAACAGGCATTCCTGAGAAGCCAAGTATATTAGCACGAACACAACATCACGCTGATGAGGCGATCTGGTTTTTGAATGCAAATCAGTTCACATCTGGTTGGGTTAAAGCATGGGAGAAGAGCTCTCATCTGTGTGAGCCCACCTATGTAGACATATATTCAGGGCCTGTGCCTTTATTAGTAAAAGGCATCTTGTGGGATGCAAAAGCAGCAGGAACCTGTCTGGGGAGGTTCTCAGCTATTCAGGGAAACAGAAGACTGTGTCCATCAGCATTACTATTTTTCTCTCCTATTTTCTCTCATTTTTTCCCTGTTTCAGGTTAGAATGCATTAAGATCTAAAACAGACAATTCTGTCCAAACAAGTAGAAAGTGACTATTAGCAATGGAAGATCACAGATAAACATGACAGAACTTGGGGTTTGCAAAACAGTAAGTGCCGTGAGAAAATCTGAAGAATTTTCCAGATAAAAGCAAAGAAAAAAATCCTAGACTTATAGCAGCCTCACAGCTCCACATTTACTCTTACTTACACTCTATGACAACTGACTGCTCTGAAATTTTTCATTCCCTTGCTATTCTGTACATCCAAACATTTTGGAACCACTACTACTTCCTCCACCTTATTTTTTTTAAATCCAAACTTTAATATCAACTCATTCAAAACATTTATTCTGCCCCAATCTTTTCCACTATTGTAAATTTCCTCCTCCAACTTGCTAAAAACATTCTCAATGCAACAAGCTCCTTACCACTACCTTCTAAGGCCCCTGAGGCCCTAAGGACTTCTCAGTTCTTCCTTCTTGCCTTAGAATAACAGTCATGGAGTAAGATGACATCTAAGTCAACTGCTTGTGTGTCTTACAAGAAATGTTTATGAACACTGTCCCCCAAAATTATCTTTAAAGTCACATTTATATTAAAACCCTAGATCACAACATGAGTAAATCGGTAACAATGAGGCTAAGGACTGAAGATTACTGTCTGCTTGTGAATAGTGTGCCGTATTAATGTATATTACTGCAACACATCTCTGTCACACCTGAAATCTTCGGTCTAAACAGAAATATAAGTAAAGAAAAAGCACAGAAATTACATTTTTTTTAAAAAAGTATGTGTGTTAGGCATCATAAAAAAATCAACATCAAGAGATCTTGGCAATAGAAGAAGAAACAAACCAGAAAAAACAGGAGAAAGAGCAAGTCTATGGAACATAAAAAAATAACTTTAAAAAAATCCCCACAAACATAAAAGCCATTTTGCATTCTCAACACAACAAAGAAACTGCCTTCAATAATAATAATAAAATACTATTGATAATGGAGAATTCCGTTATAAAATTACACAGAATATGGACAAACAGAAAAGGAAGGAGAAAAGGTCTTCCGGGGCCATTTAACATGCAATTACAAGCGGGAATCACTTTGACCTAAAGGCAGGAAACACACTTCAAAGGGAAACAAAATCCAAAGAGGAGAAGACAAAAAAAGACAAAATTTTCTTTATGATAGTCAGTCATGATAAATCACAGCACAAGTTGTCAACTGTTTTCAGCTAGGAGAAAAATTATTCCTTTAAATGATTCTCCATACTTTTTTGTTTATGTAAATTATCTTTCTTTTGTATTCATAATGAAGCCAATATAATGAAGTAAAGCAGTATCAGAGCTGAAGAATATGTAACAGTGTACTACCTATATCACCTTGGCTGCATAGTATCTAGCCCTGCAAATCAGAAAAGATTTTACAGACAAATATTCTAACAGAGAGAGTAAAAAATGTCCAACAATGATCAGAAAACTTCACTATCTTTTAAGTCTTCATTGTCCTTTGTTTTTTTCCCCTGTACCAATGATTTTAAAAGTTGCAGTTGTATATAAAGACTCCATCTTACACAGAGAACCTACCTCTGTGTGTTATATTTTGGACTATATTAAAATGAAATAGCATACATTAAAAACATCAGCAAATAATTTACTTACCTGATAGAGCATGATAGGTTCTATGCTGTATCCTAGTATATCAGCAAACTCCTTAGCAATAACTGTTTTGCCACAGCCCTAAAAAAGTAAAAAATTAAAAATAAAAAAAAAAAAGAAAAGAAAAGGAAAAAGAGGGAATAAAAATAAAAAAAAATAAAAACAAACCTATATTATGTCCTAGGAAACAAGAAAAATGAAAGACAAAAAAAATTTAATTCTTACTTTTCCTCCAATTAAACACATATCTTTAACCATATGGGATTGCATCATTTCTGCCAATAGTTGGTTATGGCTGGGAGTCCTTATGAAAGAATCTGATCCAGAATGTTTTAATGGCCCAGTCCCAGCTGGAACCTATATGGAAAAAAACAAAATGCTAAATAAACTATACAGTTTAGACTTCATGTGGACTGGGTTACACTTCAGCAAAAATCATGTAATAGCTTGCTGATAATTGTCATCTATCAAATCTAAATCCTTCATTTTTAAAATTAACATTGTATAATTTTTAAGACCCAACTTCCTTCACTCTTCCCTTTTCTACTTTTAATAATAAAAGAAAAAAAAAGAAAAAAGGGAATGTTAACCAATTGAACAGTAGTCTTTGGGTCTACAAAGACCTTGAGGCTGTTCATGTTAGATCTAAAACAAAAATCATCAGTATAATTCCTTATTTTTTATCAGAGAAATAAGAGAAGAGGCAAGCTGTATTGTGAAAAATTGAAGGGATTATTCTGGTTAGAGCTTTGAAGAGTAGCAATATTCAGTTGTTCTCCACATTAAGACACTTACTCTAATCCTACTTCCTGGTTTAGTCTGAAAACTGCTCCATCTGCAAACTCCTTATGTCTTTGTGTTTCCAAAGACATAAATTTTGCAGACAAACTTTCAGCAGGTATCACCTATATACAGGTTAAATGAAAGCAAAAATCTTTTCCTCAGAAAAGAGTCCAATCAAATACTTACAGTTTCACCTTTTTCTGACAAATTCCTGTTTGCTGCTGTTCCCCTTTTTATCTTGTCATGGTACAAACTCTCTGAGGACATTCCTCACCAATACAGTTATGATCTCTTTCTGAGTCCCATCAATTCACTTCCTTTACAGAGACTCTCTAGTCTCTTCAAATGAAGCATTCACTTCAAATTCTTAGATCAGCATCTGTTTCTTCAATAAGACCTTATTTCACCATCAATAGGCCACAAACTTCATTGGAAGAAAATCAAACTAATCATATTTGATGTAATTACTTTTGTTCTCTTTTCCCAATATTCTACGTTAAAATGTAATAAGTACTTGGTAATGTTCTAGGTGAGGTGTAGACAGACTATTGTTTCTATTAAAAGAAAAAGAGAAAGCAGCACCAAGAGCATCACGTGTACTCTGTGTAATGCCAATCCAATTAAAAAAAAGAAATCTAAAAATTTTTCTTTCATCTGTTCCTCAGCATTTGTTTTAATACAAGATACTTAAATGAATAAAAGGTAGAAAAGTGTGAGTTTATCTAAAAACAAAATCTTGTTTAATCATAATCTACTACTTCAGTAGCTAAATGATCTTCTAAAAAATATCACGTTACACTACTAAAAAACTAAATATTCGATGCAAATGAGTTTCAGTATCAAGTGTAGGTATCAAGTTCTGGATGAGACAGAATTAAATTAATGATAACTAAATATACATAGTTTCATGAATACATGAATTAATACCTGGAAGATCACTTCTTTTTCACCAATCTGGACAGTTACATCAGCCTTGAAGGTTTTGTTTCCATGTACACTTTCTACTTTTGTAATCCTTCTGGGAAGCAAATGGCTTTTTGAATCCTGTAGCTCAAAACGCTGTAGAATTAAGGGCAGGGGCGAGAGAAAAGGAATTAATTATCAAAAACAGCTCTCCGTTTTTCAAAACTGTTCCTCCTGAAAACACAGCCAGAAGCATATTCAAGATTAATTTCTTGTGAAGTCCTAAATTCATTTACTTTAAGAGTCTTATTACTAGAAGAGTCGACGTCTCTATTTGCTCATTATTCAGAGAACTAGCTGCTTACATTTGTTGAAAAAGATTCAAGTAAGTCTTAAACAGTATCAGTAATCCTTGGAAACAAGGATTCACATACCTATGTTCAAATTTTTGATGGCACATGTATTTTACACTTCCACTTAAAACCACACCAAAAAAACCCATCTACTTAATCTGACTGTAGTGACAGACCTAAAATGTAAATGACCTATCATGACTTTGCTGAGTCTTAGTCAACAGACTAAAATAATAACAGAAATAGATAACAGCCTTTAGCATGTGTAATAATAGATCACTGATCTTTGCAGGCCATTATAACTAATTGCAGATTTAAAATGTCTGACTACTAATAAAAATAAACATCAAACATTATGTTTACTTAGCTCCACAGCCTTATCATGCAATGAAAATTGAGGACAGCTCATACAAATTAAGCCTTCAGTATGTTCTGGGTATAGCAAGAACAAAAAACTTGTCTTTCCAAACCTATTTTGAATATTATATTCTCTACTTTATGCTGTATATAGAAAGCATGAGAAATATTTTTAAAACTCTAAAAATTTGTTTTACAGGAGAGGGAAAACTTAGTACAAAATTAGAGGCGTTTATACATGAAAAACTTAGTCATTGAAAATCTACTGATATCATAGTGTCACTGGTTTAACAGTAAAAGCTGAGTAAACATGAAAAAATTGAATATTAGTCAATTTTCTTAGATTTTTTAGAAAAAAATGTTAACAAAAGTCATCAATGTAACAACATTTTTTAAAAAAATCATGTAGTTCTATTACTGCTAGGGTTCATAGCTGTGCCTACTACGATTCAGAAAGATCACTGAGAAGCTTTCACACAAACACTTTGGCTCTTCATTACTCTTGTAAATTCCCATTCTGGAACAAGTACTACAAAAATTTCATGTTTAAACATTAAAGTTAAATGTACTTTTGTAAAATAATAATAATAAAAAGCCCAAAATTATATTTTAATGGTAACAGCTGAGCCTACTTCAGACACCATTAAATGTCTGAACAACAGAAGATAGGAATACATACAGAGCAGCATCTCAAACTATGATTCTAAGAAATGCTCAAACTATGTTTCTAAGAAATGAATTCAAATGGTCTCAAATCTTATATTCATTAGTAAATTGTTATATTCTTACTAAGTTAATGGAGTTTCGGATACGGTCAGGTCACTTACACGCAAAACTAAAATATTTTTTAACGTTGTTCAGGATCCTACAGCTAGCCTTTTAGATGTCAAATCAGGACAGTGAAAGAGGATTCTGTAATTCTGGGCAGAACCTCACTGTATTTGTACAATAGATTTGAATTATCACTTGTTAGCAAGGAGATGCCACTGGACTTGACAGCTTAGTGTAAAAATAAGCTACTACACTTACTCCTGAACAGGAGTAGCAAGCAAAAGAACTCTTTGTTACCTTTGAAATGAGACATCCTTGATACAGTTCTACATTAGGATCATGATAGCTAGATATGGAATCAGAGAGTGACATGAAATGGATGTACAACACATGACATTCTGCCTGAGTCAGAAATGATTTTCTCTACACAATATCCAAATTAATAGCTGCACAGGAAAAAATACTTGTGGCTTGGAAGGACAACTACTGACTATGTTAAGTATCAGGAAGTTTGGAAGATACTTTGATAGCCTCATTGCCTCAAACTCAGGAGGAAAGAAAAAGAAAAGGCTAGCTACCAAAAACAAGAAAGGAGGTTTGGCAGCCCATAATCACCAGGCCACATTCTGCACATCTAGAAACATGTGAGAATAGACAAACTAAAAATCAGGAAACAGGAGGACTCTGAACAGTCGAAAGTATCTAATGATCAGCAATCTCTCATCATGCAAACTGCAAAGAGTGCTCTGGTGATCGAGCTGGTCATAGGAATAGCGACTTTAAATGAGACATATTTGTAGACAGGTGCTCTGCTGAGCCCACAAGACAGCTAAGCCAGTCAAAAAGATGTTTGCAGGTTCCAAAGAAAACTGATCTTTTTTGATAATTCTCTACAAGGGATGGAAAGAGTTTTGCATGGAGCAAGAGGAATGAATTGTCTCACCAGAAGCAAAATGTGAACTATAAGTACAAAACTGGATAAATAAGATGAAGCTTGAAGAACAGATTCCACTCTGATGATATGTACTGATTCTAAGAGTATTCATTAATGCAAAACCCCAAGGATTATAAAAAGACTTTGGGGGATAAAAGGAGAAGAATACCCTTTCTTAGACTACAATTTGGAACAGAAAAATCTTGGAAGTGAACCACATTGTATAGATAAGAAAGCTGATTGCAGTTTTCTGAACTATTAGCCCACTCTCTGTAAGAGAGTAACTATGTGGTTTGAAGAAGTTCCTTACTGAGAAGCAAGGAAACAGTATTCAAGGAGGAAGATAGGTTAGATTAAAAAAGACACGAAAAAGACGGAGTCAAAGAGAACAAACAAGCTTTTATATGATAAAAGAACAAGATATTTTGCAGAAATGCTAAATTACTCAAGACACAAAAATCACAAGAAAAAGTTCTAGAAGATCCTTAAAGTAAAGTTAAATGCTCAGATAGTAAACAAAAAAAGAATTTGTTCGTTTATTAAGACAAATCTAATCTATAGGGGGTTTATAAAATCTAATGGGAAGATTCACTTGATGATAATGTAAAAATCAGTGGGTGCTTCCCAAACGTGCAAAAGGAATATGAAAAAAAAAAGCTAAAATCTTTAATTACTCTGAAGCAAAATACTAAAAGTTCATAATACTCTGAAGCAAAATACTAAAAGCTCATAAAACAATGTTGAAGAAATAAACACAGAATAGTCGGGAGTCCCCCATAAACCACCAATCTCAATCTAAACAAAGATGATCAGTTTTATAAATGCTATACTACGTAGGAAAACAAACTTCATTACTGTGGGAGACTTCTTACGTGATTAAGCTTATTGCTTGGGAATGCTTCACTGAAAGCTGCTTCCCTTGAAAAGCAATGATTTGCTTTTCTAAATCTTCTAAAAAGTTTCATTTAAATAATTTTCTTGATAATTTTTGCAAACATATTTCAAAAGTCCATCTGTCAGTCAAAATGATTTGTCAATTCCAGCATCATCTAAGCACAGAATAATTCTTTAAAGACCAGAATTCAAATGAAATCACACTTTCCTTTACAACGTCTCCCAAATTTTAAATTTTCTTTAAGAATCAGATTAGAAACTGATACAATTTCCCAAATGCACAAACTTCAAATACAGGCATGCACATAGGCATATCATTGTCAAGTTTGTTTTGATACTTCCGTCCTGTGTGTTGCAAACTAATGATCTAATGAACATTGCAAACTACAGCTCCTGTACAAATGTTCTTCATAAGTCACACTCAAACCATTGCTAATGGTGGATTAGTGTGCAACACTGAAACATTTTATTACAAGGTGCTAACTAGTTTGACACAAGCAGCTACATTTGTATCATATGAACAAGCTCGTTTATAAACAGAGTTAAACTTAAGCCAGATATTAACTCCATCTAGATCCACTCAACAAGAGGCATGCATGTTAAAGTGCCTTTACAAACCAAAGACTAACACTGTAACAAACAACTTTCACTAGCAGGAAAGGTTTAATTCAGTATCTTACACTAACTGATTATGAAGAATAAACATCAAGAAGAATATCCAGGACTTGGTGGAGTCTCAGGGAGCAGGGAGGTAGGTAAGGGAAGATTTACACAAACCGAAGATCATGCTTGGGAAGACAACGCCTAGAGGATATGATTTCTTCAATAAATGGCCTCAAGTTCCAACAGCTGCAAAAACTAGCTTTTCAGCTTGTTAACGACCTCATTTCTCAGCTGGGACAGCTGACTGAAACAGAAGACATCCTGAAGTTAAGATACAGTATTAGTTAGATGATTACATCGCCATGTCTGTATCCAAGTCTGATGTCTTAACTTTACATTTTATTATATTTGTTTTTATTTTCTTTAAATATTAGCTGATGCCACACAAATTAACCCGTCAGTTGTAAACATATTTCAAGGGAGAAGCATTCACTGGCAAATATTAGCTGGACGGTGTTTGAAAAGCTGTAAGAAAGCAGATAGGGCCTCTGCCATGCTTCTGCCAGACTCTGCTCACCAACACTCCTTGTAGAATGGAAGAAATAATTTCTTGTTCCCCTTTAAGGCAGTTCTGACACTACAGACTCTCTGTAGTACAGACTCTGTTCTGACACTCTTTTACAATGGTAAAAGGGCATTAGAAACAGAAGTTTCTTAGGACAGTTACTGTCTATATTTTTAAGATTCATTACTTAACATTTGTTGTGTGCAAACATAAGGAAACTCTAAATAAAAATATATGTAATTGGCAACATAAAGGGACCAAATTTATATAAGAGGAGGAATGATGAAAAAGAGTATCAAAAAAGGAAAAAGAGAAAGGTAATCACAAACTAGATGACCATTAAGAAAGGTTTTTACCAGTCAAATCAACCTGTCTTACATAAGAAGCAAAAGCAGGCACAGTATATAAAATTCAATATAAGAAATGGAAAACAGAGGAAACTAATGGTACTGAACATGAAGATATACACTATACATAACTGACATGGGAAACAAAATAACACAAAGGATTCAAGGTAAGGCTGTAGCAAGAACAGAAATGAATGTTATTGCTCTGTTAATAGCTGAATATCTCAATCACAGACAGTGGTTCTTATGGGCAATGCCAATCACCCTGACATCCTCTGGACGGGCAACAAAGTGCGACAAAAAGCTTCCAGAAATCTGGACTGTTATCGGGGATAACGTCTTGATTCAGGTGATGCACTGGCCAACCAAGGGTGATGCACAGCTGGCTATACACGAACAAGGAAGAACTGGCTGCAAATGCGGTAATCAACAGCAGCCGTGGCTATAGCGACCATGAAATATTGGAGTTCAAGATCCTAAAAGGGAGTGATGAAGGCAAACAGTAGACTGCAATGCCTGGACTTCAGGAGACCAGACTGGCTTGTTCAGAGAACTGGTAAGTAAGGCCCCATAGCAGGCAGGTCTGAAGGTTAAAGGAGCTCAGGAAAGCTAGCAGGTCTTTCCAGACAACCTCCTCCAAATGCAGGAATTGGCAATCCCAAAGACATAGGAGACTAGGTTGACTAAACAGGGAACTCACAGCTGAGCTCCAGCATAAAAAGGTAGGATATGAGAGGTGGGCACAGGGACAGACTACAGACATTTCTCTGGCACACACAGTTGATTAAGTTTCACCTTTGCAGCCAGCAGGTACAAATAACTTCTAACTTGTAGTGCTGAAAAGGCTCAGTAAGATGTTTGGGGTTGCAAATGCTACCTTTCAGCAACTCCTATAATATATTCAAAGATGAAAGAAAGCTAACACTGTGCTAAAGTTTTAAAAGAACAAACAGAATAACCTAGCTTAATTGCAAGCTTGATAAGCTACTAACAAATACGGAAAAAACAACTGAACAGATAATCAAGCCAAAGACAAACAAAAAAACGCTAAGATAGACTAAAAATAGAGACTAATGATGTATGGACCATGTGATATTGAATGCATTTCACGTTATCTGATCTCTATTGTCATTTTAACATCTCTTCTTAAAAGCCAAGAGCCCAGAAGGTATTTTTAAGCACTTGACTACCTTAACCTTTTAAGTAGCTACTTTAAATTAATCAGCTACTTATATTGTGAAATTTTTTATCTTCTCTTGAGTTGGGATCTAAATATTCTACAGAACATAAAGCTCTGACCTTTCCTGATAATGAAATCTATTGGCTTATGAAGACTTCTTTAAAATACTGTTTTAACATCAGCCATAATGTAATCATTTAAATTTCTTTTTAAAACCTGAAATAATGACGTAACACTAGTTAAGAGAACTACTGTCATAATCCACAGTTCCTGGGAATTATAATGCCCAATACTTACTTTTAATGCATCTTTGACTGCAGTCCTGCCCTCCTTTCCAAGAAAAATATTGTAGGGGTAAAGTCGTTCAATAATATGCTGGACTGACATCATAGGAAAGAAATCCTAATTCAAATTAGAAATAGAAATAATAGTTTTAAAAAATTAACCCATTTTTTCTCAGCTATTAACTGAAAATCATATATAAATATAGAAGGCAATATACAAATGACCACTACATCCAGTTGCTGCTGAAATCTCAAAAAAGGCATTTCTCAGGTGCAATTCATTATAATGTAAATGTCTAAAACAGGTCAGATGAACAGTGCCCTAAAAGTAACTCATTTGCCTGTGCATAACGGGAATGTACAGTGATTGACTCAGCTACCTGCAGCCGTCAACAGTTAGAAGAGAGAGACCCCACCATAAATAGCTGAGTAGCTCTAGAAATTGAACCACATAATAAGAAAACTACAATATACTTATTATTTACTCATTCACAGCAATTTCTAATATATCATTCTGATTCTACTATATTGTACAGATACTATTTACCTAATCAAACATTCTGAACAGTTTGACCAAGATTGTTTTGCTCTGAAATATTACTAAGTATGCTTGCACTTTTCTACTCACAGTTGGAAATACGTAATTCTTTTTGTATCTGCCTGTTTATTGAAGTAGTTCTCTCGGAGCTACTGCCTGAACTGGACAAGGTTTTCACTTTACCACAGTCATAGACAAAGAAATAGAAGTACCATCCATGAATCCATGAATATACCAGAAATATTACATGCCTAAATCTTTCCATGGGGGGGGGGGAAATTCAAAAACCCTGAAGTCATGCTCAATCAGTTGCTGTACAAAAGGTTATAAATTATTAATGACTAAATTGCATGTAACACTAGTAAAAACAATTAGTCAGTAGACTAGTACTATTTTAAGAGTTCACCAAACAGTGTATCATATAATCCAAATAAAATCAATAGATTTACAATTCAAAAACCCCTTGAGTTTACACAAAAACCCAATTGAAAAGAGTAGAAGAGCTGCTCAGAAACGAAATCAGGAGATACATATTTTATGAAATGCATAATTCAATTCTCACTTGTAATCAGGAATACTATTTATAATGTTCCATACTAAAGAATCATCAGTAAAAATAACCCATTTAAGGGCATTCTAGTCAACGTACTGCTTAAGGGATCAGAGAGCCCTTTATTGCATTTTAAAAGACCTATGACTATATATAAAGACAAAACATATAATTTGCCCACATTATCTCAAATAAATCATAATTATAATGGCATATCTGAAATTAGCCTCTTCAGAACAACACCCTAGAAAAAAACTCTCTTTTTCAGAAGGAAGGAGTTTTCAACCTAAGAAATATATAAATGAAGCATTCTGAGACTGTATGAATCTGTGATGGAAGACAAGGAAACAGCCATTACAACGTATTACTTCCACACTGTTAAGTGGTTAGATCATCCTAGCTGGATTAAAAGATGGCAGTGACCCAGTATGTGAACGAAAAATGCTTAAGCTAGAATAAGTTGAATAGAATGATCAGTTTAGAAAACTGAGCGATTAAAACTAATTCTAAAAGAAACAGTTCTGGTCTATCTATAAAAGACACTGTCATACAAAGATAACATTTTACATTGTCTAATGTAAAATAAAATACTTCCTTCATTCCACAGTTAAGATAATAGCTAGAGCTCATTTTATTTCCATTACTCTGAAAGCCATCTGGCATTCATTTAAAAATAATTTTTCACTCCAGGCCTCAAAGAATAAAAAGTCACAATTTATTTTAAAATCCAACATGTATTTCTTTCCTAACCCTCTTCAAATACCGTTTCATTTCTCTACATTTGAATTTTAATCACTTCACAGTATCCGATGCAGTATTGCTAGCTCAGACAAAAATTCTAACTGTAAAGTACTGGGCACAATGTCTTTCTAGAACACAATTGAGGGGACTGAGCAAAACAGTAAAACAAGTAATAAATATGTTCTAATGTGTGTAATTCAGTAAAATATGTAAAATTAATCTGCAACTGAGCAGTACCACAGGTAAAATGCTTGCAAAGGAGATACAAGAATTATCCTAGAAGCCCTTTTCACAGACACCTACACTTTGAAGGGAGGGTTTCAGCAGAAGTTGTTCTAATATTTTACCCTTTTGGGTTGACTACCTATTCCCACTCGTAAAAGGATATCTAGCCCATCTCTATACAGACCTCACCATCTCACTGACTTCCCTCAGGAAGTACCTTCTTTCTCTTACTTTGACTTTTTATCAAGTAATTGCAAAGAACAAGGGATGAAAGGCTGTCAGCAAAAGCAGAAAGACTGCCACAGCAATTGACTTGGCCTGCCTGATCTGCCAGCATGAACCTAACAAAGTATACAGTTGTTATATTTCCCTATGGATTGCAGCTGTCAGAAAGTATTATATTTTCAAGCATGCACAACCTGCATCTTCAAATAATTCAAATTCTTCTCTATGTCAATGTTTATTCTAAATCAACCATCAATCCAAAGTCATAATGTGCGATTCATTTCACACAACTTAAGTGCCTACAACACAGGTATATCTACATTTGAACTGATTATTTTTGGTCCTCTTAGGTGTCAATGGAGAGCAACAGGTGTCTATGGTACGTGATTAATCCAATTTGCATGTGTACTATTAAATCAGAAAAATCACATCCTGAAAGTACTTATTTCTCTCCACTGACTAAAAAAGGGAGGCTAGATGACAATGTATCATCGGTGTAGATGCTGGAAGTCAGATGAGATGTCTTAGCAGAATATGATCATTATTTTGAATGCTAAGACATTACATAGATGACATTACAAATCTTGCGTCAGGTCATGCTTTGTCCTTCAGTATTATAACACGCAGTACACATCAAATCCAATCCAGACCCAAACTATCCCTGTTCTGTTTTGTTGTGGTTTTATTTTTTTTAATATTCATGTTAATCTTCTTCCAAAGACATAACCAATCTAGATCTAATTCTGAGGAATTCTAAGTTCATACAGTTTCACAGCACATGTGTATGCACATACCAAAATCTGAACTGCAGCCGTTAAGCTGTCTAAAGGAAAATCTGGAAGTCCCAGTGTAGAAGATTCTTGAGAGCAGAGAGTTGTAGCAAAAGACAGGAGCTGAGAAATTCTGCATAAAAAAAGTAATTACAGAATTTTATATATGCCAAGTATATTTAAATTGCTATATTTAAATTACTAAAGCAGAAAAAGCTAAACACAGCATACGATGCTGAAACTATTTCTGAGCACAAATAACTAATGTACATGCGACTGAAGTTCTAGAGCACTAAGGATTCATTATATGAAGACTGCATATGAAAAGCTGTTTGAGCATATACCCACATATATTAAAAAAACTTCTTCAGTTCTGGTATCTATGCAGTGATAGAAGTTACAAAAATAGCAAGGAATCCTGAAAGGACATCACATTCCTTCATTCATTTCAAATTTTTTTAATTATGAAAAATTACCTCTCTGTAGAAATGTTTGATCCAATTGAATATAATAGCTGAAGATGGTCCTGAAAATAGAACACAACATCACACAGTAAATTAGTTTTTTGAGGTCATACTGTGGGACACAGCTCATGATGTATGAGGCATTTTCTATTTTTCTTTTAATTTAGACATGAAGAATCCACCCACTCCTTAACACAGAATTAATTTTGTAGAAGAAGGGCATTATCAAAACTTTCTTCTAGGCTTACATTGTTTTATGGAAGCTAGTTTTCTACTGCAGCATTCCTTACCATCGCTAATCCTGCTTTTCAGGAATTTATTAGGTAGCAATATGAATAATACCCTTTAAGATCAATGTATTATCTAAGGATTCTTTCCAGAGGTGAAGTATGTAAAGCATAAGGTCAAAATATTTATTAGTTCTACTCAGTACACATAATCCAACTATTCTGCTAGGATACTTACATTAAAGGGCAGATGATAAACATCTCTAGCTTGAAATCTAGAGCGAAGGGGTGGATCCAAAGGGTTACCAGAATATTTTGGTACTGGCAGACCCAATGCTATTACTCGAAAATCTTCACTAACTCGAACAATCTTCCATGCATCTAACTCTGTTTTTGTATGTTCCTAAATTAATCAAAATAAAGTAAGAAGAAGGAAAAAAAAATACATCATTAAAACTCATGATGATTGAGCTGCATCTGGACCAACAGTCCTGTCTCTTGAAGCAAAATGTGATATTGTTCTCAACTTCCTTCCAGACGGCCAAGAGAGTGCTGAACTACTTGAATTTGCAGATCATACAAGCAAAGTTTTCAAAGATGAAGGTAGACAGAATACTTTTAATTACATGCAGCTTTCAGGCCCCTAGCAAGTTATCCAAAGACCCCACAGTTGGTCAAAATTCAAAAAAAATGTTACAACCTTGTTTTCACAAAGAACAAAAAATAAACATTTCATCTACTTATAAACATAAAAGAGACTAATCAGAATAAAAAAAATGAAGTATGCTTCACATATTGAAGTATGCTTCACATAAGCAAAACAACACAGAACTATCATTAGACTCCTTCAAGGAGTACATCTAACTTGGTGTATATTCAATCTCTGCCATGAAAAGATTCAATGCACATGAAACAGCCACCCTTTAGTCTTCTCACATTACAGCCAAGTCTTTCTTGAAACTGCGTTAGTACTTCCTGCAGATCTAGATCTAGAGTAATTATTCACACAGGAGAAGAGAAAAAGAACATTAGCTTATATAATACAATATTCCCCAAACAACAAAATAACAATATTAGATTTAACATCACAGCAAGAGATTTATTTAATTCACCTACTATTAGCAGTGAGCTTGAGGCACTCATTTTGAAATATTTTATCATTACAAAAGTGATAAAAAGAAAAAAGAGGAAGATGTCCTGCATAACCACAACCAAATCCTGTCTTTAAATACAATTACATTTAAAAAGTTTGCATTGTAAATATAATAATAATGCTTCCAAAATTATACCTACTAATTAAATACCAAAAAAAAATGTTTTTGGAAAGAGCATGGATCAGAAGAATTCTAACTGCAGAGGAGAGCAATAAGAAATAACCAAAATATTTTCAGAAATCCGCTACGGTACTTAACGGCATAGTAGACAATTTAATACAGTCAGGATAAATGGCAGAAAGCTTACTGCAAATTTCCTTCTTCTGACTTCCTATGCCACATTATGTCTGTCTTACCTTGCTGTGGTTCAGACCAAATATGGGTAAGCAGGGGTCAGACTGATATAAGAGACAAACAGGTACGTGATAGACAACTACAGTCATCTGCACATGACAGTAAGATAAAGAATACTACAGGAAACTCTGCTGAAATCTATCATGGTCTCCAAAAACTTTAAAAGTATCCATTCAAATTTAAGCAGTACTACCCAAAACTTGAAAAAATTAAAATGACTAAAGCAGCAACAGCAGCAGGCACTAAAATATCATTTCATACCTTTCTTATAATTTAGACTGGCTATTTACCTATCCTTTTGCAAATTAAAGATGAGACAGCATTGAAGAATATGGTATCTTCCATCACAATGGCTTTTTTTCAGTATTCTAACATTTTGAAAGCTTTACAGAGACTCTTCCAATGTTAAAGCATTATCTGAACTTCATGGGAACACTTTCAACTTCAATCCATAGTCTCAATACTGAGAATAGCTTTCAGATTTTAGAAACACACAGGCTTCATACAACATTAATACAGCCTACTCTTTTTGATGTGGACAAAGGAGACAACGAAAAAAACATATTGTTGCAACAAGTAAAGGAATGTTTTGACTTCTCCCATAGCTTTTACCTTGCTAATTTAATCCCATGTCACGCTCCAGAAAAAAATGTAGGCACCTTGCTGAGATTACCTTCATTTGCCTAATGACTACTCCTACCCTCAGGACAGTATTCCAGCACTGTCAAAAACAGGAAAACAAAAAGGAAAAACCCAAATGGCTCCTCCATACCTGCAGAAGCTTGTCATAACGTTCCGCAGACATGAGAAAACGACCGTCTTCTAGCTGCATTTCCCTGTTCTCCAGCAAATTGTTTAACACAGGCAAGACGTTGCGCTCAGCCTTCTCCAAGCCTTCCAACACAAGGATTCTGCCCTTTGTAGCTGCTCGAACCGCACACTTTTCAACAAGAAAAAGCAGTATTACAAAAGAAATGTACAACATTGCATATCTCATGAGATCCTGCTGAAAATGAACCAGTAGATACTTCCCGTACAGTATTTATTTCCATGAGATTCACATAAGCAATGACCATGAACCGCTTGTCTGTATGGTGCTACATAGATAGCTATCACTTGAGCTTCCCTTTTAGCTCCTATTACAGGACTGGCAAAAATCAGTTCCAGTGTCTTTTTTATCAATACAGTAAAATGTGGAATCTTGAAGAAATTCTAGGGAATACCCACTATCCATTAACTTGTGGCCCATTTTTGGTTTGATGTTCTTTACTCTTTTGCGTGTTTTCTGTATATTTTAACGCTATCTAACAATTCTGGGATAGCTATTTATATAGAAAATAAAAGATCAAGGTTGTTGTAAATGTTTTAATATAATTATAAATAAAGAGACAGATGTTCCTCTGGTTATACACCAGGGTAAATCCACCCTTTGTACACTGATACAGTTTGACAGGAACATAACTCTGCTGAAAACAAGCATGGACCATAAAAACAAAGTAACGCCACAGTTAGTCAGACACATTCAAAAAAAAGAAGAAAAAAGATGAAATTAAGAAGAATTGGAATTATATTCCCTGACTAAACATGGTCATCTATAAAAAGCAGAAAAAAAATGTAGACAACAAATCTCAGGATTCTTTGGAGCTTTTGGGATGGAAAGCTGTTTCTTCTCTATTTCACTTCATGAGTTGTTTAATATTGGGATGTTGATTTTAAGTGCATAATGTGGGACCAAAAGGTAAAACTGAACTCTGGTGCTGGCAATTTCATGAAACTTTCTTGCAGTATATGACATTCACTCAGGTAAATTAACTACACTTTATGACTAATATTCACAATTACTGTCCAGTAAAAGATTCTGAAATTTAATACTGCATTCTTGTCTATTCTTGATTTGCAGTTTAATCAGATACTAATGGGGCAGATTTAGGCATAGGCAACATTTAAAGGCACCAAAGAGTCTTCTTTTGCATTTCTGTTATTTTTTAACACAATTTTATACATCAGCAGATGTATAAAATTATGTAATTTATATTATAATATATATATAATATAATATATATAATGTAATATATAATATATATATATAATTAAAATTATGTATAAAATTATATTGTGACAGCAGAGTCGCAAAGGGACAATGACTGAAGTCCCCTCCCAACACGCCTGCTGTAAACTCCAATGGAAGAATTTTTCATATAATGCTTGATGGAAACCTCTGATGAGTATGACAAAGGCCAAAAACTAGGACAGAGAGAAAGAGGGACAGAATGAGAAAAAGTAATGAAAAGGTATCAGAATACAAAAATAACACGAACAAAAACTATATGTGAAAACAAAAAGATATACAAGGTCCATAAGCATAAATATAAGCTAGAAACAACCAACCAAACATGACTGTGTTCAGTGCAACTGCTGAATTGTTACTTGGTACAAAGCATATGACAGAATCAAACAAAGACCTATTTGAGAAGATAAAGAACACTGTATGTGAAAAGACTAAGAATTATTACTTTAGGTGCTTCCTGTGCACAGGATAGAAGCATAAACACCTACTGGAAAAAACAGCCATAATGTAAGCTTTTCACATCATTATTAAGACAGTAATAGGTCCAGCCTCTAACTGAATTCTACAGTGGATTCCAGCTAGTGACTTAAAAAAAAATAGAAAGAAATAAAAAAGGCACTCAAATCCTGGTGTGCACCTCCATATCGAGTTCCCTTCCCTGAAAGACATTCTATATAATACTTCTGAATTTAGCCTCATAATGAGTATCTCAGGAATCTGGAAATTTTCCATTAAAAAAAGCAGCGGTCCTCAGATTATTTCCCTTTAATGGAACCACTTCCTTCCAAAAGCAATCAACATGTGAATTGATTTTATTGGTTAATTCAGGCATCATACTTTAACAGGCAATATAAAATTCCTCTCTCCTACTCTTCCTCCCATCCTCGTCTCATAAAACTTATATAAGGGCCAAATTTTGTACTAACATTCTTCCCTAGGAAGGTCACTGGTCAAGTCAAAAATCTGTTCCAACCTGACGAATAGAAAATTCAGCTCTGGCTGCCAATCCAACACCTGGCACGAGGAAAATGGTCCTATTTTATTTAAACACAGTTTGGAGACACAGTTAGAACATGCTTTAACAAACAATTTATTTCTCAAGTTGGTAGGATTCTGCATATTATAACTCTATGAATACTTTGTGACCAGGTTTAACTAGCCAGAGGAAAATACACATTCTGTTCATATGGTTTCAAAATATTTTGAGTATCCATAGAATCTTGTTGACTCATGTTGAGACATGCACACTATGGATGAAGGTTTGCAGAGTTAATAGGCTTCCAGTATCAACACGGATTTATGTCCTGGTTTGTACATGAAGGCAATCTAGGGTATGGAGAGATTGCAAATATAAGGATGTATACAACAGAATCATTTAATTCAAGAAAGCAGTTCTGCACTAACAGTGCAATCTTCAGACACAGCCTACTACACCGTGTTGCCCACTGAACATCAGTTTAAAGGATCAAAATTAAAAAAAGTTAAATAGAGTCTCCTAAAGTTAAGAAATTTTTTGAAGTTATAATCCAAAATTCTATTGTTTAGCATTATAATGTTTCAAAAGGTATGTTGCAGATTGTCTGGGTTATCCATATACACCTTTTGATTCCATCTTCAGAAATGACTCAGTGCACAACCACGTTTTTTCACTTCTTAACCAAAAAATATCCATAACAATAATAACAACAACATCTGAGTGCTAATTTACTATGATTCTTTTTTTTCCAAATTATGCTCTTTCCTGTAGTTTTAAGTATATCTGAAATATTGGAAATTGCTCTCCAAAATACAAAGAAATAAATGCACATCTATCTCAAAATAAAATATAATCATCTACAGATGAATATAAAATAATAAATATATAAATATACACACATAAAAAAAGAAATTCATCTATCTCTAAAGATCTTGTAGAAAGTATTATCAGTATACAGCATGAAGTCTGCTCTGAAGACCAAAACAGCTGCATATCTC
Source organism: Rhea pennata (assembly GCF_028389875.1). Classification (NCBI taxonomy): domain Eukaryota; kingdom Metazoa; phylum Chordata; class Aves; order Rheiformes; family Rheidae; genus Rhea; species Rhea pennata. The sequence continues at coordinate 183,181,701 of NC_084663.1, forward strand.
TAGTTGTTGAACCATGGTGTTTATGTACTCTGGTTGCTAATGAGTAATATGTCTTTGCAATAAGCTAGGCATAATACAAGGCATCCTCTGAATCATTATTTCAGTTTTATCTGTGTATTGATGGATTGGTTTGGAAACTAAACTGGATAACAAATAAGAGGAAGGAAAGTAAGTTTGCAATCTGTCACTGAAAAATCATGTTTTAAAAACGCTTCCAAGAAACTCATCTTCATAATTCTATAATGAAAACTCAGAAATAGCTGTGCTGTCTCACCCTCTCACTAGCCTCGTTTGTTCAAAATGTTCAATACAAAGTGTAATTTGACAGGGGGGTATATATTATGCAATCTTGATGATAAACCTGAGAGTATAAGTATTAATTCTTGTTAAAAGGGTGAGAGGGATTTGTCGAATGTTTATCTTCAGATTTATTTTAACTGCAGCTAGGGACCGTTTTGCTCATCAGATGAAGAAATAAGCTTACAGCCTCCCACCTGTCCCCCTAAAAGGATGGTTACCTGGATACCTGCTCTAGGGAATATGTGCAGTTATGATAAGCTGATTTTTTTTCTCTAAAAGCAGAAACCCTTAATACAGCATTATTCTCATAGTAATGACTTTATGCACCAAACATGCATTGCAGATTTCTTATTTCAATTTCATACTGCACATATAAAAATATCTTTTATCTTTAAGGCAAAAAAAACCTTAGAAAAAAAACCACCCTAAGTAGATTTTCAGTCTTTCTTAGAACTGAATAATGCTGAGCTTCTCCACATAAGCAGTGCAAAATAAGACAACTGCAGGAATCAGTAAACCCTGATCATGACATAAATCACAGTGTATAAACACATGAATGAAGTTATACAGTGTCAGAAAGGGAGGAAGGACAGGGAATATCTCAACACAATGCATATACTGAAATGCATAAACACCAGAGAAAGCAGGACATTTTAATAAAACTAATCAAAATAATTCAAAAGGATGTACAAATTTTAACAGTATAATTTGAAATACCAGAACTGAAACCATGGCTATAATCATCAAATCTGTTTTCTTCAGGAAAATACATATAATTAGACAGAAAACCCTAATTATCCTGAAATCAGAGAGGAATATTCTTGGGACGTGCATAGAGCTTTTATTTTTCAGATTCATACATCATTCTGGGTTTCCATAAATCATGATTATGTTTGAGAATTTTACAAAAACAAATGCTGCTAGAAATTGCTCAACAGTAATTACTAGTTAGTATCTTCTTTATGGAAGCTACCTGGAGATATGTTTTATAGAAGATGACCACCCTTTCTCTGAAAATTCTATCTCCATAATGACATCTCAAGCACAGCACCCAAAATTACAGTGTAGGAAAGTAACAGAACAAGCAAGTAACACCCAAAAACAGAACTAAGGAGATAAGGTTCCCCTACATCGGCATCTTGTATGTCAGAAGTCCCTTCCAACGCAATTATCTCGTTCCCTCCACCAATAGCTGTGTTCAACCAACTTCAAAGCAACAATGACAAACTTTTTATAAAAACTTACTGTTGTCTTGTTCCTTAGAATACTTGCAAAATCTTGTATGTTAGTAGTTAAAAAAAAAAAAAAAAAAACATAGTTACTTAAGAAAAAAGTTCTGAATGTATAATGTGGCTCACAGATGAGATTAAAATCAGACCTACTATTCACCAGAAACATGTATTCTCTTCTTTTGTTACAAACTTTTCACTTCTTGGTTGCACTTTAGCACTTCACAGCTACAACACACTAAATTTAGGCCAGCCTATACTGGGTTATACGTTGCAAATATGATGTTCAGGTTTTATTAAAAGCAAGGAAACAGTAACTAATGCAGTTAGTCAAATAAAAAAAAGTCACTATAGAACTAAATAATTCAACCTTTCAATCTTCTTCTTCTCCACTAATGGGGGGGCCTAACTCCCCAACTGAGACAGTAAAGTATATTCTGGGTGGGTTTTATAACTTAATTTTCCTTTTGAGGCTAGGAAAATTACCAGGTAGATTCTATTTGTTTTTAATAATATCGCTGTTGACTCATTTTTTTAAGGTAATAGAGAATTCACAGTATACCTATCAGCCAGGCTAGCCAGTATCCTGAAAGAGACTCCATCTGAAGTAGTAATGTTCCAGTAGGGAAGAAAGGCCTGAACTGGTGAGCAGCTAATTCATGATGCAATGCCACAGGACAGCAAGAAAGAAGAGCAAATAAAGGGGGAAAACTTGAATTTACTAGGGATCCAACTCTCAAAATTAGGCGAGGGTTAAGTTTAGCCTAGGAAATGAATCACTATATGATGAAATCATAAATATATCATGCAAAAATAACTGGAGTAGTCTTTCATTTCCTAATCACTTAATTTTAGCTTCCTCTACACTTTTTTTTTTTTTTTTTTTTTTTTTTTTTTTTTTTTTTTTAAAGCTACCACAGGTCAAACGCTATGTTTCATTTCTATCACTCCTTCCACCAATATTGCAGCTGTTTTTAAAGCAGTCCCTGGAAGTTGCATTTACAAGAAGACTATCTCCCCACTTAGGCAGGGTCTAGCCATTTGAGTAGCTTCATACCAGGTCTACTTGAACAACAGCATATTTACATTAGGTATGCTGGAACATGTTGCATCTTGGGTAGTGAGCAAGCCAGAAGGAAACAATTTCATTTTTTTCACAGGTGTAAGAGCACAACTATCTACCAGCAAAGAAATCCAGGAATTTTATCTTCTTTCTATGCAATACTTGTCTTCCAGACAAGAATAAGGAAGATGAGCTGAAGGTCCTGGGTTCAAGCCCCAGTGGAACCAGTAACAGGAAATTTGTGGGAGGTTAGACTAGATGATCTCCAGAGGTCCCTTCCAACCTTACTGACTCTGCAATTTGGTGAATTGTTTAAATATTTCTTCCTGATGAGTACAGTAAAAAGTGAATTAAGTACTGGACAGAGATCTGAACGTTATAAAGTTCCCATCACTGTGAAATCACTTGGGTTTAGAGCACCATCCATCAAGTCCATATTGTCTAGGAATGATATCACCCCACTTATTACAAAATATTGCCCCTTCCCCAGTATAGGGAGCACTGGCTTGAGAAGAGAGTGTAATACATATGTAACACACACACACAAAACATACCTTCAGTTTTAAGCTATAACGAATTATAAATACAGAATCCTAATATTCCTTACATAAATGCCTTCCACATCAAATCAAGATAAAGACTCCTGAACTCCTAATCTGACAAACTTAGTTAAATGCTAGCACTTTTAGGAATGCAAAAGAAGTACTGTATATGATCAAAACAAAACCACTTTTAAGAGTTAAGAGGCTGCTACACAGGGGTCCTTTACCATGCATTTTCTTTTTGGATATAACATATACTATGTACATGATAACAAAGATTAATTTCAGCCAAACACAGTTGGTCTCTACACCATATTTCTTTCTTTCTGTGCAACGTCTGATGCATCAAGAAAATTAATGGTAACTCCTGGAGCACTGCCTGGTTTGCCTCTTCTATGGACTTTGTTATCTACCTACCTGTATTATAAAATATGGCCGTGCAGAACAGCCAGTAAACCAAGTTATACTATTTGACAGTGCCTTTGCTGTGGCTAATCTAATAGCTCATCAAAAATCCACTGAGATCTCCAAGGCAGTAACTTAGTACATCACAGAATTACTCAACTAGCAACCTTTGCTGATTTTTTTTTTTAAGCTGAATTATTCTTACCCATCTCTTTTCCTGGGGTATATAGAAAGTTTTTGTGACATACACATACATACATACCTGTGTACTTATTTTATATATATATACACACACACACAAATGTGATCATCAATCATTTCATTCAATTAGCTTCATATCTTGTCTCATCTTTTAATTATTTTTCTGATCTTTTTTCATTAAAAGAAACTGAATTCAATTCTGTGTAATGCTACCTCAGCGGGTTTCGTGTCACGTTTATTCTACAGACAGGAGAGTTTACACTGTCATTTCTGTCACTCTGGATGTTTAATTGATTACTACACGACGTCTTCCAACTCATAGTTGAAGAGCCTTTTTTTAGTATCTTGACAATCAATTTTACATTTTATCTTGAATAACTTATGATGCTGGCATAGCTAAGGATACAAAGACACTGTATTAAAAATGAGTATGCTCACATATTTCAAAGACACACCAAATACTGTATCTAATTTTGCATACAGAGAAATGACAGTGATATACAACTTATCTACTCAGTGAATAGTTCAATTAGAAAATCTTTCAAAACGTGACCTTGTATTTGTAGTTTTTCACCACATAGTCATATAATATTTTTCTACACATACAAGATAAAAATGAAAATTGTCTCAGGAATGATATAATGCAGGCATAAAATTATCAAATCTAACTGCTTAATTTTTGGAAATACAATATGCTGATATCAGAAGCTTCATTCTGGTTCAATCAAGTTGGTGGTTCAAGCAAAAAGTGTTAAAGTAACATAAAACAACCAGTTAACACCAGCTTTTCTATCTATAAAAAACAAATTTGGAGCTCTAATTTAAACATATAAGTAATATAAAGTAATTCAACTAATTACTTGATGCCCAACATAACATGCAATAAGTTACAGAATAAGGTCAAGAGGTTACTTGTCTCAATAACAGCAGTAAAAGCATTTCTGAGGTTTTTAACTGTGAGCTGATAGCTGAATACTAAAATTAATGGACTAAGGTATAGACAAGAAAATAGAACTTTTTGCTGTCAGTTCCTGATAGAAAACATTGGTAGAAAACACTGACACCACTACCCCTCTTCCCCCCCCCCCCAAAAAAAAAAAAAAAAAAAAAAAAAAAAAAAAAAAAAAGGATTGACACCATTACCCCATTATAAGTTCTTATTTTACATAATTTCAGTTGGGAACAAATTTGATAATTCAAAGTTTTCCTGTTCTCTACTTCTGATAAAAACTCATGCTCATGCTTATCAGACATCTTTTCTAACTTAAAAATGCAGTTCATTCTCCCAGTTCATTCATTCACTCAAGTACTAAGAAATCAAGATCTGCAAGAACATTCAATCCACTGGCCTTTCAATATAGATTTCAACACAGAATTCAACATACTATTTCCAAATTATCCTTTCCCAAATCTGTTTTAAATACCTAACTGCAATCATATTCAGTAACTTCATATTAAAATATCTCAAATGTTTGCAAACATTTGAGATATTCATTTACAGTATTTAATCTCTCTGTTTTTAAATGGAGTGCTACAAGCAACTATAAAAGCTTAACAATCACTCACTGACAACTTTACAAACTTATGCAAGTCTGTAAACTTGGTAATTCACCACACTGAAGTTATTTCTGGTAACAAGATGTCAGCTTTAGTTACAATATATTGTTATGTAAAATATAAAATAACTACATTATCACATTATGATTTTCATGCAAAGAGCCTTAAACAACTAACAGCTATGTTTTATTCAACCCACAGAATTCATACAGTAGATATTCTGGAAAGCCGACTTTTATGCTTTGCTCTCTTCTCTTGGGTGACATGCACACTAAAAAGAAAGGGAAATGGCACAAGAATCTAAGCAGCGTAACTTAATACCTTCAGTCTCTCACATCATTCACCCGTTCCTCAGCTCACCTATGGCAATTGGAATAATTCAAGCTCTTTTGGGAGTACTTTCTCAAGGCCACCTACTGACAGTATTCTCTGTTTTGAAACAGTTCATAGACTGGAATTTGGAGAAAAATAGTGCCTTGCTTCTGTAATGTTCTGAATTGATATAGAACTTTCCACCTGAAAACCTTAAAATTACTAAATGAACTAATTAAAATTCAGCCCTCGTGTAACTTGTAAAAAATGTATTCTTTTTTATCACTAAGACGTAATTAGATCTGTGATGGTTTTGAACATAATTATGTGCCATACGTTTTGTGTCTTTAATACAAATATATTAGTTAGAAAACTTCATCATGAACACCACTATCAATCAACTTCATCCTTCATGTTCATAGTATTTAAAGAGCACTCATTTAAATACCAATGATTTATTGTCCTACTTTTCCTTCAGACCTTAAATATGTGGTATGAGGAGTTTTAAACACATCACAATTCAGACTGATTTCAGTACTTAGGCATGTTGCTAAAGAAGAGTCTTAGTCTGAAGTACTGTTGTGTTGAATTCTGGTAAAAACCTTCTAACTGAAAATTTCTTATGGATTAAGGAAGAAAAGTAATCTTAGATTTACATTTTACTGGAGAGTAAGATCATTCAGAATAGCTTGCACAGTGTGTAGTAAGTTGCTTCATATTTACATTGAGGTCAAAGTCTTCACACAAGTACAGTGTTCACACAAGTACAGGGTTAATAGATCATCTCACATCTTGGTGAGGTTCTTACAGTTCTTTGACACAGTGGCTCTTAGAAATGTTAGTTAATCAGTGCTCTTACACAGAGGAATAAATTGCCTGAACTATGCTGTAGTAATCATGAGGATAATGTAAGACTGTCTATAACAGCAGCTAACAACAGAGCTTACATGAGTTAATGAGCTAACCTCACAGCCTGCATAAATGTTCTTATCCTCTTGTAAATGAGAAGCTGTCTAAAGCCCTAAAGCCCTAATCCACAGCACAGTACTCTAAATTATCTCATATTTTGCAAATAGGCACCATTTGCCCTCACATTCCCAGATAAGCATGAGATAATTTGAAGTTCCAAAACTAACTAAAAAAATATTTTATTTAGATGAATTGCCATCCTTCATTCTAAGAATCTTCTATTGTTCAAAACTACTTACTGTGTTTCAAGAAAATATACTTTTTTTTTTTTAAAAAAAAAAGAAGTCTAGGGTAGAAAAGAGAGATCATTAGGAATTTAAAAAAAGAAAAAAATCTTTAAAACAGAACAAAGCATTTAGCCTCTCTTTCCTGTTCCCATCTCCCTTTCTTCCCACAAATCTTGCATATATAATGGTCAAATCATTAACCTCTATAATATCACCAAACAAAAGCTATTTCAGATAATATATTTAAATTTTGATTAAATCAGAAGAGCTGACTCCACTTGCTTAATTACATGCCTAATTTGTATACAAATTTTAGGCGTCTAAGAAACTAGACATTCTAAAGCAAGAGCTTGTTTGACCCGAAGAATCAAAAGGGAAACATGCTTTATTAAATCAACTAATAGATTAGGACAATACTGATGGCAGGAGCCACTGATACTTTAGTTCAGATCAGAAGTGAGCTTTTGCATTAAATCTCCCAATTGTCTCTATTTACCATGTTTGGGTTTTGCAACAGAGAGCAGTCTTAATGTACCTGAACTAGATTCTTTTTCAATAAAATTAAATCAGAAGATTCATTTCAGGAATCTAATGTGCTGCAAGTGTTACGTAGAAATGCTTGTGGAACTACACCATAACTTGCACAGAATGGATCTCACCCCTTGTTACTGAAACATACTGAAAATACTCTAGGTAAATCAACCTTGTGGTACTCTTAAGAGGCAGAGTAATCTTGGATTTGAGTAAAGAGAACATTTGCAGAAATGACAAGGGTGTTACATGAGACTTTTTAACCGTATCAGAAACGTGTCAGTCATTCTGCAATCTAAATATACCACTTCACATGTACTAATTTTACATCATTTAAGTCAGTCAGGACTTCCTTTAACTAGTTGTAAACCATAGTTGTTGTGTGACTGCAACTTGCCTGATCAAGATAAAAAGCACTACCATCTCGGATCTCTCGTCGCTGTTTGAGGTCAGTTTCTGTGGTGTCCCTCGATAGCGCAATGTATTCAACCTCCCGCTTCGTCAGCTCCTGTGGACAGTGGTCTGAAGTTATTACAAAAATAAAGCTATAACCCAAGTAAGTGAACTATAACAATGGGCCTAATGGTATAATTGTACAAGAGAGCTCTAGGCAGCAGCACAGTGATCTGAAATAACTCTGAACAAAAATCTAATATCTCTTATTTTTAACATGTTTACAGTGTGTTCTGCCTCAAACAAAATGGTATGAATTTCTGCTCAATAAAATTTTATTTTTCCCAAACCTGTTCTAAAAACGTAATAACCAACTATAAATTCTTTCAACTGAACATCTGTAAAGTTCTTTAAGTTAGTTTTCTGGTTTGGACATTGAAGAACAATCAGCATCTGCAAATCATGAATAAAAATTGTAAGAATAAGAATCATAAGGTCAATAAAGAATTCAAAAGTTTCAACTCTGCCACTGTTCAAAAAACATTTATCCAGCAAATCAATTATAATTATTACTGGCATACGCTTTGTCAATACATTGATGAACAGTATTGTTCTTATCCCCTTTAATACCATGAAATGCAGTCTGCATCTGTAAAATTATAGACTATTTCAAAAATGAAAACTGTTGGGTTATTTTTTGTTTTGATTCATTATGAACTATATTTGGAACTTTCTATCTTAAAGGCACAAAAAAAGAACACATTTATATCTGATGTTCCTGCTACTTCTATATATGGGGTATCATGTGCTCTGCTAGGAAACCTTCATGGTGAATTGCCCTTGTTCTTACCACTTGTTTAAAGGTATGAGATATTTAACAGATCTTTCTTCAGAGACAGCATTTAATTCTAGTTGGACAAAAAAAAATCAAAGATATCAAAACCTGAATAATGATTAAGTTTTCACTTTTTCAGTACCTATTTGATTACAAAGTCACCAATTCCTTTACAGTGTAGACAGACTCAATTTTACTTTCTTATGCCTGAAAAGGAAATAAAGAAGGCAAAATATTGGAGGGCCTTCTCTAACCATCGGCCTCACGTAAGCAGACACAGTAACAGCTTTCAGCGCTGGCAGACAGAAGTTCTTCCGGTTTACACAGCTTCATTAAAGGGACAACAGCACAGATCAGCTCCCATGCAAAGGCCAGCCTTCATGCAGTTGCTTGGCATAGCACTGAAGCAGCAGGCTGCAGCTTTATCTACATAGCTCAGGTGCACACAGACAGATGCATTAATAACAAGATATATTCTATGTCCCATGTCTGGATATCAGGTGTCTCCTAAGCCCTCTTTTCAGGTTGTACCAAACTCTTCTGATCTATTTTACTTGACAAGCAAGTAGTATATCTGATCTGATGGATCAAGAAATCTTTGCTCTCCTTCCCAAAATTCAAAATACTGCAGCTTTCTCCTGTATGCTTTACCTCTGACAGCTAGTCTTTGAATTCGTATCTCCCGATCTGAAAAGAAATGGCTGATCTTCCTATCAGTCTTAGCTTGTAGACCTCCATCTGTGATCCTCTGCCCAGAGTATTCCAGAGTCTACAGCAGACAAAGTCCTTCCCACATCATCTTTTGAAACAAGCAACCCATCCTCCAGATCACTTAAGGGCAACAATGATGTAAACATGAAATCTTGCACATGGTGCTGCCATGGTTCCTGCAGATGGATGTAGGCAAGTTCTTCCTACATCCAGAGAGAGAATCATACAGACATCTACACCTCCCGATAATGGTTTCCAGATATTACGCAGAACACTCCTCTCTCAAACCCCTTCATTTCTTTTTTTGTACAATGAAGCAAAGATGATTTGTTGCCTCTACCAGTAGGCAGATATCTTAATCTTCTAACATACATAATGCCTAGAACAAACTGTTTCTCCATTTGTGATAACATATGGTAACACAGTTATCCAACTCTTTTTTCCTGGAGCTTATGAAGAAAAGCACGTATTAAAATGCTTGTACTTTCTAAACATTGTAAAACAAAAACTGAACTTAGGAAAGCATATTTATGGAACAAGTTATTTATCACCTAAGTAGCTGACTGTAAGATTTTCTAGGGCTACTTTTGACAATTTGGCTAGTACGGGAATGACTAAATAATGTTAATGACTATTTTTCCAAGAATTTAAACCAACATACATACCAGGTACTGCATGGCAATAGACCGCCGCAGGGGCCCAGGAGGACCAATAAGAAAGACATCTTGGCCGAGGAGATCTTTCTGCATTATCCATCTTAAATGGTGGACTACAGACTGGGCCAAAGAATCTGTCACTTTACAAGAAAAATAAAGATAAGAACATATTATGTAGTTCCAAAAAGTGTTGAGAAGATACTTGGCCATCCATACATTTTCTCAAAATTAAAACCATACTATACCATTACTATTTTGAAAAGTAATAATCTGATTATAATTAAACTACATTTTTTTTTCAAAACTGGAGGCACTAGAAAGCATCATGCAGAACGAGAGAACACGTTGCAAGAGAGGCAGTATTCCTGCTGTGGTGCATCTGTCTATCCCCTCAACATGTCTTCACATGCCCCCCAGCACAGCCTAGCCTCTTCTCAGAAACAAGCAAAAAGCGCTAGTGCAGGAGGACAGAGAAAGCACAAGCAAGCCAGGAGGGAGAAGGCTTAGTTATGCATGTAGGCATACAGTTGCTTTCAAAAGAACCTGACAAAACCAAAGTGAGGGTCTAAAGTGAGGGGCTGAAGGGCAATGCCTGGGATGCTATATACCCATTTGAAGTGCAATAAGAAAAGAGGAGAGGAAGACCAAATCTTCAAATTAATACTTGTTAATCTACCCTTTTTCAATCTGACTACTGGAAGAAAAAATTTAAAAACAAGCCCTGGTTCTACATGAGCTTCCTGAGGCAAGGGAGGCAGTATGTGCAGAGCAGAGCCCAGAGACAGCAAGCAACAGTTACTGAGGGCCTTCAACTCTCCTTTGAATCAGCACATACCAGAACTAAAATTATTTTAAATCATAAAAACAACATAAAGTGATTGTACAACATTCAAAAAAGGCTTTTCAGGAAGTGACTAAAAAACCCTATTATCAAAAATTTTAACTAAACATTTTGTCTGACACTCAGATAAAACATCAGAAACATGCTTCAAGTTCCAGTTAAATCTATCATACCCTTACCACCAATACAAACAGGACTACAATACATATATACATAAGCAATTCATGCATTGGTGTTATCAGTTGTCAATAAACCTTTTAGATACTCTGTGTGTGTGTATATACATATATACACGTATGATACACATATATATATTTAAATAACTGTCATTAATGTGCCCATGATTAATCAACATACTGTTTTCTCTTATGTTGGTACACTTATATTCTAAGAACCTAAGAACATTTTCTTCTTATTGCTTTGGGAAAAGAAAAACAGTGTCCCAGCAAAGAATAAGTATCAGATATCTCACATACACACACTAGGTCAAATCCAAACAAATTCCTCACAGAGAATAATTTAGAATTAAGAAATAAGAATTACTTTCTGTGAGATTTTCAAGGAAATTAATATTTACGCATACTGCTTATGAAATAAAGGCTAATGCAGCACATGAGAAGAACTGCTACTGGACAGGTAGAGTAATCCGTTATTTTTGAAAAGCATCACACAAACAAAAAGGTATCATTAAAATTGCAAGACAAAGATCTCACTAAAATGCACATTCATTATTATTTCTACCTGTTGTACGAACATGTCTCTACTGTATTTTTACAACGACTGTTCTCAAAAAAAGATTATACTACATATATTAGACAATTTTTCAAATAAACTTGCAAATCTTGCTGAAAAACCAAATTCTCTTATGTCAAAATTCATGCATTAAAAGTGCGACAAAAACAGCTTTGACACAGCATGGCTACAAATGCCTCTGGTACATTTCACATTAATATGTGTAGCTATCTTTATTTTTAGGACAGCCTCAAGAAAAAACTTGGGTCAGACTTAAAAGCTGTAGTATAAATAGAAACAAGATTTAAGAATGTCCAGCAACATCTGCAAGACAAATCATCCTGTAAAAGAGAACATGAATGTATAGCATTCAAAAAAATCTAAAATCTCACAAGTAATCCTGCAAAACTTAATGTATTCCAGGGCATTTATGTTCTCTTGGTTTTGTTTAAAAAATACATATTATTTACTCTTGAAGATTAATATGCAAAATGCAACTCCAAAAATACGAAGAAAGCATTTCCTAAGGAGAACAGTCACAACAGCTCCCATTTTTCAGTTCCACCTACTGTAGTGTGGGATGTCTAATATCTGTACTTCTCTCCACATATTAAGCCTGTTTAAGTTTCCCACATATTCACTCCTAAAATCAGAAAAATATAAACCTCTCTTTGTACATGCAGCCTATGCTGCATACTGTATAAAGCGTTTCCAAAGCATAGCACACTTTTCAAAAGCAATTTCAGATGCATATATGCAGTATCTTTTATTTTTATATATTTAGACTACTTTTACTGTGATATCTGTACTGCAAAACTTTTATGGTTTTCTCTAATTTGACTTGAAAAAAAATCCTTGCTGCTCATGTACTACACATTAACTTTACTACAACTAGCATATAATAATTTTCTGTGACATTTAGGAGATGAGGCAAATTAGCTGAAAACAGCACCAGTATGTATCTTACAGCAGTTTTTATTAATTATCCCATGAGTCAGATATCATCTAAAGCAAACGGGGTTTGCACAACCTGTTTCAGTGGCACTCTGCTGATTTGCACCAGTTGAGTAGCTGGCCCTGCACACTTTATCTGCAGAATGGTGTGTAGGAAGCCTCTATAGTATATTCTCAAAGATACCATCTGGCACATGCAGAAGGGTACTCAGCACTACAATTTGCTATTCCCGTGTATCAAGGAGTGGCCAGAGAAATAAATTGCATTATACTGCTTTGAAATATGTGATGAGTACGACAACACCTAGCAGAATCTGTGCAAACATTTTGTAAAGTGAGCAGTTAAAGCTGAATGGGGAAATCCCAAAAGAAGAAAAGAAGAAAATATTGTGGATAGATTTTGAAGCAAACACAGCAGCTGCTGTTGTTTGATCCATGAATCAGCTTTTGATAAAATGGAGACTGAAATGGCTACGCTAGCTTCGGAAACTTTCCAGTTCACTTGTGCTTGGATTTTTGACATATGCTCACCCAGTGAAGACAAAAGATTCACTAGAGATAGCAGACAGCATCTGCTGGCAGGTCTGTGTGTCCAACCTACAGAAGAAATCCCATAAACGCTGGAGATACCTACTCTTTCTACAGTTCACATACAGTGATTCTCAGGAACATCTACTCCATATGTGAGACATAATACATTAGAGCTCATTTCCCTGTATGATTTTATTTTGGACAATCCATACTAACCTACAGGCACACAAAGGACACCGGCGTTTGTTATTTTCAACTGAAAAAGAGACCACTGCATATCCTGAACCTTTGTTACAGTACATGGATGGAGTCTAAGAATGCCTCCTTTTATCAGGAAAGGTGAAAGTACATGGGGGAAAAAATCTCTTCTGGTTACTAAGAGGGTCTTTTAGCATTACACAGTAATTTATAGTACATCTAGCACTGGGGGCAGCAATGGCTGGTTGGAGAAGGAAGGGACAAGAAGGGAAGTCATCTACAAACATAACATTTTAAAAGGGAAAAATTTGCAACAAACACAGCTCACTGAGACATATTTCACAGCTTTTTCAGGTTGAGGAAAAATAAAGGAAGAGAACGAGTTGTCCAGCACGGTGTGAAGACGGAAGCATGGCTGAGCTGAAGAGTAAGGCAGTCCCATGGGGCCTGCTCTCAGCTGTTTTCATTTAGCCCTTTACAAATAAAACATTGTTGCTCTCCCAGCTTTTTTCTGCTGCAAAGAGACTTTTCAAAGACTTATAATGTGGTTGTATCACAGTCAGTTTTCATTGGAATAATATTCTCTCTCATAAATCCCTCATAGAAACAGTTTTAATTCCAGTAATTTCTGTTCTTGCAGTCGTATGGAAGCAAGTTGTGAGTCTGCAGCAGCAGCTTGAAAAGGGGGAAGTTACCTTTCCAGATTACACAGTAAAGGGTTACTTTTTTCTCCCTTCTGAGCCAAATGCTTCACAGGAAGGTATAAGAAAGTAAATGTAGGTAGATCATTTCCTCCATTTGAGGAGTAAATGATTTACTCATTTACATGAGTAAATTCCCTATGTGAATTCAAGTAGCCTTCTAAAAGGAATGAGACCCAGAAGACTGAGTTTCTATTAGTGACACATAAACATGAATAAATTGAACAATTCTTAGCTGGATGCACAACTGGCAGGAAAATACATAGCTAGAGCAGTTTTCCATAGTTCATTGTACAGCTGGAGGAAAGTACTCTGTCTGGTTTTGAGTTCAACAGCTAAGTCCAGCATAGACAAACTCGAAATACTCTAGCAAACTGCAAGAAAAATCATCAAAAGTCTACAAAATGTGGAAAATTTAAAGAAATGGATTAAGTCTAGAAAATAAATGACTGAAAAAAAATCAAAAAAAACCCCAATACTTTCCAGGATGTAAGAGAAAAATTGCAGTGAATAAAAAAAAAATAGTCTGTAAACCATGGCCATACCAGAGGGAATGAGCTCTAATGAGGCAAAAGTACATCAAGATCTTGGTGAGGCAACAAAAAATTTTTAAACCAAAAAATGGTTAACAACTGGAGCAAATTATATGGAGAGGTTCTAGAATCTCATCACTGAGATCATCACTGGCAGATTTTAAGAACAGGGTGGACAAACATCTCCCAGGAATGGTTCACATATGCTTTGGTGCTTTGAGGCACCACGAACGGTCTGGATAACTTCCTGAGTTCCATCCAGATTTTCTTCTAAGATTGCTATGCTCGTGTACCCTCCTATGCCTCTCACTCTATGTATCAACTAAGTGAGGCAATGCTGCAAAGAGCATTTTGTCAGAGCTCTGCTGACAAAAAGCACTATGTGAGATCCTGACTAGGTGATAACAGCCTAGTAATGTATCGGTTGCAAGCCTACATGAAAACTCTAAGTGCTGAAATAACCACCATCTCCTAAAAGACATCTATCTTTATGTTAGAAAAGAAGTGTAACGACAAAAATCTTTGTTAACACAAAATTACAGTCATCATGTAATACAACCTGTCTCCATAATGTGTTGCATTCTGTAACACTCAGACTTTTAAAGTAAACAAAATGATGAATAAGGACACATTCCAACGCAACTATGAACCTACCTCAAGCATTAACCAAACACACCTATTTGTTCTCTACTTTTGCAAATGGGGCATATCATTCTGGGACAAGGACCCAGAGACATCTTACTGTTAAGGCAATACTGATACTTCAGGTAAGGCAGAAAAAAATCCCAAACCTGCTGACACCACTAATCCTATCACACAGAAACAACCTTCATTTCCTCAATATTAAAACCATTCCTCTTCAAGTATACAATTCTGTTTAATGCTATCATTTTTAATTCATGATTATATGCACAAACTTCCTATTTGAGCTCCTCATAGTAAGAAGTCTACCAAATACCTCAGCTAACAACAGTGGCTGGATTTATCAGCCTAAAGGAGGCACACTGAATCCCTTAAGGTAAACATCCATTTTCCTTTTGATCACTTATTGGGGAGGGAGCTCAGACTCATGCTGCCAGCATAAAACCATGCTCAGTTTGAAATTAATGGTCCACAGTTCAATACATTTATATGCAACATGAAAATAGACAAATTCCCAAATGCAATTGCCCCTTCAGAGAGCGGAGTCGGTGCGGCATTGGACTGGAACTGCACATTTCCTGCTTTGCAGAGGATTCGCTGTCATTGAACAAAGTGTTCTGGAAGAGCTATGCTAGGAATTTTTCTGTCAGAATTAACAGATACGTGAAATATCAGATACATTGCCATTTTCATAAAATTTCTAGAACCATTAACAAAAGCAGAGCACTGACATGAACTCAAAATAAAAAATTAATGTGTATTCTCATTATTCAATTTTAGATCTAAACTACCATGAAAAAAAATACATAAAATTTCTCCAAAGTATAGTTAACGAAAAAAGCATGCTTTTCAGATATAGGAAGATCCTAAAAATGTAGGTTTTATTCTTGCTGATAAAAGACATTCTTACTGACAAGAGAAAAAGCAGTGCAAAAATAAGTTCCCCCTTCCAGAATGTGTCAGACATAGTTATAACCGTAATTCCATTAACAAAATTCCCTTGCGTATGACTCATTTTACCTGTCACTTATAAACAGAAAAATAAGAACAATTCAGATTTTATGTAATTTCAGTTGTAATCTTCTGAGAAGAGCCATTTCCCCACAATAGCAAAACAAATTAATATTTTATATTAACACACAAAATTGAGTATTTCTTACAGAAGTTGCTATGTACCTAACATAAAACCTGAAAAGCAAGGACAGAAAACAAAGTAACCAGCACTAGACAGACTATGTGTTTCTGTAATATGAAACAAGGTTCATCACAGGACTTAAAAGCAAGTTAATTTGGTAACACAAAGATTGAGTGTTTTGGTATCAATTATGTGACAAAATGGCCAAGCTACAGTTTTGTAGGTATCCAATACATTTATATTCCCTCCTGCGTCACGATTTTTTCAGATTTTTAAGGCAAATGCTAAGCCTAGAGTAATAATGCTGAGTTTAGAAAAAAATATAACATCCCTAAAATTTCCTCTAAATTATAGATATGCACAAAAGTGCAAACTTTACTGCATCTTAACATGATTTTTATCTTGCACTAGTAGCAGAAGCATTCTATTTTACACAAATGATGAGCTAGATAACATTATTTGCAATAGTAGTAGATGAACTGTTACTGCTTCAATTCCCTCCTCTTAGTTCTTACTTCATTGCAAGCATTACAATGTCTGAGTGATTCCAGAACTTTTTGGGGTATTTCCCACTTGGTTGGATGACTGAATTATTTCTGGATTTTAGGTAGCTAGCCTGATCACTTTAAAATGTAGTATTATTTGCTATAATAAAATTTCAAAAGATACGAAATTAAGTTTACAGATGAGTATAAATACAACTACGTTCATCTGTTTTTCACTAAGATGTTACATATACAGCACAATCTTTCACCCAGCAAAACAAAAGTAATTCACTTAAAATAAGAAAAAATATGCTGGGTAAGTTATGCCTGTATTCTCTAAATGCCTCACAGAGAGAATATAATTGACATAGAGCCAATATAATCTATTTTACTTTATTAAATGAACTTTGTCCCCTGTGATAATGTAACCATAGAAGTTAAGCATTAAAGGACAAAAAGTTTCCTAAATTTAAACTGTAGCCCCCAAAATTGTATTTAAGTATTGAAAATATTTTTGCTCCTATTATATATAGGAATATTTTATCTTATTGAATTTCATTTAAATATTTAAATTTATTACTGAAATTATTCACATTAAATAATCTTGCTATTAATTGCATCCTGATCAACAATGATGTCCCAGGCTATCATATGAGTTCTTTTCAGTTATGATTATTAAAAAAAAAAAAAAAAAAAAAAAAAGAGAGAGAGAAACAACTAACAATAAGGTACATCTAATATGTGTTTATAGAGGTTACTTTTAGTTGCAGAATCAGATTTAGCAAAGATTCCATAAAATTCCATTTTTAATCTTTTTTTTTTGCAAACCTGATAGTTTTCAACCACTTTCCTTCTTACACTAACTAGAAAAATCTCATCTTTTGATTCCACCAAATGTTTTCATATCCTCTTATCTTCCCAGTCCAAAAAACTGAAAGACAGTCCTAGCAACTTAGACCAGCATTCGTCTACATTTGTACTGTGGTACATGAAAACAAGAAGGCAAAACAATCTACAAAAATACATAAATAAGTGAAACAGATCACGTTTATTGACTGATGTGCTCGCTTCATCATCAATATGAAAAAGTAGGCATCAATAATAAATGATGGAAAGTAAAAATCCAGCATTTAAGAAGCTGCAGAAAGCAATGACACACTAGGATTTCTCAATTGCTTGGCCAAATTCCCAGGGAACTCACAAGATACGGAAAGCGTTACTACAGCAGGGACTGACATATGGCACAGGATACCTTTGGTACTTTAGATCTCCTGGCAGGAAAGTGCCACAGCGTCATGCCAACTGGGGCACGGGAATTAAGTAGTCCATAGTCCAGCTGCCGACCAATGGATTTGGCCTATCAGACTACTGGTCAGCGTCACACTAATCACAGACTGAAAGAAAACAAAAATCTCTTTCTATATTCCTGCTATACCTCTCAAAGGACAAACAGATCAATACACATTTATTATTTGTATATTTGATGTTTATATTAAACACAAATGTAACTCTGAGTGGAAAAATGCGGAAATGTTTTACACTTTAGAAGAAAGAATGCATTTCAGAAGAGAGGGCAGTTGAGAAACAGTAGTCCAAACATGTCACTAGTAACACAGTTCTGCTATCTCACAGCTCCTATAAAATAAGAAGAGTCTGATGAAATGAAATACTTTTTGTACTGAAGAGTACTAAAGTACTTTGCCTAAGAAGACAACAATATAAATCATCGCACAGCAGCTCCTGTCTCTTCTGCTACTGTACCAGTAGCACTTATTGTACATCTGTAACACTGCTATTCCCCACAGTTTCTCTCATGGTGGTTACCTGCCATCCTGCCAGCTGCGCATTAGCAAGCCTACTGTTTATACAATCTGTGCCATTCTAAGACAGAAAAAAATACCAATCCCTTTCCCTTTCCCTCTCTCTCTCTCTCTCTCTCTCAAAAAAAAAATCACCCCAGCAGTTTTCTTGGTTTCTCCTTCAAAGCATCATGGAGTGAATGTAGGCATGTTGGAAAGCAAATTAACTTGAAGCAAATGATGGTGCCAAATTCCAGTCATAGGACCTTGCAAACCCACTGAAGACAGCAGTTAGCAGTACTTAGTGCTTGGCCACGCTTAAGTGTAGTATAAGACATCACCCTTTCAAATACCATGCGTCTTGTTTTTCCAGACTTGCCTTCTTTTATCTGAGCAGAAAAAATGGATTTTTTTTTTTCATTTGGTCCAGTAACCTCTGTGTGAAACTACTGAACAAATGGCAACTGATCATTTTGGATCATCAGAAAATAGTCGGACCGTATTGTCCTAAGAAATGACACAACAAAAGCATGATTCACTTGCTGATCCCTGTCACAAAACGCAGAAGCATGTATTCTTCAAAGAACGAAGAAGAAACTTACAGGGCTAAGGCCCTATCGCATTTTTGATAAGGTTTCAGAAAGGTAATATGAATTCATTGAATCGTATACATCATTAATGTATATAATTGGCTGTGACTCTAGTAAGTATTTGCTAACACTTTTTAGCACTATGCAGTTGACTTCTTAGTGACTTGATAGATTTCAAAGATCTGTATGTTTGTTGACAACAATAACATGACAATCTGAGAATACAAAACAATCACAGTAGAAAAATCCCATATGTCTTCAGTTTAAGAAAATTCCTAGGACATAGAAGGATATTGCAACTGAATGATAATTTTAAATTGCTACAGTTTGAACAAATAACCTGAGATAACTATATTATTAGTACAAGTAGCTGCTGGATGAGGCCCCTTTTGAACACAGTTTTTAAATGGACATGAAAGATTCTTTTACCATCCCATTCATTAATGGGACCAGCTGTATTCAAAGTCAAGAGATTCCCATTTAACCAGCTGTATCAGAGAAATGATGAAGAATTAGTTCCAACTCAGTAAAGACAGCCTTCTCTATGTTGTGTATTTTTTCAAAATATATCTCTTAGATAATTTCAATTAAGTCAATGAGGTGATTTGAATGAGTACAAATTTATAGAACAAGGCTTTGATAGTCATTCAAAAGGAAAACAAATTCTTACTGTAGTTCTGTGGAACAAGTTCTGGGTTCTTTGGTTTTTTGAGTTTAAAAGACACATCTCCAATAGTCACAGTATCACCTAAAAAAGAGAAAAGAAATATTTTAGTTCCTAGATACTTTTGAAGTGTACAATATACTTATATTACTGTCTAAAACATAGGCCTTCTGTGGGAAGACTGACTGCAAATTCACAAAGTAGGCTGTAATGCATTTGAGAACTATTAGTTTATTAATCAGGCTCTAATAGTTTTCAACAGATCAGACACCAATACAATTTATGTTTAATTAATAACCCTCATCTTTTTTATTTTGATGCTGTTGTTATAACTAGGACTTCCTTTGAAGAGTGCTATGGAATTCAAGCTCATTACAGAACTCTGTTCCAGCTATCATCACTGATATCCTGAAATGTAATCTTTAGCCTGTTTGTCTGCAGAAATAGCAGTGAGAAGCACATGTGGAAGTGATGATTTTCCTGAATTTTCAGCCAGCCTGAAACAATATCTCTTGGAGGTACAAAATGACATTTTCATATCAATGGATCACTCCTGCCCTCTTAGACAGTACAGCTGCAAAATCCAGCACCTTTCCCTGGTTCCAGAGGATACAAGCATTTTTTTGCTCTGGATTTCACTATTTCTTAAAAACGAGTGCCTGCCATTTTATTTACTGGCCCCTTACTAAGACGTGCAAAAGACTTATCTGTCTTTCTACACTGTCAGGCTTGAATTAAATTGCAGGGCATGCCCTGTGTACTTTCTCATGAAAATCAGAACTGAAATCTGTTTTGCAGCCAGGAAATGGGTGAGCACCAAGAAGGCACTGGTCACACAGAAAAACAGCACAACTGCCAAAACCTGTAAAGCCAAGAAAATGAACTGCAGACTGGTAACAAACTCAAAGGTTACATTTTTCAATAGCTGAACTGAGCTACACAAACAAGTTCATGACCACTAAGACCATGAAGCTAAGTCATCTGATGAATATAGTAAAATTATACCTTTTTTTTCCGAGTTACTGTTCTTGAAGATAACACCATCTTCACTGCCTAACTCACTTCAGTATGTGTGAGAGATGGAGAAGATTAGAATTACTGGCAGTAGCAGAGTGGTGCAGTTTTGCCACAACACTCCAATTACACTACCTTTCCACGACTTAAAGCCAAGTTTTAGAACTGTTTATGGTTGTATTTTCTGAGAATTAAGAGGTAGAAAGGACATGGACATGAACAAGATCCAACCCTAAAAATCCTGCTGTCAATCTGTACCTCCTCTTACAGCATCTTAGAGGATCCATTCTCCAGCTGCCTATTTGCAGTGCTACATAAGAAGTCAGAGAGTTCAGAAGAGCAGTGCTGGGACCAGAGAGGGAGATGCTGAAGAGGAAGCTCATGTCCAAATGGACAGAGGCATCTAAAACTGCCCCCATGCAGAAGCTCTCCTTTCAGTCAGCAGTGACTGTAGTTCTGAACTCAAAGGCAGTTCTTTTCCAGCTTCTCCAGGTGTTACTGCAGATCTTTACAGGACTGAGAATTCATAGGTTCTGATACTACTTATACAGTCTATGGCAAAAGTTAAATATTTAAGACTTGAATTATAGCAGCCAGTGGAGAAGCACCTAAAGTAACAAACAAGAAGTGATGAAGAAAGGGTTACAGCTGATTTCCCCCAAAACTAAGTGCTTAACAATGATCCTGAGACTGGGATTCACAGTCTGACATACATGCCAGGACTTGGATGTCTTTGTTGCTCCTGAAGTCCAAATAAACAAGCCTACCTTCTTTTCCTTAAAATATTGGCAGAAGAGGGCAAGCTGGTGGTTCCTCCGACATTTTATGAAACAATACAAAGCTTAAATGGCTTGCCAATAGGTGGGAGACTTGGGCAACAGCAAAACTGCCTTAAAAAAGGCAACCAAGGGTTCATCCCCAATCCTAATGCCAAGTGTCACCAAGCAGTTCCTACTCTCCCTTCTTAGAGTTAAGCATCCTCCTCTAGCTGATTTGTCTAGAGCCAAGAAGATGGTCCAAAATAGAACTGGGGCTAAACTAACAGTTAAGCAGACCAGGTGATTAGCAGTTCAGTGCTTTAGCTTATTTCCTGCCCCTCTTGATATCTGCAATAAAAACGTATCTATGATTCCTGTGCTCTCTTCAGCTTGAAGTGTTTAAATTCACTCCAAAAGTGTAGCAACAGCTCAGGGATCTGGTCCCCATTCTGGTAACTGTTACATATTTTAAAATAAAGAGTAACCAGACAAAAGATGCCACCTCAGGAAAGAGGAGAACCTAGGATCTGACACTGCCAGGGGTTTGCTCACTTACCCAGGTTTTAAACTAAGAAAAACTAGTTTACTGCCTAAGCTTTGCCTCCCATTCCTTTTTCTTCCGCAACAGCTCCAGTCACTCTTCTCATTGGAGAGCAGCTAAAGGGTTGACCAAAATGCCTCCAAGAAGGAAACATCACAGGAGCCCACTGCTTCCTGCAGGAATTGACACCTCTCTCATTAGCTCAATGAGGAAGAATTTTAACATTCTAAAAAGAGCAGGTTGCCTGATATATCCTTAGGACATTTGTGCCAATTTGTTTTCTCACCATTCCCCAGCCAACATGCAATGACACAAGAGTATATGACTAACTAGCTTCTAGCTTAAATCACCTCAACTCAACTTGTAAATATTCTTTCATACATACACGGCTTTCCAAAACACAGTAGGAATAAGATACCAGATGCCAAAACAACAAGGTGTCAGACTTTTTAATACATTGGGATGATGATATCATCTCCATAACAGTATTTTAATTACTTATTTTATTGGCTGAGTACTGAAAAGCTTTACACTAATTTTTCCACACTTTCTAAAAACTGAGCAACAAACTGAATTTGTTCTAGCTGAAAAATGAAAAATACATCTCTTTTGATGGTATTCAGGTCAGTCCATAACATGCTAACTCTTGAACAACATATTTAACAAATTCCAAAATTTCAACAAATATTCCAATCATCAATAGGCCTTACAAATTTTAGTGAAAATCAGGCTGGGAGGGAACTCTACAAAGGAAGGGGGGAGATCTGAGCTTACAGCATATAATTAGCATACAGTTAGCACATTCAGCTTTTAACAGGTTTATTGCCATCTGGAAACAAATGTTGCCTCAAATCTGCATCGGTCCACAAAATAATAAATATTACCAGTGTGTAATAGAACTTCAAGCCACAATAAACCAGAACAGCAGCACCTACTTCCTGCATAATGAAAGCTAAATGAGCGGGGGGCGGGGGGGGGCTGTTTGAACAGAGATGTCATCCCAGATAGGCTCTTTCTTGTGTGTCAGTGGCTGGCAAGGAACGGACAATAGCCTGCTTGGTAAACTATGGTGTTAAATCAGTAAGACTCATAATTGGAGGACATGTATCCCAAATGATTTGTTTACATTTAGTGATCAAGAAAGAAGAAGGCGGAGAAGTCAGTGAGACGAGTTTTGAATCCTCCTGCGATTTGGAGCTTCGCTTTGTTTCCTGTGGAGTTCTTGCTGCTGAATACTATTTGTTTTCACCTTCTTATCAGTCTGAACTAGCAATAAGCAATTCCACCAGGAATGTCTGGCCTCGTCAGCCCCACAATAAATGGAAGGTGCTACAAACAACTTCACAGAGTAAGCAATGTAATGGACCATGGTGACCCTCAAAATACCCCATCTCAGCTCCCAAGCTACTATTGCACTATAGTGTGGAAAAGTTACACATGGATGGCTTTGAAGCCTTATATCAGACCTGCTTAGGCTAACTGCAGTGAAGATGTGTCCCGGTTTCTTATCTCACAGACAGAAAATAATAATCTTAGTTATCATAATCTTTGAAGAAAGCAGTGGGATACAAGGAGTGCCTGATGTATACAAAGAGCTAGGTCTGCTGAAACAAGGAAGTGCCAGTCCAGTGGAAAGCCAGAGTCCAACAGGAAAGGGGGGCATCCCATCTGGGGGGCAGTCAGCATACAAAGCAAAAGGGTTTAGGAATCCATGCCATGCATGTCAGACGTTAGGGGCACAAAAAGACTACAACTCGATAACAAGTCACTGCAACAAGGGGATATGGACAGAACCTCGATACATGCAATGAGCTTTCTACTGCATCGGGAGTAGATGGGTCTGCACTGCAACTCTGCTGTGATGGCAACTCATAAATGTGCAGGTAACTAGCCAGCAACTACAATGCATAGAAACTCACATACTCCCTTCTTCACAAATACATTTTAGATAGACAACAATATTAATACATACATCTCTTCTTCTATAGCTGACAAAGGCCCTCTGGGTGAGCAGAGCATCATGTTGTTTCTCCCACTAAATCCTTTGAGGGCTACTGAAAACAAAGGCACCAAAGACCTCCAGCTCAGATCCTTGAATTGCAGAGGAGACAGCTAGAGGCTGAGAGAGCATGTGAGGAGAGTATCACTGCATGAATGCCCTGGGCTTTTACTTGTCCCCAAACACCTGCTACTCACCATTCTCAGAGAGAGTATAGTAGAGCTTGACAGATCTTTTACCTGACCCTCTATGGATGCTTTTATTGTATAATCTCAGTAAGAAGATTTCTTGAAGCCACATCTAATCACATATCAGTAACACTGTAAGACTGATACCTTTGATCTGTCTTCTATTTAAAAGCTAGTATCATGTCAAATAGCTCTCTTCTACTCCTCCTCCTTCCCCCCAAAATCCTATTCTCTAATTATACTATTTTTCTACATGCTAAGAAGAAAAAGGAACAGTTCTAAGTTTTTTACTGCAATGCGTCATATCTGAAGATAAATAGACTGCATCTCAACTACAATTTAAAAAATATATATAGCAGAAATGGTTTTATTTCTTCTATTTGACACTTTTGCAGTGAAATAATGCATTTTTATGTACTTGTATTTAGTTTTTGAGTAATAATTTTACACAATACAATTCAATCCCATGTGTAAACCTTTACACTATCAGGGTTCTTATAACACACCCCACTGAAACTTTAGGTACGCTTAGGTTTTAGGTGGTTGAGCTTACTGCCTTTTGACCTCTTTAGTCCTCAATTTACGAGAGATTTACATTCTCCAAAAGTGATCTTAGCCTACTAAACATTCACTTGCACACAGACCATCCATCTGGTCTCAAAAGCAAGTAACAGCAAAAATATGTTAAAACTGCAAAGTTGCTAAGCTTTGCTAGCACTAATCTCTATGTGATTAGATCACATCAGAGAAAACTTAAATAGCTAAATTATATCCAAATGTGTATATCTAGATCTTGATTTCATTGTAATGTGAAGGAAAATAAAAAAAAAAAAAATGATGCTTTCAGCTGATGCATTTATCCAACACATTTCCATAGGGGCACAGAAAAGAAAGCGTCAACCATCATCTTTGAAGAGCCAACTTATTTTTAAGAAACAGAAATGACACTTCCAAGGACTTGTTTTCTCTTTTTCTGCAACTTTTTTGAATATATTACTGCGGAAGAAAAGCAAACACGTCTACACAGCTTTTTCTCATTTCTTACTTGCTCGTTTACTGCCATCTTCATAGCAACAAACACTATAAACAGACAGAGGGTAGCACCGTAATGTATTTTGCTTCTTACACTGGCATTGAGAGCTTCCCAACAGAAGAGTAACGCAGCAAAAACACATTCCCTACACTCACTAGGTTTGCTTCTTGACCACCACTACCTTGGGGGCAGGTTTAGCTCAGTTGGTTCGAGCATGCTGCTGCTAATGCCAAAGTTGCAGGTTCAATCCCTGTATGGGCTATGCTGAGGGTTGGACTAGATGATCTCCAGAGGTCCCTTCCAACCTTACCATTCTATAATTCACGTACAGATGAGTTTGAGCTTAACTGCTGCTGATGTGACACTGTGGACTTACAGCAGTGAAATTAATTGGATGTTTAGACATAAAAACCTGTCTCCAACCTCAACAAACTGTTTCATTTAAGTCTTCCTGGTTTTCTGAGCAAAAGGAATGGTCTCCCCTTTCCCTTTGAGAAAACAAAATAATGACTTCAAACATACAAAATCTGAATGTTACCTAATTTCTACTCAACGTTATTTTTAGACCTTCCATCTTTTCATTTTTAGTTTTGAAGCTAATGTTTGATTTTTCAATTATCTATTTTAAGTCAATGATTCTTTTTACTGGTTAAAGTCCAAAGTATCATTCAGACAAAAATTTATATTTACTCTAGGAAGTGATCCGTTTCCTCCTTTTTTCTGTATTATTTCTGGATCTACAACACAAATATGAAAACTTCTTTGACATCCACTCATGTAAGAAGCTTACAGTCATTTATTAGAATAGAGCTATTTTTTTGTTTGGAGAAATAGCATGCCTGAAAGATAGAAAGACTGATGATGCCCAGCTACAAAAGTGTTATGATGCAAATAACCAGTTTTATATATGGTTAATACCATGATGATCTTACACAGGCTTCACATACACACTTCAACATATGTCCTAACATGTCTTGCACGTCAACACGGTCAAAAGTGCTACCAGGCCATCTCATCACTGTATCAAAAAATCATAGAAATATTGAGAGGTTGTGGAGTGTCCTTCTCTGGAGATCTTCAAGGCCCGCCTGGATGCAACCCTGTCTAACATGCTCTAGGTGACCCTGCTTGAGCAGGGAGGTTGGATTAGATGATCTCCAAAGGTGCCTTCCAACCTTACTGATTCTATGATTCTATGATTGGTTAGAAGGAACCTCTAGGGGTTATGGGACCTCAGGAGTACTCCAACTTCCTACTCAAAGACAGCTTATCACCAACATTAGACCAGCTCAGCTCTAGCTTTGGCCGAGTCTGAAAACTCGCAAGGATGGAAACAGCACAAGCTTTCTGGCTAACCCACTGCAATGCTGCACCACTCTCCTAGCAAAAATATTTTTCCTATTTTTCAGCCTGAAACTCCCAAGCCACAATTTGTGATCATTTCCCCTTTTTATTCCCCATCACTATCAAGAAGGGTTTAGCTGCATCATCTTTATAACTGTAATTGTAAGCTGCAATTACACTTTTCCTCCTTAGCCTTCTCCTCACAAACCTAACAAGCTCAGATTCCACAGACTCTCCTCGTTGTCATGGGCTTTAGGCCCTCAGCAATTTTGGCAGCCCTCAACCTGACCCCTATCAGCTTCTTGATACCTCCCAGGAACTGGGAAACACAAAACTGGACACAGCATTCGAGGTGCAGCCTCACCAATACCTGCTAGAGATTAACCTTCCCTTGATCATTGGCCTAAAACAGCAGAGTCTCTAGCGTACATGACATGCCATGAGAGCACAGTGCTGGCTCACATTCAACAGATATCCCCTACAGACCCCACATCCTTTTCAGCTGAGCTGCTTCTCAGCCAGTCTCTCCCTAGCCTGTATGGATGCACAGCATTACTTAGATCCAATGGCAGAACATTTCGCACTTCTTGAACTCTATGAGGCTTCTCCTGTCCCAGTTCTCAAGCTTATACAGGTCCCTCTGGACTAAAGATCTGCTATTTGTCAGATTGTAGGGATTTTGCCCCTATGTATTAAGTAGTACTTTTATAAAGCTATTCTATTGTTTGTCCTTATTTCTACTTTTATATGTCCTCTTTTGGTGTTTTAGGCCATGGAGAGGCTCCTTGATTGGCCAAGTAGGCCTCTTGCTGAAATTCCCAATCTTCCTGCACTGTGGGATGGTTCACTGCTGAGCTGTTATTACATTTTCTTTAAAAATCTTTCAGCTCTCCTGGATCCCTTCTCTTTCATGGTTGTTATCCAAGGGATTCCCCCTAGCAATTTCCTGAAAAAACTTCAGCACTCTTCAAGTCCAGAGTCCATACTCAACCATTTTACAGTCACCACTACCCAGGCTGCCATCTCTGACCATACCAGTCACAGTTTTTCCCTGCTTGTTAGCAGCAGGTCAAGTAAAGCATTATCCCTGGCCAGCCTCTCTGGCATTTGCATTATGACACTGTTACCAACACAGTCTAGAAACTTTCAAGATTGCTTCCACAGTACCAGACTGGTCTCCTAGCAGATGTCTGGATGGCTGAAATTTCCCATGAGAATGAAGGCCCATGAGTGGGAGGTTTCTGCTAGCTGTCTGTAGAAAGCAATATCCACTACCTCCTCTTAGTCATTTCGTAACAAGACACCGACCACATCCCCAGTGTTCCCTTTCAAATCTTATTTACGTGGCAAATGCTACTTATGTGAAAATTAGCTCATAGTGTTTTAAAACTATGTGAAGATTCCTGAAATACAATTCACTCAATGAAGGAAAAACAGACAATTAATCTATTCTAAACTGAGCTGTGGTATCAAATGTATTAGTATAATTTCAATAATGTATTTCAATTAAAATGAAATTATGACTGAAAACCAATATAGAGTTGTTTTTAAGACTTCCTACACTGGAAAGATACCAAAATAGACAAAATTGCCTTCAAAATTCACTATGGCATCTCCTATGAAACTATTCTGAGAGTTCCTGCCTTTGCCAAGCAGGTTCAACTTCAGGCTAATGTACTGAAACACGTAGTACTTGGAAAATACATCAACAAATATCATGACTGTAACAGTTGCTAAACAGGAAAAGTTAAAGTTTGAACAACTGTCAAATATTAAAACTCAGAGGCTATTTACTGACATTTACTCCTGGGAGTAGCTATGAAACTCTACCAAAGAGTGTAGAAGGCCAAAGGTAGTGTGTCAGGCAGAAGCTTATCTGCCTGACAGCTCATGCCTTTCTTCCAGCTAGATCTATAAGACTAATAAAAGATACTATTTTTTTTTGCCATCAATTCTTTCTTTCCTAATGTTAGAATCAGTTTAAATAACTCAGGCACAGCTCCGCAAACTTTCATCAACTGGCTTTAAAAGTCCCTGTCTCCATTTGCTGCATTCTCAATTGTGCTGATGCAACAGTTTGTAAGGCCTTGTAAACCAAATCACTGGAATAATTCAATCATCATTTCTACAATGCAACCCTGCAAGTACAACTGAGGAGGTAGCAAACAATAACATGAACATTAAGAGAAAGAGGAAAGAAGCGTCTTCAACAGGTTTTGCCAGTGAAGAACATATCACTAGAACTACACTCCCAGCTGTCAACATTTCAAATTCCAACCAGATAATGACTCAGGTGAAGTGGGAAAAGGGAATATGCTGAAAAGTATTAACTTCCATCAGCAACCAGTTCTTTAGTCTGTGACAGACCTGGAAAAAAAAATAAAAAGCCTCCTAAACACATAGTCCCATTCATAGTCTTCTTTCAGATTATGAATTTTTACCACAACCACTAACATCTCATTTACCAATAATCAACATTACAAGATTCCAGAATCTGACATACTTTTCATAAGATACCACATTATACCTATCAGACAAACACTCTTGTATGTATTATTAAGATGTTTTAGGCTTAAAGCACTGGTTTGGTTAGAATATGGGACTGACCATACCCTTAGAAGGTACAGGAAGCAAAGCTGGACAGGAAGATCTGCAGGAATAGGGAATGAAGCTAGCATGTATCTTGGTCCACATAAGCAATGAAGCATCAGTTGTCATACATCCATCAAGCAACAAAGCATGAGAGACCTTCCTTTGCCTGTAATACCAGCTGCATCACTTGACTGGAAAAGATAGCCTTTTTAAGCTCTTCAATTTTCACCTAACTCAGCATGTTCCTATGAAAGAATCTCTGAGATAATGTATTCTGTTAGATTTTTTTTTCCAAATTTTCATATTATAGACAGTTAGATCAAGTATTTAAATGTCAGTGAGCTGAACATAATTAGAATTTTATTTTGGTCAGCTAATAATGTTTTTAATGCAATAGTTCATAATAAATAACTGCTGTCTGCAACAGCTTGATTTTTCTTCAATCTTTTGGAAGGAAACAAAAAGCTTGCTTTAAAAGAATGACTCAGATAGCAATATTTATTTCTATAAATTAAGTTTCTCTCATTCAAGTTGAGTAAATCAAAACTCTTTCCAGCTATTCCTATTACCCTTTAGTCACTGTGTGCCCGTTTCTTACTTTGAGATTTCTCTTCAGCCTTAGTACTAGATAACTCTGTCCATTCCTCCACAGCCCCCAGTGCGCCAGCAAGACATATTCCACATTACAAAGACAGAGCTGAAGAGCTGAGCATGACTTCTTCACATATTACAGGACGAAAGCAGACAACAGCTTCTCCCTCACACTTAGAAAGTACCATCAGACATCAGATACAAACTATTGAGTAGACAACAACTTACTTTTTACCTGACTGATTAACAGCTTCCAGCCCTTTCAGAAATACTTTCCTTTCTCCCTTTTCAGTAGGGAAGACATGCAACTTTGATACAAAGACTTGTAATTAAAGCAGGCACCTGGCAATAATAAAAACACATGCTGCGTACAAAATTTCGGACCATCTCTTTTCATCTTCAGTAATCTCAGAGAAGTAATAGGGCCTGCAAGAGGATATGAAGGCACTTTTAAAATTAAAAAATAAAATTAAAAAAAGAATAATAGTATTTCTAACATCAAGGCCTCAAATTCATAGGACCACAAGAGGCACCATAAAGGAGAGCTTGTCTCAGATGCATAGAAGGCAAATACCCCTAACATCATCTCTCATCTAGTTTTTGACAGTTATAAGATTGCTGAAAGCTTTGAGGCATGACATTTAAATCTTCCCAGTAAAACTGTTACCATCATTGATGGTAAGTGGGAATACATGTATTATTCATATATATATATAGAGAGAGAGAGAGAGTATAATTGTGAATATTGCTGAGTTAAATTCAGTTACATTCTACAACACTGAGTGTTACCATCAAATTATTAAGTATTTGTAAAACACTGCCTTTGTTACTTTGGTTTCACTGAATTTCTCCGTATTTTGTCCGAAAAAAGGATGAAAAATCCTGATCTACCTTCTTCATGCAATCCTTTTACGCACCCTTAACTTGTTCCACTGTATTCCTCTTCTTTCCAAGGTAAACAACACTGATCTTTTTGATACTTCTCACAAATAAGGTATTTTCTGTTTGAAAAGGCTCAGTGGCACCTTATGGTTACCTACTCTTCGAAAAGATTTCCTTCTTGAAAGACTCAAACAGATAGTCGAGAAACGCATCGCTGTCAGCTAATCCTCTGATCAAAAAATAAAAATGAAGGTGGAAAGCGTTAAAGTGTAAGAAGCCCTAACTAAGGGCTTTAGCAAGCACCTCCCCACCAGAAGCTCTGCTCCTGCGGCCCGGTTTCCCGGCTGCTCCCTCGCCAGTCGCCGCTCGCCGGCCGGCCCCAGGCGTGAGCCGCCACCCCGACCCCGGAGCTGCTCCGCGCGGGGCTGTCACCTGCCCCCAAAGGGGCGCTCGGGCACCGTTTTCGGGTCACCCTGCGCGGCTCAAGGTCAAGCCCATCGCTCGTGGGCGCTGCTGCAGGGCAGCGCCGCTGCCCGCACAAACACGGGCCCCCGCCGCCGCCGCCGCGGGCCTGGGCGGGCGGACACCCGCCGCCTCGCACGCCTGCGGCAGCAGCTCGCCTTCCCGGGCGGGCCGCGGGGAAAGCGCCGCCGAGCCCCGCCGCCGCCGCCGCCGGCCCGGGCCTCGCTCCTTCCCCCTCCCGAGGCGCTCGTCCGCTGAGGAAGGCGCAGCCGCGGCGGGCGCCGTTACCTGAACTGCGCAGCGCCCGCGCCTCCAGGCGGAGCGGCCGCGGGGCGCCGGCGCCGCCGCGCAGCACCTGCCGCAGCAGCAGGCGGACCCTGCGCGCCGCCGGGCCGCCGGCGCCGCGGCCGAGGCACAGCACCCGCGACTCCATGGGCGGCGGCGGCGCGGCGCGGCTCGGGGGAAGGGGAACGCCGCCGCACGCAGTCCCGCCGGAAACCAGCGCCGGGCCGGCGGCGGCCGGGGCTGGGCCGGCGGCGGGGAGGAGGTGGCGGGGCGGTCCTTGCTGGCCGGGAGCGTGGTGGAGGCCGAGGGGGAGACGTGTGGAGAAGGGCCCCCCGAGCCGGGAGGGAGCAAGAAAAAATACGGGTGTGGGGGGACCCCGACGGTTACCTCAGGAGCGCACAAGTGTCGCTGGGGAGGGGCAGCCAGGGACATGGCTGAGGGGGAGAGCCCCTGCTGGGCAGCAACTTTTCTTTTCTTTCACTTTCTTTTATTTTATTTTATTTTATTTTCTTCTGGAAAGTAAATTGGAGCTGTCATTGCAATGGGATCTGAATATATATATATTTTTTAAAAAAACTTGCAGAGGCGTCCCAGGGTGCTGAATTCGCTTCCCAGCGTGGCGTCAGGGAAGGAGGACTGGCCTAGAAGGGCTTCACCTCGCCATTCCCCATGTGCCAGCCGCGGACTCGGCACCGGCCTGCAGAAGCGCCGGGTGACGGCCCAGAGGCGCACGGGCCCCTTCCAGGGCCGTTCTGACGGAGCGCACAGCGCGCTGCGAGCTCCAGTCCGCGCAGCCTCTTCTGAGTGGCCGGCCATGCCATCTCCCAGCGTTATTTCACTGAACAGCAGTTTGATGGCTGGGAGTGCGAAAGACAGGAATTTGTTGGTGCAGTATCAAAAACAGTACCTTATCGGATGGAAACACGAAGTTTTAGGTTTTGCCAAGTAAGGCCAGTTGGAGTGTGAACTATGGGATGAGAATGAAATAATCTTTACAGGAAAGTGGCTGAACTCCATAACTATGAACATTTAAAACATCCTGGAAAACAAACTATGAGGCACAATTGCTGTACTACTTCTGTGCATAAAAGAGATTTCCTAGTTTTAATTTCTTGAATTCTGTCACAGCCTGTTAATTCATCTATATTACACTAATAAAATGCTGTAACTGCTCTTCAGGAGCTCAGGTGCAGGTACTTACCTTGATTTATCTGTAACCCTGCACCCCAGCTTTATAATTCTGCCCTCTTTTCCCTTTTAAAGTCTCTTCAAATCTAATTTCTTTCATGAACAAATGCTTCTAAAATGTTGGATATCAAAATTTCTGTCTTCTTCTAATTGAATATTCGTTGCCTCCTGACAGCCAGGTCTGTGGGTTTTTCTTTTTTTCTAGCTTTGTCAAATGTGAAGATGAGCTAGGCATAGTTTTAGTTGAAGCCAAACCTAAAGCCCAAGGTAGTCCAAATTTATAATTGTATGAGATTTGATTTATTGTATCAAAGGCTTTAATTTAAAATTTGTCTAAATACAACTAATACTCTTTTTGGAATCTTTTGAATTTTTCACTTAGAATGCCCTTTTGTGGATAAATATTCTGAAACTGTACATAGATCCTGGGCAGAGAATTTTAAAATATTGAATAAAACCATCCTATAGAAATAAAATTACTACATTAAACATACTGAAGTCAGGAGATACAAAAGCTGATGATCTTTGAGCTGCAATAATTTACCACATTGTACGTGCCATGGATATGACTGTCCATAAATAAAATAAGGCTGAATTAATATGCCATACTATCCCAATGCAACTTCTTACCAAAACTCTTGGAATTAAATTATTTTATAGTTTAGGAAGAATTTAACCCAAGATTGTACTTACTCAGGAGTGGCATTTTGCACCTACACAGTTTAGATTTTAGATTTTCATAAAGGATAATGTTACTGGGGTATTATATTTCACAGATTTATTTTCCAACAGAAGTTACTGCTCTTGAATGTATTTAAAAGATTGGGAGTAAATTTTAGAATAATTTGTGAAAGACTGAAACCTTCGTTAGGTCCCATTTACACTAACAAGACTAATTTCAAGAAAAATCCAGTTGAGCCTTGGATCTTAGCACTAATAAGAAAATGGTGAGGGAGCTTGGCCAAAGCTAGAAGCCAGAGTCAGGTTAACCTGTTTACAAGTAAATCTATACTTCAGTTTTTAGGTATCCCAGTATACATAGTTACCTTACCTGGGCTGTGAGGTATTTTCCCTGGTATATCTCCTGTTTCCTGGATGTTTTAAGCAAAGAATGCCTCAAGCTCTGAACAATTTTTTGAGAAGACAACCACTTCTGTCTCTTTCTGGAAACATTTTAAGGAGTGTACCAATCATCTGATTAAATATAGACAATTTTGACTTCTGAGCCCCAAAAGGAGGTTTTCTGTTACGGTATGATATAGGACTGATCTTGTCCTAGATGCATTTCCGCAGCTCAGTATTTGCTGCTTTAAACACTTAGATGAGGTTTAAAAATCTTTAATATTTTCCACTGACTAACATGTTGGTTGGTATAAATTCTATTCTTGGTAACTAATATAGGTCTATGAACCTACTTTCTGGGTTAAGGGAGGGTAAACTAAATTGAAACATCCTTTTACGGCTCTTGCTCTAATTTCTTGTAAACTGAATTTAATGAGTGCTGAAGGCTAAAGATAAGATGTAAAGTAACAAGAAGGTCTGGCAGAATAGAGTAAAAGGCCACTGAAATGGAATAACAATGGAATCATTTATGAAAGGAATGTTTATAATCTTAGAATATTAAATTAGAAGATTACATTGATTTTCTTGTCAGATATATGCAATGAATAATAAGTATTAATAAATTGCATCAGATCTCCAAGCAATTAAATAACCTGAAAAATGCGTAGCTTTATGCTATGCTGGAAATACTGACACATTTCAAAATTTAGTACAGATTCACAGTAATTTCACACTGTGAATGTACAAAGCCTTCTTTTACCTCTGCATATATATACACCTGTCAAACTAAATGCTTTAAATTTCAGTCCTTTCTGAGTCATGGATCTATAAAATGTTTTACTTTTTTAAAGTATTATCTTAGAATTCTGAATTAGTCAACTTTTCCAAAACTTTGAATTCAGTCTTAGGTTCAGCTTCAAACTTCTCATTTTCAGCAAAAACAAAAAATATTTACTGATGTTGAAACATTACTGGGAAAATTCTAATAGAAACGTTGTTATCCCTATGCATAGTTATGAGCAGGGAAATTTGACTATATATGCACACATACATGTATAAACACATATGCATACACACACACAGTTAGAGACAACTTGAATGTTGCATCGTTTTTGTGCTATATTTTCTGTAATGGCACTACTCAAAATTTAGTGCAATTTAATAATGTGAATGTATAGACCCTTCTTTTATTTGCATATATATGAATATACCCATGTGTGGTGTTTTATCTAGCTATAAATTCTTATATTATTGCTTGAATATAGCATCTCCTTCCTTCACTTTACATCTACGGCACTTCCTCACTTCCCTCTACTGAAAGCATTGTTGCATAAGTAGTTCAGTCCTGTCATAAAGTGGAAGAATTTAGCAGTCTGCTTCTGGTGTGCTTGTGAAGGCTTCTCATAGATGATTTACAGCAGCGGTAACAAATAGCTATTTCATAGTTTTATTTCCTGGCTTAATAACACACTTAATTGGAACATGAAGTTCCTTAACAAAAATAATTTTCCTTTGATCAACAGAAAAGAACTTATTCCAGAGAGTGAGAACTCAAAAAAGCATCTCTTATCGGTTGACAGCTTCCAGACTGTTCTCTCCAGTAGCTACGAAGTACTTTGCTATGTAGCTCTAGCTGCAAGACTAAATTAGGTGCAGGTGAAGACTATGAAGAACCATACAATACATCATCTCTGCCTAGTTAAAATCAATTCTCGTGCATAAGAGCAGGGCAGACAGCTGGAGTGAAATCCTGCCTTCATAAGAATTTGGTAGGAAATCTCCCATTGATGGCAGCGAGGCCTGAATCTTACCCCAATGTTACGGTGAACTATGGTAATGTAAGTCAGTTGGTCTTCATTTAGTATTAAAGTCCTGTTTAGAGTTTAGGTTTATCATTAAAGTCCTCTGAAAGTATGCCTAGAAGATGTGAAGAGGTGAAAAAGAAAATTTCTTGGAACTGACATATTTCCCTAGTGACATGGGTTTCATCTGGTGATGGTAACAGAGAAAGTCAAGCCACAGAGACAACAGGCCCTACTTGCCAATAATTTTCATTCCTGAGATCAAGAGATTTCTTTAGTATACTTTTTCAGTTAGACAAAATTAGTTTCCTTAGTCTAAAATTAGTAATGGTTTTCCCAAGCTATAACAGTGCTGGCTTGCTTTAGATGCTAGGTGCAAACAGTCTGGCTTGTTTTCTTCTATTTTATATCAGTTTTGCACAAATGTAAGTAAGTACTGGTTTCCACAGAGCTACTCTAATCCACAATAATGAGAGGTTTTCTGATACCAGAAGGTGCTTCTCTTGTATGGGATCAACTGGGAACAATATAAATCAAATCAAAATGGAAATGCACAGCTGTTCTTTTGTTCATTTGAGCCCTAAATTTTTCCCCTGTGTTAACCAAAAATTGATTTTAAGAATGGATCGACCAATAAGATACCAAGATTCTAATGTAAACTGCGTTTTCTTATATCCTGGTTTGTACTAAACTGGCTTTTCAGTTATAACTTTTCTTTGCATCTAATGATTATTAGAAGATGAAACTTTTCCTCTGCACTATTATAGAATAGGCAAGTGTCAAAAGTAAGTTTTGTACTACAAGTGGTGTTTATAATAGATTTTCCACCCCCAAAGAATGTATAATTACTGCTTTTTAGTTAAAAGTTGAAAGGTTTAGGTTCTCTGTTTATACTACGACAATTTTCAGAAATTAACATTCAGCCCATTTGCTTTCTTGGTATCTGTTCAGTGCCCTCTGTGTGTGCATTATGCTGTTTGCATTGTTTCCATGAACTAAAACAGCAAGTAGGGGCAAGGTCATTATTGATTTTTGAAAGAAATAATGACATTGAGGTAAGGAGCTTCTTGCCCCCAGGTTGCTCACTAGAAGAGCTAAGGTTGACCTAACAGCCTATAGCTACTTGGAAGTACATGTCTCGAAATCATTACTGCAGTCATAAAAGCTGTACATTTTTTTAAAAAGAAACAAAAAGAAACTTTTCTTATCTTCTTTAAAAAGATAAGAGAAGTGAGTACTGTGCTATGTGCTACTGCATAAATATGCGTTCATGTATGTGTTACAATATAAATGCTCAGAGTATAAAGGGCATAAGTGATGGCATCTATAATTTTTGATGCCAAACTCCATCAGTTTAACTCTGCCATTCTTTTATAATTTGGGCAGAAATTTCTCATGCTGAATTTCTGCCTCAGGCAAAAGACTTCTTTTGAAAACTTGAACAAAAATAGGTTAACTACTTTTCAAAAAAAAAAAGAAAAGCTGGTTTATTGAAGAGTAACTATAACCCCTATCTGACTGGGAGGGCTACACAACTGAGAACCCACATTACATGAGTGAAATTCAAACTGCCATGCCTGGGGCTAATGGAGGGCAGAGGAGAG
This sequence comes from Rhea pennata, assembly GCF_028389875.1. NCBI lineage: Eukaryota > Metazoa > Chordata > Aves > Rheiformes > Rheidae > Rhea > Rhea pennata. Next base: position 183,218,782 of record NC_084663.1, read on the forward strand.
ACTAAAAGAGAATGAAGCCTCCTTCCTTCCTGATAAATCTGCATCTGGTTTTACCCACATGAAAATAGTTCTTACACTAGGAGCTTTCACTGTTCCCATGCTTTAGAACCAGGACTAGAATTCTTCTGAGGGAGTCATTCTGGTTTTGGAAAGATGCTTTTTGATGACCCTGATTTTTGCTGAACTACAAGCTTCTGAGAACTGGATTTTCACATTCTCTGAAAAGATGCATTATAGGTTAGCCCGAAGTCGTCATATTCTGTTTGTATTAAGCATGGGCTAGCAAAAGACTACAGGGGTTGAGTCAGGTCTCTCTTTTTTTCTTCTTCAAAGCCAGGGAGCACTACAGGCAAAGAGACTGTCTCTGATGTGCTTTCAGTACTCCTTCATCTTTCCCCAGGCTGGGGAAGCAGAGGGATGAGCAGCCAAGCCTGGAGGGACAGTTAGAAAGCAGTGAATGGAGCACAGACATTTGAAACAAGAGCGGTGGGCTAAAAAATGGTACAAGGATGTAGACTGAGAGTAAAAAAGCTACATGAACTAAAGTCATAAGGGATCAGGTTAGGACAGGGGCTGGAAGTGGCGATACCACAAAGCTCTCCTAAGTCCTGGGCAACCCTGGAGGTCACAGTATGCTGCTGCTGTGAAACCCTGATGATGAAACACTGAAAAGATTCTGATCTAGTAAACTCCGTGCAGCTTGTAATTACAATAGCTTTCACTCACGCTGTTAGCTCAAGTGGAAGGAATCTGTGCTGTTGTTCTGCTACTTGATTATTGGGACTTCTAGGACAGGAGGGTTGTTTCTGTTTCATTTTTGTAATGTTTAACTCTTGAAAACTACAAAATTCTCCATTAAACTAATGCAGTAGTTTAGTGACTTCATAACTACATGAAGTCAAATGTTCCAAAATGAAATGCAAAAACAGAGTTCTCCCAATGCCCTTAATGTGGCCCTTTTGCTTTATGACATAGCCTTTATTTGTATGGTTGTGTACCTTTTTCTTTCCCTACATGATTCCTGCTTCATTTGGTGCGCATGATGAGCCTGCTTTGGCTATGAATCAAGGTTTTTTTAGGGAAGGAGACTACTGTCTATTTAGGACTTTCATTTCGCTCTTGGAAAATCTGTGGACTTGGGAGAAACACCAGAGCTGTGCACATACATTGAAACATAAAGAAAGGCACATTTTTTTTTAGTGTTCTTTAGCCCATAGAGTGAAGTCATGGTAGACTCTGAGGAAAAAAAAAAGAAATGAACAGGGAACAAATAGGTGTTTACAGTCAAAAACTCAACACAAAGGACTCAGAGGTACATGGCAAACAAAGAACCCCAGAAAAACGTGCATCATCCAAAAAGGAATCACAGAAGCCAACAAACACTTCTCAAATAGTGGTGGCGTTGCTGGTACACAGCCTTTTGTGTCAATACCAAACTACTTCATGATTTACCAATATGCCAGCATGCCTAGTGGAACTGTAATCCATGGCACAACGATGAGGCAAATGTGGGAGTAGCTATAGCAGCTTGGGCATTGCCAAGCAGCAAATGGCGTGAGCTGCCCCAGGGCAGGGGTACATCCTGCTTGAATTTCAAGGGCTTGCTAGTTACCAGTTAGCATCTGAATGATACACATTAATATTCCAATGGTATGCACTGTTTAAGTAACTGTAATACTACCAAAGGCTTACCATAGGTGTACCTGAGGCTATGTAGGCATACACATTAGTGTAGGCTCATGCACAGACTTCAGCATCCCTTACCCAGGTACAGCAATTTTTAAGCTTTTGTTTTGTTGTTGAAAACCTAGGTACAAAACTTGATTTCATCGTCTTTACAGATAGCCATATCCTGATAAGACCTAGTGTGCATTAACAATGTGTATATAGGAGCCAACAGAGTTAGCGTATAAGTAGTATAGTGTTAATACTAGAAAAGACAGTGATCCTCTCAAAAAGAGAGAGAAAAAAAAACCACCTATTAAGATCTTGTCTCTCTGGCTGAAGTAGAAGACACCTAGATAGTGACTAATTCAGTCTGACTGAATCCAGTGATGTATGTTTTAATCACCTATGTAGAGTATCAGACCATTTATGGCTTATTCTGCTTAGCTGTACTTGCATAAAACATATGCTCATTAGCAAAGATTTCTGGTGTCCTTGCCAGTGTCCTTCATGGTTGTCTTGATCCCATATAACAACTCTTGTAACAGTGTGTGCTTGACCCACTCCAATACTGAGATAAAATATCTGCTAAATCAACTTCACTGGTTCATCTTTAGCATTTTAGCTTAAAACTGAGGTGACCTAAAAGTTGGTTACAATAGTTGGTGGGTAGCAGCTTGATAAAATGTAGGTCAATGACAGTCCCATGTTCCCATACACAGATTTTTTTCTAAATTAAGCCCATGGCTCTTAGGCAGCCACAAAATGTTAGTAGAGCTAAGCAAAATATTTAATCATCAAGATTACTGTATGTGAAATCAGTAAGGCAAAGTCTTCTTCTGTTTTCATGTTGAAATGCTAGCTTGCTTTTTTAATCTTTTTTTCTTAAGTTATAAACACCTTAGATTTCCCTAACATTTATGTGGTAATAGATTTCGTTATGCTATCTAGAAAATATTGCATAGAACAATCTCTAAAGAGACTGACAGCATGTGTTGACAAGATATCATCATCAGTAAAATGCCAAAGTTCCTGAAGGCAGGCTTAATCTTTCTCCCTTATAATTCAGTGTTCCCCTGTTCAGTTCAGGCTAATTCCAAGTACCACGAAGGTTATTTAAAACTAAATGCATTAAATAAATTGTGAGGCAATCTCACAAGCTCATATTTGTTGTTATCAAACAAAACTTTACTCAGAACTGGCAACATTTGTCCAATAGGACTTGAGCGCATCTGTGGGGGTTACACAGCCGCAAAGGATAAAAATATTTTTTGCCTCGTTCCTGATCCCTTGAACTCTCTGCAGGCATTACTTTCACGGAAAATTGTCAACCTGCCCGGCTGGCCACGGGGGAGAGCTGTGCGTGACATGCAGTGAAGGATTTAGCCCAGAATGAAGGTTGAGGCGAGCACCCAGCTGGTCCATTTAGACAGTGCAACATCCTAAATCCTCGCTTAAGGGAGCTGCCAATGAATACGCTGCTGGCATGTGTTCCCGGTCCATGTAACAGGGAAGGAGAGTTTGCAGGCAGCTGCCTGACCCTTCAGCCTTGTCAGTGTGAATAAAATACACAGCGGTGGGCCTTCTGCGCTGTCAGCGGTGGAAAGAGCCATTATGGGCTGCATGTCACGACTGCATTAGCATTGCATGAACGCCAAATGGAAAACCTTCACAGACTGGGGGTGCACAAAAGGGCAGATTTAAGATGGCTCTAAATGACCTGATCTGAGGTTTGAAATCCCACTTAAAGTTGCACTGACGTAATCTCATGTTTAATATAAATTTACATGAATGAGATTATTATTTCCAGGAATTTTAAGTAGAAAATTGATTAAATCTGTATTTAAAGAATGGACTAACGTCTTTAAGAAATACAAAAAATAACAGCTGTCATGAGGCCATGATGGGATTTGCTTCCCAAAGGGCAAGACCTTGAGCATGTTTGGTATTCATCTCTTATAAAGTCCATATCTGAAGCAAAGTACAATCTTTACTTTTTCTGGGTAAGACTAACACAGATCCTTCAGGGAAACTTCAAGCTGATTAAAATTTTCTTAGTGTTTTCAGTAATGCAACATTGTCTTTTACGAACTAGGCAAAGACAAAGCCAATACAATCTGTTGTTTCAGCTATTTGTTTTACTTCTCAATTATGTTCAGATAAAACAGTTCAAATTGAAAATCAGCAACATTAACTACATGAAGTGGGGATTGCTTCTGAAAGAAAAAGCAGGAAATGCAAAAACCTCTTTCTTTTTAGGTCAACTAGAATTTCAGTGTGTGTGAATATGCAATTCACTTTCACCTGCTCTCTTTGATGTACTGTACCTCACTGTGTAATTTTATCAGAGAGCCTGGGAAGATTCGATTTTATGACAAGCGAAAGAAATGTGCAAATGGTAATCATGAAGCGATTAGAGTAATGCAGTACATGTTCAGCCTATACATTCAGATTTGGATTTTTTTAATCTCTATTTTTGTTTTGTGAGTGGTCATGTGAGTGGCCTAGATTCTGCTTTAGAATATATACTTTTAAAGCCCTAATTGGTCTTATCCATCCCTAAGGAATCTGAAGCCTCCTAAATAATAAAAGATTTCAAATTTCTCCGAATGTATTTTCAAAAGTGAAATACAGTATCTCTCCATGTTAGGAATAACCCCGTACTTCTAGACTTTCATTCACCATCCTGAACAACGGTCTTTCACCACCCTAATATCTTAAATGGCTTAATGCTCTTCTAAGAATGCTTAAATGGGATTGTGAAGCTTTCATTCACACTCAGGGGACACTATTATTCTTCCTTCATAATTCCTTTCTCGGTGTTTGGCTGAAGGTCAGCTTAAGGATTTCTCAAAGCCTTATCTTCATTTCTAAATTTATTTACTTACTTATCTTCATAGGATGTTAAAGCATTCCAAGAGCATTGCGAAGCATGTTGGATGCAGTTTTGCCTGCAAAAGCTCAGAATTTAAGGGCTTAAATCAGTTTGCATACAACTACTCAGTATACTTTGATTTCAAGGAGCAACTAGAGTTATTCATGCGAGTAGGCATCAGCAGAATTTGTCCATGCAGCACAGTAAATGAGTTCATGGGAGGAAGGATTTGGTTTATAAAATTTGAGTGAACATGTCTTTGCTTAATATTATATGAAGAGTGTCTGACTGCCCAACCACAGTTGCATTATGCGATGTGGAAGCAGGTAGTAATATGGGGAAAGTACTAATGCCCTCTTACAGTGCTCCTCTGGTAAATCAACAGCTGAACATCCCTTCCTATCTGGATATATAAAAGTGAGTAGGGACAGGAATGAACTCCTCCATCTGCCCTCGGAGCTGGGGAAATACAAACCACCTCACTGCTCCACTGAGTTTTATTTGTTATCATTCTTAATTATTATTCCTGTTAGAATTAGAAGGGATTTGAAGAGGAGAAGGTGTTCCCTGGTGAACAGGGAACAAATGACCTAGGTGTCACTTCACAAGCAGTTACTGAGTGCAGCTTGCAGCATTTATGTAACTTCAGATTTAATTGTGCAGCTAATTAATTGCTTAATGACAACAGAGGCTATTTAATATCCTGCTTGAATAGCAGTGCCCTGTGCAATGAGCACTGAAAGAAAGAAAATCAGCAGCAATGCAGTACAATTTGAATACCTTCACAAGAAAAAAAACTTTTACTCAGAAATGTGTACCCTTGCAGACACAAGTCTCTATAACCATGGGCTTTTCCTTCTTCAGGCTTGCTTTGGTAAACCAGAAAACTTTTGCCTGCCTACAAAATGCTGCATTCAGTGGTATTTGGCAGCCCATGCTAATAACAATATTCAGCAACCACTGTCAGTTTCTCATTGCTTCCTTCCGTTCCCATCTTAGTTTTTGAATCTCCTTTCTAAACTGCTTTTTGCAGTGTAACATCTTGAAATGCCCTTTTTATTGTGGTTTATAGGTGTTAAATACAGAAGGACTGTGGTCCACCATAAGAACTCCAAGGTCCTAATATGAGTGATATGAATAAGCCCAAGACAGATACCATACCCATTATAATTAAATATATAGTTTCACTCAAATTACAGAGAAATACTTTGAAAATTAGAATAGACCAGGTTATCTTTTATCTGTCAAGCACCAGAATGTATCTACACCTCTGAAAGATTACTTTTGCCGGAGGCTTAGGAAATCTTTGCCAAACTTGTGACAAGATTTAAATATGGCTTGCTTTAAGTATGCTTTGTTTCATCAGGTCCTAATTTAGACCTCCGGAAAGCCTGCTTTGTGCAAGTCTTCGTTCTGAGCCGGTTTCAGAACTTGCCGAAGTACTGGGTGAAGAACAGCACCGCAGAGTTCTGTGTCTTTCCAGTGAGATGAGAAGGCTTGGCGATATTTTACGTGAGTTGTAGCCCAGACAGCTGATAACCTGAGGCAAAAAGAGTGAGCACAAACTTGAAAGATGCAGTCATCAGGGATGGAATAGAGGCATTGCTGTGTAAAGCTCATTCTATTACAATCAGAAACCTGTATCCATGCAGTAAAAGTGAAGAATGAAAAGCAAAACTCAGGATTAAAGATGTTGCTGACGTGTGTCATGCATGAAGGAGTGGTCCACCAGAAGGAGAAAACCTGAAGAAATCATTGCACTAAAATCACAAAATAATCACTGAAATCACTAAAAAGCGCAAGAAATAAGAAAGATGTGTAAAATTAAACACAATAATGCCTTTTTTTTAGATATTAATTTACCCAGCAATCTTACTTATCTTACTTCTTTGCAGTATCAGGAAATCTGGACATCTATTTTAATGTTTTGAGTTTTTTGCTAAGTACATTAGTTCAGGCAAAGTGATTCAGCTAAATATACGACATCCAGATTTCCTAAAACCTATTTCTTGGCACTGAGGTTTTCTCAGTGTTAACAAGTCCATGTGAAAGAGCCATCATTTAGATTCCTACTGTTTCTTGACAGAAGGAATGTCTACTGCAAAATATGTTTTAATTATAGCAGTATTTCAGATTGCTTTTATAACTCCAGGGGTTTAAACAATTGTTTAGCCTGGAGAAGAGAAGACTGGGAGGGGATTTTATCAATGTCTACGAATACCTTAAGGGGCGGTGTCAAGAGGATGGGACCAAACACTTTTCAGTAGTGCCCAGCAACAGGACAAGAGGCAAAGGGCACAAACTGAACTACAGCCAGTTCCACCTGAATGTGAGGAGGAATATCTTCACTGTGAGAGTGACAAAGCGCTGGAACAGGCTGCGCAGAGAGAGGTTGCGGAGTCTCCTTCTCTGGAGATATTCAAGGCCTGCCTGGATGCAACCCTGTCTAACATGCTCTAGGTGACCCCACTGAGCAGGGAGGTTGGACTAGATGATCTCCAGAGGTCCCTTCCAACCTCAGCCATTCTATGATTCTGTTTAGTGATCTTTTAGTTCAACAGCATTGACCATCATACAGAGTCTTCCTGATGAATAGGCAAAATACAAGATTTTAGTAGAAGACTGACCAACATAGAAAGACTTCCCCATGACCAGTAAAGTTCTTGATGCTTTATTATGTGAGAGTTCATATCTTGGGTAGGATTTATGAGCAAATAGAAGTTAGTCATCTAAGCCTGAGCAGTCAACCTTAAGTTCGCCTTATAATAAGGGAAAAGAAAGAGGCTCTCTGATCTTGATCAAAGGCAGGCATATGTGTTCATATGATCTGTCCCCTTGAAACATCTATTTATTTCTAATGGGAACTTTGCCTCACTGGGTCAAGTTTAAATGGGTTACTTTCGATATTTAAAGCTGGGTGAGATAAACCCAACCACTTGTCTCTTTATCTGATCTTAATTGCTCCTTTTTGTGTGCCTTTTGAAACCTCTTCAGAAGTGTCAACATAAATGTCCTGTAATCTAGTTCAATTGTGTCCCCCCTTTACCCCAGGGTTGAGGGTTATCCCCTACTTTGACTTTAATATGATCGGTATTTCTTCTGTGTTCCAACACTGTTTCTAATAATACGTACCCCTTTCTTCAGTAACTCCTGTTAATTTTATTAGTTGTAGCATGCTGTATTGGTTCAGCTGTAGGCTGAACAGCCCTAGCAAAATATGAAAAATCTAAAACTTCATCTGTGACCAGGGCTAAACTTTCTGGTGCTTCACACTCTTCCTTTGCAGTTTCATAGCTCATCACATTTATCCTGAAGGATTCGCAGTCCTCTTTCTTCCCTCATCAAAAGGATATTTTCTTGCTAAGGAATGGAAAGAAAACTTTTCTCGACTATCATCAGGACAATATATAGACTGTCCCACTTCTACCCAAGGAATCCCAGTAAAAGTCTGTTTTACTCCTTGTAACTCTTTTACAGCATTTATTTCATTACTTTTTGGCCCAGATGGCAGCTGTAACGTAGGAACTGTGTTCAGGAGAAGGAGTTCAGCCAAACCGTTCATTCCTATTCCATTTGGTACCTTTCCTTCCCTCCTGGCTTCCCTTCCTCCTTCCCTCCTCCATTCTTTCTTCCCACTTTCCCTTCTTTCCCAGGCTTTTTAATCTGCCAAATAATTTTTAACAGATGTTTTCTATATAATCACCTAACTTCTCATTCCACTACTTTTCCTTTATACTGTCCCTGTTTCTCCCAGTGGACTGCATTATCAGTACTACTCATGCACTAATCTCAAATACAAAGCTAGTCACTGTAAGTTAGATTTGTTTTAATGTATATCTAGCATTTTTTCAAAACTCCATTCAAGGTCAAGGCTCAGTCCCAACTCACTGAAGTTAATGGCGCATCTGTCCCTGTGCCATTTTTGAGACTTGCTTTTGAGACTTCTATTATATAAGACTCACAGTAGGTTCATCTGAAACTTTTAACCTGAAAGGCAGGAAGTTATTGGAAAACAAGCTCTTGTTTTGCAGTCCCTAGTGGATAACACCCACTTGGATGAACTTGCCATCTGTTGTTTTATTGGATTGTATCAGAATATGTGAAATAAACTGGAAGAGAGAGAGGCAAAATGACAGCCAGATGCAAGCAGAAAATAATGTTTGGAAATTTACTATTGAGGTTCTACAACGAGAAGGATCTACAAAGTTGTATGTTAGGTTTGGAAAAGCCCAGGTGCAGCAAAAAATGTAATTGTACCAATCGCGAAAGAGTAGCTGCCGCCCTGGTAGACAGCTCCCTGGCTACCACAGATCCAGTGTCATGGTTCTTTATTGCTTTTTCTCATAGTTTACTTCTATAAATGAGCTAAATGCTGGCAGCAGGGAGTGAGACCAGACTCATCCTTTAGACGAAGGACAAGAAGGGAAAATTAGTAAAGCAGTTGTTAAGAGTAAAAAACATGTGGCCTTAAAAATGGAACGAAAACTGTTATTCCCATTAACACTTCCATTCTGCAGCTGGATTCTTCTGAGCTGTGATGAAAAGGATAGGATTAGAGACCTTCTGGGCAAGCTTGACATCCACAAATCCATGGGCCCAGATGGGATGAACGCATGGGTACTGAAGGAGCTGGTGGATGTTATTGCTAGGCCACTCTCCACCATCTTTGAAAGGTCGTGGAGAACAGGAAAAGTGCCTGAGGGCTGGAAGAAAGCTAATGTAACTCCAGTCTTCAAGAAGGGCAAGAAGGAGGACCCAGGCAACTACAGGCCAGTCAGCCTCACCTCCATCCCTGGAAAGGTGATGGAACAGCTCCTTCTGGACGTCATCTCCAGGCATATGGAGGAAAAGAAGGTGATCAGGAGTAGCCAGCATGGATTCACCAGGGGAAATCCTGCTTAACCAACCTGATAGCCTTCTAGGATGGAATGACTGGCTGGGTAGATGAGGGGAGAGCAGTGGACGTTGTGTACCTTGACTTCACCAAGGCTTTTGACATTTTCTCCCATAACATCCTCCTAGAGAAGCTCAGGAAGTGTGGGTTAGATGAGTGGACAGTGAGGTGGATTGAGAAGTGGCTGAAAGGCAGAGCTTAGAGGCTCGTCATCAGTGGTACAGAGTCTAGTTGGAGATTGGTAGCTAGTGAAGTTCTCCAGATCTCAGTACTGAGTCCAACTTGTTCAACTTATTCATCAGTGACCTGGATGAAGGGACAGAGTGCCTCCTCAGCACATTTGCTGGTGATACAAAACTGAGAGGAGTAGCTGATTCACCAGAGGGCTGTGCTGCCATTGAGAGAGACCTGGAGAGGATGGAGAGCTGGGTGGAGAGGAATCTCCTGAGGTTCAACAAGGGTTAGTGCAGGGTCCTGCACCTAGGGAGGAATAACTCCATGCACCAGGACACATTGGGGGCTGACCTGATGGAGAGCAGCTCTGCAGAGAATGACCTGGGAGTGCTGGTGGGCAACAAGCTAACTATGAGCCAGCAATGTGCCCTTGTGGCCAGGAAGGCCAATGGTCTCCTGGGGTGTATTAGGAAGTGTTGCCAGCAGGTCGAGGGAGGTGATCCTGCCCCTGTCCTAAGCCCTGCTGAGGCCTCATCTCGAGTGCTGTGTCCAGTTCTGGGCTCCCCAGCACAAGAGAGACGTGGAGCTACTGGAGAGAGTCCAGTGTAGGGCTACGAGAATGATCAGAGGGCTGGAGCACCTGCCCTATGAGGAACGACTGCGAGAGCTGGGCCTCTTCAGCCTGGGGAGGAGAAGACTGAGGGGGGATCTTATCAATGTGTACAAGTACCTGAAGGGAGGGTGTCAAGGGGACGGGGACAAACTCTTTTCAGTTGTCCCATGTGACAGGACAAGAGGCAATGGGCAGAAATTGAAGCACAGGAAGTTCCGCCTGCACGTGAGGGGGAATTTCTTCCCTGTGAGAGTGACGGAGCACTGGGACAGGCTGCACAGAGAGGTTGTGGAGTCTCCTTCTCTGGAGATCTTGAAGGCCCGCCTGGATGCAACCCTGTCTACCATGCTCTAGGTGACCCTGCTGAGCAGGGAGGTTGGCCTAGATGATCTCCAGAGGTCCCTTCCAACCTTACTGATTCTATGATTCTATGAAAAATCAGCCTGTATTTATAACCCATTTCTAGTTACAAGACAAAAATTAAGGTATAGGGTAATAATCAGAAAGCTACATTAGCTTTCTTCCAGCCCTCAGGCACCTTTCCTGTTCTCCACGACCTTTCAAAGATGGTGGAGAGTGGCATAGCAATAACATCGAGCAGCTTTCTCAATACTTATGAGTGCATCCAGGCCCATCGATCTGTGGGTGTCAGGTTTGCCTAAATGATCTCTAACCTGATCCTTATTGACCAAGACTTCTCCAGTCTTGATTTCTCCAGACTTTCTGTCCCATCTCCAGGCTGCAGGATTCTTTAGGGCTGCTCTCAACAGTAAAGACTGAAGAAAAGAAGGCATTTAGTAACTCTGCCTTCTCTGTATCCTTCATTACCAGAGCGCTCACCCCACTCAGCAGTGGGTGCACATTTTCCCAAGTCTTCCTTTTGCTACTGATGTATTTGAAGAATCCCTCTTGCTGTCCTTGATTGACATCCCTTGCCAGATTTAATTCCAAATGCACCTTAGCCCTCCTCATTGCATCCCTGCATACTCTGACAGCATTCTTATATTCCTCCCAAGTAGCCTGTCCCCTCTTCCACATTCTGTGTGCTTTCTTTTTCTGTCTGAGTTTTGCCAGGAGCTCCTTGCTTACCTGTGCAGGTCTCCTGCCCCCTTTGCTTGACTTCTTACTCGTAGGGACGCACCGCTCTAGAGCTTGGAGGAAGTGATGCTTGGATACTAGCCAGCTCTCCTGGACCCCTCTTCCTTCTAGGGCCCTAACCCATGGGATTCCCCCAAGTAGGTCCCCAAAGAGGCCAAAGTCTGCTCTCATGAAGTCCAGGACTGTGATCCTACTTATTACCCTGCTTCCTCCACACAGGATCCTGAACTTTATCATCTAATGGCACCACAGCCAATGTTGCCCCCAGCCTTCACATCTCCAACCAGTCCTTCTTTGTTTGCTAGTACAATGTCCAGCAGGACACCTCTGCTTGTTGACTCCTCCACGACTTGTGTCAAAAAGTTATCATCAGTGCTCTGCAGGAACCTCCTGGAGTTTTGTGCCTAGCTGTGTTGTCCTTCCAGCAAATATCAGGGTGGCTGAAGTCCCCCATGAGACCAGGGCCTGTGATCCTGAGGCTGCCTCCAGCTGTCTGTAGAAGGCCTCATTGACTTCCTCTTCCTGATCAGGTGGCCTGTAGCCCGCAACAGTGTCACCCATGTTGGCCTGCCCTTTAATCCTTACCCGTAAGCTCTCAGCTCGCTCTTCATCCACCCTTAGGCAGAGGTTGATACGGTCCAGTTGCTCTCATATGAAGAGCAACTCCACCACCTCACCTTCCTGGCCTGTCTTTCCTACAAACCACATAGCCATCCATGGCAGTGTTCCAGTCATGTGAGCTATCCCACCACGTCTCTGAAATTGCAATGAGATCATGGTCGTGTGACTGCACACAGATCTCCAGTTCCTCCTGTTTATTCCCCATGCTGAGTGCATTGGTGTACAGGCATTTCAGAGAGGTAACCGAGCACAGAGGTTTCCCTAATATATCCTGAAGTATAATTATCGTTCTTTTCCTCCTTTCTGCTGTGAATTAAGACATATGTGCAATATGTAAAGAAGTTGCAAACATCCTATGCAATATTATTGTACAAAATTCTAAACTGATGTACCATACATAAAATACATTTACTGAAGATGTTTTCAGAATTTTTTAATAACAAATGTTTTGTCAGGATGTTATATCATGTACAGGGTGAGAAAAACTAACACTGAGTTAGTTCAGCTGCTATCTTCTGAATTTAAGCAAATGTTTAATATACTAGTAGTATTTGTTGCTGTTTTAAGGTGTTAGATATGTGTGTAAATAATATTTAAATCTGATTCTCTTAAGCTGAGATGGCTTTACAGGCATTTCCTGAAAAAGAAGAATATAATTCCTCTATTTTATTAATATTTGACAATAATGGTAGCAACAGATCACTGATTTGTAAGACAGATTTCAAAGAAAGGTTGAAATCCTGTGCTGTGGTATCCCACATAAATTCATTTACTGACCAACAAATGCATAATAAATTGCATTTAAAAATAAAAACAGGAAAAAAGTCCTATTTCAGAAGTAGAATTAAGTTATTTTTAAAAGGAGATGGGATCCTCAAATCTGTGGAGGAGCTCACAAATGAAAATGCTGTGTACATATGCACTGAACTTTCCTCAGCTTCAGAGCTGGGGACCAGCAGAAGAAGTAAATTCCCTGCACTGGGCTCCTCAAAGCAGTGAATTTTTCCATCAATGCATAGTTGCAAACAAAACCAAGAAAAAGTTGCTAACTAATCTTCACAAAACTTCCTCTGAGATACTGCAAGCCTTTAAAACACTTCATGTTAGTACCAACAATTTCAATTGCGATCTATATTCTGCACAAAGACAAGGGAAAGTCTGAGCTCAAAAAACTCCTATCTTTGCTTAATATTACTCAGCATGAACATCTTAAGTCTCTGAAGTTTCAGTACACGAAGTCAGATTTGTGCATAAATCTTCACAGAATAATCCTGAGTCTCAGACAAAGATGTCTGACCATGTCTGAGAGGACACCCATTAAAATAACTGGATTAATAGTATTAACAGGTACATAACCAGTATTTTCAGCAACATCCTCCACTTTTTTGTCAGAGGTATTATGTAGTGCAGTTTTCTTCCTCACTCAGGACACAAGGAGTTCTTTTTGCATCAACTCCAACTGAAACACAACATCATAAAAACCCCTCAACCCTTCCACCCCCCAAAAAACACTAAAAGCATATTGCAGGAGTCTTTTGATCAAAAGAATAAGTAAAAGGTTAAAAAATATGCATTGCAGTAAAAAAGCTCAGTGAGTTCAATCCGCTTAGCTTACCTAGGCAAAAGTTTGATTTAGCTTGATTGCAATTTCTGTGGCACGGAGCAGCCGGGTGATTATGGAGGAGTCTCCCCTCCAGCAGACAAAGGTGTAAGAAACACCAGTGATCGGGAATTAAAGCTAAGTTAGTTAGACGGTGGAACAATTTATAAAGTGCAGTTATGGATCATTTTGGAGCCTTTGGGTCATTTTTGTGACTCTTGACTAAACACTTTCAATTTTCTCCTCATCTGTCAGTGTTAAGACTATATTGTAGGGATGGTTGCATCAACGTCAGAGATGGGCTAATTTCCTACTCAGCTTCCTATTATACAGTAAAGATTGAGGTCACCTTTTCTAACAGCAACAGGCTGAGAGCATACATTCATCTGTGTAGTTTCCATGACCTCAGATGTTTCCTTTTGTTCTTCAAAGTACTGTTTGGTATGTGGCTGCCCTAAAACTTGCACAGGTATCTTATCAAACGATTGAGAGGGCTCTGTGACCTCCATTCAGCATTATTTGCCATTCCTTCAAACTTGGTGTCATCAGGAAATATATAGAATATAGTCTGTGTGTTTGCTTTGGAATTACTGATGACTGCATGGTACTTTAGAATAAGAATAAATCCCTTTAGCACCTAATAAATCAACTCCCCAAGGACAACATGTCATCTTTCAATTAGCGGATTAGCGGATTATCATCTTAATTTTTGATTGTTCTAAATCCTCAGTTGCGTTGCCAAAAAGTACCAAAGCCTTACAAGATATACATGCATATCTACACTGTCCATACAAGCTTTTATTTTTAAAGCTCCATCCCATACAGCTTGTATGCGTTGTCATGTTTCGTATTATAGACTCAGTATTACCATGTGAGAGTGTAAGAGTCTTGGACTCATACTGACCCGATTCCACTTCCCAGGCTCATGCCCCGCTGGTGAAAGACTTTCTCAGGTGCAAGGTTAAAAGCAATGTTCTCATAGAGTTTGTTAAAAGATAATACAAACAAACAAACAAACAAGCAATATCCAGATTTTGTTGATTGGAGGGAAAGCAGAATGCATTCTTAATTTATGTAGATTTCATAATATTCAAGTTAAAAATTTAATATACATGCATTCATCCTATTTGAATAATACAGTCACTATTACAAGGTGGAAAAAAGGAAGAGGCCTAGTCCAGTGCTATCAAGTAGCTTTCCAGTATTAAAAGTACTGTGTACAATAGTCAGGTGGGCCCCAGATAAACGACCTAAACCTTTTGGAGTTTAAGGCTTCCCTAGTGCCAGAAGAGGATAATATTTACATATTTTATTTCATTTTTGTAATTGTTTAAAAATACTTCCTTATTTTTTCCTACTCTGTGGAGAATCTGGCATTTTCTGTACGACTCAGTGGGAAAGGCTCTGAAATACGCTGGTCACCTTTTCTCTCACTTCTTTAAATTCCACCTAACTTTATACTGTCATGGATATAGGAACCAATGGCTTACCAAGACTCAACTTTTTTTTTTTTTTTTTTTGAACTTTCTTGTGAACTGCTCAGAGTCCTAAAAATACTTCCCTGCTCAAGTTCCATGCATTCTTCTTCTTCCATTCAAATTAGCTCTTTACTTCACTTCTTTCTCAACGTATTTCCAGCATTGCATTTAAAGCCAAGGTGAAGTTGTTGATCAAGTGACCAGTGCCCATATTGCTACCTGGGTCATGTAAAGGCAAAGTACCAAAGTACCAGAAGAGCTTTTTGCCTAGTATTTTTCCCAAGTAGATTATAAAATAGTCAGTTCTGCTAAGAATCTAATTTAAGCTTCAGAATTCAGCTCCATATTAGAGCGTGAATTTGCTTTAAATTCTCATTGCTTTGATTTGCAAACACATTTATGCTTTTGGTTAATGAAATAAACTATAAAATAGAAAATTCTCTTTCTGTAACCTTTATAAAGTAAAAACTTGTAAACCACAGTACACATGTGTATTTGTATATACGCATTTTAGTGAAGAATAGTCACTGTTCTTCTGAGCTGCTTCTAATATTTGGAAATCCATTTTTTGCATCAAGGTGAAATGTGCAATCACTTTATGTGTAGACACCATACCAATGACAAGGAAGGTTTTAAAAAGCGTAGCTGAAGACGAGCAGCAATGCAAGATAATGTGAAATTATACCACCTACGTTGTACTGCTTGACATATAAAAGATATTTTCCTATCATCTAGGTGAATAATAAGTTGCAATCTCTTCCCTTCTCTCTCTCAAGAACCACAGTTGCTTGTGAGGGATATGTCAAATCTAGCAAAAAGCGAACAAAGACACAAAACTTCAGTCACGTAGCATAAATGTATCTAGACTGCTTTTATTCTTCTGATTGAAAAAAGCACTTTCTCTCCTAAAAAAGATTCTCTCTTCCAAAAGTTTTTATTCTACTGCTCTTTTTTAACTGATTATTAGACATATGCTAGACAATCTGATATAAAACATAATTTATGGATTCAGCAAGTAAGAAGTGCAGTTGTGTGAATACTTTAGCAACAGAGTTATTCAAAAAAAGAAATCGTCTACATGAACTGATAAAAAGAAACCAAACTATTCTGGGGAGCAATATAGAAGACTATTAATTCTGTTTAGTTTTATTCTTTACCAAGGTGAGACAACCTTTATTGGCAGCTAGTTGGACTGTCATTGCCCTCAGAATTGGAAAGAAATTCAAGTTTCTCTAAAAAAAAGAGAGAAAACATGCTTCAGATTAAAAGAAATACAGGGAAAATACAAATAATTTAGTATGTTAACACTGGTTCAATGCAAGAAGCTTTTTCAGATTTTTGCCAAAGAAGGGATCAAATAAGGGTTATTTTCTAACGTGAGGACTTACTCAGAGAAACAAGTGATGACACAAAATAGTTTTTGTGGAATTTCCCTTCCCAGTGAGCTAGGTAACAGCATACTGGTGTGTTGTATTAACAAATGTTATATTGTCCAGCATGTTCATGGTGAGTTTTGACAAGCTACCGTATTGTTGTTGAAAAAACATGTTACAGCCTTTCAATGGAAGGAGACACAAGTTACTCTACGTACCCACCTCCGTTTCTAGAGCCTCTACCAAGGACATTGATAAAGGTTTTCTAAAAGAATTTAGAATAGGCTGTGTTGAAATCGAGGTTGTGAAGTCTCCCTCTCTGGAGATCTTCAAGGCCCGCCTGGATGCAGCCCTGTCTAACATGCTCTAGGTGACCCCACTGAGCAGGGAGGTTGGATTAGATGATCTTCAGAGGTCCTTTCCAACCTTGCCGATTCTATGATTCTATGAAATTAGTGATGTTTATTTATTAGTTGTCAAATAACATCACATTTGACAACGTATAATAACAAGATGTGCATCTTCAGACTCTTTCTCTTTTTACTCCCTGTTCCTCCTACAACTGAGAAGGTCAGACAAGTACTTAAATTGATAGCTTAGATTTGACAGGATCTGAATGTGTCATGAAAACCACTTAACTACATCAAGCTAGCCAATGACTTTGGCCCAGAGAGGATATAAGTGCATTCTACAAGTGTGAGATTTAGCTGGCGGATTTGTTGACTTCAGATGTGGTCAGTGGACAAAAAGTGACATTTATGCATTAATAATCAGAAACAACTGAATTCTTTAGTTTTGAGAATCTGTGCACTGATGCAACAGATTGTGACTGAAAGGTTTAGCCTAGTTAGGTATGTACCTGCATTTAATCTAATTCAGTTATTATTGTGCTCAATATTTATGTTTTTATTCTGATAACCCAATTTTTAGGGTTTTTGGTGTGTTAACTTTTTTATGAAGCAACCTGATTTGGAATCTGTTCTATATGAAAGGTTACTGACTTTCAATCCTTCTCCACCTCAATGAACTTTTTTTATCCTTCAGGAAGAACATTGTGTTCAAGACGTGGCTGTGATGTACAAGAAAACCAAATGGATGCATGTTAGGCAAAGAAAGAGAAAGAACACAAAACAGGCTTGAATTGCCCATTATCCATCAGAAACTTGTCTGTCATGATGTCTCTGCTGCCCTTCATGTCTCTCTCTGATTTTCTCCTGGCTTGAACAAATAAAAATGGACATAATAACTTTGTTTATAGTGTAGTTTGTAGGCTTGCTTGCCTCTACTGTATTTTAGAAATTATTTTCCTAGCTTTCTTCAAATGTAGGCACATTCTGATTTTTAGTTTATCACTCTTCAGCTCTTTTCTGCCCTTTTTGCAAAATTATTCTCTCATTTGTACTAAATTTTTCAATTAAATGTTTCCTTGAGCTTGTGGAATAGCTGTAATCTAACAGAAGTAAACAAATGAAACACTGCACCCTGAAAGACTGAGGACAAACTATTTATACTGCATTTTATGGCTGCCTAAAAATCACTACGCAATACCATAATCCATGCATGAAGAACTAATTTCAGCTTCATTGCCTTCCGTGGAGCTGCAGAAATGATATAGTTAGTCTGACAATTGTAAGAGTGTGAAAGAGCATGTCTTACATTCTCATTTATTTCTCTCTTCTTGTATCCACTTGCTTATTTGAGGTGGTAATGAATATGTAATCGGTATGGTTGAGTGAATTAGACAGGTATATGTAAAAAAGAAAACTATGCATTCTTTGCAGGTCTTTCCTTACGCAGAGGCAATGCAAGGGCATGTAGAGCACAGATCCAGCTATATAATATGAACAGACAGCATGATGACTATATAGACCCTTCTCCGCTCAGCTTCCACCTTCCCTTCCTATTACCTGGTCCTCATTAGATTCCTGTTTGCATTTTCACTCCTGTGAAATGCCATCTCCTTGCTGCTGCTACTCAGTTCCACCAGCACACATCTCCTCATTACTTCCACTTCCCTCCCTCTAACAGGTAAAGGTAGTTGAACAAGCCCATGCCTCAGCCAGGCCTCCCTCCGCCACACCAGCTCAGATGCACGGGGGGGATTGCAGGGATTCGCGATCGCTGCCAGCATGGGAGCCAAAGGAAGTGTGAAAGGAGATGCCACTCTGCTTCTGTCTCGGAGGCGCAGGGCTCAAGACGTCTGCCTTCCTGCTGCACGAACAGCTGGTCACTCTCTGTCGTCGCCGGTGTGCAGGGACAGATCTCCCCTTGCACGATCGAGCTTAGAAAAGCAGGGATGAGTGAGGTCTTGGACTTCTCCCTTATACGCTCCGCAGGAGAGCAGATAAAAAAGAGGGGAAGCTCAACGCACCCTTGAGGGAAAGTTGGCTAAGATTAGCAGCAGAGTATCCATCTTTGCTGTTTGTCCTCAATTCATTTGCTAAACGGGACTTTACCTGGGTCCATGTAGTGCCTTAATTAAAAAAAAATTCCAGTTCTTCTGCCAGCTGCAGCTCCTGCAGTTAGTGTAAGATTGATATCAGCACTAGGCAGGCTGTGCATGCTTTTACCCACTGATCTAAGAGGGAGCTGATCTTATCCGTGTAGCTGAAGATTACTAAGGCTCCACTCTGCAAAAGCAGCTCCCCAGGAAAGTGGAGGTTGCGGACGCACTTGGATAACCATTTTAGACCGTTCCACTGCAAAGGAGTCATATATGAGATGATAGTAAGGTATAAGTAAGCAAAATGTTTGATCTCCCAGTAAACAAAAAATAGAGTAAAAAAATAGAGTAAAAATATATATATCTTATAGCTTCTGCGTAGCAGAGACCAAGTGCAAAGCTGCTTGGAGAACCATTCTGCAACATTAGGTAGAACATACCAGCTCAAGGCAAAGCTGGCAGCTTTCCTCGCCTGCTCTGAGAAGCCTTCCCTCTCTCTAAGGGACTGGATTCAGGGAAGTCTGCTGGGCTTATCCTGTTCACTCTTTCGGGAAGATGTGAGTAAGGATTTCTGAACCTTTCCGAAGGCCAAACAGGCTAGTCAGAAAGATTTCAGCAACTGGAGCAGGGTGCCTGAGGGCTGCTCTGAGGTACTTTAGCCTAGCGGGGTTTTTTTGCCTTTCTGAATGGGTAACTGTATTTTTAGGAAGTTCTGCATGTCAGTAACATACTTATCTCCGGAGCTGCTGCTGGACCCAATGCAAAATGGGATATTTATGTGGCTTTTAGGAAGAACTCAAGCTGTATGAGTTACAAACTCTGTCTATACAGAGGTGATTTGGTGAAAGCAGTTAACTGCATCTTGAATACTTGGAATCATTAATCATTGCAACATTAATATCAGCATTTTGCAACATTTTGCACCCCTTTAGACATCTGTTTTAATGAGTATTTACTAAACAATGTATTTTCATCCATTTTTAAAGGATTTGGGTGGCGGGATTTTCTCTGCAGCACGGTATAGGCAGATGCCCACTTCTGGAAAAAGTGCAGACCTGGCACTTGAGTGCAAGTCTTCTCCCCGTGACCAGTGCAATAGAATTCAGTTTTCTGAAGCCAAGAGAGAAAATGCAAGGAGGATTACTCACTGCAGAGCTTGTGCATACAGGCAAGCAGCATTTCGTATTTCCCATGGGGAAGCAGCTCCAGCCACTCGTTCAGTGGTGTATGGCGCTAGCTGAGGTATAGGTCAAGTTTTCCTGCCCGGAGCAGTTGTGAGGGTGACAGTGAAGTGGAAAAGGAGCTGGTAGTGCTCTCTAGGCTTGGCTTTCATAATATTTTCCATTCCTAGGGATACTTGGGCCCTGTAGTTTGAAAGGAAGTGTTTGCAAGCACAGCAGGGGTATCTCTTAAAATACAGATACATTATCCGGTGTGCCCGACTTGTTCTGTGAATTTCTGAACGCAACAAAGAGAAGGTCTGCAGAGAGGATCATAAATGATACAGTCCAAATGGTCTGTCACCTAAGCCATATTCACACTGAATGACCTTTGGACTTTTAGCCCATAGGGATGGGAAGTAAAAGGCAATAAGTTAAGCCACTGGCAAGGGCTACTATAAACGAAGAACAAAAAGAAATATCAAGTAGCTTACCATCTGGTGAATACCAGGTTGGTATTGTAGTTGGAATAAATCAGGAGGAAAAAATACATTATCATGTAACAAGAGACTGTCTTAGACTGGACATTTACACACAGGACCATACTGAGTTTGTATTGACCACCTTGATTTTGGCATTTTCTAACTGTGTCACTGCTTGCCTTTGTAACAGCAAAATTCTTTAAAGGCAATTATTCCACTGTGTTTATGGGGAGACAGTCTGTCATTGGATACACTCAATAGGGCTTAAGGAATGTTAAAGAAAATCTTGAGGGATGCATAGGTGGTATTCCCTGGAAAGCATCCTTAAGTATTTTTTTTAGCTATGCATTTTCTTCATGTGGGATAAATATAAGCAGAAAAAACAGACAACATCTATCCAATGTACTGGATGACAGAACGAGACACTCTGAACTCTAAACCTACATGAGAAAGGGAGCTCTTGGGCCCCATAGTAGAGGAAGAAAAATGACCATCAGCCTAACAGCATGTTTTTATTAAGTGATACTTTCAGGGATCTTCAAAATGCCACTCCAAAGTGGCATTACCCAGTAATGTAAATTTTGTGCTTTGTGGACTTGATACATAGCTGTTCTAGCTACGTGATGGTTAATGGCTCTTCATAAATGCTTGAGCCTTTGTGGATTCACACTGGAAAAGTCCTGTGAATTTCAGCAGATCAGAAGATGCCACTTCCTCACTAGGAGAGTTAGCTGTTCCATGTCCTGAAGCACATTTTAAGAATCCATTCTGCTTTTTCAAAATGTGAAGTCACAGGGACAAGTTCATCTACTGCCATGAAGATCAGTGGGGCTATTCCAGATTTCCAATACAGAGACTGAGCTCACTATCTGTCCAGACTTCTTTAAGTCCTTGTTTCCCATGTCACCTACATTGTAGATTTTGATATTTTGATATTGTAATTCCAGAACATTCAAAGTATTTGTCCTTAGAAATCAGACAACCACAACTGTGTTTTCATTCCGATATTGTACTGGGGAAAACTGCACTGATACATTGCTTTTTTTTACAGAATATGCTCTCCCAACCTACTTTCAAAGTGCATCTGCGTCACTGGTCACTGTGCCTCCTTCCAGCCTTAAAAATAATATAAATCTTGTAGGCCAACCACCAACTGATTGGTCTTTATGGTTTCTAAAATTGTCCAGCCAGTTGACAAAGCAGTTACTCATTCTGGTAGACCATTCATTTATACTGACTACAACTGTGCTTAAAATTAATTGGCCTGTTTTGCTCACCCGGCACTCTCCCAAAACCAGAGGACTGAATGTAGGTCAGAAGTGTGGGAAGTTACACTTTTCCAAAGAATGGACTACATCTAAAGAGACAAAACCAGATTTCGAAACAGCAAGTTCAGAGTAATCCATCCATACCTCTGGCTATTTTCCTAAAAGTGTTCTTGTTTTGGCAGGAGGTAGAGATTTCGTTTGATTGTTTTTTTCTTTTCAGGAACCATTGGCAATTTCAAAGGCAGCACAGGGTCTGGCATACTAGCGTTTGTGGTTGGAGAGCAGGCACAATGAGATTATTCTTTGGTGTCACTGTTTTAACTCCAGCAAGTCCAGCTTGGCTCTCAAGCTGTGATTTGACAAGATAGTGAAGGACCTTTAGCATCAGATCCCAAAGCTACTGTAATCAGATGATGCAATATACTGGTACAGAGTCACTCAGGTGATTCACATTTATTCATAATTTTTAGAAGAGGGGATTTTGGCCTAGCTTATTCAATGTAGAGCAAGTATTCTCTGTCGAGGCTACTCCAGCTTCATGCTGTCTTCCTGCAGCCAGCAAAAAGTCAACATAAAATTATAAGGCCAATGTAAACACTGTACTGTGTGCTCTGGCTAAACCAACAGAAATGGAATCATATGCTCTTGCCTGATTTTGATCAAATTTGTACCGCTGCGTGATGTGCAAGCACACAGGGCTGGTGTTAAATGATCACAGAGCCTCTGTCTCAGTAGTCCACCAGAGCAATAGCTCTGTGATTAGAAAATTAAAGCAGTTTCATCTTAGTATCTGTTCTTTTCGTAGCGTTACAAAGAGCCTCATCAGTGGAAGCTGTCACATCTAATAAACAGGCAGTTTCAATCACTGCCATCCAGCATGTCATCAGGAGTGCAAGAGAGAAGTTGCAGACGAGGTGCCTCAGCTGTGGGATTCGTAATGCTCTTGTTTTCGTAGCATCCCAGAGCTGCTCCGCTGCTCCAATGGCAAGAATTATTGCTTTCGATATTTGTATACCACTATTTGCTCTAATAAAATAGATTTTTGATCTACAGAAGATGTATATTTTGCATTTGCACAGATCATGGAAATGCAGAGGATTCCCTGGTTATTACTTAGCCAGTATAGATTACACACACTGTATAAGACTACACATACATAGATTGTACAGTAGATTGTACAGCAGGTGGTTGATTATTTACTCTCATGCAGAACAAGTCTTTAGATATACCTGAAGCAGGACCAATTTGATTTAGAACCTCTTTTAAAACAACACCATCTTTTAAAAAAATTTTTTTGAAGTGCTGAAGGATTTGGTGAATACCGTAAGCCTTGGTAAGTTGCTCCAATGATTAAGTATCCTTGCTTTAAAATCTGCCTTTCTTCTAGCCCTAGTTTTAAGTTTATAGTAGTTAGGGCTTCTGATGGCTTGTATGTCAAATGAAGAATCCCCTTGACCTCCTTCCTATTTTGGGACTGCCAAGTAATCTCTCAGCTTCTCTCATTAATCAAAATAACTTCCTTGAGTGTTTAGCTACAAGGAATGTTTTCTGATCTTTCAGCTGCGTAGCAGGCTCTTCTTTGCACCCTTTCTAAGCAATAATCGTCTCCCCTGAACTGCAGACAGCAGCACCGGAGGCTGTACCACAACTGTGTTTACCTCAACACCAACACAGAGGCAGCATAACTCACTTAGCAGTACCAGAAATTCTTCTGTTCATAAATCCAATTCTGCTCATAAATCCAATTTACGATTTTGATTCTGACTAGTAGTTCTTGCACAGCTGATTATTCGCCATGACCCTGAAGTCCTTTTCCAAATCATGGCATCCCCTAAAGAACCCCTCATAAAGACAAGTGCTTCCTTGAAGCTTTGCATTTGGCTCTTTAAAATATATTTACTTAGGTTCACCTGCCAACCAATCCAAATAATTTCTTTCAGTGATTTGCCCTTTTCACGTTTTATCTTTCCTTCAGTCTTCATGACATCTGCAAATATCATAAGCTAAAGGCTGCCTGTCTCTGGCTCCTTCGCTGCTTGTTCCCATGGGATTTGGCCATTTTCATCTTCGAATCTGATGCCTAATATATCCAGTTGACCAGGAATTCCTCAGTCTCTTTAAGATTCATCATATCAGTACTTTTCCTTTCAAAACACAAATTTGTCCTTCTGACATAGCTTCACCTCCAGTTCACACATGCAAATCCCCTTCTGGGTTTCACAGATCTCACACAGGAGCAAAAGTTAGTTGCAAATGGTACCGCTCTTCCTACACAGTGTGAATGTAGAAATATATAAAGAAAAAAGCATCTCCAAACTTTGTTGTTAATTTGCATTTTTCTTACTTCTCTTCACCTGTTCAAAAATGTATTTGCTAATCGCTAATGCCCTTCTCCAACCTCACTGGCAAGAGACGCATTAACTTCTCAGATACTTCACAAGCTCTGGCTTCCTACTGGGAGGCCAAACCCACTTTCTCCAATGTCCTGTGACCTCCAGGCACAGGATGGGCAGAATTCACGCAATCAGCATCCTTCCTATCCCATGCAGGGATGAGACTTTTCCATTATTTGAATAAAAATCTGATATATCTTTGCTTTAACTCCATGTATCAGTGGAAGTTAATGCCCTCCCCCAGCTTGCCCTGTGCTATCCAATATTTATTTCACTCAATTATAACTTCCACCAGACAATTAACAACTAACAGATACTTAAAAAGAGATTGTAAACATCAATAATAAGCATAGGGATGACAGAACTCTCTCAGAAATTAACCCATCCCACTGGCTTTTCTTCCTCAAATGTGTTGGGAGCACTACAAATATCACCACCACGAGGATGAAATGATGGTGCCAATTCTCAAAGTGCAAATCATATGGAAATGCAAAAGCTGGGATGGAGATGAAGATATTTTTACTATTTTCTTAGAAATTTATTGGTCCTAAAATACTGTGGAGCAGAGAGAAGTTTAAATGCCTAGTATGCTTAACAATATCAAAAGTATAACTGAATAGATCTTCAGCAACAGAGTAAAATATTTTTTCCCTAAAACCAAACAATATTCACATGTGCCTTCCATGGTAAATGAAAAGATGACCGTCAACTTCAGAACGTATTATTATCATTTTTAATACTCTTCTGTATTTCAGCTTTATTAATCTAAAATACACAGAAATGTCTCCTTTTATTTACTTTTCCATTTATCTAAACTAGACTTGTCTATGTCTAGCCACTTTTAATTTGGAGCTCTCACATACTCTACAGCGGCTTTGCGGTTTCACACTGTTTCTTTAAAATTAAAATGCCAATGAAGGAACTTATACAAGGTTAAAGTAGCAAGAATATATTTTCTTTCCTAATAAGTCATGTGACATCCTCCTTTTATTAAAAAGTAAAAATAGCTATGCGGGCCATCCGATGGGATCCCTTGGATGTAATGTGGTAACGCTATTAGAACAATGGCAGAATTTCAGCTCCACACTAAGGAAGTTAATACAATCTGCAAAGAACTTTGTGGAGCAATTTGCCCTGGAGGTAATTGAATTTAAATCAATGGAGTTATAGTAAGAATTAATTTAATCTTGTTATTCTTGTCTCAATCACTAAAAGCATCAGTTTTACTTTATTTGAGTTGAGTTACTGACTTGGTATGTTTTTTGCTACCATCAGAAAAATGTATCGCCTTAAAAAAGTAAACAGACACATCCTTCATTCTCTGCTCTATTTCTCATAGCCATCTCCCTTCCTTCCTTTCATGCTTTCTCTATATGTCAACTATTTCTCTTCTCAATTTGCTATGTTCTCCCCACCGACAGCACGTGCATAGTCGCAGCAAAAGAAATGGGACAAGCTGCATGCATAGAAGTAAACATAAAGCCTTACTGGATGGACATTGCAACCCTGAATCCTTGTGAAAACTCACTTCTTTTGCTGTGACAACAATGTTTGACTCAATATCCTCTATCTCTAAAGAAACAAGGCCATCTTACTCAGTGGATGACCATGGAGCCGCATTTATACTCCGCCACCACTTCAGGCAGATTTTATCTCTTCTTCCTCTCACTTGTGTGAGTTCTGCAAACTCTGCTGGGAGAAATATGCTCTTTTCTGTCTTCCTTGATAAGCAGTGAGATAAATTTTTTTTTTGAGGGGGGGGATTTTTTTTTTTTCATTTGAACATATACCAGAAAGACTGCAAGAAGAAAACTGACTGAATTAGAGATTTTATATATTGATTTGCTGTAACTGGAAAGCTCCCAAATACTGCGTTTAGTAGAACACATAAAAGATAAAAGGAACTACTCCACTTACTGCCAAGTTGTTGTGTGGGCTAAATTCTTTCCATTTTACAAACAAATCATTTTGCCACCTGTTTTCTCCTTTTTAAGTGTTATGAGAGACAATGTTCTTTCCCCTCTCCCCAATTTTTCTGTTACAAACCTTCAGTGTTTTATAGCTTGTTTAAATATAAAAGTTCTCCCTCTACTTCTTGTTCTGAACATTGCAGAAGTAAAACGTTTCCCGTTTAATTTATATGTGCTTTAAAAATATCAAATTAGTGACCCTTACGCTTTACTATTTGTTTCTCTTTCTTTCCCTCTTAGAATAAATGCTCGTCAAAAAGTTGCATCTGCAGAGTCTGAATGAATCCAAAGGAGCCAGTACTCAGGTCCGCGCCAGGCTGCCCACTGAACCTGCTGGCAGCCTGAGCTAAGCTGCCATGCTTTGCACTGCAGTAACCAAGGCACTTCCACAATTTTTCGTTTCCCCCCACTGATTTGTGGGGTTCTTGCTGCAAATTCAGCAGCGGGGCAGGGTGGGATGAGAAGAACGCTCCTTTAGCTATCTCTGAGTGAAATGAATGAGGGAAAACACACTTCAACCCTACCCACAGCCAATGCTGCCCCTCAGGAAGAAGTGGTTCTCCACCACCAAGACAAACAAGAGACAGTGCCATCCCGAAAAAAATTGCTAAAGGACCATAAAACTGGTGGGAGGGGAATGAAGCAGCGGGCGTATTGTCCAGCTGTAGCTTCGGTAAAACACTGCTCCCAGTTCTTTCTTCTCACTGATTTATTTCTTCCTAAAGCTCGACACTTAGGAAAAAGACAAATTTCTGCTGGCTGCATAAATAACTTTTACCTTGTGAAATCCAGAACTCTAGGGACTTGTTTAAATGCCTGCTGTCTTTGGCAGGTATGCACAGAAGCGGCTCTTCAAGCAACAAGAGGAATAGTAATGAAGGGAAAATGCACATGGTGGAGAAAGCCTGTGGGCAAGAATGGTAGGCGACAGACATTTTTCCAGGTGTCCTGTGCAAAAGAGTCAAAAGCAACAGACAGTGTAAACTGGGAGAAGTGCACAATTGCTAAAATGGTTTGTCTGAATGTCACCCCAAACAGAAAGTAGTGGGTTTCTGTGCAGGTAACAGGGTTTTGCCAATAAATGATACAGAGAAAATATTATTTTACTTTTAAAATATTTTTCTTCACCTATTCTATACCTTCAGTTCTAGGTGAAAAGTTATCAGATTGACAAGTATAAGCATTTTGTTCAAATATGTTTATCATTTTAACGACTTGCTGCAGGTTATTACTGCGTATCTATCTGGCAGGAACTACCAAGTTACCATGTTGAGCAAACCCTATCTTTAAATGTTACACAAAATTATTGATAGAAGAAAGTCAACTGTGTATTTACCAAGAGTACGAACAACAAAAATTCCTTGAAGAATTTACCCAAACTAGGCTTGGATACTGTATGCCAAGAGAAAAAGGGAGCTACATGTTAGTGTAACTTGAAGAAAAATAGTATATACTGGCTATGTGATATATGCTAAAGGCAATACTGACTGAAAAATATAGAAAAACCCACTTTTTGAAAAAAAAAAGAAAAACTCTTTTAATCTTTTTCTACTCCAAATTTGAACAAAAATGTAAAGTTTTTTTTTCCCAGGGAATGGAAATTCTTAAAAAGGTGTATGAGGGGGTTCCTTGAAAATGTTTAAACAAAGCATTTGAATCAAAATCCCAACATGTGCAATATTCCCAAAGTATTTTGCTTAGAAAATGCAGATATGTTTTACTATTTTAAATGCACTCCATGTGAAAAATGGCAATAATGGACCATTCACTCTGTTTATCCAGTTTTCCCTGAGTCATTAGGGCAGGGAACAGAAGAGACGGAGGGACATGAGGCATCTTTTTACACAGTGTATGCAACAGACTACCAAGAAATTCAACCCAAAATGTCTAGACTAAGTGGAAAAAACTTGAAAAGACAAAAAAAGAAGGGGGAAAAAAGAGAAAAAAAAACTTGGAACAAAATCAGAAAATTAGAAGGAGATGAAAGCAAGCCTCAGGCTGTGGTGGTGATGTTTTGATCCAGTTTGGTAGAACCGCTTGGCTGCTGCCAAGCCAGCTGCTGAGACGTGCCTCCGGTGCCTCCCCCCTCCCCGGGAACGCTCTGCCCCCCGGAAATTATGCAGGGCCGGGCGGGTTATATAGAGCAGAACTGGGCAGTAAGGGCCGAATCCGTCTGCTTTAGAGAAATGAGGGAAAAATCAGCTCTGGCATTCTGGAGTGCGACAGGGCAGAGCCGACGCGAAGTTGCCTCGCGCGGTTTTCCTTTAGCCCTGCTCATATCTGTGCAACAGCCGATTTCTGTCCTCCTTATTCAACGAGACCTTGAAAAATACCTTAAATCTAACTAGGTTTTTCTAATCTTCTGGGGCCTGTACTAGCTGATCCGCTAACGGAAAGCAAGCTTTGAACTCCAGGGGATGAAATGAGGTGTACATAATTGTCTATCTATCTAGACACAGGAATGAGACGATTTAGGCCATATGACACAGAAAATGGGGCTTAAGGCACAGCAAGAATCTGTCTGAATTTCAGGGCAAAGGGGTATTAATAGCCCTTGAGCTGAAGAAGTAGCTTAAGCTGCTTGTTCCCATCTACGAGTTTTTGCATTTTGTGGCTCAGTTGTGCAGCAAATAACGAAACATGAGGTGTTAGCATGACATATATTTAACAGCAGGCCAATTTTGCCACAAAACCTGAGCATGGCAAGGCTAAAGGAGCCTGATGTCAAGAGGTATAAGCAAGTCCTGTGAGAACCTCCCATGCATCATGAGGAAAGGAGGTGAGCTGACTAACACTATTTTAACATTAGTTCCTAGAACAAAGTCCTTTATGCTGTGACATTCCTTAGCAGTAGCTCATGTTCAGGGAACAAGGGAAGGAGACCAGACATCCCTAGGGCAACAGCACCCAATTGCTCACCATCAGCTCTACCAGGCCTCCTTCCAAAAAAGCCAACTGCTGTAAGCCGTCTTGTTGGTTTCCTTCTGAGGTTGCAGGCTTACTACCGTAACGGGAGTTCATCAACAGACCACTGATGAACTTATTATCGACAGAAGTAGTTCCTTTTTACTGCTGCCAAAACAAGTGAGGCAATACCAATTCCTCAAACGAGTTATACCACTGGGGCAGTTCTCGGTGCCTGGGTGCATGTACCATTTAAAATTAAAGGGATTTTCTGCACATGTAGTTAGACTGGTATGAGAGTGGGTAGAGATAAGCCTTTGCCTTCTTTGGCAATAGCACACACGCTCTTCTTTGTAAACTACCGATGTAGTTTGCAAAAATCGGAGATTAGATGGCAGTTTCCCACATTTGTGTAGGAAAGGTTTAAAACAGGACAAAAATTAATATATCTTTAAACAAGACTATTACAAAACCAAATTCCTTTCTTCTTTCTTGTGGCCTCCAACTCCTTTTCTGATGCCTGTATTTATCAAGTGGATGACCCAAAGATAACTTTTTGTGATGACATGTGATAGATGCAAAAGGGCAGGCTGGGCTGCAAAGGAATACAGAAAAACTACAGCAAAATACACCATTAGTTCAGATGTCATTGGTCACCGAGCTTCATTTTCTAACTCCCTGCTCTGTAATCCTGCTCTTTCACAAATCCGACTATTCTGCAACTGGAAGGAACAAGTAAGTGAAAGCGCTGCGTTCACAGGAGGCTACGACATCCCCTCGAAGAGCCGTAAGACTTGGCTGTTGTTCAAGGGTATGCCGGTAACTAGTAAACCGAGAAGCCTGAAGTACGCGCCCTGTGGATGGGTAAAAGGCTTGGTGGAAGGCAGAGAAATCCCGCAGCCCCGTAGGGCACGGCGGCCCCCGAGACGAGATGGGGGGCACGTCCCCGCGCGTGGGGCAGGCGTGGGAGCAGGCCCGAGAGGGGCGAGAGGCTCCTCAGGGGGGAGAGGGGCAGGTCGCCGCCTCGCCCTCTCGGGGGGGACGGGGATGGGGGGGGGGGGCGGCGGCTGCAGGCCGGCTCCCCCGGGAGCCCGGCGGCCGTGGGAGGGAAGCAAGGGGGGAGGGAGAGAGGAGCCGGGCGGGGAGGGACGGGGGTGGGGGGAGCCCGGGCGGGCGAGAAAAGGGAGGAGCGGGGCGGGGAGGGGAAGGGAAGGGAAGGGCGAGCGGCGGCCGGGAAGCGCCGCGAGCCGCAGCAGCGGCGGCAGGAGGGAGGCGGCGGCGGCGCAAGGCGCTGCGCTGCCCGGCGGCCGCCCCCGCGGCTTTAGGGCTCCCTGCTGCGGGGTGATGGAGGAGCACGGGCACCCTTCCTATAGCGCCCGCAGCCCCGCCTGGGAGGAACTGGTAGGTGCATGCATGCCTTGCAGCGCGCAGGCATTTCCTACTCGCCTTCCTGCCCGCTCCGCTATTGTTTCGCCCGGGGCTCCTGCTGTCATCCGCGGGAGCGCTACCCCCTCCCGCCTTGCGCGGCTCCCGCCGCTGCCCGCCGCTGCCCGCCGCCCCCCGGCGCCGCGGCTGGCTCGGGAGGTCGCTGCCCGCTCTCGAGGTTCGCTCCCCGGGTGCGAAGCCTGCGGTTAGCCCCCCGGAGCCTTGCCTCCGGCTTTGCTGGGGGAAGCAGGGGAGGGGGGGATGGCATGCCGAGGAATGCCTTCTCCTAACAGCATAAGCAACGTGTGCGGCAAAAGGGAGGCAGTTTCCAGGAAGAGACACTTTGGGGATTTTTTTCCCCCTCCGCCTGTAAGCAGGCTGGGAATCGCCCTGCTTGGGTAGCTGGTTAGGTGCGAGGGCTGGGGCCGAGCGCGGGAAAGCGGGGCGCTGCGCCCGGAGGGCATCGCCCGGGCCGGCCGGGAGGGAAGCCGCGCCAGGGTGGCTTTCCGTTATGTTTAAGCAACTCGGAGACCCTCCTTCCAACCGAAGGAAGTCATGTCACAAGCATCCTCAGCGGGCGATAAAATCAGATTTCCCTTTTCAGTGTTGTCAGATCCCGTTGTTGGGCTTTTCGCACACACACACAGAGCTAAAAATAGTCTTTGGGTAGCCGCCTGGGAGACTTCAGGCAATCCCAGAGGTCAAGGCTGGGCTATCTCTGGCCCTGAACTTGGTGAGACCACAGGAAGCACAGACCCCTGCCACTGCCGAGCTCCCCTTTAGATGGCAGTGCCATATTTTGCCAACCCGTTGTGTTGCTCCAGGCTACGCGGTTATACTTGTAAACCTAGTTTTAAGCAGCAGCTGTGGCCAAGCCACGCTTTGGCTGGCCCGTTGTGTGCATCTCCAGGAAAGTGGCAGCCCAGCCCAGCAGATAGCCACAGTGAACTAAGTTCACCCTTCCCAGGTAGGATTTGTAGCCCTCTGCTCTCCCAAATACATTTTTACTGGCCTGATTTTTGCTGTGAAGTTGAGTATCCTCCTTCACTGCCCTCTGCAGTCCTCATCCCCCCCGAAGCTGCTGCCAGAGATGCAGCTGTGATAGGGAAAACAGCTGTATGCGTGTTCCGGTAACATGGAGCTGACACCGAAAGCATCACGCAAGGGAAACCCAAGATTTTTGTCTGGAGAGATGAAGACATCGTGGGAGGAAGGCAGCGAAGCTGATTCCCGTGAATGTGTTATCCTGTTAAACAGTGACGTTTAGGTTGGCTGCCGTCATCCGAAACTCAGATGAAACTCAGAAGGCAGATGAATTGCAGCCCCTCCGCTTCAAAATGCGGAGTCCTGGCTGAAGCGTCTGAACCCGCTTCTTTCTGGTGTGCAGGGCTCAGATAAACAAGCAGCACCTTTTTTTCTTCCCCCTCCCCCAGTAAAAGGCAGGATTTGGGTCAGGTTTATTGTTTCATTACTGCATTTGTGAAGAGTACATGCATGAATGCAGTTTTAAGGTTAACCACTGCAGTGATTTCCTTTGAGACTAATTTCAGCTAACACACGCAATCCTTTACCTGGTTACCTGCTGATAAAACACACAGACTTTGCGGCCAAAGCCAAATTGTTCTTCTTTTGTATAAATTACCTGCTTCTACGCAGGTTCTTTATTAGAATGGAGACAAAGGGAGATTTACAGGAAGAACTGCACGAAGAAGAAAAAAGTGCCCCGAGCCCTCCCTCCCTTCCCCTCAAAACATAGAAAAAAATCAACAGGATAGGGGAAACTATTTATTGCAGCTTTTGAATCTGTGCACATTAATTATCTATGCAAATTGTCAGAAGTCATTTGCAAGTGCTGCTCATATAGCCATCCTGAGAAATAACTGATGGACATCAGACAGAGCCACACTTTCTTCTCCTTTTAGACTGTCAGGGTTGAACTTGTCTGTCTAAAATTTCAAGCTTCCATTAAGTCCTTTCCTTACTTTGCAGCTCACTTTTGAATGGAAAACCTCTTACTGACTTCAGTAGGCCCTCAGTGATGTAACTATATAAAAGAGGTCGAAAATGTAAGGCTCATCAGAGAGATTCCATGACTTTATACTCAAAATATACTCAGTATATGCACCACAAAGTTCTATGCAATACTTTCATGTGTTATATGACAGCTGAGTCCTGATTTTACCTTTCCTTTGGAACGCACAGATGTGCCCTAATACATTTTTCAAAGCAGCTCTTTGTTTTGATAATAGATACCCTACACGTTTTTTCACACCTTTTCATTCTGAAGCATACGAAATGTTTTTGTAGCCTACAGGTTACAGGGTTGCCTCAGGTACTCCTGAAACACAGCCACTGCCATAGTAAAAGTGATTTAGTTATTCTCTTTAACAATGCTATGCACACGTTTTGTTGTATCTTGGCTTCCCCTTTGGTAAGTAAGGAAGCCAAGTAAAGAATAACATAACTAACTGCAGAGGGAGTTCAGACAGGCATATCTGAAATTAATTTGCTCAGTATGGTAACTCCAGTTAAAAACTATACTTATTATTAACCATCAGAATGAGGAATTATTCAATATAATCTCTTTAATATGATGAATAATGCATTATTAGCCTGACACATACACCATTATTTGGTCAGATCCCCTCAGAACAGCTTTCTGACGTGGAGAGAAAAAATATACTATCTCTCAATCTACAGATGCAAAAGTGAGCTACAGAAAGAATATGCCTAATACTAAGGGAATCAATATTAAAGCTGGAATCATTTGTGATCCTGGAATCAAATAACGCATTAAAAATATAAATTATAATCTCCAGGGCAGCTAGAGTTTATGTGTATTTGGATTTTTTTGCATTGCACATGCATTTTAGTGACATAAATTCTATTATCAGTACTGGAAGTAGTGCAGTTAAAACTTTCTCACAGTGCATATATTTACACAGCACTTTGGAATTCTTTGACTATAAAGGGCAGATCATCAGCTGATATTAATTGCCATAGCTCAAATGATGTCAGTGGAGCTGTTTTGTATCAGTTGAGAATCTCCTTTTAAATGTCAACCTTTCCTTACTCTTTCACCAATCTTCCCTTGCTTTACTTAGGAAATTTAAGCCAACTGTTAAGAAGTATGAAATAGAGTATGTTAAATGAAAGACATAAACACAGGCAGATATCATATGTGTATTTAATGGCTGCATAAGAGCCTGATTCACCACGTAGAGAATTCCAGAGGACTTTAGTCCATGTTTGCACTACAGTAGCACATTCACTGAGCTGAAATGTTGTATACAGTATTTCTTATATCAAGTCTGACATCAATCACTTGGGTAGATTTCAGCTGTGAGATAAAAATGACAGAACTCAAGTTGGTAGTCCTTATCTGGATAAAGTTTCATGGTTATCTTGGGTAGTTTTACCTGTATAAGGACTATGGAACTGGTGCCTTGTTACTTATCAGTGCAGAACAAGTGGAAATGTTGAGATTTTTAAAAAACATTTTTTTTTTTTATTTATTTATTTTTTTATTTTTTTTAACCATGCAAAGTTTTGTGCATGGACAATGCTTGCTTTTGTAGAAATAACTTTCTATGCTAATATGAATGAATAGCTCAGGTACTTTTCCACTTGGTTTTCTCCATTTTGAAGAACTCTACAAACATTAGCTGATTGCAGATTTTAGAGCCCATAATTTTACAAGTTTCACTACTTACTTTGCAGAAACTATATTATCATTGAACTGTACTTGCAGGACATTTCCCGTCATTTGCAGATTCAGGTTATTACTACTAAAACCTGTGCAGCAAGTAACACAAGATAACATTTCCAGTATTTTTTGTCACAGCATTTTGAAGTTCTTCAAGATATCGAAAAAGAGAATCACTTTGTAGCAAAAGGCTGGTGCATTCCCTCCTCCTAACTGAATTTTTGGGCATAGAGCAGAGAGGCATATGACAGCAGTGCAGCCTGTGTGGGGATACATGAACCTTTCTGCCCTGGGGAGAAGGCATGCATGTTACTTAAGCTCTTGAGGTGAAGAACTGTATTTATTGCCCACTTGCATTTCCCATTGCAACCACAGAAATTCTGACCAGCCTCTACCTGCTTGGGATGAAATTTACTGAAGGAAATCTGAGATACCTATACAAATCTCTCAACAGATCTGCAATCCTCTGCACTCTAAGAGCCATCAGATGTGACAAGAGCTGCTATATTTAAACCACATTATTAACTTGTTTCTGTTTTCCAGGTGTTTTATCTAGCATATGAGAACAGAATGCATTTACATTCCTTGCTAAGTGGTCCAATACTTTATAAAATTCAAGATGAGTTTTTAAATTAGCTCACAAGAAAAGCTCACAAGACAAGAAAGGTGAAACTGGCTTGAAAACAAATCAGAATAATATCTTGCTCTGGAAAGCAGTGATAATGTGTGTTTATTATTCCAAAACTTCAGTGTAAAGAAGATTTTGGAAGTACACTTTAACCACCCACTATTTTTAGGATCGAGGTCTAAGTATAAGAAGCAACCAAATTATGTTTTATTCAGAAATCCCCAAAGGTACAAATTTAGGGTCACCAACAGACTCAAACTCCATGGTCTCCCAAAGCTCAAATGTACTCACTCCAAATTACATATTCAAGTAACATGCTCTGTGTGCCTTACCCTTTGCTCTCCTTTTCACCTTAATTTTGAGCTATATTTATTCTCTGTGGATAAAAAGTGAACCTCGGAGCACTTTGGAGCACTTTCGCACAAAGCTTTGCACAGGATCCCCATCCTGTGATACAGATACCGAAGCATCACGTGCCTGTGCATGTGTGCATGTGCATAGTTTGATTTTCTTAATATGGGAACAAATTTAATAATACAAATAGCCTCAGTAACTAGTGTCGTTCGGCTAATGTTGTTTAATTCAGTTGAATTAAACGGAGTTAGAGTTGCAGACATTGTATTTAGCCGTAAGTGTTCCTCAGATCACAATCACCGTGCTGCGTAATATATGTGAGTGCTGTAACATTAATTAGCAAACTCTGCCTTGTCTTTTGGTAATATTCAGTTGTCATTCACCTTCAAAAGCTTCCTTTCAACTACTTGCAGTGAGCATATTCTGCTGTGATTTGCTACTCTTGAAATTGAGGTGGCGAAGGAAGAGAAAGAAAGAAGGATGGAAAGAGCGAGTGTCCATAAATCTATCTTTCCTTTTAACTATGTCCTAAATTACTACACTGAGAGCATTATGTTCTTGCTGTTGCCCAACTCTGAGCTCAAGTTTTTGAAAAAGGGGAAGTCTCTTTCAGAAGAATGAGACAACACAGAGTCATCCTTTAATTTCACAATTAGCAAATAAGGCACAGGGCTATATGAGAACTTCATTTATTTTGAGACCCGATGCTAATGATAGGATTTTGGGCCTGTT
Source organism: Rhea pennata (assembly GCF_028389875.1). NCBI lineage: Eukaryota > Metazoa > Chordata > Aves > Rheiformes > Rheidae > Rhea > Rhea pennata. The sequence goes on from NC_084663.1 coordinate 183,254,638, forward strand.
ATTCTTCTAATGTAGGTAATACTGTAAAATAGCCATTATAATAGAACTTAATAGCAGGTGTTCTACACACAGCAGGGCAGGACAATCTCATTTTAAGTGCCTGATGCAGTAACACAGGACTAAGACGGAAAACCTGCAAGGTGAGTATTTATGCGAGTATTTAATTTCACCTACGCTGAGTCCCAATGAAAGAAATGGGATACCTCACAATTTAGGAAATTAAGTTCATGACTAAATGTTTCTGATGTAGGACAGGTTCTGCAGTATGGTTTCCGTTTTACTTCTCTGTAACTATTTTGCATTTATGTACTATAGCACTCGAGCTGGCGCATTAGAGATTTCTCAGTTGAAAATAAAAATAGAAATAGAATTGTGGGAATGCAGAAGCCACAAGTATCGATTGCGCTCGCATGTTTAATCCAGTTTATGCATTTAAGATTTGTATGTTTTATTACATATTGCTGTGATTCAGGCACTTATTTTGAACACTGACTATATACAAGCCACCGTCATTTCCAAGTCCCGCAATTTAAAACATGTGGTGACATTTCAAGATCGTGTGAGCTGCCAGAACTGAGATTAAAAGGGAAAACTGCCACTTTTTTTTTTTTTTTTGGACAAAGGTAAAGGTTACTCTTTTATAACGATAAACACGAGCAGAGAAGTCAGAGCAGGGCCCGACAGTGCCCGAGGCGGACGAGAGGGGCGGCGGCGGCGGCGCCCCGGGCCCTGCCCCGCCACCTGCCGCGGCCCGGCGCCCTCCGAGGCGGCGCCCCGCTGCCCCCCCCCCGGGCCCCGGCGCCCCCTGGAGCCCGGCGGCCCCTCCGGGCGCGGGGGGCCGCGGGCGGCAGTGCGGCCCTGCCCCCGCCGAGGGGCGGCGCCGGCGGAAGATGGCGGCCGGGCCGGGCCGGGCCGGGCCGGGCCGGGTCGGTTCGGGCCGGGCCCCGCCAGCCCGCCCGCGCCCGGCTCTGCCCCGGCCCGTTCGCCGCTGCCGCCGCCGCCTCCTCCCCCCTGCGCCGCCTCCTTCCCCGCCCTCCCGCGCCGCCTCCTCCTCCTCCTCCCCCCCGGGGAGGGGAGCGGCGGCGGCTGCCCGGGCTGAGCCGGGCTCGTGTGCGCTCTCTCGGCAGGACTCCGGGAAGATGGCCGGGGCCGAGGCGGGCGTGAGCGGCGCCGCCATCCAGCAGCAGCAGCCGCAGCACCCCGCGGCGGCGGCGGCGGCGGCGGACGAGTCGTCGGACAGCGAAGGGGAGCACGAGGGACCCCAGAAACTCATCCGCAAAGTGTCCACCTCGGGCCAGATCCGCAGCAAGGTAACGGCGGGGCGGGGGCGCCGCGCCGCCTGCCGCCCGCATCCCTCTCTCCCGCGGGAGCAGCGCCGGCGGGAGGCGGCCGTGCCGCCGCCGCCTCCTCCTCCCTCCCTTCCTTCCTCCCTTCCTTCCTTCCCTCCCTCCGCCCCCCTCGCGGGCAGCTGTTGCGCGCACATCTGTCCCCGCGCGGGCAGGAAGCGCCCCGCTGCCCGGCGGGCGCCGCCCGGCCTCGCCCCCGCCGCCCGGCACCTTCCTGCGCCCCTCGGCCGCCTTCGCGCCGCCGCCGCGGCCGGAGAGGCGCCCGCGCCGCGGGGCTCGCACGCGGGAAGCGCCTGGCGGGGCCGCACCGCAGCGCGTTCGCGGCGCCGCCTCGGGCTCGGCTCGGGCTCGGGCTCCGGCTGCCGGAGCCGCGCTGGCGGAGCTGCTTGCTTAACTTTTTTTTTTTTTTTTTTTTTTTTTTTTGGATGGATGGTGCGTTTACATCACGATTCGCCCACGAGAACGCCGTTAAAAGTGCAAAAAAAAAAAAAAAAAAAACGACGAGACCTAACTCGCTTTCCGCGGTGCGCGTCCCGCGAAGCCGCGCGGGGCTTGAGCTGCGGGCGCCGCCGAGCCGAGCCGAGCCGAGCCCACAGGTTGCGCCCGGGCGGCCGCGCAGCGCGGCCCGAGGGGACCCCACGCGGGCCCCCACGTCGCGCCCGGGGCTTGGCCGGGCGCGACCTGTCGCTGCCCGCGCCGAGCACCGGCCCGTTGGGGTCGGTAAGGACCTCGGCGGGTTTGGGCCGGCTAGTAGCTCGTCCCGCGTTCGGCTTTCGCTCCGCGCGCTGCCTTCAAAGTGCAGCCGCCTTTGAACAAAAAGCATCGCTTGTTCAGCGGTTCCCTTATCCCATCATATACAGTGGAAAGGCTTTTTTCTTTCTTTCTTTCTTTCTCTTTTTTTTCTCTCCCAGAAACCTTATAAACACAAGTCATCCCGTTCTATTGTAAAATGTTAATTTTGCATTTGCAGGTGGTAGGCCTGGCTGAGGATTTATTGAGAATATACAAATCTAATATATGCAATATGCAACATAAGGTACAGAAATAAGATACGACTTTTGCATGTCGTTGATGGTAGTCATGCGCAAACTTTCAGCTTTGACACCGTGTCTGTGTGGAGATCTTTAAAACGTTTTGAAGTGACAGAGCATGGCGCCTTTTAACTGTAGTGGTGTGTTAAGTGAATTCAAGGATTTGCTCTCTGAAAGGTTCCTATTTGTGTAAAGCGAACATGAGGATTATGTACATTATTGAAACAGTTTTGGGAGCATGAGATGCTGGCAAATTCTCATCAGCTGTTATGGGTTGGAATATTATATATGTGAGGGCTGTGAGTGCATGCAAAATTGCGATCTTCTGCAGTTCTGAGACAACTCTAAAAGTGATGCTTTCATTTATCTTAGTTTGTCTTTAGTTCTATTTTTGTGAATCAGATTTATATAGGAAAATCTGACTGCTGACAGAATTGTTTATGTTCATGTATTCATGAAGCATTGCTTTACCGATTACAATCTACAATAATACGCAACTCAGAATATAAATAACTTTCCATTTAATTAAAAGTGATATGTCTTTGTTAAAGATGAGACCTATGCTAAATAATTCAGTAGCACTTTATTTTATAACTCCTGATGCATTATTTAAAAGTAGCTATATTTAGACAGACAACTCCCATTTAGTTTAAGGGTGTTGTATGCTTGCTGTTGTAGTAGTTGGTGATCAGTGGTTACATGAAACCACTAGAGCAAGGAACATCAGGGAACTGCACTTCTGCCCAGCTAGTCCCTTTCATTCAAATTAGATTTGTTAAGCTTCACTTACTCTTTGAATCTGTTCGTAGGCTAAAGTTTTAATTAAATGGATTGGGCTTGTCTTACGGCTAAGAATAGACTTTTGAAAGAACCCAAAACATGTATATTGCATTTATCATTGATGTTTGTGGGCCATTTAACACTGTGCTATTTTTCTCTGGAGGTTGCTTATATACTTTCTTGAAATATTTCAGCAACATGGTATTGATTCCCTTGCTTAGAACTATACCCCAAAGTCTTTGCTGGTAATTGTTTTTATTTTACTTAAGGAAGATGTTATTTTTAGATGTTTTGGTATAGTTGATCATTTGTGAAAACTAACATATGGTGATTCTTTGCAGACGGAATCATTCAGTAGTGGATTTTTTAAAGTGTGTTTATAATAAGATTTAGCAAATGTACGTTTAAGAACAAAACCTTCTCCCTGGCAGAAACATAGGTTTGTTGATTTCAAACACTTGTTGCGCTTGTAGTGAGCTCTGAAGCTTTACCCTTTTCTCCCTAATTAAAAACAATTAATTATTTGGCTGTAGGGATGGTGAAAATCAGAATCAGAGAAGAAAGAGAGGGAATAATGTGTTGGAAGATAAAATTACACTGAAGTTCATTGCTTGTTTATGGTATGCTAATAATATACCTTCTGTTCTTATGCTTAGAAGTTTGTAGTCAGTTTTAACACTGCTTGCCTACCTTGAATAGTAACAACTTCTGCAAATAGCTTTGATTTCAGTGGAACTATTTTAAAGTAAATTACTACTAGATATGAATGGATGATAGGGCTACATTTTTAATTTATGTATACTTATTACTCTCAGTTTTAGAGTGCTCTGAAGGCCTGCCTGTGTCAAAATATGGCCATGATTAATTTCCCTGATACAGCAAACTTGAAGATCGACATATTTTGCTCTCTGCAAAACCGGAGAGAACAAGTTGCACTGCAAAGGACTAAAATATTCCTTGGGACAGCGTGGTTTATATCTAGGAGCTGTTCACTCAAGTACCATACTTGTTTATAAAGTGATACTGTGGCAGTAGTCATCTTTAAGGGAGCCAAGACTGAAATTAATTAACACTTCTCTGAGAATAAAGTCAGCATCTTTAGACCTTCTCCTGGATGTTGTTGCATTTGTGGAGCACATGTGTGTTCCCTGGAGGAAATGCAACAGAATAAGCAGGTGGCAAGTACTCTAGGAAGTTTGAGCAGGTTTGAGCTGAAATCCCAGAGTGTTCAAACAATTCCTGGCTTCGTGATGCCTATTCACCCTCCCCCTCCAGCATGACCTGAATATTTAGTACATAAAAAGGTGTCTTGGTAAAAAGCATTTGGGAATGTACATCATATTCTCATGAGGACTTTGGCAAACTGGTCAGTTTTGTAGCTCTATATGTGATGATGTACAAACAGTGTTATGTGAGGGATGTAAATTCTGAAAAATTCTGCTAGCATCTGCATTAAATGTGGCTTCTTAACTTTTAAGGATGCTACGACAGGCTTCGTTGGTGCCTTCCTTAAGTGAAACAGATAACGGACTTTATCTCCCTGTCATCAACTAGGTTCCAGTTTCTTTAAAGTTAATCACTGTAGTGCAAACTGCGTTCCTTAAAATGATGGCCTTGTTTCAGCTCTGAAGAACTGGAACCTCTCCGGAAGGGAAGGTCCAAATTAGAACCGACACTTTTTTAAAAACTCTGTTCATTTTTGGGGCAAGCAGAAGAGTAATAAATGAACTAATCCCTGGATACTTTGAAGAAGAGTGATTAGATGAACATAGTTATGGTTCCTACTCTTGTTTTGAGTACTCTTCGCTAAAAAGTGGATATGAAGAACAGCAGTTGCAGTGCTGACCTGGCTTCCTACATTAATGGATCCATGCACAGTTAATGGGAAAGCTCTGCTGGATGTGTGTTTTTTTTCTCAAATCTGAGATTGGGGATCTGGCCTGTAGTTATTTTTGGATGAAGCAGACATGCTGTAGCAGAAGGTATAAGTCAGGAAACGCAAGAAAACAGGGAGTATTTAGTGAGATAAATAAGCTTGTAAAGTATCAGGGAGAATGCTCTCTTCCCTTACTTCACCCCAAGTGGCTTTTGTTAATAATGAAATTACTGTAATGTGGGAGATTTTCTGAAACCCATGTGTGTTATAATTAGTGGAGATGATACAGTGTTGTTTAGTTAAATGGCAAGAGTTGTTACTAGAATTATCTTATCTAGGATATTAATACTTTTTTTTTTAAGATATCCTAAATCATTATGGAGTAATAAAAGTAAATTAATTAAATTCTGACTGTGTTTTTATTGGCCTTAGTGGATAGCACCAGCCATTTAGGAAACTGAGCCTTCAAAAAGTTTCTAAACTCTTCCATATGGAGACATTTCACCGTGCCAAGTCCCAGTAGTCACTTCCTGTTTGTTTCTGGTATACATTTTTCTCTGATTACTGTAGTTTCTTAATTCACCTAAATGTAAGGTGCTGTTGCTGGTAGTAGTATTAGACTTGATAAACATTATTCTGTGCAATGTAATCTGCTTTTCCTAGCTGTTGTTGTTTGGTAGTTTCTGATTTACTTGGCTAACTGGTCGTTGATTCCTTTCTGATTAAATGAAATGTGATTTTTTTATTTATCAGAAATTCTCAAGAGAATGTTGCGGTAGCAAATCTAACTCTAATGTGGATTGTGGATGTGTGTTAGGATTGTCTGAATCTGCATGACTTCAAAATGCGTTGTAATTTGCACTCTATTTTGCAACTTTAGTAGCATATGCAGTGTCTTTTAAACTTTATCATGCTGATAACTTAGAGTGAGACAGAATTAAAGTCACTAAGTACATAGCAGTCATCCTCAATCACTTGGCACCTCACAGAAAAGATTTAAGATTATTTGCAGGATTTGCAGAACTGCAGGATATTTCAATGTTTGTATTTTCCGTAATTTTCACTCTACAGTTGTTCAGTGCCACAGATCCATCCTTAGTCAAATATTTCCTTAGTCATATATTTCACCAATTTTTTTCACAACTTGTTGTAAAATCTCTGGCAAATTTGATGTCCTCTTCTCCCCCTGGAGGCTTATGCCTAATTTTTAAGTGAAATATTCAGTTCATCAGTATATGGTACTGATACATGCAGACAAACATACTTATGTACAGAGTAATATATGTAAAGCTTTCCATCTATATACGTATTAATGAGTTCTTGAGTATGTCTGGAAGAAGCAAAATAGTTTTTAGCATAAAAAACCATCATGCTTTTCATACCCGATAGAACTTTACGTAAGCTTTCAAAAAAAGGATCCATTAGTGGAAAATTTCAGCCTAAGACATGATAGCTTTGGAAATGACTGAACATAGTGTGTAGAAGAGAGCGGGGTTAGGATGGAAAGAGTTGCGCTATTGAAGGCATGGTGGTCATTACCGCTGCAGGTTCTGACATATGTTTGTGTAAAACTGGAATGAATCTGCTAAGGCGTTTTAGTGATGCATGTATTGACAAAGCTTGGATTGCTAACTAAGTACAGAAAGGAGGAGCTTATAACATTTTTCAGTAGGTATTTGCAAGCAGGTCTTTTGACAAAATAGTTGCTTTTGGTCCTTTTTTTATTTTCCCCCTTCTTGCTAAAATAAAGATTTTAAAGAATAAAAGAAGAAATGAAGAATAAAGAAGTAATGTTACTTGTTCTGAAAAATAACATGTACTATGTTCCCCCCCCCAGCTGGTGAGTTGTGAGTGTGAAGAAAGATAATCTCACTCTCATCTTTAATATAAGAAATTTTGATTATTTTGTCTTTTGTTGCAAAGAGCCGGGGAATGCTTTTCTGGCAAAAAGATCAGGTTAAACACACTGAGGAGGCTGTGTAATTTACAGAGAATTTCTTGTTCTAGAAAGCACGAGAAGAGACAAATTCAAGACTAAATGGCAACTAGGAATCCCTTTTCCAACATGCCTTATCTTGTGAACTTTATGTGTACAACCCTGAAGACACGTAACAGTTATGCCAGAGCTCAAGGAAGGACTGTTCTATAGGTGGATCTTACCTGTGTAAGGCTGTATGGATATTCTGGGGACATTTTCAATTGTTTGCAGCAGCTACATCAGAATCCAAGATGCAAGACTGCTCTATGACTTTATGGACTATTTGAACTGTTCAAGTTAGCTTGGATATCTGTAACAGAGCACATAGAATTACGGTGTTTTTCTAATTCAAGTAGTGATCAAACAGTCTTGTTATCACAAAGCCTTTATCTGAAGGGAAGTGTTGAATCCTCTTGACCAGCTGAAGATGATAAAAAATAGTTTTAACCAGTGTTCTTGCTCTGGAACTCTCCAAGAAGCTATTTTTTTTTCCATATTGTTACTCCATTTTCTTTGAACTCTGCCCAAATAAGCTTCTGGTAAGGGCTCTATAGGACAGCATATGTTATCTGGGACTTCAGAATCTAAGCTCGGCAAGAAGGTAACGTAGATTTGGGTATTTCTGTGTTGTTTGATTGAAGCTCAGAATATTACTTGGAGGTTTGGATATAGAAGAACACTTCTATTTTAATTTTGATGTTTTGGATTTTTTCCCTCCAATACGGTTAAGACATATGGATGTATAGTGTTTTGTGAAGGTAGTTCTGAAGCTTACCAAGACTGATGTTTGCAGAGGAACAAGAACAATATTTTGTTCTGATAGACCATGAGGTTTTTGAGTTTTTTTTCCCATAATATTCTTTATTGTTCTTTATTGTTCTTTTGTAACATAGGTGGATATAATGCTATAAAATTATTGATGCCATGGTTAGCTTTGATCAGTTTAATTTCAGTTTAATAATTTGATACCTGGACTTTGTCTTTTATGAAGAAAAATAACTTTCATCTTTGTATTTGCCGCCTTCTTTCATTATTGTTTTACCCTTTTCCCTCTGGACTCCCAAAAAAATGAGTTGCATTCTCCAAAATCTTTCACTAAAAACCTAAGTTCAAGCTGCTGAATAACAGTGTGGTTACCATAAAACTGAGTTGAACACTAACTTCAAGCCACAACCCTCAATTTGCTAGCAATGGCAGAAAAAGCCTAGCTTCGGGGCATCCATAACTTACTTCCTCCACATCATAAGAAGAAAGAAGGATGTCTTTTTTTTTCTTTTTTTTAAATGAATTTATCACAATAAGCAAGCTTAACATTGACCCAAGGTAGATATTTCATTGATATGCTAAAATAAGAACACTGCATTAAATGCTCTTTAAAATGAAATAAAAGATTTATTCTAGTAAAACGTTTAAGTACATAGTGAAACACGTCAGTCATCCTATACAATTTTATATGATTAATTACTTCTTAAAATTAAGCCAGCGCTTAAGTGCTTGTTGGATGTAGGCCATGAGAATTTTGTACAGAAAGTTGGAACATAGTTGACTTATAAAACTTTTACCATGTATGACTTTTCCTGTTGTGTTGCATAATTACGAACAAATAGCAAAAAAATTTTTCCAGATAACGTTTTCATTTGACTAATCTTACTGTCAAAGAGTTTTTCGGAAGAAAAACGTTTTGATACTGAAAGCACGGTGACAGAAAACCGAGCTATGCTCATGGGAGAGTTAACATTATTGTGATGAAATCACCACGGCTTTATACTTGATGAAAATTTATTTGTTTATTATATGGGCGGCGTGAGATTTATGATCATACGAGCCGTTCGTTTCCTTGCCTTTAAATGTTTGGGTTTTGCAAATGGTGTGAGAGGGAGCTACGTTCTAGTCACTTAGCAACCTTAATAGATTTTTTTTTAAGCCAAGCAGCTTGTCGTTGCGAGTTTCCCAATGTATTTGCTGGGTAGGAAACTACGCAAATTGGTCTGGGGGCTGCCCTGGGGGAGGATGTGTGCCCATCAAATTCCCGGGTCTTTCCAGACGTGCTTGCTGAAGAAAGCTGGCTGTCAGTGTCACTTTGTAGCTCTGCGCGTGGTTTCACGCTGGGAAGATCTGCCGAGGTTTTTCCTGCCTGCGGAGATTTAAGTGGATCTGAGGGGCTGACGTGCTGCTCTGGTCAGCTATGTCCTGTTGTGTGGCTGCTTAAATTTAGCAGCTGAGTTTGCCCATCTTCAGCTTGACAGCTGATCATCCTTAGAGCTGCTGTTATGCTTGGGAAAGACTGGGAGGATGGTGTCTCGCCGGGTCTTGGTGAAAACGGTGGCTGTCTCTGGTTCGGTAGCAGCTAAGAGGGGTGTCTCAAAGGTCCAGCAGTCCCAGTGGTCCATCAGGCGTAGAGGTCTTCCCTCCCTCTCTACGCTTGATGTTGATCACCAGGACGGACGCATACTTCTGCATTTGCCCCGATGCTCCCATAGAGACATTTTGCTCCTTGATTTCCCTCCTTTTCTGCCTGCTGCTGCCACGGTTTCTTTGGGAGCTTGAACACAGACAGGACAACGTCTCTTTTCCTCTCAGCTGGCAACTCTGCAAGAGTTCCTCCAATAACCTGCATAAAGAGAGGAGCTAGCTAGGACCAAAAAACTTTGCCAGGCAACGAACCTCAGAGGAGCTCAGGTGTATGAGGCTTTTCCTCTGGACAGTACCAGTCTGTACTGCCTTCTTTAGTGATACTCATCTATCTCAGGAGCAGACGGCTCACCACTAACTTTGAAGCTAGTGCATGTGTATATATATATTTTTGCCTATTTCTAGCTGTTACAGTTTTTTTTTTGCGTGGTATCTCGGAAGTGTTGAATTAGTTATTTTACTCACAGGCATTGAAGGAACCTCTGTCTCAAGCTTTATGTTTTAAATAAAAGTGAAAAAGAGCACGAAGAAGGGGTTGTGGTGCATCAAAGATCCCATGAGTGAAAGAACATGGTGGTGTTTTTGATGTATACAGTAATTCTTTTGTATATTAACATGGTATATTTATAATACATGGATTCTGCCAGGGAAGAATGCTAAGAGGGTGCAGGAGAGCAAATGGAGTGCAGAGAGCAACTCTCGGCAATGGAGAGCTAATGTGAGTGAGTTACTTGGGTTGGAGATGAAGAGCAAACATCTCTGATTAAACCAGAGCTTTTAAGGAAATAAAAATATTTTTTATCGTTTACACAGCTTCTCATTAAAGACAAAATAAACAGGGATAACCTTCAGAGCCATGAGACCTAAAGTTCTCTTTGATGTTGTTAAACTTGATTTTCTTTCCCCTGAGTGAATGAAATTGTCTAAGCAAACTTTGTATATAATATGGAAGTCTGCCTTATAATGCTTTTGAATTTAAGAGAGCTTCTTCACATAGTTCTGTTGGCTGCTGCTTGTTCTTTTTGTTATAAATGAATCCTGGAATAACATGTATATTTGCATGCTGTTTCTTTGCTGCTTCTGGCTCAACCTTTTTAAGGCAAAGAAAGGATTTTTCCCTGAAGTGCATCCACTGGTTAATTTTTTGTAGCCTGTTGCATTAATAATGGAGAATGTGCCTCAAAACTATGTACAGGCAAGATCAGATTTGTACCTCTCACACTTCACTGCTTAGGCCAGTGGTCTCCAACCTTCTCCGATGCACTGGCAATGTAAGCTGCACGAATTCAGAACCACTTAAACAACATGGGGTCTGTGTTTGTATCTTCTCTACTAGATTACAAACTTATTCCCTTGTCCCGCTTGCTAATTGTATAAAATACATGAAAAAAATAACCTGACACTCCTCTGAGGTCAAGTTCAGTGTATGTGCCTCATACTGCCTTGCAAAACTGTGTTCTGCTGCTTCTTCCTGCCATTGAGAAGGAAGCTGTGGGATGGAGGAGATGAGAGTAATATCATAGGTTCTCCTCCTTTCTCGGCCCTTGTCAGCCTTGTCAGGGGATGTGCTGCCAGCAGTTCTGCAAAGGGCTCCAATTTCAAATTATGCTTTGAGCCTGTGATAAACCTGTGCCATGGGATGCAGGATCAGAGTGAGGAGTTAGAAATGACTGGGAAATCTTACATTTTTCTATGTAAATTAAAAAAAATAAAATTCAGAAATTTATGCTAAGGATGATTATACCTTTTCTTTGAAATATACTCTGGGGTTATTTATAGCTACTCTGCAGTTTAAATTACTGTGCGTAGGTGTGGGAGGGTGTAAAGAGGGGCTTTTTGTAGAAAAAAAATTACAGGAATTGTTACAGAATCATCATAATAGTTTGGGTTGGAAGGGACCGCTGGAGGTCATGGGACCTCCCATGCTCAAAGCAGGCAAAATTTCAAAAAGCGACTTTAGGTCGCTCAGAGCCTTGCCTTTGCGAACGACTTGCACTTCGCTAGACTGTGATTTCTAATTTATTTTGAATGAATTATTCTCTCTCTTTTTTACACAAGGGTCATGGATAACCTGCATCTGTTAAGGAGGGTCTGTCAGTTTTAAGAGTTCTAAAGGTTGGGTTATGTCTTCAGAAAAAAAAAAAAGAAAACACCCACCTTCTTTTTAGTGGCACAGCTTAAAGAAAGGTCTTAGAAGGTATGCCTAATTACAAGGCATTATTGCAAATAATGTTATGTTTGTATCACAGATAAAGCTGTGTGATTGCTGATCTGTGGTATGGAAACATGTTATGTCCTATCTATGTCTCTTCTATGTCTGAAATCTCCCCCTTCCCTCTAAATGAAAGCTCCTTACCCCAGACCGGTTGGTGTTTTAGAATAGTCTCCCAGCTGTAGCACTGGCTGACTTATTTATTTTTTTAATGCTGTATTCTGCTGCAGCTCAAATTTGAAAGCTGGAATTTTAAGAGACACTTAAGGGAACTAGGAACTAACTTCCCTTATCCCAAAAGAAAATTGCAAGAACTTAAATTATTTCCTTGTTTTCATTTTGGTGTCAATTTGTATTACTTTTAATGACCAGGGTTTTTGAGTAGGATGCAGAAAACTGCTGTTGAGGGTGACTGAATAGTGTTGCACCATATTCACAGACCCTCCTAAATCATTGGGTCTAGGCAGTGGAGGTGATCCTGCACCTCTCATAGGTGCTGAAGGGCGATGCGGAGGTGGTGAGAGTGGTACAGAGCAAGACCCATCTAAACGCGGTGAGGAGATGTTTGGTAGAAGGACTTGACAAAATTTAGACTTCTTGGCTCTTCATTTCTAGATTATTCTTGTTATATTTTCCCTCTTTAATAATTTCCATGACAAACAAAGCATTTATAAAACATTTCAAACTACGTAGTTAAGTTGAAAGATATGATTTCCGCTTTTACTTGTCTCTGAACCACATAAACTTGGTGGGTCGTGAGTTGTTGCTAATATCACTAATCTGTTTTACCACCGAATATAATGGAGAGATACCACTTCCATATTTTCTCCCCAAAGTGGAGAGACTTCTGATTTTTGATGAGTGCAGAATTTTGTGGTGTGCAGAAAAACATTTCTGTGTGCTTCTTTCATTGGAAGGGTATGTGATGTAACTGATGCAAAGAGAAATTTATACTTAGCTATAAGACAAAAATAATACATCTCCAGAAAGAATATATGTTGATGGTTTTGAATTTTCCTTGTTTTTATTTAATCAATGATTAAAGTCTAAGAATATGTTCAGGGCTATAGTACTGCTGTCTTAGAAACATTTGTAATAGAACTTTTGTTCCCTAGATAGCTACACGGTATATAAAATTATTATTCATCTGATGGATATAAATAAATAAAAATGTTCTGACACATTACATGTAATGGTGACTTTTGTTTTAATTGCAAAATTACCTTTTTCTTTTTCGTTAGAAAGGTTGAAAATCGCTAGTGGTATCTTGTTAAGTGGTATAATAGGCTGACTTTTTCTTTCCTTTAGAGCCTCCTAACTCTGACTGAATTTGCACTTAATTTTTACCCTAGGGAATGGCACTTACAATGGGAATTTCTTTCCGTGCTATCTGAGAATTTCTTACTCTCTGATTTATTTGACTAATTGATTAATTTATTTATTTTAGTGCATTGTGTGTAGCTTGGTTATTCTCACCTTTACAGATGGTTTCTTTTGGGTTTAGTGTTTGGTAAAAGCAGCGCCAAGCGTGAAGCCTGAAGTTCAGGCAGTTCCCTGACGAAATTCAGAGTGGTGCCTATTATAGAAGCTCTGTTTATATTGTTCCATTTGAGAACTTCATAGCATGTCTATTACAACAATCTCCTTTTATATATTGGCTATACAAACTAATTCTAAACTGAAACAAGAGTGTAGTGTTGGGGGTTTTTTGTTTTGATTTTTTTTTTTTTTGGCTTGGAATGAATATATAGTGAAAGCCCATTTGAGAGTATTCGAGACTAAACGCTGCTCATCATCATAGTCTCTCGGCAACTTGTGCTAGTTTTATTGCAGGTAGGCACCCAGCTGCCTGAGTATTGGTGGGAGCTTTTTATCTTCTTTGTTATTTCCACAAGTTGCACAGAGAAAAGTACAGATGGAAATGTCAGCAGCCTAGGATTTGGGCAACGGAGGTGGATAAGCAGCCAGCCCCTTTGGCTAGTGCAGCTTAAATGTGTTATGGTGTAACATGCGGGACAGCTTCCTTCCAAAGCTGTGTCAAAGCACAGGTAGAGGGTTGTTTGCAAACAGCAAAATAACTAGCTTTGGGGGCAAGTGTCATGGATTGCTGGGACCACAAATGACAGTAGGAGCTTAACTTGGCTGTGTCTTTGACATCACAAATTTTTTTTTTTTTTTTCCCAACAAATAGATATTTTTTGTTTTTTGTAGCTTCTTGGGGTGAAGCAGTAGCTCATGCTTCATCATCATGGTCCATGCATCATCATGGTCCTCAGAAGCTTCAATGAAAGCTCCGCGGAGGGGCAGTGTGTGTCTATCAGCAGGGAAGGATATGGTACTTAATCCACTCCTGTATAAGCTTCTGTTCTGGATAGAAGACCAGGCATAGAGTTGTTGAAGCAGTAGCATGAAATAAGGATTATCATTGGAGTAGGAGTGAGGATATGCATGCTTTAGTGCTTTACACACTGTTCCTCATGCACACCTAACCTCTGTGTTCACAGTGAGCAAGTCATCCTGAGGATGTATATAGCAAACAATAACCAAGATGTGGTGGGTGCCTCTGCGATGTGATTGCTGCTGCTCCTCAGTGACTAAAATTACTGTAGGGCAGACTGGTTCGTAAGATAACCTCTAGGTGCTACATCCGTGGCACCGTATCAGATATTCCCTGCTGTAATGGCTTTGTAAGAGCTTTTCTTCCAGGAGTTAGTCTGTGTGACTTGTTGATGCTTATGGGGCATGCTTTAATTCTATGTGTGATGCTGAAAAGAAAAATGTTATCTGGAGCCCAGTATTCAGCCTATGAAAGCCCTCATTATTTTTTATAATCTGTTGCTTGTGAGGTACTCCGGTTTCTGTTTTCCTTACTTCGCCTCAGGTGGGTCCCTACCCATGACTTCATGAGATGTTGTTTCAATTAAGTTTATATTTTTAATTGCTGTTGTCAGAGCCTGAATAGTAAAACATGATTGCCTGTCTTTTTAGAAATCCAGCTGAACTATTTGGTCTTTCAGTGATGTTCTAAGCCTTGTGTGTCTTCTGAGGATGGTAAGAATTTATTTTAATTTAAAAGCAGTTAATTCCCTGTTTGTCTGCTAGACAAGTGTAGAAGTTGTTGTAGGCTAGTGGGATCAAAGGACTTAGATGTTGATGCAGGCACTGAAAGCTTTTCTATAACTATTACAAATTTTTCATTTTGCAAGGCATATATGTTCTGAAATGCATATTCTTATGCTGTAATAGTTTGCGTATCTGATGACTATACTTACGACACTTCTTTAACTTGGATCAAGCTTATTTTTTGAACTGTATTTGCCAAACTAGAAAGAGTAGATTATTATATTGCCCCAGATGGAAGTGGTGATTCTTCAGAAAACGTTTTAATTCCTGAGGAGAAAGTTACGACTCCTAAGCTAAGACAAACCCTCTAGAATCTATTGGACGCTTGTTTAAAATGCCTTTTAATTTTTTCTTTAGCTGGATTATGTAGCACTTAGCCATTACGTCAAATGTCTGTGATGTCTGTAGATGACTGCGGTGAGAAGCAGGGACAGCTGTCTTGAATGAGCTGCTTTGTTATTTTCTGTTCTTGCGGTTTTGCTTTTCTAAAACAACTGGCTAGGTTCAAAGACGTCTGTTTTCGGTGGACGCTAGGGCAGGGTGTTAGGCCATAGAGATTATTCCTGATATGGCAGAACCCTGGTCAACAGCTATATTCTTGGCTAGGACGAACATAATTACCTATTGTGAAAGCAGCAGCGTAGGAATCTGTGCTAACGCGGGGTCCATGCGCTGCCTGTTTGCACGTCAAATATAGGAATTCCCTTCCAACTTTGGTAAAGCAATCCCAATTTTGGGGTGTGATTGCATTTTCTCCGCTTTTTTTAGAGCATGTATTTTGAAACTGCTCTTCCAGTAAAATTATTCCTCTTAATTATTTTTTTTAATCATCTTTTACATGTTCAGCTGCTATGTGGTGGCTACGTCTGTCTGGAACACAACAGTGCTGCACAGAGGTGCCCTTGGTAGCCCGAAATGAACTTGCACTCTGGCTTCAACGCAGCAGCGCTAAGCACGGCGCTCTGTTCCCAGCGGAGCTAATTAGCTGGGGCGTTACATCATCCAAAAACGGTTATCTTGCTTCCAGTTCTCCGGCACTTCATCTAGCGATAGCTCACGTATCTCTGCAAAACACTGCATTGTGTTGTGGAAGCCTGTCCCAAAATACTTAGGAGGAGAGAGATTTACAACAGGGTACTCAATTAATCCTATTTCCTTGTTTCCCTAGTCTTTGTACAGGGGTGAATTAGGTTCCTTCCATGCTGTCTACGGCCTCTTCCTGCATGCAGGAGCCATCCTCTTTTTTTTTTTTTTTTTTTTTTTTTTTTTTTTTTTTGTCTTTGTGTTTGCTGTTAAACTGTTAAACTTGCTCACAACCTACCTCTTGCTCTGTCTATACTTATTAGCGGTAAGATATCTGAAGCGTTATGTGAGGATGGAGAAGGAGTTGCGTGCTTCTGCTTGACGAGGAAAGGAACATCCCAGACCTTGCCTGCTCTCCACTGGGACCTTCTTTGCTTTTTCTACCTGAACAGTGCAATGCAACGTTGCTAGTGCTAATGTGGTAACCAGTGTGCAGCAAAACTTTAGGGAATGTCTTAATAATGCCTTACTTCATTCAAGGACCTAGATGAGTGGGTATGGATAACGGTACCAGGGAGAACTGCCTGGTGTTTTCAGCCTCTTCATATCCTGTGATCTGTCTTCCCTGTAAATAGTTACGTGAAACTGAAGCGGCAAGTGCTTCAAAGTGCTCTAGTCCAAATAAAAATGCTTGCGCTATGAGATGGTCTAATCGGGATCAGAGCCTCCCTAGTTTAAAATTTTCTAATGTGTGTTTGTTGCTTTCTTTGTCTGTTTGTTTTTAATCATCCATTGACCTAAGAAATATAGTTATTGTAGTTAACAATACTGTTACAGCACACGCTGACAAAATCCAGATAACTCAAAGTTGGGCTGACACTTGATCCTTTACTCATACTATTGTTCCATAATATTTTTTCCTCCATGACATCATGAACTATGAAAGTGCCAGCATTTTTTTTTAAACTGCCTAGCCTTTTCTTCCATCATGCCATAACCTTTACTTTAAAAATAACTTTTTTTGTGTGTGTAATTAGTGCATATTTTGCGAGGAAGCTGATCTCCATGTGAGACTGTTCTAACATCTGTGGTGGTTTTACCACCACGTATTCAAAGCAATTGGCACATGCATTTATCTGCAGGGGTACAATGACATTTTTCTCGGCAGCTGTATCCATGACAACAACTGGGAATGTCCATGCCTCTCTAATTCTTACAAGAATATGAATTCTTACCTTCCTAATGAAATGCATGGGAGAAAAGGCTGCACAAGTTTAATCTGCTGGATTCCCTTCAGTCGTTAAATAACGGCCCCTCTCAAGTGTTTTAATATCAAAAAAGTATTGAAAGAGCAAAACTAAAATACGTGTATCCATCTGTACTGAGCAAAGAATGAGTCTCTGTTTCACGCTCACCTGCTGCAACTTAGTACAAATTGTGTGAGTGTTAGAAAAACAAGAGCAGCATTAGGGAAGTTCATTTTATTTTCAGTGTTGACACCTGCATGAAGTATATAATTTAAACACTAAGTTCAGAGATGTAAGAAACAATATATCATTAAGAAATTCACTTATGTACGAGTTTCCACCCGTGCATAAAAGTCTAAGTTTCTTTTGAGTAGTGCACCATCTCTCTGTAAATGTTATCTTTAGGCATAGCAAATGGTACATGAAGTGGTACAGCAGTAGTTGGCAATGAGCAGCTTTTCAAGAGCATTCAGCATCTGGCAGCTCCAAAGTGACTTGTTTACATGCCTGAATGGGAGTTGTGTTGAATGCTCTCGAAAATCAAATGGTGTTTAAAGCAGTCTCTTACCCTGAACTGAAGAGAAGTTGGAAAGTACAACGAAGGACTGGGGTAGCTTTCTTTTCTCTTGAGCAGAAATCTGAATACGAGGACGAAGCCCGTATATACACCCTGCTAATATATAGGCTGCCAAAAAGCAGAGGTTTCTTAGGAGCTGAGATTTTAATTGCTGTGAAAATGAAGGTCCTAAGCTTACTTTCTTGGCAAACTTTACATCCATGCTAAGATGTCTTGTATGTGATTTCTACTCTGTTTTTATGAGTAGCTTCTTTCCTGGACTACCAAGAAGAGCCAGCTATGCCTCATACTGGCTTTTCAGACAGCAAGAAACACCAACCGTGACAGATGGTAGAAGTCTTTAAATTAGTTTGTTCAAAGTTACCTGTGCACATGTATATTTTTATTAAGAATACTGTGAGGGTGGGCAGCAGGTTGAAAGGCATCATACCATTTTTTGCTATCTGATAAGGAGAAGGGAAGGAGGGTAGTTTGTGCCTTTAGCTTTTGGGGATTTTTGAGAGAATAAAGAGAATAACAGGGAAGTCACAGAAGTGATGGAAGGAGAGAGAGAGAGACTTTCCTAAGCATAGAGGGGCTTCAGGGGAATATGCTCAGCTGAGGAAAGCACTAATTTCTGGTCTGAAAAGAAGAGTTCAAAGAAAGGACTTGGTCTCTAAGGCCATAGATAGTTGGACAGAGATTTGTGTCTGAATTTTTTTACTGTTTCACTTGGCCTTTTTGCATTTTCCCTCCTTATGGGATGATATTGTAGCTTACTAATTATATGTTACGCTAAAGCATTAATTCTAGGGTTTGGAATGGTCTGATGTCTTTTGCTGTGCCCTGCGCAGGAGTGGGAGGATGGAGGATGGCTGCCTAAGGGTTCTGTCACACCACCAAACTCCAGCTTGTTACCATACTCTCTTGGCTGAGGTCAAAAGCTTCTCCATCTCCAGGCAAAAGAAAGCAGCTATAACAAACTCAGGCATTTCTAAGGACTGGTTGGATGCCCTGCCAGATCCATCCACTTTCCAGAAGAGGGAACAGTGTACCTGGAGAAGCTATTACATGGTCATTACGTGGTAAAATTGTCTGTTTTCCTGTTAATGCACAGACAAGCCTCTTTTGATTTGCGGCAGGAGCTCGAGGCGGGCTGGAAGCCCTTGAGAGGGGGAGAAGTAGCCAAATGTACATGGGTTTTGGCATGGAGAACTCTTGTAACCCTCCAGTTTGGCTTTAGGACAAGTGCAAGTCCTTGCTGCTTCATTGCTGCAGCTCCTGATGTGCTCCACCCGAACAGAGATGAAAAACGCTCTTGCTGGGAAGGGTATGAAAGCGTGTCAGGACGGTTTCTGTTTTGTTTTGAGCTCCCAGGCCCACACTGAAAGACTTCAGTAGATCTGGCCTCCATGATTCAAATCCTGAGGCTTTAATCATTGTTCGGGAACAGCTTCTGTGAAGTTTAGTGAATGAAGTATGTGGAAGTGCTTATTCTGAGCAAAATGCAGGCAAAGATTTCTAACTATGCAAAATCTTGGAAGTTAGTTCAGGGTAAGAGAACAGAGTCCTTTTATCCTTGCAAGAAACGAGGAAAGCCTTAGCAACTAATTAAAAAAAAATGCTTCTATTTCATGAGCATAGTTGCATCTAAGAGAACTTTGATTTTTCCAAATAAAGGTGGTAGAATTAAGTAAGTGTTTTATTGTACTAGGATAAGAACTTGATATCCTTTTAGAAAGCTTATTTTTCACTTTCTGAAGTAGTTCTTTATTGCAGGGCTTTGTGAAATGTCTGAAATCCTATCATGCATCTGCAGGCACCTTTCTGAGTTTTATTGCTGCCTGGCATGCACGTGTTTAACTAGAAGAAAAGGACAGACAGATATGTTCATGAAGAATAATAGTGCTATTTCCAAGAAGGCAACCCAAGAGAATGACCTTTGGATAGAGCGTGTTGTCAGTGTGTCCCCGGGGCACCTAGGGTTTCACTTTTGTTTCTTGGATATGGGTGGCCTGGTTGGAGGAGGTCACCTTCTCTTGCCTCTACCCTGGGTGAATTGATGGGAAGCACCTGTCACAGTGAGTCAGCAGGGCTCAGCTGGCATCTGCCCTGGCCTTCCACCACCTGTTGATGGCATGCGTCAGCCGACCTCGGACAGCGGCAAAAAGCGATGATTCCAGGAACAGCAGCGTACCCCACAACTTATATTTATTTCTGTGCCCTGAGTTAGTGCCCTTGGAGGCCCTATGTTCCCGTCCTGATATTTTTTTCTAGTTTCTTTCTTTCTTTCTTTCTTTCTTTAAAGTTTAGTTTAGTTTTAAATTCATTACATCATTTCATTGTGAGTGATGTTTGGTTTATGCTGAACGCATACCTGATGTAACCGCTCGTTTGAGAGCTTAGTCCCTATGCCAACAAACAATATACCTTGGCAGCTTAGAGCATTTTTTTCCAGTGAACATGTCAATGGGTTGCAGAGACTGGATGGAACTAGAAACCGATGTATGATCCTGAAATAAGATGCGTATTTTTAATAATCACACCATGTTTACTTTTTTTATGCTTTGTAGCTATTGTGTCCAACTGTTTTATTGGTGCCAGTATCATAAGTTTTCTCAGAAAAATTGTATGTAACCACAATTTGTGATTCAGTGCAGTTTGTGTTCGTTTTAAACCTCAATATTCAGTGAATCAATTTATCAATAGAACAGCCTATTTCACTAGAAAGATCTAAAAGAAGGATAATTAGCTCTATAGCTGATTCTGTCTGTCTGTCTTTTGTCTGATGAAGTCTGGAAGCAACTTAATAGAATATAGAGTATTTTAAATTTAATTATCTGAAATTACTTTCCCTAATTCCATTCACTTTGCATGTTGCAACACTGAATTAGTGTGTATTCTGTTCATAACTGCTAATGAACTACGTTCCATTTACATGGTTACTCCTAGGCTTCTCTAATAAAGTCATGAACTAATAAACTTCAGAGTTGAGGTATTGCAGACCCATCTGGACAAGTGTCTGGTAGTAATGGACTGATAGTCATCTGTTTTTTACAGACAACATGGAAAGATAGTCTAAACTTTTTTTTTCTTTTTAAGATGAGGGATTTTTTTGTTTTTGGATACCAGTATAATTTTCTAGCTAGATCTTATTACCACTTAGGTTCTGATCATCCAGATTTCATGTCCATATAATATTTCTCAAGTAAATCATTGAGTAGTTACTTTGAAAAAGTATGTGTTCATAAGTACAAATTATCCAGATAGGTCCAGTATCTGTTTCGTTAGAGGATTCACAATCTGCTTGTCATGCTTTGCCTTCAGAAAACCAACTGCTTTATGATACAAGTAAATATAGACAGTATCTGTCATCTAAAATGTTTTTAACTGTCAGCCTGAAAATAAGACCATGGTGCTTTTTGAGGTAAAAATAGATTATATCTGGAAAGCTATATGAAAAATTGATTAAGAAAACCTCCTTTGCTCAACCAAATTGTTCCACAGAAAAACTGTGCAATAAACCTGCTATCAGGGGGTAATGGAGGGAAATTTAGCCTTCGTGCTGCAAATATAATCTTTTTTATAAGCTCTGAAAGGAGTGGTTAAGGTGGGATTCATTTCACTTCTTTTCACAGATACAAAATTAGTCATCTACTCCAAGCTACTTTAGCCACGATTGTCACCTGCAGATACATTTCCTACGGCAGAGCCTGGTGGAGTAGCCGTGCTGTTGATGCAGGAGGTTCTTGCAGCATATTACTGCTTCCCTTCTCCCACCTCTTCCCAGGAATTCGGTTCTGGTGTGTGCATTAGCAGTTCTGAGGTGCACTCTCCTCTGCTGTAGACATGCATAACTTGTCCAGATAGTTTGAGGTGACCTGCTGTGTTCCCAACAAGGCAGTTGTGTTGGTTCTTGTGGTGGAGAGGCAGTTACCAAGTAATACCTAGCATATGGTGAAAAGCTGTATTCACTCACTATTTGAGGCAGATCTGGGCTGCGCAGATCTCAGCTTTCCCCTGCCCTTTTCTGCTACATGAAAAGCTGTTTTCGATAGAGCAGTTCTACCTGTTTAAGATTGTAATGTAGAAGTACGAAGTATTGAGCGTGTTGTGATTGATTTTTGGTAACATCTTTATTGAAAAGTGAATCAAAATAACATGGGAAATATAACTGTATTTTAATTCACTAAGCATACTGGTGGAGTGAGTTTACACGAGACTTTAGATCACAGCTAACTTTTACGGTAGTGCATACACTAGCAGAATAGTGTTTCAAAAGGATGCTTGCGAAACGGGAAATGCATGTTGTGATGAATGCCTAGGTTGTTTTGCTTCTGTTGTAGATAAGTAAATAGATAGTATGTATAGATCAGGGTCATTTAATGAAAACAAAGGCGAGTACGGTTCTTTGATGCTGGAATATAAATAAACAGGTTTTTCTTTATTAGAAATCTGCTTTAATCAAGTGCGATTTTAGACTGGGAGAAATTATTTTTTTTTTTAAAAAATGTGCTTTAGTTGAAAGATGTTAATAGAAGTTTTTAGACTGTCTAGACAAGTCAAGGTGCCAGTTGTCAACTGGTTGAGGCGACCCTGGAAGGCAGAGGGCTTGGTAAAAGTTCCAGTGTTTCCACTTCACGTTTCTTTCACGCTTTTTCTCCCTTTTCCTTCATTCACGCTAAAGTCTCCTCCGGTGGCCGCTTTTTTCTCTTTGGTCTCCCTCTGTGCTCTGTGTCCCGGGTTCCCACCCTTATCGGTTGTGTTCTTCGTATTTCAGTGCTGAAATCGCCCGCGGGAGAGACGTCGCCCGCCGCGAGGAGGCTTCGGAGGGAAGGCGCGTGGGAGGGCGCGCAGGAGCGCTTCCCCTTTCGCCCTTCCGAGCCCCCATCTCCTCGCTGCCCGTCTCCGGGTGGGCAGCGAGAGCCGGGCAGGAGGAGCGGCAGGATGGGCTGCTCTGCTTGCTAGAGCTCTGCCCTGCTTCGGACTCGCGTTTCTCTTCGATTTGGAATTAACTGATGCTGTTAAGAAGCGCAGATGATTCCAAAACAGATTAAATAGCTTAAAAACGCTTTGGCTGGAAGTTGTTATTTACTCGGATATGGCGATTTTTCCTTTCTTCCTTCAGAGATTTGTGCTCACGAAACATCCAAAACTGGAAGCTCAAAATTATTGCTTTATATAGAAATACTTCACTAACAGTCCAGCTGTACAGTTTAGCCAATCAGATGAATTCTTTCTATATTAGATTATGTTGGGAGTAATAAATATAACTGAGGGTAGTGGCGTATAAAAACCTTGAGCGACAGAATAGCCACGCTACGTATTTGAGACCTTTTACTTAGCATATTTGTGAGGAAACTCCTGCAAAACGGAATTAGGATAGAGCCGTGATTTAAGACACGGGTCTACAGAATCACTGAAGCAGTAAGTATTGTAAGAAGATGTTCCTTAGTGCCGTGAACTGCAAGGGTTTAGCTGTAAAAACAGGTTTATAGGTAAAGACAAGCATGTCTAAGAGTGATATATTTTACCTGGGCTAATTTCAGCTGCTGTAAATATTTGCGTTCAGTAAACTCATTTGTGCACTGAGCACTGTTTCTTCTAAAACAGATTTCTTTTATGATCACCAATATATTGAAGAAAATAGTTGGTCTCTCTTTTTTTTTTTTTTTCTCCTTTCAGGTTCTCCATCTGTTTATGCTTTTTCTTTCATTTTCATTATTATAATTTTTAATTAATCTCACTCTCTCTGTTTCTTTGATTAATCTCACTCTATTTCTTTGTAATAGAATCTGTTATCTATAACTGGTTTATTTTAGTGGTGTATTGTGGATTCTTGGTACTTTCATGTAGCATCTGCCTTTAAAAATTCTCTTTAATTTAGGCTACATTAATTTCACTTACTTGAAGCTGTCTTTCTCCTTTGCTCATAGTGTTTTCTTCTCAGACTTTTAGCATTCGCTGACAATAGAAAAGATCAGAATATTGCTTTTCGGGAATCAAGTTTATGATTTCGTGTTGCTGATGGAAGTACAATACTATCCTAGTTTTATTTTGATCCCCGTTACTGTAGAAATGAAAGTAATTAGTTGTGAATGCTCACAGTAAAACATTGCATAATGAGTTATTACAATGGAAATGTTCAGCAGTTTGTGACTGCCTTCATACTAATTTTCTTAATTACAATGCCAGTTTTTAAAAATATGTTTTGGCAACAGGTAGCTGATCAGCTTCCTCTTGAAGCTTTTTGCTCCGAAGGCACGTACTTTGGAATCTTATTTTGTTTAAAAGCCTATGTACATGACATTACAGGAACAGGTATTTAGAACCTATCAAAGAGAGTATTATATTGTATTGCTAAGTACTTACTGATATATGCTAGTAGATCAATTCATCTTTTAAAATGCTTTATTTTCGAAGCACCAAGAAGCAGGAAAACAGTTGCCTGTTGAATACACATCTGTTCCCTGCTATTAGATTGTTTTTTAAAATACGATTGTATTAAATGGCAACTTCTAGCATTGTATAGTATCAAACTATTTCATATGTTTGATTTATTGATGTTTCTGTTATAATCTGTATTGTGCTATCCACTGTGCTATGAAGCAGAAGTGTGCTCTGGATATCACCACTATCAAAACTACATTCTATAAAATGTTCATTTCATTAAATGAAAAAACTTTCAAAGTCTAAAAACAAAATTAAGTCAATGACGTAAAAAATCTAATCTCAATCTTGACTTAGTAGGTTTATTACTCCAGTACTGTAAAAAGGATTGGGAAGCCCATTTGGAGTTGGTGAATATATTTCAGAAGTTACTGGCAGCACAGAAGTACCTCACAAGAGGAGGAGTTTTTCAAGGATGAGTTGACCCATTCCTTAAAAATTGCATTTAATGTAGATTCCTTAATCTACATTAAATGGAGGGACTATCACTAGGGTGCTTTGGTGGTTATGGCAGATAGCCTTGCTGAGATGTACACTGAAAATGTAGATAAGGAAAAGATGGTGAAAACCTGAAGTCATGAAAATGCAGAGTTAAATGCTCTGTATTGTTTGGGGTGGGGGATTTTTGTTAATTCAAACCCATATCAAAGTTAGCAAAGAGAGAATCCTTTTTTTTTCTCCCTCCTTGTGCTGTGTTTGATGTGTCTGCCCTATGAAAGAAGTCGCTCTGCCGTCATTCACTAACCTGGTTACGTGCCTTGCCAGCACCTTTGGAATCATCAGCTGCTCTCCCCTCATCTCGCTGAGCCAGATCCTTCAATCGCAACGCTTGCATCTTCCCTTGAGTAGACGGAGCTTTATACAGTCATTACGTACGGTGCTTTCCTCTGACTCTTAAGTGAGGTTTGGAAAGCTATTTTGCTTTGGCATCTTCATTGCGGGACTTTGCATCCAAACTGCCAGGGTCGTGAAATCATATTGAAGACCGTTCACTGTTTGCATCATGTTTGATAGTGGAATCTATGAAGAAGTTTCTGCTTCCCATCATGGTCCTCCTGCTGTGGCTCCCTTTTCTTGCATTGCCAGTTGCTCCTCTTAGTTACTCTATGTACTTTTATGGTTTGCTCTGTGCATGAGGTCTTTGAAGTGGTCTGGGCTGAAGATAACTCCTTTTAAAAACAACAAACGAAAGATTTTTAACCTGGATGATTTCATTGCTCCAGGTTACAGAGCATCAGCGTAAGTGAGAGGGCAGTGAAACACAGAGCAGTGTCTGGAAATGGGAGGGAGAGGATGAGTATTTTGGGCCATGTTTGCACGCCCGAGGCGACCTGCTGTGCTGCTAAATGAAACTTCCTACCTTATCTATAGAGCAAGGAAGATGTGTCTGAAGACCTCCAGAGGGAGAGCCTGTCCACTTAAGTTTGGGTGTCTCTGCTTTAAAGGGGGATTCAGAATAATACAGTAGAAGTTAGTGATAGCCTTACTTTATAGCAGCTACTGCAGCTCCATCTTTTTCAGCAAACGGTGTATAAAATCGAGTGTTATTTGCATATGGAAGAATCTACACAATGTCAAGTTGTTATCGAATAAAACCACCTAATTTAACATTATGACACTGTATTTCAGTACTTCTCAAATTTAGATATTTCTGTTTATAAACTTAAAATTCCATGACCTTATGTACACGAAACAGAGAATATGTTTTATTTTTTCATCTGTGTAGCTCTATGTAGATACCCAGATTGCTATTTAAGGAAATAAACTGTAAAGTAAGGCAAAACAGCTAAAAATAGGAACCACTAACTAATACGTGCTCATCCAAATAGAGCATGTGGAAAACTTCCGTTGAGTATGCTGGAGATTAATTAAAAAAAAAATCATGATAGACTAGGGATAAACAGAGCCTTTAAAATAGAGGAGGAGAGCTACGTCAATCTATCGGTTCTAAAACCAGAACGGAAATCGGGAAAGGGAAAGGGAGGTTTGTGCAGCCCCCATGGGGAACTTGATCTGGCTCAGAAATAATCTGCAGAAAATTGTGAAGCAGAAACGAGAGAGAGTGGCCTGCTGTGAAGGTAACGGGGGCATTGGCTTAGGGATGCCAGGGGCTGCCTTGGCTCTCTGGGTGACTATCATTTTTGTGCAGTCCCAGCCCAATGGGCTTCTCAAACAGCACTTCTCCAATTAAGTGATTGCAGCTCTGATAAATGGGAAACAAATTGGAGGTTCCCTGATAGCTGTACAACTGCACCATCAGAGCAAATTCTTTAATTTCATTATATATATTTTTGGATCATTGAGTCTAATTAAAAATGGTCACGTGGAGAGGAAGTAATCTCTTTCGAAATTAGATTGTGAAAAAAGAGTAATTAAGAGTAGGGAAGTTTTGTTAAAAGTAAAGAAGACTAGTAAGAATGAGCAAGAGGGAATGGCATGAGCTGACCTAACAAGGTCAGTTATTATAGCTGAGCCAAGTTCTGACAGCAACGCGGTGCACCAGGAAGTTAAAAACAATTATTTGTAGAAGATGAATTGTGTGGGAAGGGGAATAAAGTCCAATCTTTCTGCTTCATTTATTCCAAGTGCTGAAATCTGTACAAAGGCTTGGATTAACTGCCATCCAGTTCTATCGCTCGAGCTTTGATGAGGTTAAAATTCCATCAAAATAATACAGTAGCTAGGGAATTAAGTAGCTTCCAACATCTTGAATTCTGTTGTTAATTTAACACACAGTTTAATAAATATACTTCCTTATTTTCAAAATCTATATAGTATAATTAGTCTTCACTGCTGAGTGCAGTTCTGTTTGTATAAATGCAGACAGTTTAGGAGATGCAAGAGGAAAGAATTTTTGTCAATTTTTGTCGTTTTTTTAAAAATGTTTCTGATTCTTCCAGAAGACTATTTTTGAAGAAAATATCCACTCTTACCCATTTTCAACAGGATAGTGATGTACTCTTCAGTTTCAGCCTGCACCTGGCACATAGAACATACTCTGAAACTTATTTTATAAATCGAGAAAAAACTACAAATTAGATGTCTTACACATAGAGCAGAACATGTTTAGTAATTAGGACATTCTATTTCTAATGGGAATTTTTTAAAAATTAAAGCCTGTCCTGATCAGAATACCAAGGGCTGCTTGCTTATTCATGCAGAAGGAGACCACATGCATACATACATAGTTACATATATCTATATGTAGGTAGACATGGGACCACAAATATATATGGTAGCTGTACCTGGAATTCATATTGCGTTGATATATTTTATGGTTTGCAATATTCAGAGACAGAACAAAAACAGCTGACAGTGCTGATCAAGAAAAACAGAAACAGAATCAGTTGCAGTAGAATTGCGAGTGTTTCCAATTTGCGAAAACTATGATAAATGGACTCTAGTGAAAATCAGAAATCCGGAAAATCAGGTCCTTGATTGCTCAAGACAGGGAGCTCTGGCTAGTTGTTGTGATGACTCTACTTCAATAGTTACGGTTGTTTTCAGATTTTAAACTGTTTGCCTGTTTTTTTACTCTTTTTGCTCATACGCTTCACCTGCTATCTGTTAGTGAAGGATGCAGGGGTGCAGTTGTGAGCAGGTGAGTGGTGGGCTAAAAAGCCCACGTCTGCGTGGAGCAGGTGCCTTTAACGGATGGGGCAGGGAGTGTGTAGACATAGGTGCAGAATCTAAAAGCTTGATTTTTCTCAGGACACAAGTGATATTTAAAGCTGACTTCCCTTGTTTTTTAAACGCTTCTAGTTTTGCTGCTTTTCTCGTATGTTCTGGTAGGTTTTTATATTTAATAGTTGGATAAAGTAACGTGATACAACCTTGAGAAATGTAGAGAGGCCAGTGAATAATCCTGACAACTCGCAAGAGGAGGAGGCTTTTCTTTAATTGAGTTTCATATACTCATTTTCATAAATTTCTAAGTGGTGGCCTATGAATTAGTTAGTGCCTTTGGGACTCTGGAGGCTGGAATACAGTTGAGTAGCTCTTCTCCTTTCCAGGTGTGTCAGTACAAGAGCAACAGCGTGAAAAAGACGACTGGAAATATGAGTGATGGTTGTGCTCTACTGCGGTAATGCTCCAAACTTGGTTTTATAGATCTGCTTCTGCTCAGCCAAACTTAAGCCTAGGATTCACATCTTGGGGATGTGAATTTTGAAGGAGATGCGGGTGAGGTTTTATGTTTGTGTGTACACATATATACATGCACAAATATATATAAAAAATATATTTGCACAAAAAATATATATACAAATATGCATGCTTTCTGTATGTTTGTATTTTGAGAATTTGTTTATATGTATAAATACATACGTACTTTCATGTATACACATATACATACACTCACACTGTATGTGTATATATATGTGTGTAGGTATACACCCACACATGCACGCACATATATATATATACTGTACATACATTGGGATATTTAGGGTTTTATGCAAATCTTCCTGGCAGGAGGGATATACACAGTTTGTGTTTGTTTTTATTTTGGTCTTCGCTCATCTTTTTTCATTCCCGAAGACACTGTAGTGGCATCCTTGCTCATCTGAAAGAGGAGAAAATGGTTCGGGCATTGAGGTCCGTTTTAAAGGCCACCTCTTCGCTGCGGCTTCGAAAGAGCCGCGTGATCGGTGGGAGGGGTGACTGCTTTCTGTCGATGCTCTGTTAGTCACCAGAGGTGCTAGCTGGCCGTGTCTTCGGGATCATGGTGGTTTTCTAATTATCCCTTTCCAGCATTGTCGTCTTTTAATTTAATTTAGTTCAGTTTTGTGTGTGTGTGTGGGGGGGTGCGCTTGGGACTGTGTAATTAGCAGTGTAACTGGACTATTCCTCCAAAATTTCTTAGTTTTGCTTGTGTATATAATTAATATATGAACTCCCCTTCTTAGGTACTACTCAGTAATAACCCATTTGGCCCATTCTTTTGTTGTAACTAGTTGCTTAAGGAAACGTGAAGACTTGGGGTTAACTTTCCTTTGAGCCTAGCAGGGAAACAGTAAGCAAAACAGTGGTTTCACAAGGTGTTACTGTATTAACTGTGATGCCATCAATTCACTGTAAGGGCATATTAAAAAGAAAAAAAAAAAAGAAGGATCTGAGAGCAAATGCCTTGTCTTAAACAAACTGCTGATGAGTAATTAGACAAGTTCCAGCCAAGGAGTCAAAGAATTAAGATCATCAGACTGATTAAAGGGTGCTAACTTTTTGTATAGCTACTTGACTAGGCATCTTAATTTTAAAACATATGATTTTAGAAAATGCAAGCCTTCAATGTAGTTTTTTTTTTTCAAGGTTGTTTGTGCAATATTTCACTTTAAGCATGCACAATGCAAAACTATGAAGAACAGCATTAAAGTCTACAATGCCTTTACCTCCACCCTCAGTCCCTTCCAAAACTGGATATACGTGTTAATTTAAAAAATATGTAAACCTTGGCCTGCTCTCTAGAATCTATTTCTCTGGGAAGTTTTTTTTTTTTTTTTTTTTTTACTTAAATTTCCTTTGCAGTGTGATCTGGATGGTGTGAGAAGATAATCTGTGTGGTGTGTTTTTTAACCAGATAGTTTAATTGTGTTTTGCTCATAACCCACTGAAGTGTTACAACAATAATTTTTAGAGAAAAAAGCTTTAAAAACTTGGTCTGTGTATGGTTTTGTTTGTGTTTTGTACTGCCATATTATATATGCTACGTTAGGAACTATAAAGTAGTGTACAAGAAGTTAGCATTAATCAGAGGTAGTTCATCTAGATTTTGCAACTTGCCTATGCCCCATGTTTTGGGGGACATAAATTTCTGCTGAAAAGCTCATGAGTTCTATAATTCTCTGTTTAACATACTAGAGAATTTTTATATGCTGAGACTGCAATGAAGACCTTGTTTGTTTTAGCTATTAAAAAAGAGGTAGATGTACCTTTAATAACCACAAATTTTGAAATTACGTATTCTCAAATTACTAGTTTTGCAATTTGCTGTCTTACTGGATCAGGCGCGGCACAGAGAACATGGAAGTAAAAATAGACCTAAACTGAAATATGTTGTTGAAATGTAGTTGAAAACTTTCAGTGATTAAAAAAAAATTACTTTCCTGAGTAGCTAATACTACTTAAAATAGATTTGAAGGCATTTTAACTTGAAAGTTCAGGCAACAGTCTTTTATGTCTACTTCTTTGGCAAAGGAAAGATACCAAAGCCTGGTAGAAGACAGAGAAAAAAATACACTGTAGCCGTCCTTCTCTGAACTTCAGCATCTCCTGTGATGTTCTGTCTGTTCTATAAAAGGAAGACCAGCTGAATAAAAATAATCAAGTTTAATGTAAAACTTCCTCACTGTAGTAGTTAGTACATCTTAATAAAAGTGAAAGTAAGTTTATCTCCTTTCTGCTCAGTCTCCGTAGAGATTTTTTTTAAATATAGGGTTGTACTGCTAGTTATCTTTATTCATTGCGGTTGAGATGACTTAATAGGAGGTACACTTATTTCTTACTAAGCAGTAGGCAGAGTGATTACTTGGAGAAGGCTGGGGTTAACTTTTTCACTAATAAGTCATTTTTTTATAGCCTCCATTTTCCCTAGAAACCCTGGGACAATGTCAGTTTTAATTGATAAGATTTGTAAATATATAACATCTCTGAAAATTAGGCTTCTGTTGTGTCTATTCATGTATTAAAAAGTGAATTGCACAGAATTAGGGGTACTTAACTGTTAGCGCTAACTCTCCCTTCTACTTCATATGCAAATTTTCAACTGAGACTGAATTGGAAAACTATGAAAAGTTTGTATTTGAGTAGAACAAAGTGATTTTTTTCTCAGTTATCTCCTGTATAGTTCTTGTGTCAATCTTTCCTGTTACATTTGTGTAAATATGGAGACAGATACTTTAACTTACCAACTGGTAGCATCTGAAGGAAAGTCATCTATATAATATTAATTTTACTTTTTTCTAAGAAAAAGTACATGTTTAAATTACTAAAATGGTTATTCAAACAGGCTTATTTTTTAATTCATTTCCACTCAATGATTAGTTTGCGTATGATCTCTTTAATATACATGTTTTTTGTTTTTGCTTTTTAAATGTCATTGATGTTTGGATATAGAAGCTGCTTGTAAATATTGAGCGACATAAAAATGTAAATTTTTGAATGATAAGAAAAAACTGTTTTCAAAACTCTGCTTTGATGTTTCACTGATTTACTTTGAGAAACAAACACTTCATTTTAAAACATCCTGCTAGGTAAAATTTTTGCCAAACAAGCTGGATTATGCTTCTCTCTATGCATCTCCTCACTGCATCTTCCTCGCTTCTCTACGCCGAATGTCCAGATACCGTCTCTTTATGACAAGCAACCATATTTCCAGCTTGTGAGGATATTTGAAGGCTGGTGTAATTCATAAACCTGCCTGAAGTGAGCAGGAGCATGAGATTAAGGGCTGAGTGTCTCCAATAGAGAAAGAATATTTGACATTCTTAACTCTGTTAAACATACGACTGTTAAGATTGCACGTTTAAAATTGTAGTGCTCAAAACGATCAATCTGTCAGCTTATTTGTTCAGCCCATGTGATATTTCTAAGTGAAGACAAAGTACAAGATACCAGTGTGTTTATTTTCCTGTAGTTGACTGAGTTAACCTGAGATTTTAATCTCTTTTGAATTAAATTGATATTAATATTTTTATAAATGCTAGACAAATGCTAATTAACATTTTTCTTTAAAATAATTGACATTTCTTTGGTTTAAGCATTGAAGTATATAGAACAGCAAAATACTCCTTCCTTCAGAAAGGTCTAACTTAGTCCTGTTAATTACGTGTGTGTGTGTGACCATGATCTCCTCCTCTTTTTCCTATGCCTTTGACAGTTACAGTCAAATGTGTGAATTGATATAGTTCCTTCCTTCTGAAACTTCAAGTATTGAAGGTAAAATAGCAAGTTGTAGTTTTTGTTAACAGTCTACTGAGACTTGACCGCTAAAATACATATTAAAAAAATACTATTTCTGCAGCTAAAGTGTTAATCTTAATGCACCTCATTAAAGAAATGGAATGTGAAAAATAAGTGGTTTAAATCTGATGCTCCCTACTTAGACTATGGAGTACATTCCTTATTCCTGTCCAAAGGGAGAAACTAGATAGGCAAGCTAGAAGCAAAAGACGAATAAATATATTGATATACTACTGTATACATGCAAAAATCCCAGGAAGATGAAAAATAATAAGGAAGACGTACAATTGATAATAATGGATAAAGCCTAGGTATTTATTCAGCCACTTTTGTGTGGCACAGGGTTTCTGATCCCTGTGCTGGATACATCATCAAGCCTTTGTAGCAATTTGTGCGCAGACAGTATTCTGCAAAACCAGTTCATCTTCTTGGGTTTTCTTTGTCAGGATGGACTTTCGATATGGCCTTCGTCAAAGGAAATCCCTCAATTTACCTGCAACCAAACCCTGTATTGAATCTACCAAGATCCAGATGTTACGTTTATAATCAGCTTTTGCGTTTGTTATTCCTCCAGCCTTTTTCTTAAAGAAAAAAGAAAAGAGAAACAGATACAGTGATTTTCATGCAGAGAATCCAACTGAAATCTATTAAGATTGAATCACCAGTAGTGGGTAAGACATGTCAGGGCTGGAACACAGGGATGGAATTGAAGAACAGAAAAAAAAAGTATATAAGTTATGCTTTTCAGTATCAAGAAAAAAGGCAAAAGGGAAATAATCTAGAACAGAAGACAAAGGACAAATGACAGCCAGAGGTAGTACTCATCTCGTCTAATACAGAGCCAGTCACTTCCACTTTGTAGTCAGTAGAGAGAAATGGACACTTTTAGGTTGATATGTCTCACCTGTTTCAGCTGCCTTCAGATTTCAGGATCGAGTGAATCAAGTGACATAAACCCTTTTTTTTCCCCCCGCTGTCTACACAAGTAGGCTAGGAGAACTAGCTTAGATAAATCCCACAGTAGATGTCTGTTACTTGCATCAACTTGCAAGGGTGACAAAAGGGTAACAAAAAAGATGCTTCACTCGCAGAGAATTTTTTACTGTGTGGCTTAAAGTCAAGCTTGTAGTTTAATCACAAATAGGATTCTGAGTTACAGAGGAAGAGCTTAATGATTCAGAAAATGAAACTCATTAGAGGAAAAAGTCAGATAGCCTCCAACAATAGGGAGAAACCTAATGAAGTGATGACAGCGGGTGGAATAACTTTTTCCAACTTAATCTCCTTAGTAGATTTTATTGCGTCCTTCCAGAAGAGGATGCAGCTGTACTCTTCTGTATGTTCACCAAGCCTGTGCTGAAAGCGCTGTTAAACTTAGGTCACATTTTTTTCTTGGGTGGATTCTCCTCAAGAAAGAGCCCACACGTTGTAATGACTGAATAATCTATTGACTAGATAATTCTAGTGCTTGAGTCGAAGGATAAAATGTCCACACGCCAGCGCGCGTCCTGGTGGTGGTCGTATTGTGGAGGGGCAGCTGTACAGCAGTTCCCTATGTCCGTGATGCAGCGGCATTCCAGGTGTCACTTCTGTGCTCTGCACTTCCTTAGTAATAATTGAGAACTCGGTCACAGTTTTCAAAGCCACCAGTGGACCAAGACATAACTGTATCAGAGATTGCCTACTGCCTAGACTTCGAAAAATAATGTCATTCTTGTAACTAATTAGATATTGAGGGTAAAGTGCCTAAATTTCAAGGAAGGGTTTCTAGGCTAAGGATGTGCATTTTGCTGTAGTACCAGGAGAAGACCAGATGTGCAGAGGAATGCAGATGCAATTTCCCTGTCGAGTCATTTACAGTACAGTGCTGGATGTTTCAGGACAACCTTGCAGCGTGTTGGTGTTGGCACAGAACAATGCATCTCCTGCAATTAAGAACGAAACCAAACTTGTTGAATACATTTAAATAATGAATGTGTTGAAGAAATATGCCTCTGTGTGGATGTTTTACAAATGTTAAGAGGATGATTTGACAAGATCAGTGAAAACTAAATTATTCACACAGTTTTGAAATAATTAGTCATAGTCCTGTATAGTCCAAATTTGTAGATTTAAAAAACACTGAAAACCCACCTCCTTGCTGTTTTTATATTGAAGCAGAGAGGCTGCTTTTTGACTGTGATTAATATTTTGAGCAGCAGAGTGAGGAGATTTCAGTGTTGCAGGTTACATAGCATTTGGGGACTTTGACTGGTTTTTTTGTCACAGATATTTGAAGCTGCATTGTAGGATGTTTTCCGTAAGAATGACTGAAGACTTCTTTGTAGAGCTTACTTTATAGTTTGACATTTAAGATCAAAATTGCAATGGCTTTCCGTAGCAGGGACTATGCACTTGGCAGCTACAAAAACTGAGGTTCTGTGTTTCTGCTCCTGCAAGTTTTAGTTCTTCTTTGGTTCCCTCTTGTTTCCATGCCACATCCTTGCAAAAAGAACCTATCAAAGAAATGATACAACCTCAGGCAGCATTATTATAATTGCACATAGTTGGTAGACCACAAGGGTGTGGGATGGAGAAGGAAGAAATGAGGTCAACTTTACAGAGGTGCGGAGGTAACATTTCACTGAGGTGGATTTGAGATTTGCACATTATCTGGCCTTGGCTACTGCTGCTGTGTGCACTGCACTTCTAATTATTTTTCAAAGGCATCAAGAGTCAGGTTGATGTCCTTTTATTCTATGTTAGGTTGCCTAACAGTTTTCACTATAAAAGATTTTCCTCTACTTTTTTTTTTTAAACACTCTATTAACTTCACTATTTACCACAAGTCTTTAGAATTCAGTAGAGAGAACCACAGAGCCAAAGAAGTACTTTTTCTTTTTTTTGCTTGAAATCCTATAGTGTTTTTTTAGCTCAGTTACAAAAGATTGAAAATAGATATTCTTTTTCTCTTGCAGCTTTTGTTGTCTGCAGAATTTTGGCAGCTTGTCAAAATAATGTCTGAGCACAAAATATTCTTATCAAAGTCTGGTCCCACACTGCTGTCAGCAGTACACAGCGCGTTAATGGGAAGGAGGAAGGAAACGGTAACACTGGGAAAGAGAAACTGCGTGAAGGGCAGGTTTGCTTATAATAAAGGGCTAATAGAAGATGCTCAAGAAATTCAGCAAGGATGTGGGGCCAGTTGGTGGGGCAGTAGTTTGCAGGTCGCGTATCTCACCTGTGATGGATCATCATGTGTGTAGAGAATGAAGCCAGAAATTACAAGGCCAGGTAGGATGTTCTTGGGATTTACACGAATGAATGACAAATGGCAGACTATCTGCGTAAGGCTTGCTTCTTTATAGTCTTTAAAGGATTGGTTAAGGCAATTTTAGGGCAGATGGCCACTAAAATTGCAATTCGTCCATTTTTGGCTGCTGAGGTCCCTGTTTATGGCAGAACTGAACTCTCATCACGTCCCCTGAGGTCCATGGGAACAGGAATACTAAGCACATCTATGAAATACAGGAATGAACTGTTGGCTGAGGGGCTGGAGACACGTTCTGAAGTTCTGTCCTTGGCTCTGCTGCTAATTCACTGTCCTGATCCGTAAAATGGGAAAGGTAGCATATTCTTGTTTCACAGGGCAGAAAAGAAGATTACGTGCACTGATGCTTGAGCAGCAGGATGGTGAAGGGTGTCTGAGGCCGTGAGAAAAAAATGAGTAATTCTGAACCCAGTAAAAAGACTAGGTGGCATCCCCAAACGATGGGGAGAAAAATTAATAGACAATTTTGTTTTTGAACATCTTATATTCTGCTCACTGACTTGATTGAGGATCCGGAGGAAGAAATAGCTTATCATTTTGTAATTACAGAGCTGTAAAAATATATATGTGCTTTATGTAGTTAAATTATGATTACTCAGCCAAACTAATCTGGTTTTGGTTGGTTTTTCAGTGCTTGACTTTCTCATGTAATAAAACAGATCTTTTTAGTGAATGTAATGCAGTTATACATTTGAAATAAAGATAGGGCTAGTGTAAATATTTGTTTCTTTATTCCTCTTTTTTTCCCCTGTGATTGTAAAATGCTTTTCTTGTTCCAAATAGTAGCATTTGTGTTGATAATGCTGCTTGTATAATTGGGGTTTTTAATTTCTTGTATGAAAATTGAGAGTATTTTTTATTGTTTGTTGTTGTTTTGTGTAAATAGTAAAGTGTTATGGAGCATAATTAGAAAATGCAGTGTTAGATGTCTCTGAGCAGTATTATTTCAAGCAGCATCTCCTCTGTTTGTGTTTTTTAAAGTCTGGCTAGAAGTAGAAATTCTGTGGATTTCAAGGGGATCAAATGTGACTTTCAACTCAAACTGTTTACCAAGAAATTCTGGTAATAATTTTAGGAAGAAAAAATTCTATTTATAACTCAGTTCTCTGCTTTTACTCTTTTTTTTTTTTTTTTTTTTTTTTTTTTTTTCCTAGAGAGCTGTAGGAACCAAGGAAATTACATGTAGCACAGTATTCCTTATACGAGTTGCTTAATATACTATGTACAGTATGGTGAATGTTTAAACAGATTTCTTATCTTCTATTTATTTTGAGAACAAGACATTACCTGTTTTGAGGTGAGTACTCAACAGAAAAAGCACTATCTGTTGCTAGCTTGGAATTTTAGTAGGGATGAATAGCTTCCACTTATAAACTCGTGACCTAATTACTTCCAGTTTTGTGGAGAATTAGACTGTTGTCATTAGTTTAGTGTTTTCCAGAGTGTGCCCTGTGTTGCAGGATTGTCCCTCATCCTTTTTCTCTCTGTATTTAGTTTGGTCTTAGAAAACACTTTTTCTTTTTGGTTGACAACAATAGAAAAAGAAAATTTCTATGGAAGAGAACAGATGTTAAATACTTAAAGCATGGTTTAAACTTAAGTTTAATTTCTGGTCTTACTGTGCTTGGGACACTGCACTGTGGAGAAATGCTCTCCAAGCTAGTGAAGCCGTATATGGGTCCAGGTAGATGTCCAAACCTGTCTGGCTGCTGAACCACCAGCTACTGTTTGATTAGGGGTTAGGTTTAGCTCAGTTGGTTAGAGCGTGGTGCTAATAATGCCAACGTCACGGTTCAATCCCCGTGTGGGCCACTCATTTGAGGGTTGGCCTAAATGATCTCCAGAGGTCCCTTCCAACCCTA
Source organism: Rhea pennata (assembly GCF_028389875.1). Classification (NCBI taxonomy): domain Eukaryota; kingdom Metazoa; phylum Chordata; class Aves; order Rheiformes; family Rheidae; genus Rhea; species Rhea pennata. The sequence continues at coordinate 183,291,803 of NC_084663.1, forward strand.
CCGATTCTATGATTATATAATTGAACTGCAGTGGGAAAAGAATGCAGTCATAATGTCTCTGAATTTCCTTGGTGATTTATTTTTTTCTTATTTTTTAAATTATATTGAAAGGTTAAAAAATTGAATCTCATTTAGAATACACTTTGATTCTTTAGATCTGTGCTTGTCTAGGGCACCTTAATTGTATGTTAGAAAAGTTCCTTGTTGTAAGATGAAGTGAGAGAGCAGCTGATAACTTTCTCTTAATTTTTTTTGGAATGTTTTCCCATCTGAGCTGTCTCCAAACTCTTTCAATTTTCTTGGCTGAGTTAGAACTTTCTTTCAGTGGAAATTTAGGCACTAAAGGGCAGTTGGCAACTACTGTCTGTGGATATGGGAAGGGAAAAGGAACACAAAAACAGGAGTATGAAAGTTCTAAATCTTGTAGTTTGGTAACCAAAAGAGCCGGTTCTTTGGAATGGGACTTTTGATAAAATTATTAGCCAGAGAAGAAAGTGCATCAGTGAAATACGCCTTGGACAAGGGAGATGTGCTTGAGCTTCCTTTTGTTTAGTAAAAGTCTGTTCCTATTCTTTCCTTAAAGCTTTAGCTTTCTGTATAGGAGAATGGCATCAGGAAAAATTAAATAATTGTAACTTACTAAGTGGAATTTATTCAAAGCTGTAAGTTCTTAAAAAAAAATTGATTTTACAACCAAACACATCCGGAAGATTTGCTTCATGAAAACACAGACTTTTTCTTGGTGGTGGTGGTGCTTAAATTGTTTGAAGGCATAGATCTTTGATTCTTGTTGGTAATAGTTACTTCCATGAAGCTTGACATACGTACATACATGATATACATACATTTAATAAACTTTTAGCCAAAAATCTAAAGCAAAACATTTCCAAGATGTATGCTACTCTGGCGAAGTTACTTGACTGGATGGACATCATACGTAAAGTGACTCTAGATCCAGCAACCCTCTGCTTGAGTAACTATTAAAAATATCATTCTTTTTAAAATCAGCTTTATTGTGCCGTGGATTATCAGCTGTAAATAGGAGTGGATACCGAAGAAAATAGTTTAAATCACAAGTAATGCACTGCATTTTGGTGATGTGACATAATATAGCACATCTGTCTCTTAAAAATCAACTATACGTAGCAGGTGAATAGGATCATGCCCTCTCCTCACTTCCCTCTCTCAGAATTTAAGATCCTTAACTTCCTTTGCAAACTCCGCAGGCCGGGCTTATGCTTTGTGTTCTCAGGCAAATCAGTAGAATAATACTCTATACAGTACTTTGATTGTACTTATTAGTGACATTGCAGTGTTCAATTAACAAATCTTTCGCAATATGCACTGGTACTTGCTATTGTGAGAGACATCTTTCATTAATGGCCTTCCACCTCATAAACTTTGCACGTAACCCGTATTATTTTTTAGAATGTCATGTTCCCATTTATGTTTTCCCCAAGTAAAATTTTCCAGTCCCAGTTGCTTTCACAGCCACCCAAGACTGAATTCATTTTGATTCTCTTCCTGTATCTTGTTATGAGAATGTCATGAGAGACTGTCAGAAGTCTTGTCAGCTGGAGTAAGGATATAGAACATGTTGCTTTCGCTCTACCCACAGGTTTGTTACCCTATCATACAAGAAAATTAGTTCAATTGACAATTTTTTTCGGGGTTGTCTTGAGAATTGAAGTTGTCCTTGTCCATTATTCTTTTGCTTCTTCCTTTAAACTCTTTTTTAAAAAAGAGAATGACGGCGATTGTCTCTTTGGGCTTTCCAAGCTGAACTCCTGCTCTGTGACTTCTCAGAGATTGTTGCTCGTGATCTGTCATTACTTCAGTCAGATTGCAAACAAATACAGAGAACTAATGACTTTTGCCAGTCATTTTTGGGAAGGAGGGAGAAGTTATTTTGAGTCTGCACTTGAGCAAGCCCTGCTTGACAGCTTGGATTTTTCCCTCTATCCCCTCCTCCAGAAAGAGAAATCTTTATCTCCCTGGAATCAAATAAGATCTTCATATTTTTTTTCCTTTATTACAATATAATCATCGTGTATTAATTTTATTTTAATGACATGCTTCTAGTGAAAGAAGTGATACAGTAGAAAAGATTTACATTTGAAGCAGAGTCTCTGTCAGAATCAGATTAAAAGATAAAATGGTTGTTGTTTATTGGTCAAACAATTTCAGGAATAAATGTCATGTTGCAAAAAATAACCTCTTTGGTGTCCTTTGGTTATCTTAAGGTTATAAGCTCATTTGCTTATGTCTCTACAGTCTGGAAATCAGTGTCAGTGGAGGTAGCAAGTATGGGCCATAATTACTGGTTCGTGGCAGGATGTTGAGTGCGAAAATAACTGGGTGTCATTGAAGAGGTTAGATTAACTGTTAGAGCTGACAAGATATAATTGCTTATGAACCACTTTCTTTAACAATGAAAATTGTGTTACTTGAGGCTGTTTCTTTTTAGCATAGTGTCTGTGTCTGGCTGCAGAACTGGTTTTAATTAGAGGCTGAAACCACTGAGAAGTAAGTGCTCATTTATTTTTAGCTAGGATAAATATCACTGAAATAGATTTTCCTCAGAAGTATATGAATAAAGGGTAATGACAGCAAAATATTTCAAAATGGAGATACTGGTAGCTTAATTGAATTTGAAACAAATGGCTTCAAATCCAAAGCATACATGTATAGAACGTCTGTCTTTCTGTTTTAATTGATTTCACCTCGATAGTGCTGAACACTGAAATTATCACACTTCTTTACCCAAGTTTCTTGGTTGTGTCAGTATGTAGACTCTAAATAGAGCTTTCCAAATATCTTGTCTTGAATAACAAGTGAGAGATTTTGGTAGTGAAGTGTAAATCTGACAGACGTGGTTGTAACTGTCTTACTACACACGGGTTTGGAGAGGTAGGATTTGTTTATCGGGGTTGCTGTTGCATGCAAACAAAGCTCTGATGTTTTAACTTTGTGACAAATGACTTTTGTGTTCAAGGGGCCGCCAGCTAATTCCAAATCTTATTTTGGATTTAGGCTTTAGGAAACTAATGCCCTTGATTATTACTTTTTCCTTACGTTGGGGAAGTGCTCAGTTTGCAGCTCAGAGGGGTTTGGGTTCTTCAGAGTGAGTAGTTGCTCTTAACAGCTCACTTTCGGCTTACAGAATCTGTTGAGGTTTTCTGCCTGTATTGCACTAGTGTCTTGTCCTCAGAACAGCTTGTGCAATGGGAGAGAAGCCCTGAAAGAAAGAAAAATTCCTTCCATCATGAGAGAAGTAGCCAGAATGATGCATCTGGCTCGCAACAGGGAGCTGACCCACAGCAAGCTATGTGCTATGTGAATTGCTCTGGAAACTTTTACCTATTTCTCAGGCTCTAATCTACAGTGCAAACACTTCAGAGCACACATGATTTCATCCTGTTTTATGTTCAGCACTGATGTGGTGGGTCCCCAGGTTCTTAAACATTTCATAGGATCGTCTGGAGAGCGTAAGAAAGGTGGTGGTATACAGCCCACCACTTCGTTGTACAAGTGGAAGATATATGAAAATAAGATTTGTGTTTCAATTAAAATATGTAACATGAGAAGAAGTTTTGCCACATCCTTCTTGATGGACAGTTGATTTTTATATGGCTCTTTACAAATTGTTCAGCTCACTGTAAAGATTCTTACATGTTGCTTGTATTAATGTTCTGTCACAGAATCAAGAATGGTTGAGGTTGGAAAGGACCTCTGGAGATGATCTAGTCCAAACCCTGCTCAAGCAGGGTCATGTAGAGCACGTTGCCCAGGATTATGTGCAGGCAGCTTTTGAATATCTCTAAGAGTGGAGACTCCACAACTTCTCCGGGTAACCTGTTCTAGTGCTCTGTCACCCTCACAGTAAAGAAGTTTTTCCTTGTGTTCAGACAGAATGTCCTGTGTTTCAGTTTGTCCCCGTTGCCTCTCGTCCTATCGCTGGGCACCACTCAAAAGAGTCTGGCCCTGTCCTCTGTACACCCTGTCTTCAGATACCTATATGCATTGATAAGATCCGCTCTGTGAGTCTTCTTTTCTTCAAGCTGAAGAGTCCTAGCTTCTTCAGCCTTTCCTCATATGAGAGATGCTCCACTCCCTTAGTCATCTTAATAGTTCTCCACTGGACTATGTCCAGTAACTCCATGTCTCTCTTGTACTGGGGAGCCCAGAACTGGACACAGTACTTGAGATGCAACCTCTCCAGGGCTGAGTAAAGGGGGAGGATCACCTTTCTCGACCAGCTGGCGACAGGCCTCCAGCTAGACTTTGCACCACTGACCATAACCCTCTGAGCTCTGCCATAAAGCCAGTTTTCAATCCACGTTGCTTTCTGCTCATCCAGCCTGTGCTTCATCAGCTTCTCTATGAGGATGTTATGGGAGACAGTGTCAAAAGCCTTACTGATATCAAGGTAGACAACATCCACTGCTCCCTAGGCCTAGAGCTTATATAGGCCTCTCCCTAGGACTGACTAGAAGGGTCCTTGACCAACCTCATTGGGGCTCAGCTGGAACAAAGTCCCTGGCTCCACCTGATCAGAGCTCGTCAGCAGCTGCTACATCTAGCTAAAGCTTCCCAGGACCTTCCCAGGCCTGCTGTAGCGGTCCTTGACTAGCTTTCCTTACCTATCAGCAGCAAGCGCCCTCTCGATCTTCAGTGGGTCCCTAGTAAGTCCCCACAACTTCCAAAAAGCTTCTCAGCTCTGTGCAGATCTCACACACTGCTGCCTGTTCCCTGCCTCTGTTAGCTGCACTCTTCATCCTGTAGAATCAATGTATTTGGTTGAAAAGTGGCTGAACTTTCTACTGTATTTTGAAGAAAATATGTCAAGGCTTTTAAGAGAAAGCACCAACTTTTAGGTTTGGTGGGAAGGATTGTCTCAGTATGAGCTGATGTTTTGTGCTGACAAATGTTTCTTCCCTAAGCGATCATTCCATTTTTCATCCCATTTTTTCTTCAGTCTTTGAAATGATCAGTGAATCCAGCAATATCGTATAAAAATTTTGCTTGGGGACCCTTGGAATGGGTTCTCAGGTCTGAAAAATTGGCTGATTTTCCATTTCCACTCTGATCTTCATCTTCATCCATGTAAATAGATAATGTAATTGCATCATCTGTGCAACCAAGGTACCTGTTGTGACTATGTGTAATGGAAAGGAAGGCCAGGGCTTGAACCAATATTAGGAGGAGTAAAGGCAGAATTTTGGTTTAGTAATTTTTGTACGCTGCAGAATTTGAAGACTATATATTCTAGTCAAAGTTAGTATAATACATTAAACAAATTAGTCCATCGTATACTATATTTTTTTCAATACAATTTCATTAAAAACAAATCTGACCTCCAATATGTTTTGTTTCTTTTACCAAAAAGAAATCTCAGAAGTCTGATCTCCCAAGGTCTGGACTTGTAGCCAAGCTGTACAGATTAATGCAAAACAGCTTTTCAGAGCAATTTAGTTGAACTTGTACCAATGCCGTGTGACAATGCTCAATTCATTTTGAACTTGGTTCTTATCAGTTTAGTTTATCTTAGTGAATTTACTGCTGTGAACAGAATTGGTGTGTTCTTAGACTAAAATGTGTCTATGGCTAGATCCATATCATAATGTGTTAACTCCTGCACTTTAAAAAGAAACTCCGCTTTTTAAAAATTCCAATATATGCTCTAGATGTAAATGTAATCTATATGTGCAGGTAGAGGAAGGCCTTAGAGTGGGTAAAAAACCAGCAAGGCTGGAAAAATTGCCAGTCATTGATCTCATTAATGCTGATTTTAAGAAGGCTGCTGCAAGTCCCAGTTGAACTTCTGTAATGAGAACCAGGGCTGCAGAGGGCCCACAGCAAGCCTGCAGCTTTGGTGGGTGCTCTTTTGGAGTTTTGGCACTAGCAGTGAGCGGATAGACCTGGAAGTATGACTTTGACATCGGTAGCATAATGAACTGTTTAATGAATGTTTTGAGCAGCTGGCGGCACTCCCTGATCAAGAGAATGTCTGGGAACATGTGTCCACCAAAGTCATGACTTGGAGCTGATTTAAACAAATAAACAACCCCCCCCCCCACCCATTCAGCGTCTGGATCCTTTTGCATTAGTGTGGTGACCCGTAAGAATTAGGGTTGGCTGGATGTGTGAACTTGCTGACTGGTCTCCTTTACCATTTCATCTTTAGTTACTGTGCTGTATCATCCAGTGTTTGAATTCAGTCAGATTCATGGCCTTCATGGGTCTGTATGTCTCTTGTTTTTCCTAGTGATAAAAATCCAAGAATTTTATTATTGTTGTTGTCACTGATGGAGAATTTCCCACAAAATGCTCTCGTTGAGCAGTGGCATGTTTTGACAATAAATAGTTTCATAGATACTGCAGATCCAAGAGCTATACTGGAAACTGGAATATGTAATCTTTTAACTTACTGGAGAATGCTTCTCATAAAACAGTGTTGTTCACCCTGTGTCTATGGACATAGAGGTCATAGAGGAGGGCAAGACTGTTGTTAGAGAGTATAAAACCTCTATTCATATTTTTGCATCTTTATTTTTGGGACCTTCAGGCCCAAAAAGATTGAAAACTTGACTTGGGGCTGTACTCAGGTGCTCTGTGTGGTCCTACACAGTGATCTCAAGATTTTTCAAAAAAGCAGGATAGAATATCAGCAGACTTAAAACACTTCTCCCTAGTGGCAAGGTAGTCAAAAGACCATGCTGATACTCAAGTATGTGTAAAGTGCAGATAACCCATTAATTTAAGTTGTGTGTACTACTGGGAACATATCTAAATCAGGTACTTGGTCTTCATGCTTTGCTCTGAACTAAGAATCTGTCTGAGAGCTTACCTGAGTTGAAGTATCTGGTCTTGTTATAATTTCTAATTTCTAATTAGACTTGAACGACTTTGCAGATATTAATCTGAATACTCAAAACATTCTTTTTAGGATTTCTGCAGCTAAAATCATCATCTTTGTCTAAACATTTCACATATGTGTTGTTTCCCTTATATAAAGATTTTTAAACTTACAGAGTGAAAGATTTTAAATTTTAAAATGTCATGTATTCTAATCTAGAAAGTTCCTGATTTGAGTTATACTCTCCCTCTTGGTTAAAGCAAAGCAATGCTTCCACATGTGTAGGCTAGTGAAGTAAATTAAAAAGTTGATCTATGCAGGCATTTAACTGATTCTAGATGCTTCCAGAAAAATAAGGATAAAATCATCTTTCTTAAATTATTTAGAAGATGTATATAAAAACACTAAATAGAATAATGTGCAGCTAGCTCATGATGTGATGTTAAAATCATCATGTCATGCAGTTTTTTCACTTGTCTGGAAATTTTGTATGAATGTGCTTTAAAATAATGGCGTATTCATTTCTGCTAGTTGAATAGACTGCAGTATAATGGTGCTGAATAAGATTTATTTGAAACTTCTGCCAATAATGCCTGTCTGTCTAACCTATTCTGGATATCAGAATGACTTGCATTGCCGTTGTATCTGAATGAATCATCAAAATAACTAAATATATCTTCTCCCTCTTCTGTGAATAAGAAGGCATTTTTGCTATTTCCAACTGTGAACTCAAGATTTAAAAAAAAAATATGAAAAGTTGCCATATTGCTAATAATCAAGAAATCTGTAGCAGATGGGAATCAAATCCAGATCCCTGATTCACAAGTCACGCCTTTATCATACCATTTTTCTTAGGTTTCTAATGGTGTTTTATAAAATCAAGAATTTTCTGATACTGTCTGTATTTTATCAGAAATGTGTATTTGTCAATTTAGTTCCAGTTGTGACATAAGATTGGATAGGATATAAAGTTTGTTTTCATCCTCTCTGTCTTTCAGGTCCTCTTCATGAGATAATGATAACAAAGAGTTTTTAAAGCCTCTGAGCTGGCTCTAACACACTTGTTGACGCGAGCATTTCTAAGAGGTGTTGCTTTTAGAAATAGCATGATAGATAAAAGCTAAAATATTACCAACTGTGAAATACAGAAAACTTATTTTCACTTACAGTAGATTTTTCATGCAAAGTTTAAAACTTTTCTGGAGTCTAGGGGCTGTATTTGAAATTTTTGTTTTTTAAGACTAAATGTCATAGAATATCAGCATTTGACATTCTCAAGAGTTCTTGGATCAGCTCCGTTTCTCTTGATGATAACTTTTCCATAAATACATCAGTATTTTGTTATCTGCAGTATAAGTGAAAGCCAAGACTCTCCACAGTCCTAAACGATGTTACTGTCTTTCAGTGCTGATTTTTTTTTCTCTTACAGAAATGTTAATGAAATAACAGCATAGTGGGTGATAGTGTTTACTAATTATTTATGGTTGGCATTTCTGTTGCAGTTGCTTGGTGTTTCAGTAACGAATAGGTATGATTTCTTGTTGACAGTTAAAACATGTATATTGCTATTACATGAGTAGTACTGTAGGTTTATCGTCTCCATTTATTTAAAGCAAGAGTAAAAAAAGACAGTTTTAAAAATTCAAATTATACTTACATTTCTTCATTGGTCTAATATGTAAAGCTTCCTCTTTCTTCAGCTGTTATAGACTATGAATATTTTAAGGAAGATGAATAGCAAATAAGTAAGTTGCCAGAAAAAAAAACAACAAAAAAAAGAATGTTTGTAATGTTGTACGAAATGGCAGTGCCAAACCTGAAGTACAGAAAGATGCATGTTTTTAGTCTCTCACTTTATTTTTTTTAACAAAAAGATATTTCTGACTTTAGGTGGTGACATGTGCCAAACTGTGTTGTGGGCTGATATAAAGTGCTGTAGGAAACAGATGGGGTGACACAGACGGTTAATTCTTCATGTGTGTCTGAGCATGAAGTTCTGGAGCGCTCTGAAATTTGCATCCAAGTGGAATATGCATCTCATTTGATTGCAAACATGCGTGGAGATTTTCCTGTTTTCATGTTTCATGTTCGTCTCAGTTGAACTGAGAATGGGGAGAGGGAAAATGAGGTGAGGTAATACAAAAAACCACGTAGATCCTGGGGTGAAAAGGTACTTAAAAGAGAAGCTGAACTGTAGCTTCCTTAGGAACCTAATCCTCTTCCCATAGGAAACAGAGGAATTTTTGCTGTGAACTTTGGGGAGACCTTGGATCAGATCCGGCCGTAGCAGGTTGTCATGTCTGCCTTTAGGATGGCTGCATCGATGCAAAAAAGGCAGAAACTGCTCCCCATTGAGAACTCGTGCTGGGAAAAATGTAATTTGGCAGCTGTACTCAGAATTACTTCCCTGTATACGCTGTTCATGACAGTAGTATCCGGACATATAGCGCAGGATATCTTATGTTTTTGTTGTATCTTAAGCACATTTAATCCTCTCGCTTGCCTTAGCACTAAATGACTCTGTAACTCCTGAAAGCGTTTACTTGGGATTATTTGGAGCCTAGACATTAGAGCGTTAACCTAGGAGAAAGATGTTGGGTATTTTTTTGTGACAGCTTATTTAAACAAATCAAAATTTCAGCAACCAGAGTACTTGAGACTAAAATAGACTTGAAATGTTGTAAACTGACTTACTAAAAGTAGAATATTAATTGGCTAATGACTGTCAAATACAGCTCTTCACATTCAAAATAGTTATTCTGGGCTGCTGGTGATTAATTCAATGTAATTGACTTGTTGATAGACAAGATTAATGACAGGTGACTCAGAAAGATGCAGAGGTAAAAACTGAGCTACTAACGTAAATATTTACAAGATTCTGTGGTTAAAAGGCATATATACAACTAGATTTTTATTTTATTGTTTCACTCTGGAAGTCACACTGAGCTTTTTAGTAGATTCGGACAAGGCTTGGGGATTCAGTACTGGTTAAGTAGCATTTCTTGAGGTAGTAAAGCACTGCCCTCCTACTTCTGAATATGAAATACAGTCCAAGGTAGAACTATGTTTCTGCAGAAGTATGAGGAAAATAAAATTAAAGCTAGCAGAAATTACTAGATTTTGTATAATTTCAGACATGCAGATTTGAGTAAAAAGTTTATTCTGGTTATGTTCTAGATGCTCACTTGTTTTAAGTTTCAAAAGAAATCACTGTAATGTTACGGCTTGGAAATCATAGTGTAAAATCCACAAAATAATGCATCAAATGCAAAAAATATGCAATAGCGTTTTATCCAGTGACTGTATTATACAAACTGCATAAACTGTCCATGGAGAAGAGGTCAGAGCCTAGGTCTTCCCCTCCTGGGGAAGTATCATATGGCTATGTCAAGTCATGGAACCATTCCGCTTTTTTGGAAGGCCTTTGAATAGATACTTTTTGCAAAGAGGCACACCTTTGGCAGGATGAATTCGATGTTGTTCCATAGCCTAACAGCTCCTGGCCAAGTTACTGTCTTCAGATGGGACATAGGGGCTTTGAGCCCTTTTCACCTGAAGACTAGAGTGCAGTCACAGGTTTCTTGCGTCTTGGGCCAGTACTTGAACGTGTGACCTGCTGGACCATCAACCCTTTTGGGTGTTGTTGAATAGAAGTGACTGTGATTTGCTTTTTTGCGCAAACCTCTTTCCTATTGGTATGGTGTTAAGTTTTGTGGAGGTTTATGTTGACAACACCTGCCAGATCAGGGCAGACCCTGGAGATGTTTTGAGAATCCCAAGCGTGTTTAGACGTGAGAGAGGATCGAGACTGCTCATTTCTGCCAGAGCGGGGCCCATTCTGGACACTTGCATAAACAGAGCTTTAGGCACCGGGGCAGAACTTCACTATGTGGAAACTGAAGAGCCTGAAGAACTATGTGGTATTTTTTTACTTTCCTGTTTTTGGAGCAGTACATTTAAGTACTTCATAGAAATTGTTTTGACCCAAACCAAAGAAATCAATTTTTACTCCATCAACTTAAATGTCTGTGGAGGATAACTCTATTTTCAGCTCTAAGGATCATGCTCTGAGTTGATTTTTGTTTTTGTTATGTTGTTCTTCAGAGAAGAGCATTTTTTGTGTGTTCTTCACCCAAAGGCATGCTGTCTGTTGAGTGAAGTTTGCTTTTGTGTATCTCTGTCCACGCTGGGTGGAGGTGAAGGGAGCAGAAGGTAGACATGCGTTAAAATTTGTGTTTAAAAATGTGTTTTAATGCACATAGATTTTTAGAAGGGTGTGATATTTAGTGCAAGACAGTTGAAAACCTGTGCTAGGGGATGTGCTAGTTATCTTCGGTGCTGATGGATGGGGTGAACTGCCGTCAGACACTGTATTTTTAAAAGCGTGAAACAGTATCTGCATCAGTTGTGGTATTTAAAAATATGTTAAGGTAGCAAGTACACTTTCATTGATTTTAAAAAATCTATTCCTTTACCTCTAGTGCTCCTACTGTTCTAGAAAGAGCAGGAAATAAATAGCATTTTTGGAGCACAATTTCTTTGCCTTCCAGAACGGTTCCCTAGTTTGTAATTAAACTGCTGATTTTGTTTGCCTCCATTAATCGCTCTTGTACTGTGGTGAGCAACCAGACTGGTCGTGATGGGCAGCAACACGGACCCTTCCAGAGACCTTCACCCTTCTGCACTATTTCCTTCTCCCATCTCCTTTAAAGCTTTTGAATTTCACAAGTTTCCTCAGAGGAAACGTGGACTACAGCTACACTAGCGGTTTCCCTGGGGTAACTGAAGCGGAGCTAAAGGAGATGCTGTGAGCACCTCAGGTCTCCACTCTGGCCAGGGCAGAGTTGGTTTGGATTTCAGTATTCGCACAAATACTCATGCTAACTCTACTTGAAATTACTGGTATAGATGTAGCCAACCCAAGTTGCAGAATTTCTTTTACTCCAGAAACTGTAAGAGTTCCTCTTCTCTTCTTTTTTTTTTTTTTTTTCTTTTTTAATATAGTAACATGTTCGGTCGAAGCTGAAGACTTGAACAGGACTTGAGTCCTCTAGGTTATGTTTTCCGTGGTGTAATTATGTGGAAGATTATTACAAGGTTGTCTTGAAGTGAGTTCACAGCTGAGTCTGTTTTTACTCGAATTTCTTGTATTTAGGAAGCATGTGTACATGAGGTTTTTCTCAGAGTGTGTTCTAGACTTCGACTGTATTAAATGTGCTCTTGCCTTTAGGCAAATTTTTTTTTGGTTGTTGTTCTATTAATTCTCCTGCCTTCTTGTACATCCTCATGTTTGTTAGCTGTTCAGTAATCTTTCAGACCTATGATAATATCCAGTATCACACCTGATGCTGTTTTCCTTCCCATTAGAGATGTATGCATATAAGGTATGTATCCTGCTGCTACTGTACAGTTCCTGTGAATAAAAGCAATTTTGCCTCACCCAGAATTACTACAAAATTTTAGTGACATGGCTTTTTTCATAGTCTTTCTGTGTTTGATCATTTTTTTACATTTATTCTCTGATCTTTTGTAAGGGTATCTTATTGTGATTTGTTAAATACCTTGGTCTTTTGCTGATATACTCTTTCCAGACATGGTTATATGGGACAGCTAGATATCCTGGAAGAGGAGTTATCAGTGATGTACCTGAACAATAGACTCTGCTTTGTTAAATATGAGATTTTTCTGTATACTTTTTTATTGAAGTCATTTCTATATCAAAAATTCAACTTCTCTCTCTTTTTTTTTTTTTTTTTTTTTTTTTTTTCCCACTCCCCTTGCTATACTAAACACTGAGTTCTTCCAATAGAGCCTGGTATATCTGTTTTTATGCTTGGATTTCCCAGTGCACAGTAACAACCAGTAACTTTCCTGATTTGTCACTGTGCCATCTTATTTTTGAGAAAGCAAACCTCGGTGTGCCAGTGTAATCAGAAGCATGGCTATGTGAATCATGAGCAGTAGATACACTTAAGAGCTGCTTAGGGATTGGGGGGGTTGTTTTATTTTGCTTTTTTACATTTTACCTCTGGCATTTTGCCTGCTTGACCCTACCAGTGTTGGAATTTGGCCAGTTAGGAAACCTCTCTATTTTGCTAGTTACAGATTGTTTTTATTTGGGCGCACTTATAAATGCTGTGCATTCTTTGCAGTATTTGTGATTCACTTTACTGAACTTCACTTAGGTTGCGTTCGTGCTTGCCTGCACACGCGCTTTTCGTTAGCGAGGAGCCGCACGGAGGCTGCAGTCGGGAAGGGCGGAGAGGTTTTCTTAAAGTGCAGAGGAAGGGTTTTGACACCTGGGTCCTGTTCCTGCCACAGACTCTGCTATTTCCGCTGAATACGTGGTGGGATTCCTGCTCGTCTGCATCTCAGGGGCAATTTCAGGTCTTCTGTTGAAAAGCCTGATATGAAGCACCGAGTGTTACTAATAGTGTTGTTAAAATGCCAGCTGTCAATCAGCAGCAGGTGTTTTGATAGGAATGAAAAAACGCTGTTTCCAAGAAATCTACAGGAGAGCCTTTGCCAGTCAGTCATGGCGTGAGCAGTGTTTTCTTGGTGTTGTTCACCGGTGTTGAGTAACCAAGTTCAAAGCGAGGTCTTGCTTTTGACGGATCCGCAGGGTTGCGTGCGGTCTCCTCCATGGAAGTGTGGCACAGAGAGTGCGAGTGGCTATTCCATGGTTGCTGAACAAATATAGCATGACCCGTGCGCTTCGCTATTTATTTTATTTATTTATTTTTGGAGAGAAATTGTTCCATTTAAAGCCTGACATTAACCAAATCCTCCCACAACAGGTCACATTTTAGCCTTGGCCTCTGTTTCCTGTGACCGTGATGCTTAGAGATGTAGAGTTGGGTTATTCCATCATCTTGACAAAGCGCTGTGCTGCTGGCTAATAGCCAGCAACATTGAAGAAATATCCCCCCCCCAAATAACAGCATTTTTTTTCTTTTTCCCCCCCACTTTTTTTCCCCATAGAGATGTGACAATACCGTCTGGCCCAGGCCAGATTGCATCAGTCTGGTGAATAAATTGAGTTTGCGCTGTTGCCGTTTCAGCGCTGCTCGGCCCTGTTTCTGTTGCGTTGCGAGCCGACGTCCTGGTGGCATCCTTCAGAGCGGAGCTCACAAAGTTCTCTGGAAAAAGCGTTCTGGTAAGGGGGCATTTCGTGCCACGAAAAACGTTGAAAATTTCCCTTTTATTCGCCCCTTGAACGTTGTGCTGAACATCTGCAGCAGATACGCAGCGTGTCACCGCCAGCTTTTTGACTGTCCGTTCAGAAATGTTCGGAGGTGCCCTTTAAACTGCCTCTGCGCTCTCCACCTCCCACCACCGAGGAGATTATGGAGCCTTGCCAGTTAGAAATCTTAAGAGAAAAACACTATGTTCAGAAAACGCTGCTGTATTCGGAATCCTTAGGACTTGTTCTAAAAATAAACTTAATTGAAAAGATTTGTTTTCTTTCCTAATGTGGTTTACATCACTGTTTTTATTAATATTTAAATAACAGAATGGCGTAACCCAGAACACAGAAATACTTCTTTTGTGCAGAGCTCCCACCAGAGTCTTGGAAACCTTACACGAAACGTTATTATGTTTATATAGCCACTGGCAATTTTCTTGGTTTAATGTTGCAGTACAAAAGAAGATGAAACCCTGTGCTCCCTTCAGAATGAAAACCAAATGATTAACGGGTTAAAAAGGAAAGTAATTAATTTTACAAAGTCATTATGCTTACTCAGGAATAATGCTTTATTCGCAGAGATTATTACTTGTGGGAATCTCTTTGTCATTTACTTGGAGATTTTTGCATTTTTTTTCCTCCAAGCCACCACATGTCTGATACTTTAACACAAAGCATAAACCTGATATTTTTCTTTATGTCCGTAACATAAATGAAAAACGTGCATTTTGTATGCTGTGGGCTACATCCGCAAAAGGGAGAGCCAGCTTTGAGGAATCTGATCCTAAATAGGTTCTACAGGCGTTTTGGCATAGCTCGTTTTTGTGTTAAGTAACCAAAAAGTACGACTTGTAGCTGAGCAGGAGTTGGTGAAATTCTAGGTTTTTTTTATATGTTACTTTTTTATTTATTTTTTTTTTACAGCAGACAGCTAGCACGAAGCAAAGCGCTTTGCATTTAGGCGTAGGTAGCAACACGCAGTTGTGAGGTTTTCTCTCTCAGTGGGAGAAGGTGGAGAGCTTGGACTGCTGGTCTGTCCTGCGTACCGGAGGCTGGAGCCGTGCGGTACAGCCAAATTATCCCTGCAGGTATCTTTCCCGGCATGTGCAGGATAGAAATGAAATTTTTCCATGCAAAAAATGCAGCAAAATGGCTTATTTTTGATGGAGACATGTTCTAAGCACCAGCCCCTGTTTAATGGGGAGGATGTTTGGTCTTCGGCACCCGCTTTTCCTCGGAGAGGCGAGCGAGAAGTGTGTTACCAGGATATTAGTCAGAGGTGGCCGCAAGTGGTTTCCCTCGGTCGCTGCCGGGCCTTGCGGAGGAGCCGGGGAGGGTGCTGACACGGCCGAGAAATGTTTTTCACTTTGAACCCAAGTGCTTCCTCGTTGCTGGAGGAGAACGGGCCTGGATGATAAAAGCTCGCGGCCGCCCGATGAGCAGGGCTCAGCTCGCTCGTGGTTTTGTAACTCTTGGGTCTCTGGCCGAGCAGTTTATCCCCATCCAGATCGTCAAAGAAAACTGCCCATTTCAATCCAATGGTTGCCTCCATTTCTGTAAAGATGCCCTTAAATGACCAGCGAAGCAGGTTCTCCACGTCCTCCTCTTGCCAGCCCCGGATCGTGCTTCAAGGAGAACGTGTACCACCAACTGCGTTCAGCCTTCCCGGAGGCTTCACCCGCCGCGTGTTGAGTATCTGGAGGGAAACGGGATACGCTATTTCAAAATACAAACATGGATGCCCTACTTGCCTGGCAGTGTCACCGAGGCACTATCTGTTAGTGTTCTTTTTTGTCACTCAGGGCTGTCAGAAACTAATACTGATAATTTCTTCAAGAGAGCTTTTTTTTCTTTATATATTTAAAGCAGAGGAAAAGACTTTCCTAACTGCAGTTCTTTTTTTTTTAATGTGAAGAATATTGAACCAAACCTAATAACCTGACAAGAAGCTGAATATAGATAAGGCAAATTTTGATAAATTGTATTTTTAATTTGCAGTTATTTTGCTATATTAAGCATAAATTGCCTGGCTTTCTATCTATTTCTGAATAATTATCCTTGTATATTGTCTTTTAGTAATTTAAAGTGAAATAATTGGATTAATGCAAAACTGCAATGACTGGCTTGCAAATGAAAATCAGTTTTTCCAAAGAAAAAGATTATTTTTAGTAACTTTACAGTTGCAATTTCAACTGAAAGCTTAAGGTGAGCTGGCCCCTCATCCAGCGGCTACCTCGGCTGTACTAATGCGTATTTATTGGGTGTATTTTTCTTTCCTTCTCCCCCCCTCTTTTATTGTCCTCCCATGACCTAGGATGCTTATTATAAATAACATCATGTCCAAAATAGGTATTTGATAAACTAGGAAAAAAACGAGCCGTTTGGAGACTCTGTATATTCGTTTCAGGTCCATCTAGTGTAATCTGTTCTGTTTGAAGTGGTGAAGACTGTGAACTTTAACTTTCTGCTGAGGCTAATGCAAGCTGCATGGGGTTTTGATGGGGAGACCAGCTGGTTTTTGTCCTTGTGTCATCAGCGGCCTTACGGTACAAAAGTTTCCAACTTACTTAAAATAAAAGTGATGAAATGCAAACTCATCTGCCTGAGCATGCATGATTCCATGACAGTTTAAAGATACTTTAACTGTGTTTTAAACTCAATTTACTTATCTAACACGGTAACAGGACTTGCATGCAGATGGAGTCAGACATTAAACTAGACTGTGATGAAGGCAAATTTCTCATACTGGGAGTCACCTTAACTTAGAAAATCAGCATATTTTAATTTTCAGCTGTCCAGTGCTTCAAATGAACAGCTATTTTTAGGAAAATTTGGCAAAATTTAGTTGTTTGCTGGATATCCTCTTACTCATTGCTGTGGTGAGATCATCTTAACTAGCCTCAGTTAGATGATGGCCTTTTTTTTCTTTTCTTTTCCATGCACCATCTCTTAGGCTTTTCAGAAAACTCAGTTTCCTCATCTGTTCCTCCAGCTGCCTTTTTGAAGAGGGATAAATGTGTGTGTTATGATGTGGAATATTCTGGCTCTTACTTGCCCTCCATCTCTTCCCTAAAAATTTCTTTTCCCTGCTTTTATGAGAGGTGGCATGTGTGTCTGTAGGTCCTCAGGCTTCCCACGAAGCTATCTGATAGACAAATCTGGCAGCTTGATGTCACCTACAGGGCAGAAGATTGGGATACTGAGATATGGCTTCTCCATGCAGATACATTTGTAGCAGAGAAGACTTTTATAAGCAATATGTTTATCACTGTTGCTCACGTTTTCACACTCGCATATCCATCTACGCACATGTTTTTTTCCATAGTTCATCTGCACTGGAAACTATTCCATCTGTTCACTTCATTTATACATAAGAATTTGTGTCTGCCTTTTAGTTTGGGTATAAATGTTCAAAGAGACAGTATTTCCTTGGAAAGTTACTATGAGATATTTTTAATTACTTTTTTTTTTTTTTTTTTTTTTTTAACTACCCCTGGCTGCTGATCTGCTGATTGTAAATTTGGTGGCAGGTATTTGTTTTCAGTTTGAAATGGCATGGTTGGTTGGCATTAGGCAACTTGCGCAGAATTGCTTTTGGTTTCCTGGTTGCATAAGCCTACCAGGAAGGTTGCCGGAGGTCATTCCGACTGGGAGAGAGTGGCTGCAGTTTGGGTGTGCTCTGTCTGAACTAATCAGAAAAAAAAATGTTTGTAAAGTAGGGAGTGGCTCTGTGTTGCCTTTTGCATGAGGAGAGGAACTACTTGCATCTATTTTTTCTCTTTTTTTTTTCTCCTAAGGCAACTGGAGCGAGCTCAGTGAATGTGATTATTGAGCATATTTTGTGTTGTGGTATGCCTTTTTAGCTTGTAGGCACCCAGAAAGTCTTGCTTTATGTTTCGAAAGTACTTTAGGTAGGGAAATCAACAGAGTTCATCTATCCAGTTCTGTAAAACTAGCAAAAGCAGTATTGGGGAGCTGTTGTTACGGATTATTGCTGTGAGTAACACAGCAATTGGAGAAAGTGGCATTGCCTCAAATGCCGTTCCTCCTCATTCTTTTCTTTCTTGCATTTTGTTTTCTGAAAAATATTTTCACAGTCCAGAAAAAGTAATTTAGTTACTTAAAGTTATCCTCTTTCCTTCCCCTGCAATCAGCACTCCTTTTATTTGCGGCTGGGGGGGAAATGGATTACCTGAGAATATATTCTTTAAGCAGTGAAAGGTGGATTTGGCTTTGTTTTGGATTGAGCAGCTCTACAACTGGGTAAGAGGAAGAAAAGCCAGGCTATTTCGCTTGCCAAAAACTAGGAAAGAAACTGTTGCACGCCTGGTTTTGTGGGCACGGAGATACGAGTTTCTAATGGCAGTAAATGAATATGTGAGTGTATATATTCCACAGTTAGAGACATTACACACAAATCAGTGAAAAAACCCTGTTGTTTATACACTTAAAATATTTTTAGTGACCACCTCTACTATGGGGATCTGCTGTGTTGCAGCAGGGATCCACTTTATTGTGGGTAACTGAGGAATAAGTATGAAAATTGTGCAAAACCCAGTTTCTTTGGATGTGCCAGAATATGGAGATTTTGCACAAAGTGAGGTGCTAAATTATACAACTGATGGTGGTGATCGTGTTACACCTCTACATGCCACCAAAATTATTGCATTTCAGGATAAATGAATATCACATTTTCATAGTGTTCTTGGAATTTTTGTGCTCACGAACGTGATGTGCCGGGGAGGCTTGGGAAGCAGGCCAGTACTGGGGTATGAACAGGCCCATTTTTTAGGGGGCAACATTTGATCGTACAGATCTTGAAGCAGCACAGGTAATGCATATACTTTGCTGTGGGTCTTAAAAATGCTTTTTTCAACATATTGTAGGATTCCTTGTTAGAAAAAAATGTACAAGGAGAATACTTACACTATTGGAGGTTACTACAGTAAAGTTGAGCCTTACAGTATGCAAAAAAGTAGTGCCTTCTGTGATCGTTTGAACTATGTAAACTATGATCATTTGGTTTATATCCATGGCAAGGGCGCATTGAAAAAAAAATACCTGGCACACCATAAAAAGCTTGGACATCAAACTGTATACAAAGGCTAAATAATTATTTCCCCATCTTCTCTGGTGGCAGAAGTATTACCCTTGCTTTATATCATGGGAACCTGGAGTGCTGGAGCTGTAAACTTTCCAAGGTTCCTTAATGCATCAGAGGGGAGGTATTTTGAATCTGGAAGGTTTGATCTTAGTCTCGTTTCACTAAAAAACATTTCCTTAGTCCAAGATAGCTATTTGGAAATACGTGTATTTTTCTAAACTTGTTTCAAAATCATACCAAGCAATGAATAATGTAATCAGATCCACATTCAGTTTACTGGTCTATGGTATTCTATGTTCTGAACTGGTTTATTTGTTAAAAATAAATTTACATATTTGCTGATCAATGGATGTTCTTTCACCACTTTATTAAATAGTGTAGTCTTTAACTCAGTGAAACATTATTTCATTTCCAAAAGTGTGACCAGAATATCTCTCTCTGTTTGCCATTGTGCTCTTAAATTCTTCAGGTTTTCCAACTTAATTCAGAAATATTTTTGTGTGCGTGTCAATGTGGAATAGCACAGCCTGTGCTAGAATTTTACTGACTTCATTATTTCCATGTTCTCATATTAAATACATTGGATTTGTTAAAACTATATGGACAGTTGATATTTGTTCCCCTGAAAGGGAAATTTGAAGGTCTTGAATTTGGATACTGTCACAAACTAATTGAATCTCCTTGTTCTGTTCAGCTCTAAAATTATGAAGTGGTTGGAATATGTAATCTGATCATCTCTTCAACATAGACAAATTAATTTGAGATCTTAGAAAACCTTTGTTGGACTTGATTCTGTCAGAATTAGGTTGAGACAAGTGCTCTTGAATGAATCCATTCAGCAAGTGTTTCTGAATCTGCGTGGAGTTTCAGGACCCACGAAACCCAAGAGAAACTTCTGACATTGTGAGTGTAGGGTCAGAATGGGATTATTTTGTTGTTTTTGCATCAAGAAGCTAAACAAATGAAATCAATAAAAAGCTCCAAAGCTTTTCTAGTACAGCTTGTTTAATTCTTTTTTAGTACAGCTTATAATTCTTCTGACAACTGATACAACCTATACTGCCAAAAATTCAGTTTGCTAATAGATACAGCATCTGTGAAAGTCTGTTGTCATACAGACATGCATGTCATTGCAGCTCTGCCAAGGAAGTATTTCTAATGCAGCTAAAATGGAGTGTTTCTGAGATTGCTATCTTAGATATCTTGGTGGGAGTTGTCAGTAGAATTTTTTTCCTGTTTCTCTTCTTTGTTTCAGTGTTGTTTTCTACATAGATCTTCTGAGCTTTGAATGCATAGGTCTCTACTGCAGTACCCATGTGTTCAGAGCTGTTTTCCAGCAGTGACCCAGAACGTCTCCGGTGTCTCAAGGTAGCAGCTAATACACCATTTTTCAGCTCTTGAGCTCCTGGCAACAGAAAATTTGACACTGGGACTTTTATAGGAATGAAAAAGTGATGTGTAGGAAGGAAGTACAGTGGCCTCACAACCACTCTGTTTGTCTGCCCTTTCCCACTGAAAATTTTGTTTCATATACTGCTTAAGTTAGAATATTGTCACCAGCTGAGCTTTAAATATTTTTAAAAACTTTTTAAAATATTTATTGTACTGATTCAGGGACTTCAGATGTTCTTCAAATGGAGTCAGTGAACTAACAATTTCTTAATAGCTTCCAGACTGCTTAACACAACCAAGTGTATCACACACCTGATTTTTGATCTGGAAATACAACATATGGCTTAAAAAAATCTTTGTGTAATGACTGTCTCCAGGCAGAATTTCACATCTTTCCTTCTTCCCATGATGTGACTGATGGTCTATACTACTGCAACCTCAGAAGATATGAGAAATTGCAACAGAATTATAAGAAGTTCAGCTATTCCCAATATGTGGCAGCTAATGTATTAGTTCTTTGTCCCTTCTTGTTTGATTCATGCATGAATGAAGAGATGAAACAGAATTTTGAAACTGGAATGAAGCTGGCGAGTGCCAAGGTTTGCTGTAATGCAGGAGGAGGCTCTTTGCTTCTCTGCTGTCCCTTCAAATGAACTTCTGGGTTGTTCCTTAACCTGGTGGGGAAATGCTCTGGATACCTAGCAACCCATTTGAATTGCCTCGACCCAGCCCGAGACTTGCATGACTTCTGTTGCAACAAATTGATGGTGTTTATGGCTCTTTCTGACTCCGTCAGAGCTTTTAATTTTGGGAAAAGAAAGGTCTCCTTCTCCTCTCAGTGAAGTTTCAAGCACGCAGGTTTTCAGGATTTGACAAAGATGCGCGGAAGGGAACACACTGGTATTTGCAAAGGATTTGGATCCATGTTTTCTGTAACAATTGGAGGCAGTGTGGGAGTCGGGCACTGCTCTCCTTCCAGCAGGTCTTAGTGATCAGTTCCAGACTAAGCTAGTTTTCTTTCAAACTTAAGTATTTCTTTAATTCTTCATGGAAGCTTTCATGAGTGTTGCAAGAGAGAACTTTCTTAGATGTTTGGCATAATTTGTTTGGTACCTTTTGTCATTTTGAAATGACCAGGTCAATTTGTAGGAAAAGAATCTGAGTGTATGTTAATTTTTTCTCTGACCTAGAGCAGATGATTCCTGAACAATGTGTGTTAATTTACAAATATTGTGATGTCTGAGTTTTAGCTTATTTATTTTGTGATCAGAGGATTTTAGAGACTTGTTCTTGGACATGTTCTTAGGAAGAAGCATTAAAACTGTTTAATATCAGTCATCTGGAATGCCAAACTTGACTCATTTATCTAGCATTAAGCAAGAATTTACAATAAGACATGAGAAATGAGATCACATGAGATCTTAAAAGTAATGAAATATTTCCTTGATTGATTTACTAAAGTCGGCTGTAACATGAAAAATTCCATTTACAAGAGCAACTTCATGGTTGGAGTGAAGTATTGCAAAAAACACAGAGTAACTAGATGTGGGAAATGAGTCAATCCAGTAGTTTGAGAATGGGATTAGGATTTAGAGTCACTGTTCTGTTGGTGATGACTCACTGTGACTTTACGCAAGTCACTTAATTTTTCTAGGTATCAGCAGCTCAGACTAAAAATACTCTCTCTCTCCCCCTTACCTTCTTCTACTGTCTGCAAGCTTTGACTACTGCGGACAAAAAGGCGGAAGTCAACTTTAACTAATTTTAACAAATAGTCAATACTTGTCCTATTCTTAAAACACTTTTTTTGGGGGGGGGAGGGGGAAGTTGTGTTTTCCTGTTTTCACTGCTGTTTGGTGGTGTCTTTCTCTGCTGCTCCGTGAAAAGCCTTACAAAGGGGAAGAATTGACTCTTTACTATACTTTATAATTAACTGGTCTTATAAAAGACTTAGCAAGTGCAAGAAGTAAAACCAAGATAAAATATAAATACATACATATGTATATCTTTTCCCTAATCTCCTTTGATAATGGTCATTTTAAGTCTGTTTAACCCTGGCAATTTAGTTACCAGTACAGCTGCCCCAACGCAAATTTCTTGGGCTTGTCTGGTTTAGGAGAAAGATTATTTTTAGGAAAAAGTGTATTAACCAACATATGAAGCACTTCAGTGTTACAGTGGTAGGTGAAAGTATTCAGATAAAGTGGGATGACATTTTATTTAACCAAACTGTTGTCATTCCTGTTTAAATCTCTTCTGCTTCCACCAGTAATGTTGGCAAGGCAGGAAGCTTCATGCTCTTGAACGCTGTCAGGTTTAGCAGTTGCTGCTGAAGATGATCCTGTCCTCACTTGTACACTCTGACTTTAACCATTTTTTTGCCGTGAGATGCCTTGCACCTTCCTAACCTTTTTCTTCCTGTGTTTTTCTTGGGTTGTATTAAGCATAGTTGTCAGAGCTTCATTTACTCCACTGAAAAGAATTATTATTTCAGAAGTCACTGTTGATTTAATGAATCATCCTGACAGCAGAGAAGTTCTTGAGCTGGAGATTAAGCAAAGCAGGAGCGAGATGCTTTCGTCTGAGGATAAGAGTGACTGCACATGGGAGCCGCTATTGCACAGCACTGTCAAACGCTCCTGTAATCTGCATTCACTTTCAAGTCTGGGCAAGCCCTTAACAATACTTGTTTAAATTTAAATACAGACACTGCCTATCCAGAGATTCTGGGAAGGCTTGTGTTTGACTTTGCGACATACAGGTTGCAATACCGCTTGGAGAAGAAAAAACAGTTGGAGAGGAACGAATCATGGGACTGTAGCTCAGCTTGGTTTGCCAGCTTAAAAATTTCTTTCTTCTCCTATTTTCTCTTGATAGTCTGTCTGAAGAACACTACCAAATGCGTTTGTGACAGTGATGCAGATAAAAAATAGTAGATTCAGAAAGTCTGTGATTCAGCATAGCTGATTTTGCACACCCAATTAATACTGCACACCCAAACAAATTGCCTAATGCTTAACTGCACCGTATGATCTTGTATGTACCTACAGCTATTTATGTGGCGGATAACCACTTTCTACTTTTTCCTCCTCCATTATGATTGCATACAGTACAATTCTAATAAACATTTACATATTTATCTTAAAGGATAGTGACTCGCACAAGACTGACTCTTGTGGGTTATATATATACATATATATATATATATGTATGTATGTATAAAACAATCAGAACAACACTGGACCTGCTAGCACTAGCTATGAGCATAGGAATTAACTTTGCTTTTGGTAAAGTTAAACCTGAGCATTCTCTTTTATGTATAGAATATTCAAATCTATATTTAAGGCAAGAAGTGACTAACTGCTGATAACTTACTGACTTGTAGCAAAAATGCTTATCTTTCTGTAGTTGAGTAAATGGAAATATCAGTCTTCAGTAAATGACTGCCAAAAGTATTTTAAGTATTTTCTCACTAAAGGTTAATTTGTGACTGTTTTTTTTCTCAACAAATTCTTTATAGAAGGAAATAATAGCTTGCATTTCTTCCCCGAGTCTCCCATGCCCAAACTGTAGATTTTGGTAATGCAGTCAGCCACATATATGTATGTCCTAATGTTTAAGTATGTGCTTAAAGGATCAAACATACACCTATCCAAAGCCTATTGCAGAAATGCGATCTTAATTCACGCAACCAGCGCTTGCAGTGCTTTGCAATCATGCGCTTGCATTATGATGGAAGTTAAACGTAAAACATCTGCATATGAGCATTACCATCACACTGCTACCCCCTTGTGGTAATTAGCTATAATTTAATTTTATAGAAAGGAACAAAAGGTTCTTTTACAGTTTATATTCACTTAGAAGTGAATTTTCATTTTTAAAAAGGACAGTGCTTATGTTTTTATCTCAATATATTATTTAGAACATTAAGTATAAAGCATCAAGAGATTTAAAAAATCAGCATGTGTTTTACTTTTCACATAGTATTGTTACAAAGTCAGTATTAAGAAGTTGAATAAAGAGCTAGCCTTTTGTATCAGCTTTTATGGACTGAGTAGAGAAATAACACCTGGAAATTTCCAGTGTGGAATCTTACACAGTCATCTTAATAGACTACAAAACATGAAATAGAATATATTTAAAGAAGATTAATATGGGATTTTATTGGGAATAGCTATCTTTGAATATAATATTAAGCACAGTATTTACCTCTGAAGTAGTTCTTGTGTTCAAAACCAGTAGATGCTTTATAAGTGTCCATGACATCCTGCTATGTAAAAGACCAGTGTCAATAACAGTATACTCAGAAGGATATGCAAGAAATTTCCATGAAATAAATGTTTTGTTCAGAGCAAATGATGTATCTGTATGTATCCTGTATATATAACTTACCAGTGTGTGGTGTCGTATGGTGATTTGTGTTGAGAGGGCTTTTTCTTCCATCTGTTGCAAGAACCTGTCCCAGTTGGGATTAAATACGCACAAAGGGTGGTCATCATTTATTATTCAAATCCTAATTTGTAGATAATGCAATAATCTTTATTAAGAGTCAGGCAGAGAAGTTTTTCTGTATTACTATTACCTGTAATCTGTTCCAGAACAGACAGTGGTTTCCCTTTTTTTCATTTTTGTCCCTAGTTCTTATTGTTGGCATATCCACTTGAAGTCTAGTTGGACTCTCTGTTCATTGATTACTTCTCTTCCAGGCTAGAGAAATGTTAGTGTAATTTAAAAATTGTCATAGTTTACTTTTTCTTGGCTCTTCCTATTCTTCTTCTAACCAGATGACAAATATGTTTAGAACAGGAATATGATACTTAAAATTAGGTGTGGAGATGTAGTCCTCTCATGTTCTATACTGACGGTGCCACCGTAGCCATGAAAGTATCTCTTCTCTTGAGAGCAATGTTAATGTGCAGTTTCTCAACGTAGGTCTGTGTTTCAGTATTGATTCTGTTTGCTCATTGAAAAGGTTTCTAGGTAGGTCAATTAAGTAGCTTAATGACTTCAGTTCCACAATGTACCAAATGATAGCAAATGCTGTTAACAATTTAAACTGAGGCTCCAAAGTGCAGTTATTCCCATCCTTGATTATTCGTAACATATGTGAATTGTTACTGTGGATCATGGGATGTAAGCTTGCACTGTGGGAGACCCTTGCTGATTTGCAGATGGCTTTCCCAAAATTGGCAGTGATGTTAGACTTAATCCTATGTCTTTTATTTTCCTGTCCTTTTTTCTATGCTAGTGCTGCTTTAAGGACCCTCTTTCTTGTTTCAGGCATATCACTTGTCTCTCTCCACTGAAATTCCCTCGTGTCCTTTCAGTATTGAACCAATAGGAACAATTTTGCTGCCTTCTAGTTACAAACTAATATATTCCTTCCTTCAGGCTTCATAGTGCATCCTTATTGTTGTTGTATCTTGATTGCTTAAGAGGTTGCAGCCTCTTTGGGCCAGTAACTCCTTGTTTTTGTCTGTGGATCACATTCAGCCCATTTTTGGTCCAAATATAAATAGCACCAGAAGGATGTCCTAAGGCAAAACAGGTTCAGTGGTCATCTTCAGTGGCTAAGGTAGCTGAAGAGAAACAACCCTCAACCTCAAATAAAAGAATATTGTCACTCTGTCAGTCTTAAAGTATATTAACAAGTGCATAAAGAAACCTTCTGCCTTCTCATTCAGAATTATAACCCAACCAGTCCCTAATGCAGATAAAGAGCAAAAAGCCGGTGCCTGGCAGGATCCATTAATTAAATAGGCTTCTGCGGCTTGGTGCTGCATTCCTGATAAATGAGCTGGGCACAAGGAAGACGAAATAGGCCATTAGCCTTCAATAACCAACCTACCTCAGGGCCTCCTGGCTTTCTCATCGTGTATTAGCTTGTCAATGCCTGTCTGTGGCTTTTCCCCTACAGGCTTCCCTTGTGAGTTTAAAACCTTCCTTAACTAACAGGTATATAAATTAAGCCAGGACTTCCAGTGGAGAATGAAGAGGTTTAAGCGTGTCCTTTGCTGGTGCCCCCATGGTATTGTGTCGAGAGCATATTCATAGGGCAATTACTGCACCAGTTAATGAATGGGGACATAAGGCCAACCCTTATATATGCTGCCACTTTTGAGGGTACAGAGCTACGACTTGAAGTGTAACTGAAAGACTCAGAGGGATTTAACAGTTCTGATTTGCAGTTTTGAGAGGAAAATCTACTGAGAAGTAATTTCTATCTTGCAGTTAGAATATCTGTTGTTTTTGCAGTATATTTGTAAGGTCTGTGGAAAAGCAACTTGAAGTCTGACAAAGTTTGTAAGCAGCAACTACAACGTAATCAGATGAATAATCCTCTATCAGGTTGGGCAGCTTTAGAGCAAATGAGCACACTTACAGGCCACTGCCTGATGAAGCTTGACCAAATGCCCTCCCGAAACCTGTGGCTGTCCTTAAATAGTTTCACTGATTGATCACCCTTCAGTTAGCAACCTGAAAATCTGCTAGTAACTGTGGCATTAAAGAAAAAATGTTACAGTCTCAGTAGCTGATGGGATAAATCAATGGACCTGGTTTAAAATCAACACAGATGATTTTAAACTTATCTTAGATTGTGGGAAACATCAATTTTTCAGCAGTGTGAACTGCTATGTCCCTAGAATTGGTAGTGATGGTAATTTCTGCCCCGATAATAAAGCCATATCATCCATATAAACAGGCAACTGCAGTTTTCTTCTGTTTCCTCAGTTGAATCAGTGGGGCTAACCTATTAAGATACAAAGTGTAAAGATGATTTAACTGTTCGAGACCAAACTTTTTGATGTAAAAAAGAAAAGAAAAAAGAGAAAAAAGGGAGTATTAATCACTTTTATTGGCAGACTTCTTGCTAATACATGATTATACCAGTAATCTAGTGGAAAGAAAAAGAGAATGATAAAGCTTTGATGACTCAGAAATCAGTCTTGACGTGGGTTCCTTCACTTCGTTGTCGCCTTCCTCTCATCCAGGTCCCTTCTCGGCAGCTTCTCTGATGGCGTCTCTAGTCTGGAACCAATTAATAAACTGAGAGTATCTTTGTGCAAATGAGATTTTGGACTGCT
Organism: Rhea pennata; assembly: GCF_028389875.1. Lineage (NCBI taxonomy): Eukaryota > Metazoa > Chordata > Aves > Rheiformes > Rheidae > Rhea > Rhea pennata. Next base: position 183,319,429 of record NC_084663.1, read on the forward strand.
CATTTTTTCTGGAAATACTCCATCTGAGGTGATTTTTCCTTTTTTTAACAAATCATTGTAACAAATATTTAGAATTATTTTTTCCTAAAATTAACATAGTATGACACTATACTTACCTAGCCTTTTCTTTGAAGCCTTGTTAGTTTAAAAGGAGACTAATATTCTCCTGGTAGATTTTCAATTTTCATCATACACTTTAGACCTGATTAATGTATTCTTAATGATTTTAGGTCTGTTTTCTATGACTTTTTCTGCGTGTGGAAAAAGTTAGAGTACAACTTGGCCTCCAGCACAAGTATGCAAATAAAATGGGATGCTCTGACTCAGAAGTTTTGTTGGTTTTAGTGATGTCAGTGGCAAGGGAACATCTGCCCTACCTTTCTGCTCAAAGTTGCTGGCACTGAAACAGAGGATACATGCCTGTGTTCCCGTTGCTGAAGCTCATAACATGTTTTTGGCTGTTTAACCTGAAGAATTGAACATTGTTCTGAGATGGCTGAAGCATGGCTGCATACTCCGTTCGGATGACTCCGTCACAACCGCAGGAAGGGTCAGACAGCACGGACAAGAGTTTTTAGAGCTTATCCAGCAGACTCCTATAAAGAAACTGGATGGATCTCAAAAGTTTATGATACCTATATTAAACCAAAGCAAGCAGTTGTGAGAAAAAATGTCTGTTTTTTGTTAATAGAAGAAAGAGATCGAGATAGATACCAAAAGAACATGATCAGCAAACATAAGAGGAAATCTGATTAACCACAACAATTTAGAAAAATATATTTTCCATGCTTTCCACTTCTATGTGAAAGGCCAGTGAAATAATTAGGACACTGGATCCACATCCCAGAGGAAAACGGAGCTTCTAACTCAAAATTACTTTTGAAGATGATACTTCATTGAGAGGTTTCACAATCATAACTATCTCTAAGGCTGTATGCTAAGTGCAGCAAGGGAGGTTTAGACTAAGGAAAACATTTAGTGGTAGAGACTCTCCATTAATAATGACCTTTAAGAATATCTTAGACAAGTATCTTATGGGAATGGGCTAAGTATGGCTGGCAAAGGCAGATGTAGACCTGATTTAAATAGAAAGGAAAGGAGAAGGGTGTGCTTTTATGATGACTTTCTGGTCCTGTGAAAAGCCAGGGCCTGTGAGTGCTCTTTTAGCACTCATAGATGTGTCTAGGGATTCTGCACATGGGGACTGACCTGTATTGTAGATGTGTAGGACACGTGAAGATTAACTTCATGGAAGCAATGAGTTTGGGCTTGTAGGATACAACACATCTATTGCTTGCATGTTGCTGTCTTCTGTTGCAGATGATGGATGATAGTGGCTTTTTTGCCAAGAAATAGGCCAGACAAAATAGAACACCTGAATGAAGTGACAGATAACCCATTTATGCAAATAAAATTAATCTTACTTTGCAGGAGAGGGTGGACTGAAGGACCTTTTTTTTTGCCCCTCCTGGCTCTTTTGTGAGTTTCCAGTTTTGCTTGCAGATATGGAATAAATGTTGTTGAACAAAGATTTGAGAATGTGGTTGAGGTTTTGTTAAAGCTGAATAGATCTTGCCTTCTATAGCTCCCCTGAAAAGCAGCTTTTGCATAACAATCTGAAAGCAAGTACACTGAACAGCGCATAAATGCTCCTACCTGCAAGATGCCAAATCCTCACATACAATGGATATATGAAGAGATAGGTTTTATAAAACTGAGAATGTATTTACTTCGATAAAATAGAAACACAGTCATATTAAACGTTCATCTTGTATTTTTCTAGGACATTTATGTCCATGTTTATGGTTTTATTTGTTTTTATACCAGGATTATTTTGTTAATAGCAATTTAAATTGTTTAAATGGGAACAATGACCATCAAGCTATTTAAAACTGAAAAGACAAAGGGCATATTTAACTGCTCAACTCACTGAAAGAAGCAAAATGTGTGATTACTACATATGTTATATTTTAGCAATAAGAGCTATTGAATAGCAAGCTGTATGGGAGATATTATGTTATTTTTCTGATGCAAAGCTCATAAAAAAGTGTCCTTGGAGAAATTCTTACAAACTATCTCTAGAAAGAGCTTGCTAGATGATAGCAAATGAATGTTTTTGCTATTACCTACTCACACTATTCAGGACCCAGGAACTTTAAAAACTTTTAAAACAATTTTGCATTAAAAACTAGAACGTGATGTAGAACTGTAGTTGTTATAGGGACTATTGTATGATGTGGACTGCAGCAGCTTGAACTTTCAGTTGGTCTGATTTCAGCCATGTGTCCTGTCTCAGTAGAAGCCCATCACCTGCTGCTGAAATTGTGCTCACTTTTCTGCCTTCATTCCTCCAATAGCTTTTTGTCACTTTTTCTACTATGTTTTAGATGTCAATGAAAGCTCAGTAACAGACTGCTGAAGTCCACTGTAGCTTCTCTTACATAATTTGACTTGGCTCTTTTTTTTTGACCTTTTTTTAAATTTTCCCTTTGTATATAATAAACAGTATACTTGGCCATTAAGGCGGAAAGCTATTAAATTTACATATTACAACTGGGATTTTTTTCCTTTATTTCTGATACTTGTGCATTTAGAAGAAAAAAAAAGAATTGAAAACCGTACTAAAGATGAGGTATATCACATTTACTGTTCCTCATCCATCCACAAATTCAATCATGTTATTTTAGAAAGCTTTCAGGAGTTGGGTAGATCTATGCTATATTTCCTGCTTTTGCTTCATTTGCCCAGAAATGTGTTTTAAGGGGACTCACACTCACTCCATGATAAGTGAGGCGTGATGTTGAATTTTGCAATTGAATTTGAACATGGAGTAGGAGTAGGAACCTGTGTTTCTTAAAGTACAGATGAGCAGGAGCCACACTATAAAATTTTGGGAGTTACCAGTCTGCGCGTTCCAGTCAGAGGCGTGTATTCTGGGAGAAGCTTAACTGTGATTTCTGAATGAGAGAAAATAACATGTACATGAATGAGCCTGGTCACCAAGAGAATGTGAATTCCAAAGTAACTACAGGCTCTTATTTCCTGGCAGTAAACAGAGGGGAAGGGAAGATCCAATGTATGTTATTCTTCTGCTTTCCAGTCTCGTGGTCTCAGAAGAGAGAATTTCATCCTTGATTGTAATATGAGAATTCTGCTTCCACTGTGGTTGCTGCTAAAGACTGGAGAAAGGAAAGGGAAAAAAAAATGGATTTTTACCAAGAGAAATACTAGAAAAAGCTAGAAGCAGCTTAGATTCTGTCGTGTTACTAAAAGTGCTTTGCTGTTTTGGGAAATTCATAAGAACTCTTCAGGTAGTAGTAGTCTATATCCTAAATGTGTAGTAGCTCAATAGGTACATGACTTTATTACTTGTGCAATATTTATATGTAGCTGCACAAGTGAAAGAATCAGCGTGACATCTTTTTGAGGTAGAGAAGTATTCTTATTTCTGTGTGTTCAGAATCAAAGTGCAATGAATAAGTGACCTACCAAAGATTACAAAGGAAATTGGTAGCTGACCAAAAAGTAAACTTCAGATCTGTTTATACTAATCCTGTACTTTATCACCAACTGTTCTTTATTTTTGCCCCAAATACAGCAATCTATAAAATATTTACCTACTAATTATATGAAATTTAATAGCCTAATACTATGTAAAATGCAGTAACTGGAACTGAGATTTTGCTGCCAATATGGATTCCAGACATTGTGTAAGTGGTAACTTAATTGTAAGGTTTTATAGAAAAAAACACACTGAGAAGTTCCTGGTAGCAAAAAAACACCTTATTCACTTTTAGAACTAACAAAAATGCAAAATGAAAGAGGATGAGGTTTATTAACTGAGAGTCAGAATCTGGCTGTTCCTATGATCAATTCTATTTATTAAAAAGAAATTATGTCATATTTTGTTGAGCAGATGTCCTCAGGTAATAGTTGATCATTATTCTTCACATGAGAAGTACACAGTGGGATTCCCTGGGAACCGGTCCCAGAATCTTGAAAGCAATCTACATGACTATGTGGATGAGCATGAATGAGGAGCTTCTGACAAAACTCAGACATAAAAAGGAAGCATACAAGCAGGGGAAGCAGGGACAGGTGACCCACGAGAAGTATAGACACTGTCTGAGTGTGCAGGGATGGGCTTAGGAAAGCCGAGGAACAAGAGTTGAATGTGGTAAGGGATGTGAAGGACTGCAAGAATGACTTCCACAGGTATATCAGAAATGAAATGAAGAGCTCCGCAGAATGGATGGAGGACCTGGTGGCAGGGGACATGGAGAAGCCTGAGGTACTCAGTGCTTCTCTATCATGGCTAAGGCTTGCCTTCAGCATTCCCAGGTTCCTGAGACCAGAAGGAAGTATGGAGCAAGGAAGACTTGCTGGATCAGAGGAGGAGGATCAGGTTAGAGAACACTTAAACAAACTGGACATACAGGAGTCCGTGGACCCTACTGGGATGCACCCACAAGTGCTGAGAGAGCTGGCTGATGTCACTGTGAGGCCAGTCAATGATCTTTGAATGATCATGGCAAAAAGGGAAGTTTTTTTGAGGATTGGAAGAAAGCAGATGTTACTGCTATCTTTGAGAAAGGCAAGGGGGAGGATTGGAGAGCTACAGTCCAGTAAGCTTCACCTTGATTCCTGGGAAAGTGAAGGAGCAGTTAATCTTCGAAACCGTTTCCAAACATATGAACTTGAAGGAGTTGACTGTAAATAGTCACAGTAGATTTATGAAGAGGAAATCTTGCCTGGCCAACCTGATAACCTTCTGCAACAAAGTGGCTAGCTTGATGAACAAGGGGAAAACAGTGGATGTTCTTCATCTTGACTTTAGCCAAGTTTTTGATGCTGTCTCCATAACATTTTCATAGACAAACGGAGAGAGTACTAGCTAGATAAATGGACAGTGAGGGGGATTAAAAACCAGCTGAACTGCCAGTCTCAAAGGGCTGTGATGAGTGGCACAAGCTCAGCTAAAGGCCAGTCACTAGTGGTGTCCTCCAGGGGCCAATACTCGGACCAGCATTGTTGAACAACTTCGTTAATAATCTGGATGGTGGGACAGAGTGCACCCTTGACAAGTTCACAGTGAAACTGGGATGAACAGTTGATACACCAGTTGTTTGTCCTGCAGTTCAGAGGGACCTCAACAGGCTGGAGAAATGGGCAGAGAGGAACCTCCTGGAGCTCAGTAGAGGGAAATGCCTGGTTCTGAACCTGAAAAGAAATAACCCTATTTACCAGTACAGGCTGAAGTGTGACAGACTGAAAAGCTTTGCAAAAAAGGCCCTGGAGGTCCTTGTGGACAGCAAGTGACCATGAGCCAGCAATGTGCCCTTGCAGTAAAGGTCAGTGATATCCTGGCTTGCACTAGGAAGAGCATCTACACCAGGTCAAGGGAGGTGATCCTTTCTCTCTGCTCAGCCCTGGTGAGGCCACATCTGGAGTACTAAGAGCCCTGAACTGGAACTAGTACAGAAAAGACATGGACATACTGGAGAGAACCCAGTGAAGGGCCATGAAGAGACTGAGAGATCTTGGACTGTTTGGCCTGAAGAAGAGAAAGTTGAGGGGTATCTTACCAATGTGTGTAAGTACTGGATGGGAAAGAGTAAAGAAGATGGAGTCAGGCTCTCCTCAGTGGTATCCACTGAACAGACAAGAGGCAACAGGCACAGACTGAAATGCAAGAAATTATGTCTGCATATAATAAAACACTTTCACTCTGATGGTGGTTGAACCTTGGAACAGGTTGCCCAGAGAGGTTGTGGAATCTCCATCCCTGGAGATCTAAACCTGACTGGATCCAGTGCTGAGCAACCTGTTCTAGCTGACTCTGCTTGAGCCAGGGGCTTGGGCTAGATGAGGTCCCTTACAACCTCAAATACTATATGATTCTATGATAACTGTGCTCCTTGATTGTGAATGTGTGTAATCTACACCAACAGAACACATAGTAATTAAAGAGTGCAAATATTAGAAAGGTTCTGTACGATTCCTTGCCTCAAAATGCTTTGTCATCCTGTAGCTTTGATGACTCCTGTCGTCATTCCCATCCGTAGGTGATTTTAGGAATGAGCTGAACTCAGCTTCTGAGTTTAAAATTCTGTACTCTTCAACTTTTTTTTCTCTCTCGTTCTAATGGAAAAGTATAGGGATTGTGAAATTCTTAAGTTCCAATTTTATTACTTCTGAAGTTGCTGTCATTCACAAACTCATTCGTGAACGAATTTGTTTGTAAGAGGAAATGCCTCTTCTACTGAGATTCTCAATAAAATGATGAGAAATCTCAACCTGACTCTTCCAAAAGAGAGTAAAGACGGTGTTGTTTCCGTCTGAAGACCAAAGAACACACAATAACTGATCTGTTCTAGGTCACGCACAAAATAAGCGTAGTCAAAGCGGGAATAGATTTCAGGTCCATAGCATGTCCAACCCATATTTCTGTTTTCTCTAAGTGATGTAGATGAGAATCAATTATTTGAGTCCGTGGTGTGTAACCACTTGGCTCTCCAAAGTTTCTAAGGAACTAAACCTGTTCAGGAGCTTTGCAATGAAGCTGGAAATTCCAGTTTGTGAGTCTTTTTCTCAGAAAAGAATTTTCCATGGAATTCTATTCAGTTTTTGGCACTTTTTGTCACAAAAAAGGATTCCCAGGCCCAAAGCAGAATGGGAAGGAATAGCCTCTGGCTATAGGGCACTCAGCTTCAGTGCAGGGACCCTCATTTAGCTCCGTGGCAAAACTGGTAGACTGTTACTTTGTTTGGGATGATGCATTCTTTATCTGTTTCTCTTTTAGAATAACTTTCTTACAGAATTGGAAGATGTCTGTTCTGTCCAAGTTGAAAAGCTGTGAAGCTTTTTGTGAATTTGTTTTAGTGTTTTGCCAGAACGTTGTCTTTCTAAGAATATGCTCTTCTGAAACATATTTGCAATAATATTGATGTTTCCTGAAATTGTATGTTTACAGATATTCCTGAGCCTGTTTGAATTTTCTCGACGAATGCTTTTTCTCTTTCCTAACTTATTTGTCAAAGGTCAGGGTATAGGTGTGCAGAATGCCTATGAGAAGGAAATTGGTTGTTCTCCAGCTTTCCCTGGGGGCTGACAAGCTTTAAGTTGTTCTGCGCAGGCTGTTTTCTAGCAAGCGTAGCTCCGACGAGTTCTGACGTCACCAGTGGAATTTGTTTAAACATTCTCACAGGCGAAAAAATTAAAACTGCAATAAGTAAAACACAGAAGGCTTGTTATGACAAGTTTAATTTAGAATTTCTTTTAAAGAAAGGATTGCTTAAAGTTTGCAGCAGTGCTTTATATATTTTTGTTCCATGCTGCTTTTCTAATTTCCTCAAATATCATATGCATAATAACAGTAGATAGAACCGCAGAAACAGTTTGCTTTTCTCTGTGGAAATGTAATGGGATTTTTTGCATTTGACTGTGGGAGGCATCTTATTTCTAATGGTTTATTTTGGACCTACGCTACGTACACTTTATAGAACAGCAAATGTGTTGAGTATCGTTCCAAGTCCACACCAAGATCTAAATAACTCTGGTACAGAATAAAAGTCTTGCCAGCAGAATGATTTGACTATTTATTATAATTTTTCCATTTTTTTTCCAAGATATGTGCCATTTACATTCTTCTGTCTCAAAAAGTTAGACTTAGTTGTTTTACATCTTTCTGCTGGGAGCACGCATAATTTAAAATGAACAGCTGTTGAAGCTCCAAACGGTAGCTGCAAAATATTAGTCTGAGACTGAAGTTAGCTCAGTTGGGAAATAACACCCAAACCCGTAGATCTTTGGCACTTAGTCAGTCCTACAGAGTGTTCTATCCTTTTTCAATATTTTACAGCTGTCTCTTTCCCCTGCTTCGTGAGAACACAGTCTGAAATCAACATTTTGTACATGGATAGAAATTGAGAGTTTAAATACTTGAACTGCAGATAAAGGTGGTTTTCTGACTCTCATTCTAGTATTAAGTTTATAATTAAAATAGTTTTTTTAAATCAAATTGTACTGTTGCATTCTAATATGGTAATATCCTATTAATTTTTGATACATTGTATAACTTCTATATTAAAGATGTCTACCAAGTGAATATCACCTTACTATCAATATATTTTTATGACAGAAATTGCTCTGCAAATTCATGTTTGCTTCATGTTTTACTACTCTACCATACATTGTAAGTGTAGGAATCTGGAAGTCAGACTTTTGTTTTTTTGGTAATTTTAACAACAATAATGCAAAATCTGTTTCCTCAAAATAGGGCAGAAGGGAACATGAGGGAAGATCAGAGTTGAGGGAAAAGTGCACTACATAAACTGTATAATTGCATTTATTTTGCATTACAGTTTCATTTAGGCTAGACTATGTTCACATAAAGGACGCCCCCCCCCACAAAATACGGAATGTAAGGATAACTTTGGAAGACACATTTTTATCATTACACAAAATTGTGATGCTTAATCGTAGGTTGGTATTGTGGTGGAGGGGGAAGTGGCTGGTCTTCATTCTCAGAGTTTAGAAAGCTGTACTCCCAAACCTAGCTAGCCTTATTTTTTTTTTTTCCCAACTGAGAGGATATAGCTGTTATCAACAGTGATGGACTGAGCGTATGCATTTTGCCGCTTCTTGTGATTTCTCTGTCACTGCTGGTATTTGGTTGTAACTGAGAGGTCACATTAGCAGTGCAGTCTGTGGCAACTCAGTTCAGGCAGCCCATGAAGTTGCTGAAGAGGTTACGCTGAGTGAGCAATATTTTTTAGTGCTTATTAAGATTTTCTTAAAATTGAAGCAATTCTATAGCCAATGTGATTACACTGATTTTCATTATTTTTTATTGTGAACCTTCTGAGCTGTATAAATTCATAGGTATTACATAGTTCGTGGTTTGGTTTGGTTTTTCAAATGTCAGGCTTGCTTCACTACCATTAAGAATCCTCAACAGAAATGTAAGCTCATACTGAGCACCTGATGAAGCTTTTATTCTCTGCAGATAAAATCTATTTTTATTTTGACATAATTAATGAAGTATCTGTCAGCATAAGTGGCAGGAATGGAAGCTGCTGTGCTGTGATTGTCAAGCAAACCGTGAGCTTGGAATTCCCAGGTCACAATTTTAATCCAAATTTGAGAGCTTGATTGTCATGTTCTTTAATAAGGAATGTCATTTTCTATCTAGTGAACACTTTGAATATTTTAAGGGGCTCTGAGTTAATAAGAGCTGCGAGACTGCCTAATAACGTAGTGAGGATTTTGTCTGTCTTTAGCCATGCCTGTGCAAACGAACAAAAGTCTCCACGATGTTCAAGCAGTCAAGGTTTGCTTTATTTCAGTAGTCACCTTTGGAAAGACGCATCAGTCGGATCTCTTCTTTTTTCGGTTGTCTATCAACAATCCAAGTATTTATTATTACCGTAGATGAGGGCCAAGGTACATTTACAACCTCAGACATCAGACTCTAAAACGAAATGGTTACTGTCAGATTAAGGGGAAAAAAAATCCAGCATCATAAATGTCCTGCTGGGTCAGACAGTATTTGCTATTTAACAGCGCAGTCGGAAAGGCGGTTAAGGAACAGCTCATGAGTTTGGCCATTAAGTAGTCCAGTCCCCTGGTACTTCTCCCTGGCATATTAAAGGGACCATATATGGAGATGCTGCCCTTGAATTTGTCTAATCCTTTTTCGGACTCGCTGTTACAGTCCACCTCTACAGCCGTCCGTGACAGCAAATTTCATAAAGTCACTACCTGCTGTGCGAAGGCATGCTGCTTTTTATCTTAATCGTGCTGCTCTCAGTACAGCCTCATCACCTGCCCCCTGGGTTTAATGCTGTGGGATATGGTGAATAACAGCGCTGTATACTCCGTACGCCCTGCCTTAATGCTTTTGTAAGGTGCTCTTAAAATTGTTCTTTATCCCTTTAGTTTCCTGTTTACATTTGATTTGTGCTGTTCTACAGCCTTTCCTCTTCTCATGTTGGTTCTCATTCTCTGAAACTTCCTGATACTCTTCTCTTCACTCTTCTGACACATTTTAGGCATTTACATTACATTATAACTAAAAATGAGTAGAGGGGAGAGTTATTTTCATCGCTAATCATTCAGTATTTTGATTTGCAGTTGCCAATAATTTGTCTGTAGTCATGCTTACTCTTGTCTTCTCCAAGTTCAGCATCTTTTCTACTTTCTTTAGTCTTAGAGCAACAGAAATACAGAATTTGACTATTGGGCAGATGTGGGGCTGTATAAAATGAGTGAATCAGAAGCAATATAATGTGATTCTCTTTGAAACAAACTTAATTTTGAAATTTCAGGAGTGTTATACGGTGTATTTTTAAAAATGTTTATATTTAAAAATACATTTGTATAAATGAAACTGCCTCTAACTTTTTAGTGATGAAAATATGCATACACCCCCCACTTCAGATTATTTTATGCAGAGTTACGTTAAACGTTCTTGGAAAATTGACACTAACTTGCACCTTCTTAATTTTATGAAATGCATCTATTTTTTGCGAGAGATTTGGTTAGGAAAATGCACTGCTGAGAAGCGCTGCGGTGTTGCGACTGTGATGATGTGAATCATTTTCCTAGCTGTTAATGGTGAACGTAGTAAAGGTTCTTAGCGGTTAATTTTGTTCTGAGTTGAAAACACTGTCAAGCTTATCAATAATTAAAACTTTCTTTATTGTTGTAGTAGTTGCTCGGGTAATTGTAAGTCCTTGCTGTACGCCTGAAACTTTTGCTTTTATTAGAGCTGCATGCTTCTGGAGTGATGCTCTACGGCTGGGTTATGCAGGCTGTTGCAGGGGGAAGTCGGAGGTTTTGCTGAGCAGACGAGAGGTGATTCTGTAAACGTGTGAAGTGGCATGGGACTGTGGGATTTGCACATTAAGTTTCTCCTAATTTGCAGCAGGAAAGTAGTTAACGTAATTGGCAATGATTGTTGCTTGTGCTTCAGAGTTAATGTCCAGCAGAGATCAATTAGAAGAAGGTTTCTCGTATCAGAAGAGTGAGATCTGGGAGCAGAGTCTTAATTGCAGTTGAGAGAGGAACGGTAGTGCTTTCTGAAGGTGCAGCTGCAGCCTGAGCAGTGGATTTGAAAACTTTACCGGACCCAGCTGTATATAGCAATAGGCACCCAACGGGAGAGGTCTCCTCTGACCTGAAGTTGCTGTAAGAACCGTGACCTGCGCGTAGGTTCAGGAAGGCGTTATTGGTAGATTAGCTAATGACGCAGTTGGCAATCTGAGGTTTCCTGCCTGTTTTTTGAGGCTAAGTGAAGTTAATGAAAGATATGGAGTCCAAACCTTGTGCTTGGCTGTGGTTTCTGCAGCTGTGGAATTGGCTGTGTTCGATGCTTAAACCTCAATCCCCCATATCCATTGGTGGTAAAAGGTAAACTTGGGGTACGTATTTCATGAAGTGCTTGTATTTCCTGGGAATTGTTTACCAATCCAGTGTTTTTCTACTGTTTTAATACAAAAATACATTCTGTACAGGTGGTATGGTGATTTGTTGCTGATTTTGAGTTAGTTTTGAGGGACTGACTTGCTAAAAAAAATTTAATTTGAAATATTAATTTGATCTTGGGGATACTGGGTGCGATAGGGGAAAAGGGCTTATGTAGGTATAAAAATGAGTTAATTTTAATCTTTAGGAAGCAAAAAGCTCAATAAAAGATTAATATTCTTTGACCACACTTTACAATTCCTGTGACTATTTGGTATAATGTAAATTCAGAGTTTGCTTAGTATGTGCCATGTGCAGTAGTGAACACGGATTCCCTTCCATTTAGTCTTTTTTCTTTTTTTCCAGTAAGTCAGTGCGCACGGTGTAGTTGGTGTCCTGTTTCCTTTGGAAGTGAATTCCCTTATTCTTCTTTTGAACCCTAACGCCCAAGTCTCGTACTCCCGCTCTGCGCGATGAACTTTGGCAGTGTCAGAGAGCCGTACGAAGCACAAGTGCTGCGTGGCTACGACAAGCAGCTTTGAATATGCCCTTATGTTTACAACGGCCTGGATTGCTAACTGATTAAATCTATTTATGCCATGTAAAAATAGCTTATCTTAGGATTTAATCAGGAGTATTGCAGGCAGTCATAAAATTGTGTGCTCTCTGCTCCCTTTCAGCAGGGAGTATTTGTGTCCTCGAAGCAGACATGGGTTTAAGCAGATTCGGGAACCGCAGGTAGCTGTGCGGGTACTGTTGTTAGCGGTGGGATTTTTATTATTTATTATTTTTATTATTTATTATTATTTATTATTTATTATTTTTATTATTTATTATTATTTTTTCCTGCTTTGTGCCACCCTCCGTTGTTGCTCGCTCTGGCGTTCGCACTGTTGCGGCTGCCCAGATGACCGAATTATTTTGCGTTAATCACCTCGATGATTAGAGGCCTCACCGCTGCCTTTCCACGGTGCCCGCAAAGGTAGCGTTTTGCCAGCGTTGTCGTCATTTTAAAAATAACTGGGTGTAGTCCGGTTGTCCAGAGGATTGGTCCGAATTTAACGCGAATAGATACAAATTAAAATCGCCAATTTTATACAACATACCATATATTTAAAGACTCAGCTTTCATCTATGTGCTTACCCATTCAGATATACTTACCTGTTGTCTGCTGTCCTTTCATGTGTTTTTCAGACAAGCATAAAAGAAGGATTACTACTGAAGCAAACCAGTTCTTTCCAGAGGTGGAAGAAGCGTTATTTCAAGCTTCGCGGTCGTACCCTCTACTATGCTAAGGATTCCAAGGTAATTTTGTGATGCTACCATCGAATGCTGTATGCTGGGGAAGGCAATTTTATTTAGGTTTATAACTGTAATAATAATTCAATGGTATGCTAGTGATTGCCTGCTTTTCTTTTTATTTTTTTAAAAAATGTATATGTGAGATGTAGTGTGCTAAACTACCTTTAACCAAGGAAGGCTGGTGCTTCCCCTTATCTCTTTTTCTTTTTTTAAAAAAGGTTCTTTTAATCTTTTTAGACTACTTAGAAAAATAATACATTGCTCTGAGTGTTGTTTTAGGGGCATGGGCTCTCGCAGACAAATCTTAGATTCCAAAATATAGTCATCCATAAGCTGCTGCTTTTTTTTTCTTTTTTTTTTTTTAAAAAAAAAAAAAAAAGAAAAGAAAAAAAGCTATTCCTCTGCTGAAGCACTGAAAGGAAGAGCCCTTTGGTCTTCCCTTCGTGTTCATGAGCTGTCGCGAGTTAGCGGGAGCTGTCTAATCCTTTGCCAGAGGCTGGGGTGTCTAGAGATGACATCTGTTTCTCTTCCTGGACCAGCGAAAAATAGGAGTGGGAAGGGATCTCCTTAGGCCCTTGAGCTCCATTTCCTCCTCTTACAGTACCATACTGGAGATTTGAGTTCATAAAGTTAGAGTTGCATCCTGAAACTGGTTAGTTCATTTGCATTTCGCTACTGTGGCTCTTTCTGCTTTAGTGTGTTTATGGTACACACTACAACTGAATCGACTAGAAAAAAGAAAAAATCTTCAAATGAGATTTTAAAGCAATATTTTGGGGAGCCATTTAGGATTTTTACACTCTTTAGCTGATTAGATAAAGAACAGAACTTTGTTTAGAGGACATATAGGAGGTTTTATCACCTTGGCAGTCCTGTCTTTTTTATTTTCCTCCAATTTCTATTTCTCTTTTTATTTTCCCGTTGGAATGGACATGAGGAAATGAAAGCACTGAATATAAAGCTTACTTGAAAGGGGACTCGGGCAGTATTTGATGTTTTTGTGTTCTTTTCCATTCACAGTCTCTAATATTTGATGAAGTTGACCTGTCAGATGCCAGTGTAGCTGAATCAAGCACAAAAAATGTCAACAACAGCTTCACGGTATGGAACAATTATAATGGTGGTCTTGAAATCTGTAGATAGACTGTTACGAAGAAAATCAAGACTCCTATGAATAGCTTCTCATTTCCCTCCATTTGAAAATAAAATGCCCTTTATTTGGAAATGGCATAATTTATAACGTGACAGTATCATGTCAGCTATTGATAATTTTGTGTCAGTTAACTCTTTTTTTTTTTAAGCAGAATGTAGTAATTCTTTCATTGCTAACCATATCCCTGTATTTTTAGAAGCTTCTAAGTCATATGAAAAACTGTCTTCACGGTTGTACCTTGATTTTTTTTTTTTTTTTGACAATGGTACGAGAAACAAAGGTGCTCATAAAACACACTTGCAAACTTTATGTAAACAGAGATGTTACACGCAGTTCTTGACATTTATTGTTTAACCTCATTGTTGGAACTGTGATAACATCTGACTCTGTTGCTATGCTCATTCTTAACCTCTGGGAAAGTAAATTCGATGAACAAGAACTAGCTATGAGGAAGACTGTGGGTAAACTTGCCCTCTTGAAGGTCATGAGTTCTTCCACTAGCTGCAGTAGTGTTAATTTTCTTTATTTACAGATGTTATTATTCTTTTAAAAAGTTGATACTGCATTTTCCTGAAGATTTGAATGGTCACAGGTGTCTATGTTGTCAAGTGTTGCCATTTTTCTCAGAGATGGTCCCAATGCAAGCCTCAGAGCTTGTAGGTTATGGCTCCAGGTGTTTCTCAGACAGCTACTGGAGTAATCAGAGCGCTGGAATGATGTGTTCCCCTTAGCATAGATGGGCTGGCACGCTATACCAGTAGAAGTTTATTTGCTGACTAAATATGACATTAAAAACACTAATTTGGTCCACTGAAATGAGTGGGTCCCTGCGTGGTGTGCTAGCTTACCATCTGGAAGGTTTCTGTGGCTTAGAAACTCCACTTTGGACTTTCTCTTGTCCAGATTTGAAGCTGTTGTTCCGGCGTCGGGTTAGTTGAGGCGTAACGAGGCATGCCAGGGCTCTTAGCTGAGGATCCCAACAGAGTCGTGATTGTCACTTGTTATTCGGGAAGGGATATAAGACTTGGCATCCCCAGGAGACCTAAATCTCTTTCACTGTTGTCTCTATGATGGGAATAAAGAAAATTAGTAAAACCCTGGGTATAATATTACCGTTCACAGAATCAGTCAGATGTTCCTGCTTATACGTGAACTTTTGCATGGAGAAGAAAGGTAGTGTATCTTTGGATTTTTTTTCTTCTTTTCTTGTTATTTCTTATAATATTTGGTATTTTGATATCCTTTAGGATCATGTAGGCCCACTCGCTTTATCGTTCTTCACCAAAGATGTGTTTTGTAATTAGTATCAAGATTTCTGTGGAAGGAAGTAGTGATAAATAGATCTTGGGGCCAAAGCTTTAAAAGCTGTGGTGACGCTATTTATTTTCATGTCCTAGGTATTTCAGAACAAACAGTGTTTTCAGTAAGGAGTATCAGAATTCATGTTGAAAAATTATTTGGGTTTATAGTTCTCCTGGATTGAAGTGTCAGCTGACTGTGAAATATGGTAATAGTTGTCATCTCTTTCAATCTTTTGGCTTCTTCCTTTGTGTTTCCCTAACCTGGTCTCCAAGCAACACAGCTCAGTGGAGTGAGATATCTCTGGCCTTGCCTGTGCTGGTTTGGAGAGGGATAGGGTAGCTTTCTAGCAATACTCGTTAAAAAGAAACAATCCTTTTCATGGTCCCCCCCCCCATCTTATAAAAAGAAAAACCAGAAAGAAAACGGAATTCTAAGAAAGATTGGATTAAAGTGCTCTGCTAGCATTGCAGTCATTTAAAAAAAGTGAAAAATGAATCCTGAACTTTTGCTTTCTGTAGTTAATGTGTTCCTCTCGTTTTCTTATCCTAGTAGAGAATATTGTTAACACAAACTTACATGGAATAGAAGCCAAACAACTATATTTCAAGAAAAATAAATTTTCATGAAAATTCATAAGAAGTATAGGTATTTCTTTAAACATGCCCTTGTCATTAAAAAAAAAGAAGGTACACCACGTTTCATTCCTCTCTCCAATCTCCCAACCCCACAATTTATGGGGTTATGAAAGTATTCTTTTGCCTTCCGTTGCCCTTTCTGGTTGTCTCAGGTTGGAGACAGTTGTGTGTCAAGATTTTCCATGTTCTTTCTTTGGATAAAACTCAAGTCCTAAAATCAGTCCTGACACATCGACTTAAGATTGAGTTTATTTGTAATGTGTGTGCTTGCGGAATGTTTTATGTAACTGAATACTGGTGGTTTTGCCCCAGAACTACTTTTCCTTTGTTACTACAAACAAATAGAGATTGTGGGGAAATTGATAAGTTTTGGCTAATTAAAATAAGAAGCTGCTAGGTGTGTAACAGCTCATCTGTTTTCAATTTGTACTTTAATGTTAATACTGTTGTTACTTTCCAGTGAACAGTCAACTCTCCTAGCAAACAGTTCCCGGCGCGCAGGCTCATGCTAGGGGGGCATGTAACAGATTATAGGTGTTTTATATTTCCGTTTCCCACTTGCTCGTTAGGTCCCGCTTTCCTAGGAGCGCGGGAAGAGAGCGGATCAGTAGAGCTAAGCCCTGTATCACCCTCTCCATCAGCCACGTGGCGTGACTCTTGCTCCCCACCCATGGTTTGCTTTGCCTCAGAGGATTGTTTTTGTATCTACATCTATCTATCTAGTGGTATCTAAGGAATAGAATTTTTAAATAATGACTTTTTATAGGCATATTCAAATTAATGGAGCTCTACAGAGCAGCAAAGATGAATATGAACTGCGATTTCTTTTTGACATGGTAGCTTTTGTAGCTCTTTCTTTCCATGACAAAAAAAAAAAAAAAAAAAAAAAAAACAAAACTTCTGATATGCACCAGGAGAGGGGGAAAAAAAGCGGTAAATGTTAACCGTGTTGCTTTTCAGTTGTTGATCCATGTGCATGTGTAAAATGCAGTGGGTTGTTATACATCTATCCTGGCTTAATTTCACGTAAAATGTACAGGCATCATGTAGCAACACTTACATTTACTCCATCCAAATTAGTATCTGAAACATTTTGATTGTTACGCTTTTCTGTGACGGATACGATGGAAAGATAATAATTTCAAGGTAGAGATGCTGGTTTTGAGGTTTTACTTTGCATATCCGTATTTGAACATGTGGTTTTGGTAAGGCCAGCTTCTAGTCCAGTTTAATTTTGCACTAGATTTCTTACTAAACATACATTCTCTAGGAAAGTGAAGATCCTGAATAGGTGAATTCTCTTATCTTATTGCTTCTGAGAATAACAGAGGAAATATTTTCATGACAGTTGGGGAAGCTGCCCTCTAGGAATGTGAGAGTAAACGTACTAGATAATACTTAAGGTGGTGACTCAGCTTGCCCTAACTTCAGAGTGGGATTCAGTGATGGATTTATAGATGCCTAAATTTAGTTATCGAGAATCAGATTAATAGGTCTTTAAAGTAGATTCATGCATTTGTTCAGCTCAGAGTCTCTCTGGACTGATTATTGACTAGATCTCCCTTAGCTTTCTGAATCATGTGCTGAACCTCATCCTTCTTGTTGAACATGCAGCTGCTGAGAGTGGTCATCTTGAGGGGAAGGCTTAGGAAACTGCAGATCTGCTGTCCTGGAAAGCCTACTGCAATTCTTACCAATTAGAAATTGGCTGGAAAGGAGACTTTATATTCCAGCCAATAGCATTGATTACTGTGTTTCTGGATGTGCTTGCAAAAATGTCTAATGTCATTAATTTTTTTGCAGATTTCTTGTTTTTTTTGTAATGCTATAGGCTGTATAGCAGTCTAATTGTATATTGTGTGGGAAAAATTTTTCCTTAGATAGCTTTTAATGTAAGAGAGGATACTTAATTAAAACACTATACAAGACAAAGACAGCAAAAGCCAGTAAACTCTGTTCTTTATTTTCTATGTTCTTATATACACACGTATTCTCCTTTTTATATATTTCTATACTATATATATTTGTATATGTCTGTGTGTGTATATATGTATTTTTATGTATGTCTTTTTATTTGCCTATTTTTCAAGGTAAATTTTTGTAAACTTTTCTCTATACTCTTGCCTATTGTTGCTGTTTTTCTCTTATTCTGCAATATCATCTTGGCATTCAGGAGTCCAAGTGAAAACAAATTATAGATACCTGGGCTTAATAATATTTTCCAAATTGTACTCTCTTACGTTCCTCATAGATCTAACATTTTGTCTGTTTTCCACTGCAGCTGCACATTATGATTTTTTTTAATTCTTTAGAATGGTACCAAGATTCCTTTCCTATTAATATGGAGCTGTCTGTAATTCCTAAATACTTTGTATTTCTGTATTTTTCTATATTTATGTAGTTTTTGATTGGTGTTTGCTTCTTTGTTTTTAGTTTTTACCAACACTGATCTCTTTCAAGTCACTGTGCTGTCTGCTTGTTGGTTCTACCTGCAGTGCCTCAGTAATCAAAGGGGGGAGCTAAGCAACCGAAACTTTATCTGTAAATTTTCCACTTCTCTATTTTATACTCTGCTTCCAGTTTAAAAATTGCATCACAAAATTTTGGGACAGAATAAGGTGCTGATTATCTATGAATCTTTTGCCATATTAAGGATTACTCTCTTTTTAAATTTTAAAAATACATTCCTTAGTTAGCTTTTCCTCTCATCTTAGGGTCATGGCATAAAAATAATTAACCCCTTTGGTTCAGTGACTGAACTGGAAAAAGAAAAGGTAAGAAATAGTTATCGGTCAACCTGATGTTTTTACTATTGTTGAACTGAAATACTTCGTTTAGTTCAAATTAAAGAGTTAAGTTCTGTTTTAGAGGTTTTTTCTCTTTGAATTAGAGATGGAAAAAAATGCAGTGAATGGCATTTCATTAAAGTTAGTTCCTGAATGTTATTTTGTTACAAAGAATTGAATTTTTTTTCTGATTTCCATTGTTTTAGTTGGATTTAGCAATTCTCTCTGACCTGAAAATAGAGATCTCTGCTATTTCAACCAGAAATCTTTGTCTATTTATTCTTAATTTCCTTAACATATTGTACATATGGATGGGTTTTGAAAAACTGAGTGTTTATAGTTACTTTTTTCTTCCTTTCATGTAGTAGTTTGATATGATTAGCTTTTTTTTACAGGTTAGTGAGGTCAAGTGCTCCTTTGCAGCAGCTCTCCTGGTTAAAGTTGGTATGGTTTTCTTCCAGAATTCTGATTACTCTATTTCCTGTCCATATTTCTGAATGTAGTATATCCTATGTGTTCACTGCAGATACAAAGTTTGCTGATATATAAATTGTGTAGAACCAGCTTAAGGTATAAACCAATTCTTCTTGTCTTTAATTCCCTCTGTACTACGGCTCTTTCTAATAGGAGCTTCCTCAGCTCTGTGAGCAGCTCAGCGACTCGTTTCTTACGATTTTTCAGAATTGCTGGTTTTCTCACACCTGGGCCTGAAGGCATAGTGTTCTTAAGCAGTTTATTTCAGTAGCACTGCTTCTCACATCCCAGTCAGTTTTGTACTCATCGTCGGGATTAGCTGCTTCTAATTTTTAAAGCCCATTGTGAATATCGAGAGTTAATTTTCTAAAATCAATGTATTTTGTGGTATTGCCAGACTTTTGCAATATATTGGATAGATGGTGTGAATTTCTTAGAGACTTGTATTTACTTTGCTTCCTTTCTTACCACCTAGATTTCTTGTCAAGACTTATGTTTGGGAACTTTTATTTTTTTATTTTTTTTTATGAGGAATGTGTGACTAAATATGAGAACTGTCTAACTCTCTCCAGGTCACATCAGGAGGACATGAGAGGAGTGTTTTCCCAAAGGAGTTTAAAACCTTTTATCTTCTCCTTGGGTTTGGACACTGTAATTTTCTGTCTTTCTCGGTATTAGTCTCAAAGCTGGGAATAATTATGCTGGTATTTTTGTTTCCTTCTTCAGATATTCTAATACCAATTCAATTTTATGATTGGCCCTTTTGTTGCAAGTGTTTAGGCCAGCGTTGAGGTTTATTTCAGCTCAAAGAGCTGAGGCCAGCTCTTGAGCTTTATTTCAGTGCAGATACACTTGCGGATGCTGACGGAGGAATTTCTCCTGCTTGCTTTCAGCATACAGTTTACTGCAGCCCTATGTCCATGAACACTAGATCTGTTTGCTCACAGCATCAGGCCTCTTTCCAACAGTATCCTACTTTTTTTTTTTTTTTTTTTTTTTCCCTCCCTTTATGCTTTTTCCAGAGGCCACCCACCTAAAAATTATGCTGACCTTTTCTGTTTTTTTCCACTGCTTTTATTCCACTGACTTATTTCTGCAGTTCTGTAAAATCAACTTGCTGGCCCTGTGTTGGGAGACCCCTGGGATCATGTGGCCAGCATCTACCTTTGAGGCTTGTGCTTGTTCTAGACTTTGGGTGGTTTCCTCTGCTTTCAGCATTTGCTAGGGAAGCCATTTCTTAAGGTGGCCACTGTGTGCTCTGTAGCCTCAGTAGGATGCACAATTACTTACTAGCCACACAATGTTGTTATCTCTCCTGTTGGCTTGACTCCTTTGCCGGCATTGGGTGTTTCAGCTGGGTCTCCTTCCATGGATCTGGCTGGAGAGCTTCTGCACTGCTGAGATTCAGGGCAACCATCCTCACTGCACATCATAGATGTGAGGAGTGGAAACAATTCAGTATCACAGCCTGGGCCTTGCCTGGGTGATTTTAAATTTCCATTTTGCTCTATGGAAATACTCTGGAGCATATCTGTCTGCAGTTTCATTTTTCTCTTCAGTGAAAAATGCTTTTTAGTAAATTTCTATGTGTCTATGCTGATGGTCCCTTGAAGGTAGACTCTTGTTGGATTGCTCCACTTAATAAGCCACGTTAGCATAGAAATAATGAATTGGTGTTTGGAAACATGTTTCTGTTTCTTGATAAGCTTTCATAAATCACAAATTTTTAAAAAATTTACATGTCAAGTTTTGTTAACAGAGTGCAGAATCCTGTGTGAATACTTTCATCTGCTTGAACCTCTCCTGTCAGTGAATCTCAGCTGCATATTAACATAAACTAATAATACAACTTTGGGGTTCAAGTAAAGTCTATGAGCTTATAATAGTATTATGAAATTACTCATGTAAACAAAAAGGAAAGAAAAATCAGCAAACTGGTATGTACTGTGTATGGCGCTATCCTTAGGATTCCTCTCAGCATGATTTGCATCAAGTGTCCTTCGTCATTTTGTCTTTTAAACTTAAGATAATTTCCTGGTTTGGAGTACACTTTGAAATTTGTGTTCAAGTTCAGTGTTAATATTGCTACCAATCTGTGCTGATGGTGGTGGGAGCTCAAACACGTAGCTTGTGTGTAAAGACATCTTTAAATATCTTACTCTGTGAGCTGAAATCAACCCCCAGAAGCATTATCTTTTAAGATTTGCCCTCGGTGTTAGCAGAAGGGTCAGTGCATGGCACCGTTTCAAGTTCCCCTAATGGCGCATTCACTCCTCTTGCTGGATTTAGGGACCACTGCAAGGCTGGCTAGAGCTCCTGGAGAGACATCTGCAAGGACTTGGGGCTCTCTTTTCTCAAGGAGGTCAAATATGCCTGGAAACGGTTCCAAATTCTTGTGCTGGTCCCACCAGCATGACTCAACTTTGGGATGTCTTGAACCACTGTTCAATCATGGGTAGCTAACTATTCTGATTTATTTAGTTTTTCTCTAATTGTGAACTATCTTCTTTTTCATACAAATACTGATCAGCCTTTAAATGACAAAGGCTTTTTGATGCTTCCAACCTGAACAATACCCAAACCACAGAAACAGAGAAGTGCTTTGGATTCCATTTTGTTCAATTTTATACTCATTTTTTTCTATATTCAGGCAGTTTAGAAACAAAAAAAATTGCAACGGCAAATTAATTATGCTGCAGAAAAGAATCAGAGAGACAAAAGCAATTAGTGTTGGAGTCTTATGATGCACTTCGGTTTTCTTCCTCCATTTAGCATTTGCTCCTTCTCCCCTGCCCATTGACAATAACAAAAAAACATAATAAAACTGAGAGCTCTTTGGGTAGCTTTGGGTGTGACTTTCAAGTTTTAAGCAGCTTATCTCTGCCTTGATGCACTGTCTCCCTTTCTGTAGAGCGTCTAGAGACATTGAAGCTTTAGGTTTCATTATGAAAAAGCAATAAAGCATTCCAATTGTGAGGCTAAAATCCATAGATAAATCCCTTGGGACTGAGCTATTACAAGAAAGCTGAACACTTTTCAGAAGAGAAAAAGATGATCTTAAAATGAAGATTTTGCTCTGTACCATACATTTTAGTTCTAGTTTCATTTGCGTGGAGCTTGCTTTCAACATTTTTGAGCTTATACAGAAATTTTTGAAAAATAGGTCACACGAAATAATGAAGAACATCTCTTCCTCTGGTTTTTGAAGAATTTCTTTAATTTGTGAAACACAATAAAAAGACGTGTATAAGTAATGAGGTGAAAAATATCATTTATTTCCTTGTCTGGATGCATTATATAGCATTATTAACACAGTTAAAGCCTTTAAAAAGCAATCAGTGTTCTATGAATTAATGCAACAGAATTACCAGATTTCATGATGTCTACAGTTTTGCATTAGTTTTCTGTTTTTTTTTTCCTCTCCTCTCACGTTGAAAAATAGTTAAAAGAGTGAAGAAGGCTTAAAAAATACTCCTCAGTACAGTTCCTGTATACAGAATAATTTAGTAAACAGTACCATTGGTGTAAACTTGGAATAAATTTGCTGCTTCTAGTGAGCAAGGATCCCTGGCTTAAAGCAGCTGGATTATGTTTAAACAGGAATCTCCTATTACAGAAGGAAAAAAAATACAGTTGTTGCTCAATAGAGCAACAGTTGTTGCTCAAAGTTGCAAATATGCAACTTTGCACCTGATTCCATTAAGTACAGAATTAGATACTCTCCCTGAAGTACAGAAGCCATCTCATCTGACAGATAGACACTGTGGTTTTTGTGAATCAGGCACTAAGTTTGCAGTAGTAGAAAGTAATATAGCTAAGAAAAGAAAAGTTTATGTGAAAAAATTTTAAGAAATGTGTGGGTATTAAACTCTACCTTGCAGTTTCCAGTTTATGTTTGTAAGGGTGGTTCATTGTTTTTATTGTATTTAAATACTGATTTAATAGAAACTTCTAATTCTTCCA
This sequence comes from Rhea pennata, assembly GCF_028389875.1. Lineage (NCBI taxonomy): Eukaryota > Metazoa > Chordata > Aves > Rheiformes > Rheidae > Rhea > Rhea pennata. The sequence continues at coordinate 183,342,511 of NC_084663.1, forward strand.
TTCAAATTCATGAAACTTTCCAACTCTGGTTCTTGGAACTGGCTTTTTATAAGGCTTTTAAATATTTCAGAAGGAATAATACTTTTCTTTTAGCAGTAGGTTGCTGTTAGACACATGAGGTCAGATTTAAGGGCTCATGTATCTGAATCAGAGCTTTACAGTCTGTAATCAATATATCTATTGGGCTGACGAACTATTGAAAATCTTCAACGCATTAAAAAAATTTTAACTACTTGTGAGTCTAAAAGTGTTGAAAGCCACTGTTATAGATTCTACCATACTTAGGTAAACAGGATTTTGCTTATATTCTTCAGAAATAAACTGAGTGACATCAAGAAACAGATTTCTTAAGCTGTTTCCAGTAAAAGAGAGCTTAAATATTGCTCCCTCTCCCCTCTAAAAAAGAAGAAAAACTACCAGAGTAAGTGACTTTTGTGTTCTTGTTGAATCAAGATGGAATGAGGCAGCTACTTGGTGAAACTAAAAATAGGTAAAAGGAATTCAACAAGACCAGAAGAATTTGAAAGAAAAGCTGGAGGCTTCATAGAAAAAATTAGCATCTAAGAGTGCATGCTCACAAGAAGACGATTGCATTAGAATGCAAACACAGATGCTTTGCTGCTGTTCACTGTTGCTCATCCTCCTTAACTGATGCAAGAAAGCATCTTTACTTTTATTAGGACCTTAGCACTTGAATCTAAAGTTAAAAACAGTCTCAACACTGTCCAGAAAAGCTTGGTGTATTGACCCCCCCCGAGTGGTGGAAGCACATGCAGCATTGCTTGCAAACCAAAACATTTCTTTAGCATGCCTGGCTAGAAACAGAAGCAGACTTGGCCCAAAACCCTAACGGGGAACTGGGAGAGGAAATTTTTCATGTAAGTGCTGGCCAAAAGGAATTCCCAGAACTTCAGGCAAAGAAACCTTTTTTTCTTTTTTTCTTTTTTTTCCCCTACTGGATTTCTGTAGTATGCCCCAATATATTCAACCAGGAATCAGGAATATCTGAATATCTGGTTCTGATCTAGTTCTCCCTTACTAATGAAGGATCACAGTCCCTCAGGCTGTTGTACTTGCCTGCTGAATTCAGGCAAGGATTCGTAGTACGGCCATTTTTTGAATCTCTGCCAACAAAGTTTTTAAGTTTAACAGAATTAAATGCATATATGACAGAGTATATGTGATGTATGTTGTGATCTTTTAAGAATATCTAATCTTTAGATTCTTTTAAGAATTTGCAGTGAAATAGCAGAAAGCCAAGGAAGAAGAAAAGTTACTTCCCAAGAAGAGGGAAGAAACATTTTAGTGGAGCAGATAAAACCAACGTGAGTGAGAGGGAGCCCTCTGAAAGCAGAGGGAGATTGCTTCCTTGAAAGCGATCTACGCAGAGCAGACTGCAGAAATGAGAGGACATGTCGGGCATGTCTCCTACGCTGCCACAGGGAGCTGGCAGCTCCTTCTGCTGGGCAAGAGATGGCAGAGGGATGGGGCAGACCAAAGGCCCCCGAAAGGGACTGGAGAGGGACCAGAGGGATGGGGCAGTTTGCTGCTTTTCAGAAACTCAGAGTTAAGGAAAATCAAGCCTGGACCTGCTTGGAGAAGATGCCATGGGGAAGAGTGAGAGCTATCTATAAACTTTGTATTTCTACTCGTTCTTACTAAGGCTTTGGGCGCTCTGTATTTGCAGGGCTTTGTTTATATATATATGTGTGTGTGTGTGTGTGTGTGTGTGTGTGTGTGTGTGTGTGTATTTAACAGTCAAGTGTGGTTCTGACTTTCAGAGCTTCCTATAGGAGAAGACCTACACAGATCCACCAGAAAACTCTGGCTGTCGAGATTACACCATGGCTAGTCTAAATCGTGCTGAAAGTCTGAGGAGGATTGGCCCACATCTCTGAAACTGAGATGGGTTTGGCTATTGTTTAGTTTCCTTGTTTAGGCTCCAGCCTCCTCTCTTGGAGATTTGAGAATCCACGTGCCGGTGCATCATAGCTGAAGATGAACTGCGGTGCTTAAATAAGAAAGAATCATGGTACATCGGAAACAGAGTAGCATCGTCGAGTTTCATCCACGCTTTTGTTGCTCTTAACTTCCTATTTCCAGCTTCTGGGCTAGAGTGTACTGCTGTTTGGGAGTTGATGTGTGGGACTAACCCCTTCCTGCCCCTTCTAAGATTTCGTCTTATAACGGGGACCAAAACCACACATTGTTTCGTTACTTGTGAGATTGGCAACAGTGAAATAGCAGAAAGCCAGGGAAGAAGAAAAGTTACTTCCCAAGAAGAGGGAAGCAGCATTTTAGTGGAGCAGATAACAATAATTGGTCTGATTATAAATTCTGTATTGTACTCAGGTAAATATAATAGCCATTTATTACTTGTTTTGCTTTTAAATCATCAGCTCCCTCTGTCTGGTATTTTATATGTTTGCCTGGCTCTGCTTGACTTAAAAAGTAATACTGACAATTTACCATAAAGCACTGAATGCATCTTTGGTAATGACAGTACGATATAATTTCTTTAGTATCCTTAATCCAAAGAAACTAGGGTACTGTAGAAAGCTTTCCAGCTGTTACCGTTGTGATTTTTGCAGACAGATTCTGGTAGTTATGGGTGTGACAATGTCCCCAGCTGCCTGTCCCCACCCCTCTGATGGTGGTGCCCACCTCAGCGTAAGAAAACACTAGTGCTTTTACTTCCTATTCTATAGTATTTGTATGTACCCACCTCCAGGGAGACTGGGAAATAAATCTTGTCGTGCAGCAAAGTTTCAAAGCATTAAATCAGTCGTGTGCGTGCCCCAGGCATCAAGTGTTGTCCCTGTGAAGAAAGTGGAGTGCTCTCTCTCTCTCTCATGATACCATCCTCTCTTCAATAATTCTAGAAGGATATTTTTAAAATTCAGGAAAACCATTTCCTCACCCATTGCTGATTGTAAGTGATGTTTATGCATTACTAAACCAATTCAGGATCTGCCATACACAGTGCTATTACTGTAATGCCTGATAATAATTTAGAGCAACATAAGGTGCTTTAATGCAAATATCATGTTGCAGGAAGTTAAGTGATTTACAGCTCCTACTGTAGCACTGCTGAGATGTAGACCATTATTTTCTTGGTTAGCAAACGTAATGTGTGCTTTTTTTATTTTTGAAATGGTATTTCACCTTTGTTTTTCATGTCAGATTAGAATACCATTCAGCATGCCTGAAGTATTAGTTTTTCCAAATAATTAGTGCAATTTCTTTAATGGTGAATTTGTGGTATTATGGTCATTTATGGGTGCACTGAAACAGTAAGAATCTGATTTGGATACAGTTACAGTGAGAAAGGGAGGAGAAAATTCATATTCCAGAAGATCCGCAAAGGAGCTGCCATTTTACTGCAATGTGGGCAGCATTAATTTTGCAATATTACACTATCATTTTCTCTTCGGGGAAGTATAAATATTCTAGACAGTACTTGTCGATAAGTGCTATAGTCTACCAAAGACTAATCAGTTTACTTAGAATACCCTGACATTAATTTATAGATGGCTTATATTTTATTGATTCTATGGTAGAATGAACAGTGACTGTAGGAAAAGAGATTATGTATTTTGCTTCATGAACGTGTGAGGGAGATGTTTATAGCAGGATCTTTATTCCTGTGTTGCAATTATGAGAATGAATATGAAAGTATTTCACATTACCAGCTGGTAAGTGCCTACCTCAGCTGCCTAAACTAGTATCGTATAGAGTGCACAGAAAAGAGAGGGACTCTCACAGAAGGGAACCCCAAACAGAAGCCACCAAGTTTTAGGAATGCTTCTTCTTAATGTGTTTCTGTCATACCAGAATTTTTATTTTAACAAAATAAAACATGAGATTCCTGGGCAAAGCCTGGATTTTTATTTTATTTTATAGTTCTTAAGTCTAAACTCATTGTATTGAAGGCTAAGTGGAACTGTGCTGAAGTTAGCTCCTTTGAAAGCAAAAGGTGCTTTCAAATTTCCATTGAACTTAATGACAGTTTTATTTCGTATGAAAGGACCTTGGCAGGTGTTGTTTGAAAGAAAAGTTGCAATTGCAAAGCTTGAGTGGGTGATTTTTACTGAAGTGATTTTTCTTTCTTTTTTTTTAAAACATACACATAGAAGCGTATGTACTTATATGTATGAGTATGTGTATGTTTTTAGATGCTGAATTATCCCAGTATCAACATGTATGAAAAATCCCAATTTATGGCAAGGCCTGAATAGTGGCAGACTGAAGAACGTGCTCTTGTTCTCTTCTTTATTCCCCACTCAGAAGCCCCTTGTTTTTCTGTTTAGAAACATTTAGGAACAAAACCAGGAACATTATGACAATAACGGACCGTTTTTCTTTGTATCCAGATATTCTTTAATCCCTCTGATGTCTTAGCACTTGCACTATTTCCTCTGTAAACTTTAAATACTGCACAGTCTTTTGCTATGCTTACTGCATTAAAAGTGTTGTCTGTTCCCACAACCTCAATTTCATTATTTTTCAATATACTGCAGTATCTGGCTTTGGTGACTCTCTTCTCCAAAATCAGCAGTAACTTCTTCCTGGCTGCTTGACAAGAGTGCAAATTCTCAAATTAACTTAATCTCCTAAATTAAATTTGCTTGATTTATTCATTTTTAAGGCCTTCACCTGCGTTCATCCTTCTCGATTTGTCTACTGCTTTGTCAGTGTGTGAACCATTAGCACTTGAATTTCTCTGAGATTTAAGAGTGGGGAGTTTTCTTGTTCTCAAGTTACTTCTTTAACTGCTCTTCTAGAGTTTCTTCTGACGCTACTTTTGTCACTGAATTAAACAATTTCTTTGTGTCTATTGAGAGCTTAATGTATTGAGTGATGCATAAATAATCAAGAAGAAAAGTAATGTGGAATAAGACAGTAGAAGATAAGATACTGCAAACAGGATTTTGAATATGGCTGCGTGCAATGAGATGACATTACTAGTAAAATCCAAATTTGCATGGCTAGAACTAGCTTTAAGAGCAGTTAAAGCTATTTTACTATTATGTCTGCATATGAGTTTAACTGTCTTTAAGAAATACCACTTAAGTTAGTTTTTTATAACTTTCTTTGAGCCTCCATAAGAAACACACCTTCTGTGCAAATGCAAATGGCAGGTGCATGAAATCATTCCAAGTTTGGGATAAGCAAGAACAGCTATGCTGAGTTAGAGTGAAGCTTATAATCATTCCCTGTCATTGCTAATCATTCCATTCACTCACTGAGTTCTTATGTTAAGTGAAATGCCTAACAAATAGAATATATCTTCTCTTTAATTTTTTTAGACGTTAAAATGAATGGGAACTTAAATGAACAGTTCAGCTTCTCTCTTTTTTTTTGGAAGAAAAAAATCCAAGCATTGTCAATATTTTTTGCATATAATGCATTTTGTATCTTTTCTGAAGTTTGTTGTTTAGAAATAACCAAATCAAGGAGAATATGTAGATCAATCATCATTTTGTGTGCTCTCTATACAAATATGTATGAATCTTTTGACTTTCCACTTTATTTTTATAGTGCTAATAATAATTTGTCCTCCATTTATGTGATCATTCATGTGTAACTTAATAACTTTTAGATTTTTGAAAATTTTCTGAACAACTGTTTAATAAAATCTTAGGATATAAGAACTTCTGGTATGTTTATAAGTAGTGGTATGTTCAGTAGCAACATTTGGTGGCATGATTTGGTGAGTAACACGTGGATGAGTGGTACCTTTTGAGATGTCCTTTGGTGTCCCGTCTGCGTTATAGCTGCTGCTCCAGCTGGTCTGGTCCTCTGTTGTATCTGCCAGCCCTGGACTGATGCTTTGGGTACCAAAGGACATCACAGTAGGCACTGGAAAACTACGTTTGAGCAGCTGAACCAAGGTCTTGATTAGGAGATGAGGGAGAGTGAAAGGGGGCATGCGGGGGATTTCTGTGATCGGAAATATTAAAGACATGAGTAATTCAAATAAATATTACTTGGAAAGACCAATATTTTCAAATCTTCAGCAACAAATGCAGCTGTTGTTGCTTAAGGGCATTTCGCAACATCTGGCTGCTGCTTAGAATCAGTAGTGAATGTGCAGGAAGGACTGACATGAATTGTAAAATTTTTGGTGGACTTCTAACTTACTCTTTAGTATGATGTCATGCTATATAATAGGAAATAGTTGGGCTGAGTGTATTTGCACAAATAAGATTTCTGAGTTGAATAAAACCTGGAAATTCCTGGAGAATGGTGATTATTATTGGAGCCAGGGCTATATTATGATTTAATGGCTTTTCTGGGCTTCGTTTGATGACCTGGCTTAGAAAAACATTTTGAAGTAATGAAGCGTCTGTTTGGCTCCAAACTAATGAGAGAAGTATTGCTCTTTGCATTAACTGTTCTTTAGAAAGAGTCGTGGATAGCTACTAATAAACCTTATTAAAAAGCTTATGCAAGATTGAAGGAAATAGAAAAGAGAGAGAAACCATTCCATTCCATGCGAAGTGCCTACATCTCAAAAAAAAAAAAAAAAAAAAAAAAAGAAAAAGAAAAAAGAAAAAGAAAAAAAGAAAAAAAAAGAAAAGAAAAAAAAGCTTTTGCTTCTCTTCCATGTGACTTGCAGCCTGCTGCATTTCAGTTACGTTGCCTCTGAGATATGTTAAAGTGCAGCTCAGTCAGTTTAATGAAGAAGTAGATAGGACAAATCAAGACCAGAGACTATTTCCAGCAGAGACTGGGTAAGTAAATGCAGGTGTAGATGAGTGATTGCTAATATTGTACAAATGTTACAATATCTAGCCTGTAGCATTTAATACAATACTCAAAGCAGACATTTTTTGGTGGTCTAGTCTTTTTTGTATAAATAATTTGCAATTGTGTGTGGTACATAATATGCAATGTATTTAGGTACAAGACTTACAGAGGATTTAACTTGATTTTTTTTAGACTTCATCCAACAAAACAAACAACTTTTATTTTATATACTTACTTTGTTTTAAATTCCTTGCTATGGAAGTAAATGCTTCATCCATTTTAGTGCAGTGCTCAAAATAATTTCAGTGGGAGTTAGCAGATAGTTTCTGGTGCCTTCTTGTTATTTTAATTATTTCTCTACTGGTGAGGGAAAGGGGGAAAACAACTTATACTCTGACCCTCCAAGATCAGTATCTTCATTTTCAGATTTCTGAAGTCTAAATTCAGACCACTTAGGGCTTCCGCGGCATTAACTTGTTCCAGGAATTCATTCAACAGTTCTAGAAGGACTGTAGGGTATGATTTCAGTTATTTGCTTTTGTTCTCTATGTCCTTTAAATCTTTTGTATTTGTTCCTGTATTAATGTTCGTATAGAATGTTATATTTTATAAAATTTATGTTTCATTATTATATATGTTTAAAATTATGTAGACTACATATCAATATAAAAGATAGAGAAATATGATGAAAGCTTTTCTTTTCTTTTTGACTTTCCAGGCTTTTGTTTATCAATATGGTTTGGTTTTGTTTCCAGCAATTTGAATGGACTTTGCAGCTGCTATAATGTTGTTATGGAATACGATTGAAGTCTTCCTCAATTAATAATTTCTCAACAGGTTGTTTTAGCAATTTCAGAGCTTTCTATTTGAGTGTTCAGATCTCATTGCAGAGACGAGGAGCTGAAAAGGAGTCAGGAACAACATACATTGTAAAAACCTGTATCAAAGCCTGATACAGCCTTAGGAACTGAAGAAGGAAAAGTAAACTCCTCTTGGTAGTCTATTAAAGAAAATAATAATTTTAAAGCATTAAATATCCTGAGATCTGGGTGTGTCTTTCATTTACATCATCCCAGAGGAAAAATTTTATCAGATATTCTATTCTATAATGATTTCCACTGTGTAGAATCATCACAATGCAAATCTTTTTCAGATAATCACTCCGTTCAGGAGGCTAATATTGTGTGCTGAGAACAGAAAAGAAATGGAGGATTGGATAAGCTCTCTGAAGTCTGTACAGTCTAGAGAACACTATGAGGTAAGTTAATATCCCTGTTAGTGCAACCTGCTCAAAAGACCAAGCTACAGGACACAGGACTGGAGTAGTTTAATCCTCCTTAGCAGGAATTGTGTATTTAAAGTCAAAACCTAGCTTCGCCGTAAGAACTTTACTACCAAGTGACAGTTTATTATGATAATTTTGTTCAGAAGTTTGGAGAGGAGCAAGCTGAAGCTCCCTTTGAACTTGATTTTCCTGAGCATTGCACTGTCCCCAGTAATATGGAAACCCTTGGTAATTTCAGTCACTGTAGCTGTGTTCTGTACTTGCAAATTTGTCTTAACTTCTCCTTTACTAGACCGCACAGTTTAATGTGGAACATTTCTCAGGGATGCATAACTGGTACGCCTGCTCCCATGCCCGACCTACCTTCTGTAACGTGTGTAGGGAGAGCCTCTCTGGAGTCACCTCTCACGGCCTGTCTTGCGAAGGTAAAATTCATGCTTTTCCCTCCTCGGTTTATAATGCATTGCAAGTTGACAGATTACTGAACGTTTAGGACAGGTAATAATTTTGCAAATAATGAGTAAGGAAGAAAAACGAAAGGAGAAATCTATTTGGTAGAGTGACTGCTAATGACATGGCTCACACTCCTTGTGCTCTGGATGCCTTTTCCTCACTCATTTCAGTAAAATTTTCCCTCCTGCTGCGACTACCACTTTGGAAGGCACTTGCCCGGAGCGAAGGTTTGCAAGAAAAGATCAAATGTCTTTGATTTGTGCTTAAAAATGCAGATGTGAAACACAATAATAGTCTTACTGATTTGCAGAATCAGCATGTCCCAGAAAAAAAATATAATTGTTTCTGCTCCAAATCTGAAACAATTACTAATGTTATAATGCTGTGACCTTTCCCCCTCCATTTGCTGTTTGCTCTGCTGTTCTCTTGCTCATCCTGCAGTACAGGCTGTGAGGGCAGATGTATAGCTTTTAAAATGCTATACAGAGATAGAGATGTAGATGCCTTTGCATTTGGACAGTTAAATAAATAACAGCCAACAGAAATAAAAAGTAAATGTGGATAAGCTTAACGCTGAGTCTTTATTCAGAGAAAAAATCTTTTGCAAGCAAAAAGTCTATGAGAACTCCAAAACACTCAATTTTAAAGTACTTATTTTCTGCTGTAAGTTCTGTGAAAAAACAGTAATGTCTGCTTATATTAGAATCCAGCAGAAAATTAAGCATTTTTATGGCCTTGTGGTATCTATGAAATTCAGAGGCAAGTTTGAGTGGTGCTTTTATAATTACGTATTAATAATTATTAAGTATTTAATTACAAAATAGTTAACTCCAGAAGAGAGTTACTGTTCCTTAGACCCTTCAAAACTTGATTTTTGGATGTGTATTACCAGACTGCAAATGCATTTATGTTGCTGATGCTGTTATATTACTTAAGGTATATTCATAATATAGTATACAAGGGAAACTGTACTAAAGGAAACATTATCCTATTGTCCAAAATTGTCCATGCTTTTCAGGCAGCGAATGGTGCAGTTGCCAAGAAATGGAATGAACCTGTTTCATACAAATTAGATGTAACACGATTACTTCCAGCTTCTCTAGTATGTTTTCTACTGTCTGTAAGTCACTCAGACTATTTTAAGGCAATTAGGATATTTTCAATGTCTGATATTGGCAAATGTAGTAACAAGTGCTTAACTAAAATACAGTTATATTGCCTGAGCTTCTTTCCTTTCATACTGTATTTAACTTCATAAGGTAATATTGTAGCTATTTAAAAGGTTATTTAGCAAGAGTTGTTCCTGTAAGATTATCTGTGTTAATGAACTTAGCTCGTTGTTTTTTGATTTTTCAATATCTTGTTTTGCTTCTAAGTGTGATTTAAATTTCTAAGGAGTTGGCATTAACTTTACATTAAGGAAATTCCTGTATTTCCAGTTTTGTACTTTGTAACCTTTCTGCATTACATATTAAAAATTAATAATACATTTATCCAGATTTGTGATGTTAATTGATCTTTCAGCAATTTTTTACAAATGACTCTTAATGGTAGATTGGGTTTTCTTCCTCTATTCTGCTGTCTCATAAACATACAAGACCTGGGTTGGTTAAGGTGTGCATGTTCTGATATATCTGTTAATAAAAAATTAAAGAACATATACACTACTAGCTAAAAAGTGAAAGAAGATAAATTATTGTGTATGTGTGTGTGTGTGTATATATATATATATATATATACACACATACATATATATATATATATATATGTGATTCAGTTGAAGGTTGATTCTTTAACTGAGGTACTCATACTTTCTACTTTGATTCTGTATGCCTGTGAAAACCCTTGTTAAACCTCTTTAATTTCTTCATATAACAAGTGTGTTTTGGTTTGATATTACTTATTACTCTGAAATTCTTGTGTGATTGAATTCATGTCTAGTTGCTTCTCTCATGCACTTCTAATACATTTTCACTATCTGTTCCTTGACTTATACTATGTTAGCAATATAGAGATTTTGAAGAGATGATACAGTAGGTATGGAGTCTTACGATTCCCCAGACATCTTCTGTTCTACTTTTTCTCATTACATCTTTAAAAAACCTGTTTAAATATTCATGCCTGACATCTGAAGCCTCGAGTACTGCTTTACGCTGGGAATCCATTTATATCTAGATTAAATTCAATTATTTGTATGGTTGTTGAACCCAGGCTGCTCTATTTCATGCATTGGTGAGATGATGCTTCTTAGTAGATACTGGAACTCTTCCTCCTTTAAGGCCATCCGATTACTGGCATGCCAAGTTCTCCTGAAAGTAGCTTAGGTTCTTTGTACTCTTTGTGGTCTGATTCTTGACTGTTATCTGTAGGTAAAAATAAATCCCACTGCTGATATTTTGCAGCTCACAATGCTTTAGAAGGTCAGTTCTTTAATATTTCGTTCTCTTTGACCTGCTGCTATCCGGCAGCTCTGCCCAACTGTTTTACAGCCTGATCACACAAGCCTCATTTCCTTTGGAGATAAAGTGGGTTGTGGGCCTGCCTCCTTTTTTCAGGACCCTTCCCTCCCAATAACTTGCAGCAAATACTGAACAAATTAAGTGCAGGCCACCCTGAAAATACTCCTTAAGTTTTGTAGAAGCCAGTGTAGGAAAAGAGCATGTTATTGCCATCATTAGGGCAAAGAATGTAGTGTGAACTTGTACCTTATTAGACATCAAAGAAGCAGCACGGTGATCAAACAAGAGAAGTAAATTCCTATCAAACCAGACTTATTTCTTTGAACAGTACAAAGAATTATTTGACTTTTTAAAAATTTAATTGTACGTTCCTTTGAGATGCAATGCTACTGCTCCCACTAGTTCTTCCCTTTGTGTCTTCTTAAAATACACTATACTTTTCAAGTGCTGTCCAAATAAGTATGTTGTGCTAATAAACTAGTTCTAAAGGACTGATCTCCCCTGCATTCATCTATAGTCTTTCCTAGGACAGAGAAATTATATTTTCTGCCTTCCTTTGGAAATCCTTCCAAACCATTTGAATCGAGTGAGGCTTTTGTTCCTTATTCTCCTCAAATGTGTCTCTTATTCAGAGTTTAGTTTGCTGTGCACTCAGGAGTGAGAGGTTATCAGATTATCACAGGGATGTGTGGGATGTTTAGACAAAGAAACCTAAAAATCTACAGATCATTAATAAAGCATTTCTGTCAAAGTCATTGCCAGTGGAACATTACCTTTATGATTATTCACAAAGTATTTCTCCAGGTAATGTTTTCATTATCATGGCTGAATCTTGATAGTTAAACATCAGAAATACCTCATAAGCTGAGTAATGCAATGTAGATGAGATATTACACACACAAAACAATGTTAAAAGAGCACTTTTAAGAGCATGGAGTCAGGCAATAAGAAAATACCAGGAATAAATTGCTTTTACAAATGGATCTTTGTCCATTGTGCACCTGATCTTTTCCCATTACAATTGCTTCCCCCCCCACAGAGAACCCACCTCATCTTACTCACTGCATGGAACATTTCATAAGCAATTGCTGGGTAGTCACTGTTTCCAGGACTTCTGCCACATTTTCTGCAAAGGCTAGAAAGTGAATAGTGAGTGAAGCAGCTGGGAAGAAAGAGAATGGTTCATAGTTAAGGGATTAAAAGGCTATTACAGAAAACTGTGTGTGGAGACTTTTTACCATGTTGTAGCCCTGTGTTATCCTGGGCAAATAACTTAAACTGGATTTTCATGCAATTATTAGTTGTATATTTTTTATTTTCTGGGCACTTAGATTGATAACCTGGGGTCTGTATCACGAAGATGCTGAGTATTCAGTAACTGCAAAAAAACAACAATAACAGAAAAATAAAGCTGTATTTTTCAAGATGCTGATTCTTTGGAGATGCTTCATACTGAAAAATCAGGCTGCCGTTGTCTTTTTAACCTGCACAACTGGTGGAAAACTTTGTTTTTAATCTCTCTCTATTTCAGTTACCCCTTCTGTAAATGACAGTAAAAGCAAACCTTTATCTGGGTAATGCGCTGAAAATTAACATGCACTTTTTAAGCACTCAAAACTTGTAGTGGTGAGCACAATAAGAAAAAACCCATGAGGAAAATAATAATTGTGTCTTAAAAGCAGTATTTGATTAGCTTATGGTAAGTAAGATAAATACCTGTTGAAAATCAGGATGTATCGCAGTACTGCACAGCTGTGTACTTATCAAGAACCATCTGTCCTGTGTGGTGGGGCAGGGTCCTGTTAAAAAAAGCGTGTGATTAAGTAGCTGAAGACTTCACACCTTCATAAGGAAGCTATATTAGGGTTGCACGAGGAACTCGACTTAGTAGTACTTGACTTTGTAAAGTAAATGTTCTTTTAACATACTGTGTGTTGTATTAAATTAACTTACAAAGTTATTTATTTTCAAGAAAATAGTAAAAATTGATGAGAAACTATGAAATTTTATCTTTTATAGCATCACTAGCATAGGCTTCAAATCGGAGTGAAGCTAGACTGCTGTTTTCATGTCAGTCTGTCACCCTGTTTACCCTGTGGCTTGTGAGTCCTGCCTGTGAGAGTATTCTTGGAAACAAAAAAGCAGGTTTCATGGAATGCCCCAAGATAAATCCTTCCATCTCGACACCTTAAACTGTAGATACAGCCTCAGGGATCTTCAGACTAGTTTCAAAACTTCGTCTTTGGCATTTGAGGCTGGAAAAGAACAGTCTGAGCCAGCAGCTATCCTTTGAAGAATGCAGAAAGCTCATCAGAAAATTGCTGGTAGAGTGGTAGGTTTGGCAGGACACTCAATATTTCTTCCCAGTGCAGCTGAGTTAATTGATGAGTGAATAGAATAAATAGCCTTTGAGGCAAGAGGGTTTTATAACAAAGATGTATGGTTTCAGCAAAAGAGAGCCTATGATAATGTTCATTATTATGTTCAGTAATGTTGGCATTACTTCATTATAGATAATAATGGCTGCAGATTTAATCACCTTGTCAGACAGCAGATGTTGGTGCAACTGTGACAACTGTTTGCTAATTAAATGGTTTGCCTGATTGACTTTGAGAGAGATTTGTTTTCTATGCCACTTAGAACTATTTACACAGAAAATTAAACTTTTTTAAAAATTGCTCTATGAATACCCTAGTGTTAGATATTGGCTTTTTTTTTTTTGGTCATCTCTTAACTTTTTTTGGCAAAGTAGTGGCAATTGGTATTTAGCAATATGTCTGCATGTTTCTAAAAGATTTTTGATATCAGACTGATGGAAAAATGGAGTGTAATATCATTTGAGATAAAAGAAGTTGGAGGACAATAGAAACTGTGTTTCGGAGTTGGTTAAAATTTCCCTTTTTTATACCATTGTCATCCACACTGCTACGTATTTTGTGACTTTGAGTGAGCTCATTGTGAAAGCTTTAAAGTCTCATCCTGCCATCCTCCTTTCTGACAATGTTTAATGCTTGAAATAACATGAACTATTGCTTGATAATAGTGGGCTTGCAGGAGGGCACCTACAGGAAGTCTGAACTAAGATCGGGTAGGTTATACTGTGCCGATAAAACAAATATTAGCTGTTGCTTGTCAGGATACTATCAGTACTGTGCAGTGCTGATACTCGATAGATCCTTGGTTTGAACTTGTGAATTGTAGTCTGGCCTTACTGGGACGGCAGAGGTTGAATCCAAAACCCTGAGGTCTAATTCAGTGGTAGCCCATAGGATTTGAAAATTCCCTTTCTTTCCTGTGCCTGTATATTATCCAGTCTCTTAGTCCTTTGGAATTTTCTACCATCCCTCACTGTTGATTTGTGACAGCTTAACCTGCGCAGCCAAGGCGAACGCGTCATTTCTGGGTATGAGGCTGAACTGTGTGGCGTCCCTTCTCCAAAACCTTCAAGTGGCAAAACTGCTCGAGGCCCAAGGCGTTTGGAGAGGCAGCCCTCGCTTGTGTGCTGCGGTGGGAGCTGAGTTCCTTTAGAACCAGTTTAGATTGGCAGACACGCAAAAATACGATGCTGAGCTATTTGGAAAATGTGAGTCTATCCTGTTAGCTGAGGAATATGGTATATTTGCACACTTGGGGTCTGTGAAGGTGGCTTTAAAATGACCAGGGGAGTTTCTGTAAAGCAACAACCTCCCTTTTTCTGTTTTCTTCTCTTTGAGCTAAGGATATACTTTCACGCATTTCCCGGAGCAGGGACAACTGATTGCTTTCAAACTCAGATGTTGCTTGCTTAGTCTCCATTCGCTTTTTTTTTAAATTGATCTGGCAATGGATCAGTGGAATTAAAATGAGAAATTTATGATTCACAAGACCTTTTGTACCGTGGCTTACTGTTTTAACAGTGGACCAGTGATGGGCCAAGGCTTCTGATTGCTTCCTGTCAAATATTTGTTTGAAAAAAGACGACTACTTTTAGTCTGCTGGCTAGTTCTCATAAACCTTTAATGCTCTATGCCAAAATAATTTATATAACGCACTGTAAAGAAAATGACCTCATATACTTCCAGTAATGTAAATACTCACAGTTGTATGCATCAGTCTTTCTGGTATAGTACAGTATAATTACCTAGTCATACTAATTAAGTTGAACAAAATACAGTTATTAGATTGTCAGAGTGTCTGCCGGTGCTAGATGTCTGTACTAAATACTACAATTACTGTATTTCTGTATATATAGTCCAGTTAGAAGTCAGGCTCTTCCTCACTTCATGTAAACTCTTGGAAAATATCGTAACCACCAGTCTCCTGAATAAATATATCGCCACCTAATCCTTCATTTTCGTGGCTTCTAGGAAAACAGACACAGCGGTGCCCCCAAAAGGGGTTCCTTAGCCTAAGAAAGAAGCAGAGCTCCCGAAGCACAGTTCTTCTCAGAGACACCCTCCCACGACCTCCTGTAAAATCCAACTGGGTATCTCAGTTGTGCCACAGGAGGAAGAGAAAGGGCGAAAGCATAGGTAAAGGTATATTAGTACCTTGCATTGCACCTGGAAAATAGGGGCAAATGTGAATTTGAGGACCACTGTATTGTGGTTCACAGCTAAGCAAACAAAACGGGTTTTCCTCAACTGCTGAATTTTCTAATCATTTCTCTATCAGAGCCACTTAGGCTGCTATTCTTAGGTCTGCTGTAAGGTGACAGAGGTACTCCAGTCTTGAATGTTTGTGACAGTTGAACTATTTCAGAGGATAGATGAAAGACTATTAAGCCTTCATAGAGTTTCTGTTATCCCTAAACCCAGTTTAGGAAGTTAAAACTGGAATGATTACAAACTCAGAGTTTTATTTTCATTGGTTTGTGTCATGTGTGCAAGACAAAATGAACGTGTATTTGGCTGTTTCTTCAAATAGCTATATTTGATATGTATATATATATTTTAAGATCCGTGTCATAGAAATAAATAACATAATTACATTTATGTATGCCTTACAGTGTGTAAGTTTAAAGCACATAAAAGATGTGCTGTCAGAGCAACAAATAACTGCAAGTGGACTACATTAGCCTCAATTGGAAAAGATATCATTGAAGATGAAGATGGTGTAAGTATTATTCATATTTACAGTACTTTCCAACAGCTATTTCTTCCTTACGGGAAAAAAATGACTAATTATAGAAATACTGTCGTTTGACCTATTAAAATTAATGGTAGGTAGCTGTATTCTCAAACACTTTTCAAAGCTTAACATGATATTTAGAACAAAAGTTATATTCCTCTCTTACAAGACAAGTTCAGTATCTGTGGGCACAGGAATGTAGCTGTAGTTGCAAGATTTTAAAGATCACATGCAGAGAAACTCAGAGGCTGGAGAATTGCTCAGAGAAGTTCCTACTGCTCCTGAGCAAAGGTGGTATTTTATACTGTTGTTAACACTATTTCGGCAATCTATTTTGTGTCCTTTCTACTGATGGTTACTCCCCAGGAGGCCTGTTTGGAATTCACTGACATAGAGGTTTTTTACTGATGAAAGCAAGACTTTTGAAATTAGAAGAAGAAACAACAAAAGCTTTTCAGAGATTTGTTCTGATAGATGGGTTATTTTTACAAACACATCATGCACATGCCACTGGCACGAAACATTTTCCTTAGGAGGTTAGTCCTAAATTGCATAAATATCAATGTAATTTCATCTCTGCATAGAGTTGCGCATCGTATTACAGGGACTGAAAGTGTTAAGCTTTGCACTGAGTTTAGAAACTGCTTTGTAGAGCTGTGACTTGACATTTGTGGTGACTGTGAGGTGACTAAAGCCCCTGAGGTATTCTGCTGTCTTGCCTGTTCTTCTGAAATATAATATTTTTAATGAAGTTGTGACACATATGCAGCATTAAGTGAACAGGTACTTGTGAGATGTGTGTGTGTTATGGAGACTCTAGATTTAAGTGACCTTTTTATTTGGTTAGTTACTACCATTGCATCAAGAACAGTTGAATAAGATGTTTATTATTTCTTCAGGGGTCATATTTCTGCCTAGCAGATGAAATAGCCCCACAGACCACATTCATAGCAGTTGCCTTGTGAGAATCAGTGTCACTTATCCTGGTCTGCCTTATTGGGGCAAGAAGTTAAGATAAAAGAGCTACAGGAAGTAGTTTGAATCCACCTGCAGCTGCGAGACAAGAGCCTTCAATTTCTATTTTAGAATGTTTAACTTTATAACTCCTTTTTCACAGATAGCTATGCCTCACCAGTGGTTAGAGGGTAATTTGCCTGTCAGTGCCAAATGCGCAGTCTGCGACAAGACCTGTGGTAGTGTTTTACGCCTGCAAGATTGGAAGTGCCTTTGGTGTAAAGCTATGGTAGGTGCAATGGACCGCATCCAAGCATCTAGGATTTTGCCAGTGCTACGGTTCATCATTATTTTTACTTTGTCATTTCAGAACTGTGTTTTTGGACTGAAGTAGGAGAAACACCTTGCACAAATTCACATCTTCTCTAACATTCATAAGTTCTTAAGACTGCCCTACTGGCTTCAGTTCATTTTTAATATCTTCACAGATGCAGCTTTTATTTAATGACCTTGACATCCAATGTGTTTTGTCTGCCTGCCTGTCTCCTAACTCCGTGGGAGAGACGGAGGTCTGAGTTCAAAACTTTGTTGGATACATTATTGTCTTTTGTGTATTGACTTTTGTAGGCTGTCAGGTCTGTAGTACTTACTCGGTCTAGACTGGAGCCTTTTTCTGAACAAAGAGTTTTGAGGAATTAATGTTTCAAGATAACTTAAGGTTCAGAAGCCTGTTCTGCAGATCTGACGATGTGTTATCAACTTGTCTTTTTTATTATGAATGATTTGCATTCATCTTTAAAAAATACTGCTGCTGGACTCTTGAAGTGCTCTTCTTCAGTATATTCTATATTGCTGATTGAAATTCTCTAACAGTTTATTGCTGTTTCCCTTAAAATAAAATTTTCTCTTTGTTGCTCACTTGATTTCTTTCTTATGCTAGGCTGTAGAAGTGGGAAATTGGCAGATTTTTTAAGTATTTCAAGGCATTTTATGTAGGTTTTAGTAATTGAAAGTTAACTCTATACACTTCACTGTGACATTAGGCATGTAGGTGTCTGAGGCACTGTGTCCAGGCACTGGAAAGTGATTGGTACCTCCGGAGGTGATTCAGAACTTAGGTGAGCAGCAGCGGTTGCTGTGTGAGCCTGTTTTTTCAATAACTATGTAAGAGGCCTATACAGCACGAGGTTTATGGGGCATAGACCCTGCCTTTGGCTGGTTTCTCTGGCTTGGTATGTGTGATAGCACGTATGTCCTCCAGAACATCCAGATGGGCTGGGCATGTATGGAGCACTGTGTGTGCCTGCTCTCTCTAGCATGGCTGCTGGGAATTCAGTCCTCCGTTGCTGCTGGATGGAGCTAAATGATTTACTTGGTCGTAAGGATTATTCATATCTGCCATAGTGGTGTCTGAAGATGAAGTACTCCAAACTTAACATTTTGTAGAATGAAACACCTTGTGCTTGAACACTCATATATTTTTGTACAGTTCTACTCCTCTTTTCTCTACACTTAAATGTTATACATTAATCCATTTTTGTTATATAGATACTATATCAGTTATCCATTCACCCCAAAATTACATTGTAAAGAAATATTTGTTTTTTTCTTTTGTAGGTTCACACTGCCTGTAAAGATCTCTATCCTCGTAAATGTCCGCTTGGCCAATGTAAGGTATCGATTATACCTCCAACAGCATTAAACAGTATAGACTCTGATGGTACGTAGTACTGTGATGTGATCAGTGGTAGCTCTGGACTTATTGTGGTTAGTGAGATTTGTATAACTAAACAGGGCTAAAATGCCTCTGCTGAACAGGTGGTTTTCAAGTTTAGAGAACAGTAGAATTTTCCATGTATCTTTATAGAGGAATATTTACTTACCATGTTTTTAAAAACATTCTTGAAGGTTTTCCCACTTGAAATTCTTCTCTGTTTTCATTTCTGACTGTTGGAAACTTTTCAACTGAATGACCAGGGACCACAGGATAAAGTGTCCTGATGCCTCCCTGACATAGGTCATGCCTAGAATGAATTCTCAAAATCTGAGTAACTTTGCTCTGTGCAGAGGTTAGCTATCTGAATGACTCAGATCTAACAGCTACTTTAGAGAGGCTGAAAAGATGAATCACTCCCACACTCTCTCTAAATCTGAATATAAGCAGTATAAGAATCCTGCAACACACAGATAGAAAACACAGCAGATGTTCAAAACTCAGAGGTGCTCGCTGGTAGCTCAGAACAGAGATAAGCTGTAGGAGCAGTGGGAGTCTGTATATGAGGTTAAGGAATTAATAAGGAGTATCATGAAATCTGACTGCTATGATTTTGTAGTTTATGTTGGTGGCAAATGTAGACCAAGAACTTTAACATGACTTTTACATTTTAGAAATGATTGTTTATGCTGTACATATTCACTCTTTTATATTCAATTCCTATGTAATGTCTCAGAGCAGAGAGTCATGCTGCTATTTATTATTCATGCTAAGAAGGTTGTTCCATATGTGCATTTATATTTCTTGGCAGTTCAATAAATAAAACAAACCTTATTTTAAATTATGCATTATGATAATGTGGAATCCTGTTAGCATTCCTAGGCTTGTAATGTCGTCTTGTTATTTTAATAGAAGTTGTTGCTTTATTAATTTGTTTGAGGCAGTTAAAAAAGACATAGTTACTATTGCCTGAAATGTTAAAACCTATACCTGTGATTTTGAAATGGTGCTGAGACACCACTTCTTTCACGGAGTAGTCATGTTAGTCACGATGTCCCTTAGTACAGCTTACTGAGGGCCTTAGTGAAAGCCTGCTGTAATCAGCTAAAAGACCTGCATTGACTTTAATTAGGCTCTGTATCACAATTGAAGGTCTGTTGATCAGTAACTCCATTATAGTTAATAGCATAATTTCATTCTCATAATATATAGAATAGAATAAATAAAAGTTCTCATGCAAAGTCTCTGCTGGGAGCAGCTGAATTCAATAACTTTTTAAGTCTATGAGTATTGCTAGAAAGCTCATACAGACTTGGATGATCCAGCCCCACTCAGTAAGGTTAAAAAAAATCAGATAAAACACCAACACTCGTGATTGAAATATATATATCATTATGTGATAACCTTTGAAGGAGAAATTTGAGAAGTATTCTAGAAAGCTACCTTTTTTACTGTGAAAAAACAATAAAGCTATTGTCTTCAGGATTTTACTAAATCTAGGCACTGCAAATATTGGAGAAAAAAAATGAACTGGTAAATATTGAGCAATGGTGTTTTCCTTGGTAGGGCTAATACTCAGTTTAGTATTTGCATTATGCATGATAAGATGTACTCCTTTTGTCCTTCATTCCTTTCCTCCTCTTTCTCATGATTTCTTTTTGTGTTGTTCATATTAGAAAGCCTTATTTATTTCATTCTTTCTAACTATGTTCACAGGTTTCTGGAAAGCCACATGCCCGCCATCCTGTGCCAGTCCTCTTTTAGTTTTTGTTAACTCAAAGAGTGGAGACAATCAGGGAGTAAAGTTTCTTCGTCGATTCAAACAGTCGTTAAATCCAGCTCAGGTGTTCGATTTAATGAATGGAGGACCTCACTTAGGGTAATGACCTTGGAAATCTTGAGCAATCCTTTTGCAAGGGAATTTAGTGCATACTATAGTATTGTGTTGTCCCCTTATTATTGTAATTCCATCACCGATATTTAGCATGTGACTTCCTACTTAAAATCTGTCATAGTTAATGGAATTTTAATATGAATTCTAACGGGTGAAGTGATTGTAATACATTTTTTTTTTAGAAAAATTCACTTGAAAATTCAAAACCAAAACAAAAAGCTCAGCAGTCCATTTTTTTGTGTCTTTTTGACTAGCTTTGAGTTATACTAATTGCTAAGGTTCAAAACGGTTGAACATGTTTAAATGCCTTCCTTAAGCAGGGCCTTTACGCACAGTTGTCTGGATGTGTTTTTACATCTCAGATACGAAAGTCCTGAGACTTTCTTGTAACTTCATCATGAATGACTAACTAAAGAAAAACTTACTTTTCTAAATATACTCTGTAACTTTTTGAATTCCAAACACAAGTGTCAGTTGAGGATTTTACAGCTGGTGATTGAGTAGTGCACTAAAACTTCCGTTACTGGAGACCTACCTTCAAAATCTCTTTTAGGTAACATATGCAAATGGTTGTGATGATGAGCATCCCACAGAATTTGGAGCAAATCCATGATTAAAACAAGCAGACAAATTCCTGGGGTTGCTTGTTCGGGGCAGAGAGAGAGAGGGGGGGTGAAATCTACATAGCAGTGGCCCCTACACAAGCATCCTTGTGGGTTCATAAAGATTAAATTTATTCGCGTTTTTCTGTTCAGGTTCTATTAATCTTGTTCTGCTCAGCTGTAGCCTTGTGATTAAATGGCCTATTAATATCAGTTACAGCAAATGGAAACACTAATTTCTGTATTCTTAAAGATGCAGAATTATAATTGCATGATAAAAATATAGATAACACAAATGCAGAACAATTAAGTTCAAACAGTGGATATAATGAAACACAGCTGTTGATTTTTACAATTAGTACTGCTTTATAGAAATGCTATATTAACTATTTATAATGAAAAGAAAGGTACAACTTAACCCTGATTTAAATCTTTCTTTAATCTAGGTCTCTTTTAGCTAACATTTTGTACGTGTAATTCTAAAGACAAAGTATAAGTAAGGAAGGATCCTCTTACAGGAGAGAGGATTTTTGAGAGAAGATGGTCTGAGAAATGTGTCTTTCTGCTTGCAAGCTCTCTTGCTTTGTATAGGTGTCAGTAACAGCAGTGTGGTTTAGGAGATTCACTTCGGCTTTGCACAGTAACCGTAGATCAGCTTGGTTGCTTTTATCTATTTTTCCCCAGTGTTTTCCAAAGAGAGGTCCTTAGCAGTTTTTCTATCAGCTAGTGCTGATGTCTTCTTTCTTCTAGTAGATTTTAAAAGTAGAGACACATTCTTTGGGGGAGTGTATTGCTAGGGGATTTTCTCCCTTTTTTCAGAGTAGTAGAAATTGATCTGGAATCAACATTTTTTTTTCCTTCTATGCCTGCCTCTGTTGTTCTGAATATGTATCTGCCTATCATATGCAAGTGACATTATTTTCTTTAGAAAAATAGAAATACTTCAAAAATTTGTGGTCTTATGCTGCTTTTAGAAATAGTTTTGAGATGATGCATATTCTGGAAAATAACATGCATTAAATATATCTATTTTTATAATTTTAAGAATTAACGTTGTCCAAATTTTTTTATGTTTATATTCCTGTTGTGGTGGTTTTTTTTAAATCTCTTGCCTCTTTCTTCCCATTTCGTTTCTCTTTCGTCTTTGTCTCACCTCTCTGCTTGTTCTGTGTCTCTCATCCTGCTTTCTCTAATGCTGTAGAGTATTATGTTCTGTAGCTCTTAGTACTTAGAGAACAGAAGGAAGAGCTGTAGGAAGTGAGAGCAGGATACTCCTTAATGATCTCGTATGAAATAGAGCATTATCTGTTTTATATTGTTGTGATCACCTTGTATGTAATGATTGCCTCCAACTGTCCTTGCATTTCACAAGTTGCAAAAGGCTAACTTGCCCCTCCAGGCTGTGCAGCACATCCTGTTGTCACGTCTTAACTTTTCTTGTGGAAAAATCCCTAGTGACCGTGCTGGTGCCTTATGCTTCTGACTTCTGTAGGAAGCATAGAGCAGTTAAGATTTCATAGCTTAGAAAAGTATCTTTTTTAAAATAATAATAATAAAATCCTGAAAACAATATGTGATATATCAAGGAAAAAAACCTCTGCATGTTATTTATCAGAAATGTCAGTATAAGTAGAATGTGCAGCAGTAGATGGAATGCAGATAGATTTATTTTCTTAATAAGATGTATCCACATACCTCAGAGCAGTAGAAGAACCATCATGAAAGATATTTTGCACCATATTTTCATGTAGTATTTGCTAAAAATAGAGGCTCTAACTGGTTGCATTTTCTCTCCAGTTTACGGTTATTTCAGAAGTTTGACAACTTCCGGATTCTTGTATGTGGTGGAGATGGAAGCGTTGGTTGGGTGTTGTCCGAAATTGATAAACTCAGCTTGCACAAACAGGCAAGTGTGTATACTTGCTGTCCTTGACTTGGTTCCTTGTCGTATATGTGGTGATAAGGGTAGGGCCAAACTCAATAGTTACTGTTAAACAAAAATTTTCACTCAAGTAAACAAATTATACTCTGTCTACACAATTTGATCTTCAAGCTTTAAAAAGCTTCTGCTATAAGATCAACATTTGTTGCTTTAAATAGTAATCATTCATAATAGTTTGTATACTTTCTTTCTGATTTTCGATAACAGATTTGCTCTTATACTGTTTTTCAGTGTCAGTTAGGAGTGTTACCCCTTGGTACAGGGAATGACCTTGCTCGTGTCCTTGGTTGGGGAGGATCCTGTGATGATGATACACAACTTCCTCAGATTTTGGAAAAATTAGAACGAGCCAGCACAAAAATGTTAGACAGGTAAATGTAAATGTGTATACACAGGATTATCATAAGGTTCAATTTGTATGTTTGGGTTTTTGATGGCCTAAGTCATCAGAAACATGTTATTGAGGGTTTTTTTGGTTTTTTTGAAAGAAGTTAAAATGGTATAGGGTACAGATCGTAACCCTGAGTGAAGTGAAGATGGTAAATGGGGGACAGCTCTTCAGTGTCCTTTTTCAACTGCAGGGTCAGAGGGGAGAACATCTGATGAAACTAGCAAGAGTTTCATCCAAAGGTGAACAAAAGGCAGCAGTTTTTACATAACGAGGGAAGCTGCGAAACTGTCCATCACAAGAAGCTGTAAGCGTTAAGAAATGGTGTAAATTCAAAATCATTTTGTTCAGTTTGACGGATTGACCGTCCCATGTGGACTATTGAATACCGTTAGAATTAGCATCTCTATTTAGGAAATAATTGAGTTCTGGGTCCTTGGGTGTAGAAAGAAACCTCATCTTATGCTTTCACCCTCTTTGTATTTTATTTAGGCATCAGCTGCTGCAGATGACATACTGGGCTAAAAGGGTTTTTGGCTTGATCCAGTACTACTATTTGAACATATCTTACATAAAATAAACTCAGGGCCAGCTCAGCTTCTCAGTTTGAGGCATTTTCTTAGTCAAAACCAAATTTCATCCTACTCCTTGTTTTGAATGATATTTGCAAGATACATATTTTCATCTATAAAACAAAGGAAGAGTCTTAATTTAAAAAAAGTCAGAGAAATTGGTGATCATATCATTCTAATGAAGGCGTTGCACTGATTTTTGAAAGGACTTTATATATATATGCTAATTTTTCTTATGCAGTGTATACTTTCTCTCATTGGTGTTTCTATTCTTGCTTTAGTTGAGAACATACGCACGTATATAAAAGTTACAAACTTCTGAATCTAGTGAAAAAGGATTTTATTTTAGGGTTTTTGGGGGAGAAATAGGGAAGAAAAATCTTTTTTTGCTTTGAACTTTTCTGCAGACTATTTGATCATTTTACAGCAAATTGTATTAAACAAGCTTGGGGCTGATCCTTGGGTGTAATTGCTGGCCTGGGCATTCTGAAATATTCATAGATTAAATCATGTTTATCTTTTGCTGCACTGAAAAGAACTTGGTGTCATTCTTCACTCTAATTTCTGTAGATTTGCTCCCAAGGCCATCTGCAGTGATTACTTGTTCTTTTCAGCAGGCTTTGAAGGATGTTGTATTAGCAGTTTCATACAATCTGTGCTCTAGAGAATGGTCCTTTTCCAGGGGGAAAAAAAGTATATATGCCAGTGAAGATACTTCGCTGCTTGCTTTGTTCTCATGGCTTCCTGCCACCAAATGAGATGAAAAATGAATGTTATTTGGAGTTATTTATTCTAGGAGCACATCTATTTTTCTCTGACTTCTGCAGTTATTTTGCATGATGTGAATTCTTCTATACCATGAATATTTTGCTGGAAGAGTCTCTGATACCTGCCTTGAACATCCCAGGATTTGTTCGTGAATCACTAACAAAAAATTTCAGCAGAGAACAAACTACTATCTTTAGACTCAAATATTTCATCTTCGTTAAGTTAACTTACAATTAAAACTTAAGCTCCTTTTTTGTTTTTGAACGGATTATTCTGTAGGGTGACAGAGCATTTTGTTTTGTTGATATGTTAGAAAGGATAGTACTATAATAATCTGGAAACCTAACTGACCATGTTACATTTCTTTTAGGTGGAGTATAATGTCATATGAACTAAAATTACCAGTGAAGCCTTCTGTTCTTCCAGTTACTACAGAAGAAGAGTCCGAGGAGTGCCAGGTGAAGTTTTTGTTTTGTTTAGTTGCTGCATAGGCTTTAATTTGAGCTGCTGGAATGACAATATTTAAAATATAATTAAATCACTTGTGTGCAAAATAGAAAACAGATGTTTTGTGATCTGCTAATTGAATTGAGTCAACTTCTGTTCATGCCATGTATATTAAATAATTAGGGCTTCCAGTTCTGTATTAATTGCTGAAATAAATGAAGCTGAGTAGTCTTCAGTGAAGCAGTCAGAAAAATTTCTTCCTGTAAGTATATATTGAAAAAGAAAAATGTTTATTACTGACATTTTGAATTTGGAATAAGCACTTAGGATGCCCTTTTGAAGGCAAAATTTGTGCCCTCTTGATAAAAGAAAGAGAGAAGCTGTTCAGAGCTTGTAAAAATTACTTAGAATGATACTGTCTAATACTCTCTCTGATCTTTTGGAGAACTCAGAATCGTAAGTGGCCTGAAAAGAATAGCGTAGTGTATCTTTCAAACTAGATTTATGCTTATATTATCTGTTGAGGATTTGATTTTGAGGGAGAGTGGAAGGCTGTAATCAACTTAATTGGCATAAAAAGTGTGATTCAAAATGACAAAGTAGTTTACTCCTGAAAAAGCTAATGCCTATCAACTTTAGCTGAAGAGCACTCGAGAAGCAATTAGTCTGCAGGTTCTTGAATAATTCGATGACTCAGGATGTTTTAGTTGGCATGGAGGTTGTGACTTTTGACAGTTGGCAGGATTCAGAGGGACCTTGACAAGCTGGAGAGACAAGCAGAGAGGAACCTCATGAAGTTCAACGAGGGCAAGTGCTGACCATGAGCCAGCAGTGTGCCCTTGTGGCCAGGAAGGCCAATGATACCCTGGTTTGCGTTAGGAAGAGTGTTGCCAGCAGGTCAAGGGAGGTTCTCTTCCCCCTCTGCTCAGTGCTTGTGTGGCCTCACCTTGACTGCCCAGTGCTCCCCAGTACAAAAGAGACATGGAGTTACTGGAGTGAGTCCAGCAGAGGGTTACTAAGATGACTAAGGAGCTGCAGCATCTCTCCTGTGAGGAAAGGCTGAGAGAGTTGGGACTGTTTAGCCTGGAGATGAGAAAACTGAGGGGGGATCTTATCAATGTGTATAAGCCTCTAAAGGGAGGATGTACAGAGGTTGGGGCCAGACTATTTTTAGTGGTGCCCAGTGACAGGACAAGAGGTAATGGGCACAAACTGAAAGAAACACAGGAAGTTCCACCTAAACATGAGGAAAAACATGAGGAAAAGGAGTTGCCATCCTTGGCAACTACTCAAAAGCTGTCTGAACACAATCCTGGACAACGTGCTCTAGGTGATGCTGCTTGAGCAGAGGAGGTCCCTTCCAACCTCAGCCTTTCCGTCATTCGGTGATTCTGTGATACAGAGCTACCAAAAAGGCCATGACTCCACTGACCGCAATTCTGATGCGCTCATTTTTGCACACAACTCTTTCTGGTGCCAGCAGTGCTCACTGAGGCTTTATCTTCTCTGGTTTTACAAGACTGTTGGTGTGTGTAAGTACCCTCCTGTCAGAATGGCTTTTTTTTTTTTTTTTTTTTTTTAACTGTTCTAGTTAGTTTTGCCTTTGAAGATAGGTTTAATCCTTCCCCAAAATTGAAGGAACTGGTCATACAAAACCTCTATTTTGGAAAATCAGTTCTGTAGGCAGACTGTTGTTTTGTGCTATTATTCTCGGTTAGAGAAAGCTATTTTGAGTACCTTGTTCTATTTTTGGTTTAATGATTTTTGCACAGTATACTGAGTTGTGATATTCCAGAAGAGAATAGGTCAACCTTGCTGTAGGTAATGTGTTAAAGTGAAATTTAAAAAGTGGGTACCCAAATCTTTTTCCTTTTTTTACTTTTTTTTTCTTTTTTTTCAGTTTCAAAATACTTCATTTGATTTGCTCCCAGAAGACTTTACTGTAGCTCAAACACCAGTATGTTTGTGCTTATAAATTAGGTATTTATGGTTCTCCTGCCTCCCCAAAATTAAAGTTAATTTACTGTCAAAGTTATACAGTGAAGGTTGGATTTTAGGGGAAAGGAAGAATGACATTTCTAGCTGATTGATATCAAGAACCAAAACACACTAAAAGTGGATTTTACGAGATTCTTAAAAGAAGCCTTGGGAAAATTTCGGAACTGGAGAGTTATTTTCAGCTTCAGATTTAGAGCTTGGTTAGAATTTTCTTTTAAAACCAAAACCTGGATCTATGCCCCTTTTGAGACACGATATAATAGTGCATGAAATTGTGATTCTGATCCATTACAGATTTTTTCTGAGCGTCATAGGATATTATAATTCTTCTGTGCAATAAAGAAGGAAGATGCACACGTTCATTGTCCCAGACACTGTAGTAAAGACTAATCTCTGTATGGTTATTCATTAAGGATTGGTTTTGATATAACTATCAGTTTAGCAGTCTTCATCAGTGAAGATACTTGGGAAGGAAGATAAAATTAGACAGTAAAAAAAGAAAATTCGGGAACATATCCTGAACCTTTGATTCTTAGTCAAATGGCTTAGTCTGAGGGAAACTTACTTACTTTGGAAATAAAAGACATAGGTTGTTATAAATCTAAAAAGAAGGTATATTGTTTTTACAACATGGACTATTTATAGTCTAGAAATAAATTACTGTTCCTACTACCAAGGAAGGAGAATTCTAGATCAAGTTCTCAGATTCACTATTATTCTGAGTATTAAAAATAGAGTATACAGGCACAAAATACAATATACAGGTAGAAGCTGGATTGCTGGCTGTTTGCCCTTGGGCTAGACCTGCAGTGGAAATCCTGCTGTTTCTTAGAGGTGTTTTAATACTCTACTTGATGTTAAAAAGCTGAAGCATGTGGAAATTGAAGTCTTGTTTTTCTGTGTTTCCAGATATCTGCTTATGAGGATTCAGTTGCTGCTCATCTTGCAAAAATCCTCAATTCTGATCAGCACTCAGTAGTCATATCATCTGCCAAGTGAGTTAATGGTTTTTTTGTATGATGTGTAGGATAAACTGCCTGTGTGATTCCCTGTATATCACCATAATAATCTTCTTCGTAAGCTTGAATTTCTTATGACTGGCCCAGCTGGCTTGGCTTAATATAGCCTCATTTGTACCTTGTAGAGTGAATGTTTTTTCTGTATAAATATTATGTGGCTCAACTGTAATGGATATCTTAATACCAAATACATGAACATTTAAAAAAATCATGTTATGTTAATATAATGTGATTTTAAGTCACTCAGAATCCAGCATGCAGTTAAATATGAAACCTACTGTTACTAATGTGATCTAGTTCACATTACAATTTTTATGTTTTGTTTGGCTCATGCTATATCAGTAAGAGGACAAACTACTTCACCAATGCAAAGTAGAATTTCAGCTGTGTAGCTCTCTTACTGCTCTATCTATCAATAAACATTAAAAAGAAAGTGATCTTAGAGAACAGATTTTTTTTCCAAACTGAAATACTTAAAAATGAGGGATAGCTGCTCTAGAAATCATCTGAGATCAGAAGTAATCTGTGTATACTTTCTCTGTGAAAAACTCTTTCATATTTTGTGAAATGCAAAAGACTTACCACAGAATCAGTAATACATGTGACTATCTTAACAGAAAAAAAAGAGATGTAAGTTACTGAAATACTGTTTTAAGATACACATGCTGCATGCTGAAAGTTAAACTACAAAATACTTTCTGTAACTCCAAATTCTAAAAGGTGCCCGTAGCTTCCTAAATCTCACCATTTAGTTCCTGTAAAATAAATTTAAACCGGATGAACACTACTAACCAGTTGTTCACACCTTGTTAGTAAAGTTGCTCTGCGTCTGCTGAGTAGGCAATAAGAACCACTCTTTTCTCTGGCTTACACAATGAAAATTCATTTCAACCACTGTAATTTGTATAGAGATGCCTTAGGGCTAACTGTGGCTCCTGTAATGGGATGTGCGTGGGCGTACGCTTTCCACCTAAGAAGTGCTCCCTTAAAGTCAATAGATTTTCTTGGTGGATTGTAGGGTCCACCTTCACATGGATGGTTTCGTTTGAAGTTAATTAAGGGACTGAAAAGTTTGCTACTAGCCCTGGTACGGAAGGGAGACAAGCGATGGAAGGGTTAAGAGAAAAACATTTTGTTCTGAAGCTGCTCTCTTGAATTTTGCAAGCCATGGAGAATCATCATCTGCTTTGCAAATAAGACCACAGAGTTTGCTTTACAACAAACATGGTATATAGTAGTATACATATGAGTTGATGGCCATAACTTAATCAGTTGTTCATCTCCATACGTTTATGTGAAGTATGTTCTTCTCAAAAGTTTTGGGTAGCATTGGATCTAATTTAAGTATAAACCCTAAAAATGTGTTAATAATTTAATAAAATTAATCCAAAAATTTAATATTAAAATGTGTCTATTTTATTTGATTTCTTCCCTCTCCTATTTTTATCTGAAGAATATTATGTGAAACTGTAAAGGACTTTGTTGCCAAAATAGGGAAGACTTATGAAAAACCACTGGAAAATGCAGAAGAAGCTGATGCCATGGCCACTAAAGTAAGATTATGACAGTTTTGGGGGTTAATTTTCTTTTTATAGCTTATGGATGTTTCATTTTTGAATAGCTCCTGGATACCCAGTTTGGCTTCTGTTTTCAGGTCCATGACTTTAAAATGCTTCTCTTCTTAGTACCTGGAGCAATTATTTCCATAATATTTTTAACAATTTTAAACATTCTCTGTAAAATCTATTTACTCTGAGTAGTGCTTTCTCTTCTCTCTTCTTTCATATAGGATAAAGTGTACAGGATAAAAATACATCCGGATAGACAGAAATATTTTGTATTAGGAATTGTACTTTTCTGTAAAAGGAATTAAGTTAGCTACAGGAAATCGATGGAATAATGAAGAGAAAATATGCTGGGAGAATGAGAGGAGGAGAGATTATAATGTTAAAAATAATGGATTAGTCTGCAAATAGTAGAGATCATGTTGCAGAATCAGTTAAAAAAAGGGGGGGGGGATCTGATTAGAGGCATAAAACCTACATGATCTGAAAAAAAAAAAAGAAACCAAAACCACCAACAATCACAGGGTCAAGAAATATACTTGCTAGATGGCAATTATTTTGTGATTTATGTTTCTGTACTATTCAGTGTACATTTTAGAAAATGTTCCTTCTTCTTTTTTTTTTTTTTTTTTTTTTTTAACTATTCCAGGAAAAATGTTGTGGGTTTCTTATCCCTTAAGCACAGAAAATCACCTCTTTTCCAGTTTACCTGGAAAAAGCAACTAGCAACTGCATAGTTGGGGGTAGAGATGTTCAACAGTGTTCAGTTTTGACTTAAACCTCTTTGCTCTCTGACAACTCACACTTGCTTAAATATACGGTTGTGTGGTCAAAAAAATACCATGAGTTCTCAGTCGAGCAGCTGGGCATTTCCCTGTAGATTAATCTTCCACACTGGGGTATTGAGCGCCCATAATTTGTTTTAATGCAGGGTAAATCAGTGATGGTTCTGACTGTACTACAAACCATCTGAAAAGGAGCAAGATCTAATCTGCACCTTCACTATGCAGCAGGCTGGGGTTAGCATGATATATTACTTTATTTTTTTAGTATATATTTAGTTTATTTTAGTATCGCCTCTTTGAATATGGATGGTACAATCTTGTTGGATGTCACAAGGTCTGTCTGCAAAAAGCCATGCAGACCTACTCATAACCTGATATTGCAAAATGTTAAATCTGGATTTGGAATTTATGTGGATAGTTTTAAATCATACATCAGATAGTTTTAAATCCTACCTCATGGAGAGTGTAGAACCCTCCATATAACTTGGTATTCGTTTCCCCAAAATGTTCACTGCTTTTTATGATTTTTTTTTGTTTTGTATATGTGTGTTCTGTTCCACTTTGTTTGTAATGTACTGTCTCAGTGTTCAGAGTTAAATGAGAAGCTAGACCTATTGCTCCAGGCTCTCCACTCCGAAGCCCAGGCTGCTCCCATTCTCCCAGGCATCACTCCCCCCATCGTGGAAGAAGAAGCTGAGGAATTTTCCAGTGAAGAATCCTTGTCTGAAAGTAAAGAGCAATTAGCAGAGTGTGTTGCAAAGGCTTCTACCCAGAAGCTCTTCAAACCAAGAGAACAGCTCATGCTGCGGGCAAACAGTTTAAAGAAGGCGGTGAGGCAGATCATTGAGCAAGCAGAAAAAGGTGCGCATCAGCCATGGTTTTTTTGTTTACTGATAGAATAATGGTTTTTTTTAATTAGCATAAGCTTTCAATATGAAGGCTTGATTTCTACATTCTCATGCAGATAAAATTAAATCCATATTACAAACTGCAAGGAAATTCTGTTTGAATGTTGATGACTGTCTGTGTGCAGTACACACACATACGCACACACACGTATGTATATGCATGTCTCTGAACATGCACAAGCATGTTTCTTTTGTAACTATACTCCTCCACAAAATGAAAATTTTCAACAGTAAATCTTTGTCAATGGGCAAAGGTTTGCTAGGCTCCTTTTCACTGAATTGGCAACAGAAACCCTTTGTTAATATTTGTAAACCTGAAATTAAAGCTACAGAAACAAGAAGCTAATTTCCAATTGCTGTAGATTTTTCTTTAAAATATTTGAATATATATATATATTCTTTTTTAATAAGCAGTTGTGGATGAGCAGAATGCTCACAGTGAAGAGCAAGTGAACCAGTCCCCACTAGAATATAGCAAAGAGTTGGATGAATCAAAAGAAGAGGAAAAAGAGGAAGATACAAAGGAATTTGAGTCCCAGTCAGGTGAGTAATTTAGAAATAAAATCATTTTAAATCACGTAGTTTTATGAAACCAATCTTGTTGGCCCCATACTTAAAATGGTTAGATTATTTTTATTCTTTTCATACCACATACTTGCTGAAAAAAACATCTTTCTGCATAGACTTTCTTCTCTGTCTCTGTTTCTTCTCTGTCTGTTGCAACCCCTTGTGTTGCGTGTGCTGGGACAATGTGTGAAAGCGTAAAGCTTTGATTGTCGTTTCTAGTTAGTTTGATAGAATATTTTTCCATGAAGATGCTGTTTGCCAAGTACTGGAGTGTCCTTTAAGTAGAAACTATTTACACATTTCAATAGATTTGGCTAAATAAAAGTGGATAAAAAAATGTCAGGGATAAGATGAACGATCTTTTGGAACAGATTTACAAAGCTGAGAAGGCATTTTTGAGGAAAAATGTGCCTCTTTAGTCCAGTCCTGAGCAGGGACTAGAACCTAGGTAACAACAGTGATAGCGTGTCCTGGCCACAGGGGTTTTAGGGTGTATTATCGGAATTGCTGTCAGTCATTTCTGTCGAGGGTGTTTAACTTTGTGTAAAACAGACATATTTATTCATTATATCTGCAACAAAATTCTGATGTCTCATCTGGGAGTTTACCTCGAGACAGAGTTATTGGAACTGAGACAGAATGGATATTTAAGTGTTTTATATGAACTGGAACAACTTAAAGCAGGAAAGTATACAACAGAAATTGGAGCATAGATTTCTCATGAGAAGTAGTAGGACTGGGTTCAAGCCTGCTTTTTTGCCTGATTTAGAGCAGAGATTTGAACAAAAGTCTTTGGTATCGTATTTGGGTCCAAGCTGCCTGACAGGCGGTATTAGCACTCCTGCCTCTTCTTCATGCATGTTATACTCAAGAATTAAATTGAATATTCTCTTTAAGTTCAATCAAGAAATATTTAATTCAGCTTGAAAACAACTTATTTTGCATTACTCTGTATATTGGCTTCTAAAAGTAACTAAAAAGCATGTACAAAGGCAAGATTTTTGTATGGGCACATGTATGCACAGGTGCACACACATTTAAATATATAATACATTTAGGCATTGTGTAGATATTGATTATTCAGAAAGCCATTATTTATGATATTTTTAGATACTTACTAGATCTATTCATTTGCCCTGATGACCTGTCACAAAAAGTAGGATGAGGCCTTCCTGTATCACAGTTAGCTTAAAGAGATTGCTTAAAGTTTTATCTTTGGATGTCTCAAAAATGTATTGAAATTTATGTTTTCAGTAGGATGAGCCATTGCTATCCAAAAGGCAAGGATCTATTATCTGCAGACTAGAGCATGGTGGACTTAATTTGATGGTGGAACCTTTATTTGTGAATTTCTTGACTT
Organism: Rhea pennata; assembly: GCF_028389875.1. Lineage (NCBI taxonomy): Eukaryota > Metazoa > Chordata > Aves > Rheiformes > Rheidae > Rhea > Rhea pennata. Next base: position 183,376,053 of record NC_084663.1, read on the forward strand.
CCTGGCATCAGTGTTTGGAGATTTACTTGCAACATTTACTTAAGACTACATTAATTATAATTAATTTTAACCTTATTTTCACTATCAGAGTTTTTCAGTGGTTGCTTTTTCCTATGTGCTGTTAAATAGCACCTTGCTTAAATGTATAGTATATGCTCAGCTGGTCTTATTGTAGGGTAGGATAGTTTTAAAAGATTTTTGAATTGAGCCATTTAGAAATAACAGTACAGTTTCAGCAGTCATTCCCTTTGGATTAGAAAGAAATGTTAATATGGAAAACTGTTCCTACCATCTCTTTTGAGCTGTGCCAGACTCTAAGGCTGGAAAGGTAATGAGCGCTAAACTGTATTTTAAGTTATAAAAGTTAAGTGTGTAATTTCATTTTTATTAATTGACTGATTATTGTCTGGATACTCCTTTAGAGGAGCAGATTTGTAAATAGTTGAGTCGCATATTAGAATACCCCGTTATAAAATACTTACAGAAATTAATGAAGCTAAATCTTTTAGAAATGGACAGGCCAAAGAATCAAGAGGATTAAGAAAAATAACTTGATCTTATTAATTTTTCTAGTGACTCAGTACTCTAATCTTCAACTCTGGGCTTTCACAGCTTCTGTCAGATAGATCACTGTCAGTTACTAGGGCTCCTTCCCACAGCAAAATGTTTAGCTTGGTTGTCCCAAAGACACGTCAAGCTGGCTTCTCAAGTGCTGGCTGCTATACAGCAAGCCATATAGTAAGCCACTACAGCAAGCTACACTTGCTTTCCAAGCCATAGAGCCCCATACCACCTCTGTCCTTGGTCGGATCCACTTCATCAGCTGCTCCATAATAATTTTAGGAAAGCTACTAGGTACTGTAGGTGGAAATTTCAGTCTTTGCTGCATTACGAGGTTTGGCCACAAGAGAAAACCTGAATCGTGGAGAGACAGTGGTGACTGGTAGGGACAGCAAAAGGCATCTCCTAGATATTTAGGAAGCCACTGCCTGTGATCAACAAAATTGTGTGGTATTTGCATCTCCTCCTGTTACACTGGGCTGTATTGAGATCTTCAAGAGGTATCGTCCTCCTGAGGCTCTGCCCTGAATCTGGTGTCTGTGTCATAGCTTCTACCTTAAGCATAGGTTGTGAGCTTACTGGGGCTTCTGTTTATTCAGGATCTGACGTTTCCTTTTCCCCAGTAATGGATTCCAGACTTTCTTCAGTGATTGTCTCTTGCTTGGCCATTCTCCTTTTACCTTGGTTATAGGATATATGTATGCATATGTATGTATGTGTCATCATGATATATATACATATATATATGTGTCTGTACACATATATATATCAATGCTTGTTGCTTGTTCACTTTCAGTGGTAGCTCCTGGTGATGCCAGCTCTGTGGGCATGGTGGATGATCTGTTCCTACTGCTGCAAATATATAATAAAACAAAAATACATAATACATGCAAACAAATATGTATGCATACATATATATATATATATATATGCACATACGTATATAAAAACCTTGTTTCTTGGTGATATCATTTCTGTGCTTGTTAGAGAATGTATTATTCTTCATACATCTGAAGTGTGGGAAATAGAGTGCATATTAATGCTGTCAGAGAGAGATAGGTGTTTAGGGAGAAAGCATGAAACGAATTCAATTATCTGCAATGAAACATCAGTTTTACTCATTAGGGCTCTGTTGTTTTTATCAGAGCATGAACAGCAAAAGTTTATCTTTATTGCAGTTATACCCATGAGTCTCATCTGTCAGATAAAGAGCAGCTGCTCTGCTGATTTTCCTATTTAATATAAGTGCCTTATTCCCCAGTACAGAGAGAACAAACTGTGTGAATAGCATTGTGAATTTTTCAGTAGCATTATGAAAAATGGAAGTTAATTGTGTTCTGAATACTATGTTTTACCCTCTGAGAATTTTCCCTGGTCATTTGATGAAGGTAATATTTTTCCATATGTTAATTACCTTCATCTAAATATTTAATAACTTGTTAGATATCATTTGCCATTTTTATTTCTTTTCATTTTTTAACATTATACGACAATGTTTTGTCATGCACATATGCAAATCATTGTGTTGCATTGATACCACACAGTACTACTTACATTTTGTGGTAATTGCTAAGGCTAGTTTACAGATGTTAAAGTCAGAAGGAGGCATTATGATTATGTATATTAATACATCATTTAGTCAGACCTTGCATATAACAGTCAAGAAAATTTCACTCACTTGTTCCTGTTGTGAGTCTAAGAATTTATGTTTGACTTAAGCAAGTCATCCAGAAAGGCTTGAAGCCTTTTTCCTGAGATACGAGGAGAAGAAGAATTCACCATTTCACTAACCGGTCTACAATAAATTGTCAGCATTTAGAAAGTGTACGTCCAAATTCTAGCTTGAATTGATTTGAATATAATTTCTAAGCGCTAGTTTCTGTTATTACCTTTGTCTTTAGATTTTCCTGCTCTACGTTTTCTTTTCGTAGGTGTCTTTGTACAATATTCCCATGTTACTTTTAGACTGAGTTTCAGGATTAACATGAGCTGATCTGTGTCCCTCCTGCCACAAAGAAGGATATTTTTTTTCCTTCCCAGTCCATTCGTGGCAGTGCTTTCCTACTGCTGCCTTGTTGCTAGCCCTAATCATTTTATTTTTTTCTGTTTTTTCTGAGTCAATTTTGAGATGTTACGAGGAAGATTTTGGATCACTTTGAAATCCTTCTATTTTGCTTTCTGAATTTCTTCAACTGACCAAGGTTGAACTCGTTCCAAAGCTGAAGTACTGTTAACATATGAGGTAAATTGGAGCAGAGGGAGCCAAGAATTGTCTGACTGTGCTCAGATTGTACCAAAGCTTTCAGCACACGCACGGCAGTGCCATACCAAAGAGCATTCGGCAGTACCCAGACTTTCTTTCTTGGGGCACCGATTCCTAACTAAGGCTCTGACTTTCACAGAGGTTGACTTCCCAAGGCTAGTGTGAGCATTAGTGAGCTCCCTCTGTCAAAGACAAGTCATGCTAGGAAACTAAATTGAAGTACCTGAAGTTAGCCCTCTGAAAAGCCTGTCTGTCCTCATCACTTGCAGAGGTAGCCCCAAGGAATAACTGGCCTTACTGAGCTGGATTTCCTCTTTGTGAATATCTTCTCCTTCCCTGTGACTTTCTTCCTCATCTTTTTTTCCTGAGCTCTTGTCTACCTTTGTCACCAACAATTTGATCAGCTACCAAGCGTGGCTTGCTGTGTGTCATAAGGCTTTGTTGATCCCTATTATGTTCGTTCTTAACAAATAATATTTCAACCGTTTGGGGAATTTGTGTGAAAGAGAAATTTCTCTTGTGAAAGAGAAATAAGTGATGGTAAACTGATCTCCTCTGTGATCTTTTTAACTGCAGAAGACAATAGAGTTTGAACATGGCTTTTCCTTCCCGTGTAGTATTCACTTTGGCCGCAGATAAATTTGTCAGAATGTTGTGGGAATGTCTGATTTGTCTGATTTTGTCAGATTCAGAAATCTGATGCAAGCAAATCCATTGTAGCTGCTTAAAATAAATAGCATAGCTGCTAATCAAGTATTACCATGGCTTAATTTGAGCCTGGGTTAATAATCATTAAAAAATGATTATCTATGTTAAAATTGGTATAAATAAATAATAAGCCATGTAATACAGACATCTTTATGAATAAATGTACATTGAGTTTAAGTTTAAATACTTATTTCATTAACATTTCTTCTTCAATTATGATTTTTCTGAAATATGTGATCTTTTTGTGAAATCTGTTGTTACGTTTATTGGAAACTTACTACAGTATTAAATACTATAAGATTTTAAGGCTCATATAGTTTAATTTTTGCTAGCAGCTAAGTTGGGAACTCCTCACACTGAATTCCTTGCATATTAATGCATTTTTATTTTTGCTTGATCTTTCTATTTGTGAGTTTTCTTCCCTGTGTTTAGAAGGAAAAAAGTGGTGTGAGGGAGAAGGAAATTTCTCGTAAAAGGGTGACAGATATTAATTAATACTTTTGAAGTATTTTGAGGACTATAAAACTATGCATTTGGTAATGTGCAGATATATCTAATTGGTGCTTTTATCATTACTTTTTCTGTACAGTTAAAACTGCACCAAGATCTCCGGATCGGCGTGCAAGTCGAGGTATCCATTCTCATACAGGCTCCTTCTCTGCTCCAGCTTTGGCTGCCAGCAAAGAAAACCTCCCTGTGCTTAACACCAGGATTATCTGCCCAGGTAATCGTGATTTTGAAATCTGCTGCTCCTTTCATAGCTTTAGTATAGCCTTCTCTTCTGCTGCTTCCTGTCAAACACTTTTTACTTTTTACTTTCTAATTGGTGCCATAGAATTTTCTAAATAGAAGTGAACTAATGTACACATCTTTGCGTTGTATCACATACTGTATCGCCTGAAATCCTGAACTTTCTTTTCTTTCCTGTTTTTTTCCAATGTGGTACCTGAGTAGTAATCACTGTACTGTGTCTTAGCTCACTCTCTTTCTGTACAAGAGAGCCAGAGACCTGAAAGATACGCAACACAGGCAAAAGTTGAGATGGAAATGCAATCACTTAATGTATGGACTTGATGGATGCTGTTGTCTCTCAGAATCATGTGGCTTATAAGAATCTATGTTTCTCTGTTTATCAAATGAAAATTGTTACTTTGTATTTCTTACCAGGTTTAAGAGCTGGATTAGCTGCTTCTATTGCAGGAAGTTCAATCATTAGCAAAATGTTACTAGCAAATATCGATCCATTTGGTGCTACGCCGTTTATTGATCCAGATCCAGATTCGCTGTAAGAATTTTTTTTTTCCCTATCATCTAGTATGCTTTTTTTTAGTTTGATTTTCTTAAACATCTTTAGCTTTTCTTAATCTGTTCTTCCTCGTGAAACTCTATTTTGTTATCATTTAAATGACTAAGGTGAGCTCACAGCTTTCTTGGGCAGTGGACCTCAAGGTCTGAAAATAGTTTGCATTTGTGCCATTTTGGAATAAGCACTTAGTTATACATAGTGCAGTGCAGTGTTGTAGCAGCCTACTGACTCTGAGAGAAGGAGGTGGGGAGGACAGTGCTTGAAAGCTGTGTTTTCCTGCTTGAAGTGCTGAACTGAACAGCCAGGCATTGAAGCAGAGTTTGATCACTCCCCAATAGACAGTGGAGAAGGTCCCCTGAATGAGTGGTGCAGTGAAGGGGAGCAAATTTTGTGTCCTCAGACGCCTCTGCTTCCAAAACGTGGTGTGGTGTTGGTAGAGACTTACAGATGGTAAGTGAGTTGTGAGCTGCTGCCCTCTGTGGATCCCACAGAGCAAAGTGTTGACATACAGACAGCGTTGGCCGACCGTCCAGTGCCAGCATTCCTAAATGCAGCCTGTGTGCTCGTCCTGGGTTGGTGCTGCTGTCTCAGAGCAGTGCCCAGGGCAGCTCTTTTCCCATATTGTCGTGTTAGAACTCTGTATTTTGGGTTTAGTTGAGATAGCCTAGGATGGGAATATGCTGCTGCTGCTTCCCCATCTGATGGGGAGGAACTCCCACTCGTGAAGGGTCTGGCAGACAATCCATCTCTTCTACTGCTGTTGTGTTTCCATGGAGAGATTCAGAGGAAACACCTCGTGCAATCTTTTGTTGATGTTCTTGGACCAGCCACAATCTTGGTTAAAGCTGTGTATGTCCAGGTACTGTACAAGTGCACACATAATGACCACTTTTCTTCTAACAGGGAGGGATATTCAGAAAAATGTGTCATGAACAACTATTTCGGAATTGGATTAGATGCAAAAATTTCACTTGAATTTAATAACAAGCGAGAAGAGCATCCTGAAAAGTGCAGGTAATAGGATTCTCAGACATATTCATAATTCTATTTTTATGTCTTTATTTGAAGTCCTTATTTTTTTCCTCACTCTAAAATACAAGACATAATAACCTGTGTATTTCGGTATGTAAATTTTATTTTATCTATTTTCAGAAGTCGGACAAAAAACATGATGTGGTATGGAGTTCTTGGCACAAAAGAGTTACTGCAGAGGACTTACAAGAACTTAGAACAAAAAGTTCAACTCGAGGTAATTTTTCTTTATAAGCACAATGTTGTTTTTTTCTGTTTCTGCAACATATAGTTCAGAATTTGGCGTTCCTTCTGAAACCTTTTAGCATTCTTGTGTCAACCCAAGTCAATAAAATTCTGCCCTCAAATGCATACTGGAAAAAAAAAAAAAAAAAAAAAAAAAAAAAAAAAAAAGCTGTATAGTAGGTGATTCCTTGGTGGAAAATGTTGGTGCTTAAATATTCCAGAATATTGGGGTTAATATTTCTTCTTATTTATTTATTTATTTTTAAATCTTTTATAATTTATACAGCAAGGATATGTTTCTTAATGTTCACTATACTAAAGGGCAAGACCAGATAGTATCGCTGCAACACCAAATCCAGTGTAAATTATCTGAGCATGGTTAATTTAAGTTTTAAAGCCAAATATAAGTCTTTTTCACAATACTAGGAACTTAAAGGAGATAAAAATCATTACTGGACGTAGGAAAGGGTCATGGGATGATTGCAGTTCTTTTCACCCAAAGAATATCTAGGCTGGCGTTTGACAGAAAATACTTTTTTTTCATGTTAAATATTTCATATGGAAGTTCATGATATTCATGTGATGATAGTTTTTAAGTTGAGAGAATAATTTTAATTTATTGCAGCTCTCTTCACTGAGCTTTAGGAGGGTTTTGTATGATAGAGGCAGATTGCCGTTATCTAAGGACTGAGTAATTATCAAGGAATTATGCAGTAGTTAGTGAATATAATGACAGGAAAGAACATTATGTATGGCACAGATAGATTTCTAATTTAAGAATCTTTTGAGTAAGATTCAAATAAGAATCAATAAGACATTCAAATCTGACCTTTCCATAATGATTTTTGAATATTTCTGGAAGTAAACCAGCAAGCAGAGATCTCATATTTAGTATTGCCTTGCATATCAGCCTAATGCTAAAACCTGTGATTAGGTGTACAGCTTTGGAAAATTAAAAATATTAATATCAGGAATTAGGGACAAAGCCCTATAATACAAATGATTATGCAGCATCTATTAATCTCACAGCACATTTTGAATGCTGTTAGATTTTGATTAAAATGTTAAATTCTGTAATGTTGCTAAGATCAAAAAACTGTGCACTTTTTTGAAAATGTTTTGCAATTCTTTCTCCTCCTAATAAGTTACCAAAAATTTCCTCCTTATTTTGTGAGAATTTCTATATCATTTGTGTAATCATAAGATATTTTTTCTGTGGGACTCGCAACTTTGGTAATACAGCTATGTTCTTTAAAGGAAGTTTTACCTGACTAGTAAGTTTGCTGTCGCGAAGTGGTGCTGGAGTCCAGCACTTACAACTGTATATTCCCTGCTTGCTTCAGATACACATTTGTGGCACTGAGGCAGGACTTGCTGAAAGCATTCCTGGTGAGCAGACAAGAAAACTAACCTACAGCAGCTGCCTAGGGCCCTCGGCATGTCTCAGTGCTTCTGACCCCCAGGTCAAGGCTTTGAGACTCTTGGGCTCTGCTCTACACTCACTCACTTAGCTTTCAGTCAAGAATGATTTCACTGAAGTCCATAAATTTACTCTGGTTGTAAGTAGTATGAGATTGATTATATGTGGTTTTTGCATGGTATGGTGTGTATGGCTGTCATGTTGAGTAGCACTTGAATTTTCTTAAGTTTTTTGGAGGAACAGAGGGACTAAATGGCAAGAGGTCACAGGACCTACCTCTTGCCTGCAAGATCAACAAGTTTAGCCACAGCCAGAGGGACAGCTGTGAGTTCAGTCCTAGATTTGCCTTTGTTCTTTTGGGAGGAGAGTGATCTTTTTTTTAAGGAAGCCGAATGTACAAGTGCTAACAAAATACATATTTAACTTAATGTTTGTGGCTGTCTCAGAAACACTGTTAGGTTTAGGATTTATTTTCTTTTTTCAGCTTAATGGACTTTACTGAATAACAATTGTATTGCAATATCAGGAATGCAGCTCTAGGATGGGAGTCTAATTATTCAATGAGTAAACAAAGATTTTTGTAATATCCATGAGAAATTTCACAATAAGGGATGTGAAAATGTTTCTCTGAACAGACACATAACACCTTAACACCTCTGCTCTAGGTACTACTGTTTTTTCAACTCAAAAAAATTGATGCTGAGCTTGAGAAGAAGAGGTTTGTATCAGAGCTGCCTCACAGTGTGGGAGGAATGAGCTTGTGCCAGCCTTTTAATGAGTCTGTCCTCCCTTACTGGCTCTGTTGAAGCTTCATATGTTAAAAAATGGTTGATTACTTTTATCATGCTACTTATCTTACATACTGAATGAGCTTTTTTCCATTACAGTGTGATGGACAGTACATCCCCCTTCCAAGTCTGCAGGGTATAGCTGTGCTAAACATTCCCAGCTATGCTGGTGGGACTAACTTCTGGGGTGGAACCAAAGAAGATGATGTGAGTAGCATGAAAGAAAAGTAACTTTATGAGCAGAACCTGCAATAAATTCAATGTGCTGCTGTTTTCATTTAATTTCAGTAGTACTAGCATATAGTAAGGATAACAAATCTTACTCAGGGCTGTTACTGTTTGAATTAAAACTGTGAGGTCTCAATCAAAATAAGGCTTTCCTTTCTTTTTTCTTTTTTTTTTCTTTTTTTCTTTATACATTAAACTATCACTCAAAAATCTGCTTCAGATTAGGTTGTAATTGTAATGTAGACTATCCAGGACTTTTTTTCATCAAAATGCATTCTTTTTTTGTGACTTACTAGCCTCTGTGTATTTAAATATATATAAATATATATATATTTATATATGTATATATGCTTAGATGTATATATACACACACTACACAAAGAAATCTGAACAAGTTTTGATATCCTTTTCTTATTTTTATTATATGTCAGAGCGTTGCAGCTATGTTTATATTTGGCTAGGGATATCTAACATTTTGATATTTTCCATGTTCGCATTCATAGCTTGAATGCATTTCTCTTGTCTGCCCAGCTGCTATTCAGGAGTTTATTTTTCTCCCTGGGCTCCCTCACTGAGAGAGAGAGAAGAGCTGTGCTAGCTGTCATAATAGTATACAGCAAATGCATATTTCTTGGAGCAGTTTTACTGATACTCTTAGTCTTCTGTTGATCAGATGTGCCAGCAAAGAGATGTGTTTGTTCTGGACAAATTTAGGTGCATAACTCACTACTTTAGTGCGGTCTTGAGTGACTGATCATCAGAGATGATGGCAGTTTGAAATGCTGCGAATTCTACTTATCGGGACAGAAGAAAGTTGTTGCCAGCAATTGCCAGCAACTATCTCTGAGACACTGTCCGTGAGCGAAGCAGGATAGCCCCATGCTGACTGAGTTGAGCTGGGCTTGTTTAAGCTTGCTTTTCTGGTCTCAGAAAGACAGACAGGCTGGAAACATGACCCGTGATGAGATGCTCTAGGGTAGGAGGGAGTTATTTCTTGAATGTTGATACTTAAAGATTTGTTTGTGTTTATTAAAAAAAAACAGTTGTTTTTCAGCAAGGGTGTTTTACTTTTGGAGAGATGCAGAAGATTGGGTTGTGGTTTGCCCTTCCTCTTGCTAAAATGGAAGCACAAAATAAATGAGCTTTTGCAACCACTTTTTCTTAACCCTGGCTGGCTGGCCATGTAGACATCAGTCACACTTATTAAAATCCTGTTTGGAGAAAAAAAGCTATAGAGTTTTAAAATACATAAACTAGGTCAAGAGCTATCCATATGTTTTACCTTGGAATAACAGCATCACCATCTTTGCTTTTTTTTCCCAAGACAATCACGTCTGGTTCACAAAAAGAAATTTAGAGAGAGTGAAAAAACATTGCTTCAAAACACTCTAGACCAAGTTAAATTGCACTTTATTTCTTTGGCACTGGTCTGTCGAAGACTGATCTGTGTGGACCTGTGATGCTATGGGGAAAAGGACCACCTGGACATGGTACTAATCTCCAGTGACTGTGTTGTGCTGTCCCTTCCCTGAGATCCAGGCCCTTCTTGGTTTTCTGGCCAAAGCCACTGCTCACCACACTGAGCCTGAGGGCTCCTGCTGGCTCAAGGGGCGCTGAGGACCAAAGACTCTCACTCTTTCCCGTCTTCTCCCCGTTTCCCAGCCCCCTCTTATTCTTCACCCTCGGGAAATCCTCTCCCAGGCATTCCTGGACAGGCCCCGACTATTTGCAGCTTTTGGACTCCTTTCGTGGATTCTGCCCATGATGCCCCTTGAGGTAGTCTGAGCACTGCTACCCTTTAAACGCTTACTGGAGTGGCTCCTCCTCTGATTTTTCTTCCTCATGGCTCTCTTTTGCTTATCAGGATGAAATGGTGAAGTTTCAAGTGACCTTAGGGCTTATGGTATCTCCTTCTGGGTCCTTGGGCCAGTCAACTGCAGCCTAAGACTTCCCTGGGACATGGCTAAATCCCCCTACAGGACACCAGGTGGCAATGGCTTGTCGTGTGCATTGCATGAGCTCACAGAAATCCAAAGTCTTGGCTGGATCAGGACATCTGTTCTGTACAAAAGTGATTTTCATGTTTACAGCAGTTAATTTGATGCAGTGCAAACAAGATTCTCTTCAGTATTAAAGCAGTATTTAATAATGCAGACTATGGGCTCTGATGCTGCTTTCCAGAGAATTAGAACACAGGAAGAGAAGCATTTCTAAGAGAAGAAAAACATTATTTTTCTTAACTTTAAGAACCTCTTACATACTAAGTGCTTTGACAAAGTGAAGACTTGAATAGTCCTTTCATCTTGTGTTGAAGAACATCCTAGTCTGCTTGCTGAAATAGGCCATCTAAGGCTATATTATATGTGGTCGTTCAGATATTCAAAATGCTATTATTACTGGCCTTTTAAGATAACATTTATCTACAGTCTACAGTATTGTACTCCTGTGACTTTTGAGAGGGAGTGTAGTTACTCTGCAGTAAATAAATCAGAGTATTTAAGTGTTGAAAATAAATCTGGAGTTGAACTGAAGATGACTAAATTCATGTTTCATTTAACATAGGGGCTAAGCAATAGATTTACCATCAAAAATTGATTCTTCTTCTTTCAGATATTTGGGGCGCCATCATTTGATGATAAAATTTTAGAAGTTGTAGCAGTATTTGGCAGTATGCAGATGGCAGTTTCAAGAGTCATCAAACTGCAGCACCACAGGATAGCTCAGGTTCGTTTCTCGTTGGAAAGCACGCGACATAGTTGGCAGCAGTTTGGGATGCTGGCGAGTGGTGGTACTCTAGATGACCACTGCCTTATGCATTAATAAAATGTTGACATTGTTTTAATTTTAGCAGCTAACAAATTGTCTTGCGTGATGAATGAACTATAAAAGTGCTTCATCCTTGAGACAAACCTGGAGGGAAGCCACAGCTCCTAGTAATCAACATATTTCAGGTGGACTGTCAGTTCCATTAATATTTATTGCTCTGTAAAATAACATGTTTGTTCTTTTCTAGTGTCGGTCAGTAAAGATCACCATACTTGGCGATGAAGGGGTTCCAGTGCAAGTCGATGGAGAGGCATGGATCCAGCCCCCCAGTGTTATTAAAATTATACATAAAAACAGAGCTCAGATGCTAACACGAGACAGAGTATGTTGCAGAAAGTGTGTTATGAGATACCTTTATTAATGTTGCTTTCTGTAGTAGTTTGTTTCAATTGTAACATGAAAAAACGAAGTGTATAAAATATTTTTATAACTTTATATAATTTATAAACTTATTTATAATTTTATAATTTATATAATAAGCCTAACAGAGAATTGTTCGTTCATATAAATGACTCAGACCATTGTTAATGTTTATCAGTTTGATTAATGCTATTCCTATATTCTTATTAATATACTAAGGTGAAGAACAGTCGAAGTTTGATATGATATTTTTTAAGGCACTCTGTATACGCAGCACGTATTTTAGAACAATTACAGAATTGTCAAAGTTATAAAATCTCCATTTTTCAGAATATCTATTTGCTGTTTCTCTCCCCTGACTCTGACCTACTAGTTCTCCCTCTTTCCTGTGACACGGTCTCAAAAAGTGGAGACACAACAAGCAGAATCTCATCACACAGCCACTGGAGAAGCCATGCTTCTCTAGGACCATGACATAAAAGGCTTAACTGTCCCTCAGTTCTCTGTCCACTAACTAGCTGTTGAATTTACTCTGGAATTAATAGCATTTGAACTGCTTTCTATTAAATCTGTTACTTTTTTTTTTTTTTTTTTTTAAGGTTTGAACCTTGTAGTGCTTTCTGATTTGGAACTTCCTATCCTCGTAACATATGTCTATAGTATTGTCTTTGTGTTCATGTATTTTTGAAAAAATATTTATTGAGGTTAAGGGGGTGAGAGACAGCTCTTTCAGAAGTGACCTATTCTCTATATTAATTTTTTTTTTTAAAAAAATGACATTTCATTATGTATAGAGCTGTATTACATACGTAAGATTGGGTGCAAGTCCGCATGTTTTTATATGAGTATGCATACACACAGATGCATGCACACATATAAATATAAGCAAATACTGGAAGTGCTGTGAACTGAATGTATAATTCATTTTGACTAGGCTTTTGAAAACACGCTGAAGTCCTGGGAAGACAAACAGAAGTATGATTCCTGCAAACCTGTCATTCGATCTCCCTTGTACCCTCAACAGGCTGTTGAGTTGGCTACAGAAGAGGAAGTTGCACAGATCCAGCTGTGCTCGCAAGCTGCAGAAGAACTTATTACCAGGTACAATGAAATCAATAAGTTTGAGTTGGCAGCCTATATTTGAAGACTGAATTATTTATAGAAATGCATATATAGTCTTAAAGGGGTGTATTTTCCCCCATCTTCTGATTAATTTTCCACTCTATTGGTCTTCTGATTCTTTTTTTAAGATTTTAAATTTTTAAGGCTCAACTTGTTTGTGGATATAACTGTTCAGAATTTTTTTCTAGTAAAAATTTCCTTTTTGAAGGAGTGTAATGGGAACAGAAAAACAGGAAGTCTTTTTCAGAGAGGTGTTTGTTTGAAGCATCTCATTTTATACAAAAGCAAAAACACATTAAAAAAAGAAGAAAAGATCTTAGTGGTCAACTTTAGATCAACACTGTGGATGGATTCATCTGACCTAATAATGCCAGACTCCCCAGATAGTCAGTCATATTTCAAGATATTTCTAAAGCCCCTGTGCATCTGATCTGTTTTAGATGCACCCTTTACAAGAGATGCCTGTACCTAGAATTATATATTTCTCTCCATTGGTTATAACAGGAATCTTGGTGACTAGGTCTCAGATCTGTATCTGCATTGCTGATGTCTCATTGTAACAGATGAATTTCAGGTGTTTGCTACTGCTTGTTTTGTTCTTTCCCCCTCACCCCCCACTCCGAGTATTTGAAATAGTCTCCTGTTCTAGGTTTGACCTACCAGTTCTTTTCTTCTGTTGATTTTTCTGTTCTACCATCACTGCTTCCTCTTCCTTTTTTTAATTTCTCCCTGAAGACTTGTAATTCATGCTGTAAAATTGATGAGCACTTTTCACTGGCACTTAAATTTTTCTTAAAATATTGCAGAGAGAGTTACAATACCAACATTCAAGGAGCTCAGATTGCCAGATAAACACTTTGTGCCTGTATGTGTTTATACACTCCCTCATTGTTGTTGCAGTTTTCTGTTTCATTACTAACACTCAAAATTCTAACATTTGTGTAGCTCAGGACACCTCAGTAATTTACATTTGTTGAGATGGTAGTGAGCTGCTGCTACAAAACTGATCCCACGACCTTGCTTATCTTCAAGAAATACTTTCTCCCTGAAATGCAAGTTTTTTGAATAAAGAAACTTAAATTTTCACAGGAAAAATATCTACTTCTTAAGAAAAGGTCTTTTTAAATCAAAACATTTTATAAAACTTCTATTCATCATGACGAATGTTCTTAAGCCTCAAGATTAATTCTTGGAGTGCCTGTTTAGTAGCACTGACAATGTAGGAAAGGAATTGAAGAACTATGTATTGTCTTTTATTGTGGTGGTGACTTAAGTAGGCAAGGAAGAATGATTTAGGTTGTAATTTACCCAAAATGAAGTTTAGCCAAGAAACCTTAGAAACTTTACTATTTTAAAGGTCCATTTATAATTGGACCTCTCATAATCTCAAACTATTGCAACTAATTTTAATGTTGAATCTAAAGGAGTTCTTGAACTTTTCATGCTATACTTTGTGTAACAACTGTATTTTTTCTTAAATAACGTCACATAAGCTATCTTAATATAGTAGGGTTTTCCTTTAATGTTTATAGGAATTAATAGGCCCACATTTTTGGTGTAACTTTTGCATGGCAATTTTACTTTAAGAGAAATAAATGTGTCTTGGTATTTCATAACAATAATAAATCTTCTGTATTATGAATATCATTTATATGAGATGCTCTGCTAAAAGAGATTCCTATATTTCAACTTTTGTTGTTATAACTATAGTTAGGAATCATTGAAGTGTTTTGTGAAAAATCTTTGTATATTTTCTCATTTGAGGATATTATGTACTTTAAGAATTGCTCTATAAATACAGTAAGAAATATTTTTATATTTTTCATATTTTTGTAGAATCTGTGAAGCAGCAAAAGTACATGGCCTCTTGGAACAGGAGCTTGCTCATGCTGTCAATGCATGTTCTCATGCATTAAATAAAGCCAACCCAAGGTTTCCTGAGGTAAAGGAATAACAGAGATTTCCTTATAAGTAAATAAACTGTACAATCTGTTTGCCTAAGGTTGTGACACAGGAGCTATTCTGTACTCGCTTTCCCCATATTATACCAAATAGGATGATAATTCTTGAAGTTTTTGGTAACCGAGACTCCCAAAAATACATACACGTGCTCTAATTTGAGTCAAGTTGTTTAATGGATGAATAGATGCTGTTTCTTCTCTTGCTTTTTGCCACTTATTTGAAGGTAGAGGCAAAGGGAAAGTTGCTTCCAATTCTTAAGGTTCTGCTCTGTGTAGTAGCAGGAAGTCTTAGTTCTTCACATATTATGGAAACACTCTGTAGCTGATGAGTATGGCAGAGGTCATGCTCCATGATTCTGAAATTTATTAATACCAGGAATGGGAGCTAGGAAAACTGTCTTCATACTGAAGAGGCACAAGAGTTTTCTCTGGATCTTAGACAGTGTGACATCTGAGAAGGCAAAAGATGCTGTTTCTGCATTCACTCCATGTCCTCCTCAGATGATGTTGCCTTTTGTAATGGCTGGACTGCAACATTAAAAATTGTGAAAATGCAAAGTGTCTGTTTTTTGTTAAGGGAGGGGCACACAGCTGAAAGGGAGATACAAGGTTTGGACTGGGGCCTGGTAAGAGTACATCTGTTGTCCTTTGGAAGCAATCAGGAAGTTGCTGTGTCTGCAGTGGGAGTGCCACAGCCTGGGATGCTCATCCTAAAGTGATGCACTAGTGCTGATTAAATCAAGTGTGTGTACTAGTATAGCTCTGACCATGAGTAAACCAAGCTCATATTAGCAAAGAGTAAATAAAATAGGCGAAGTAAGCTCATATGTGCTTGAAGAAGACCATGTAGACATATCCCCAGACACAGAGTAGAGGCACGTAAAAGCTGAACAAATGTTGTAATTGTGTACATACCATACATATTGTGCATGTGTTATGTATGTTTATACATCTCTCTCTCTCTCTCTCTCTCTCTCTCTCTTACGCACACACACACGCACACACCAGATCAATCTATGTGGATGCATTCATAACAAATTTTCACCTCCTTTTGTGCTTAGATGTTGGGCTGTAGTGGTACCCAGAGAAATGTAAAGCGTGGAAAACTGAGTTGGATAGTTTCTCTCTTTACACTAGGCAATTGGGTTATTTTTAGAGGCTAGACTCATAGATGATAAATCAGGTAGAGTCTATCTGTATAGTTTTATCTAACATAAATTTACCTAGTCACTCATCTCTATGGTAAATATGGCAAACCCTTTTTTCTTAAAATACATTTAGCAGTTTACTTCTACTAGGAATAATGTGAACAAGTCAGTCTTGTTAAATGACTTCTGCTGGCCTTTACCAACCATAAATATTGCGGGTTCATCTCACAGGTGTCTGGTCACATCATCTTGGGTTTCATATCAGGTCATATTAAACAAAGTTGAGGAAAAGGCAATAAATAGTACATTTTCCTTTTCTAGTCTTAGTGCTGCTGAAGACTAAAAGGGGGTGTTATATCCCCAGATAAGACACACAGTCAGTTCTAGGTTTATCTAAGAATAAAAATTTCAACTTGTGAATTGTGCTTTGGGGTGGTAGTCTCTCTTTAAGTGGGCTGGCTTGTCAGTATAGAGCTGAATTGACATATTTCTCCTAGGAGAGGATCCTTCAGCTGTGTACTGTAAGCCCAGAGTACTTTTCCTAGTCCAATGCGTGTTCCTTCAAATGATCGTTATCCTTCTTATTCCCCAGAGTCTTACCAGAAACACTGCCATGGAGATAGCTGTCAACGTGAAGGCCCTGCATAATGAAACTGAATCTCTGCTAGTAGGAAGAGTTCCTTTGGTAAGGTGACAAAATACTTGGTTTTATTCCTTCACTGATACTAGAAGTGATTTGTTCTTTGCACGCTGCGCTGATTTAAAAGATGGACATGGAATTTATGACATGCTGTTGCAGCTCTCCAAGGCCAGTTGGAGGATATTACACTGCATTTGTAGCTTGAATAAGAATGAGTTATGAATTGTTGTCCTAGGCTGGCACCCATCTCGCCTCTCTTCAGATGTCTGAGAGCTCATTGCCCTGGCTCTTCTTATTGGCCCACAGAGAGAAATAAGTAAGCCTGCAGAAGGCGATTCACCCAGGCCTGTCCTGGAGGCCTATCTTAAAATATCTTCTGGAAGTTTAGCTTTTTAGGGAACCTTGGATGTTCTACT
Organism: Rhea pennata; assembly: GCF_028389875.1. Lineage (NCBI taxonomy): Eukaryota > Metazoa > Chordata > Aves > Rheiformes > Rheidae > Rhea > Rhea pennata. The sequence continues at coordinate 183,393,057 of NC_084663.1, forward strand.
GCATATTTTCAGAATTCAAAGAGAACCTGATGTGACAAGTTTATTAAAGAGAGTTATTCAGACTCATACATTCAACTTCTGCAGATCTAATTTGGACAAGGAAATCTCACCCTTGTTCTAATCCTGGCAGGATTAATACCATTAATTGGTAAGTGCTCCTACATCTGATGGCACTTGAAGTCTTTGCATCTTCTCTCTTTGCTAGTGTTTCTGTCTAAAATGGTGGAAGACTACTTAAGAATTGTTGAACTTTGGAAGAATAATCAGAAAATTCCTATATGTGACATCGTGAAGAGAAGAAACATGTCAGGTTTTCTATGCTGATCCAGTTTTGATATTAAAAAGATCCTCAGAAGGAACAGTTACATCTTCTTGGGATTCAGAAGCAAATTTATTACTAATTTATTATTACTACTAATAATAATAATTAGTTAATTATTAATTTATTATTATTAATTGTGCTTAGGCTCTAAAATTAGTCAAAGGTTAGGCTCATATGATCAGTTTTATGGAGTTTTAAAAAGGAAGGTTTTTCATTGGATGATTTTGTCCAAGAGAAAGGAAAAATACCTGCATTTTTTTTTAATTCAGTTGCTATTGCCAATTTCCCATTTCAGACTTGAGGAGGAATCAAAATAGAGAAATTTGTTATAATTTTAAAATAGCTTGGGAACAGGAATTAAAAGAAAAGGTTTGAGTTGCTGATGCAATACTACGTATGACTTACTAAGGCAGTCTAGAACATAATGTTATTATGAAAACTTCCCACTGAAACACTACCTTTTCTACAACCAGTTCTGATCTCACTGCATTGTTCAATTGGTCCCTTGATCAGACTCCAAAGCCTAATTTGATTTATTTGTGCATTTCTTGCGTACAGTTCTTCTGTTTCTCATTGTAGCCTGTGCAAAAGTCTTCATGAGTCTACATCAAATTCATTTTTTAATAGCAAGGCTGTTGGAAGATACCTAGATACCTTCCAGAGATGTCCATGATACTCATTTGACATTATGCTTGTTTAGAACTGTGTTTTAAAGTCACAGTAGCAAGGCACCCTGGTAGCCTTATGGGCGTGCGTTTTATAAAATGATGAAGTTACATGTATGTTGATCCCTCAGTCTATGAAAATAGAGGCAGATGAAATGTGACACGTTCCTTGGTCTATCAGCTGTTGCCATCATACACTGTTCTCCAAATTAGTTTTCTCCTCTTAAAAAGAAAAATGTCCATTTTTAATGTCTTCCTCTTTTCTATTTCCCCCCTCTTCAGTACTCTTTCACCCTTCTCTTCTCCTGATCAAATCCAATCTCCTGATAGCTGTAAGTTGATGCCTTCGTTGCATGCGCTACTTGGTAAGCCTTTTCTTTGGTTGCCATTTAGCAACTCTGAGTTTCCATCTCTCCATTTTGGCTTCTGAAGCAGATGAAAGAAATTTTAATATATATACAAGGAGACCATGATTTCTGCAGCCTCCTGTAAGATATGATTAACAAAGTTAATATAATACCTAGGTGACATGAAGTGGTGATTTAGTTGTAAATGCCATTTTTAGTGGCATGATTAGATGAGACAACAAAGCTCATCTGTGGAATATCCCAGGTAGTTAACGACTACAATACAATTTTGAAAAAGGAGAAATGTTGTTATGTTTTAGCTAGACATTTTCCAAATGAACCATTTCAATTTTTGCTTTTTTAAAAGCACTCTCACTCTGAAACAAAGTTCCAATTTCAATGTATTAAGGGAGAACTGTGAAAGAACTGAAGAAAACCCTTTATTTTGAATGCTTCAATCATAACGTTAATTTTCATCTTGGAAATTTCCCAGGTGTTCTAGGAGGACAATTTATCCTAAATTGCTAACTCCTCCTTTACAAGAATTCCACTACTGTTTTGCTGTTTCATTTTTGTTTTCAGGAGCAATAAGTGACTATATAGGTGACTATATGTACACTTTCTCACCATGAGATAGATTTTTTTTATTATTTTATTTTTTTGTCCCCAGGTAAAATGTTTTCCTTTGAGAGTCAAGCACTTAAATAAGTGCTTGTTGCAAAAGAGAACTTTTTTGCTTTGTTCATCTATATAAAAATAAAAGACTTCAGAAATAATTTTTAGAAATGAAAACACAATAGAAGTTAACCTTTTCAAAGACAAGTGGGTCTTCCCCTGTGCTCAGAATTAACCAAACTCTTCAAACTGAAAAGTGGAAGGGAAGAGAAAGAATATAGTCTGCTATGGGCATTGAATTTTCTCCCTAAATTTTGGGAACTTTAGAAGATAAATGAATGCTATAGCAAGAGGTAGCTTATATTTCCAATATTACTATACTAAACCGCAATATCTTACTAAAGATGGTCTCTCCACAGAAAAAAAGGTTATTATATACAAACTACTGAAGCTTTATCACCAAAACCCAACAGTATCGAAATCTTTGTCCGGCACTAAAGATCAAAGATTCTCTTACAAGTCCATTTTAGAAATGTATTTGTTAGGATGTAACTTCATTAGATCCTTTCAAATGGATATTCTGTACTGCTTTGCGACTGGTTTTACCTCAAAGAGAGAAATGAATGTTCAGATTGCTTTATTAGTGATTCCACGCAACTCGTTCTGGGATTCAACTGTTTGCCTCCAAATGCTGTTTCAACAACCCCGGACAAGCCCCAAACTGCTCTCCTGTGGATCAGCTGCATGCCTGTCCCCTTCGTCACAGAGTCGACTCTCACTGCAGCTGCAGAACAGTTTTCAGACTGGGATTTTAAGGAAAACTGGCTCCACCATGAGTTTCTCAAAATGTTGCCAGAGCCAAATTCACATAGGTCAGCAAAGCCCAAACTTTTTTAACATTGCCATCACTTTCTTCTCCCCTTTGCCCTTCCCTGAGGGCTCCTTCACCTCTGGGGCTGACATGCTTGTCCCTCTTCCAGACCTTGTCCCCATCGCTTCCCCTAGCAGCTGTTGCTACCAGTCCATGCCCTTATTCAGGTGGGGTAGCACAGACACTGTATCACTGAAAGGCCTTTGAGAATGGAGTATCTTAGGTAAGGCACAAGATCTGTGTCTTCTTCCTTGACCGGAAAAGAGTTATCCATCCTATGAAGAAATTTGCAAATGATAACTTGGGCTTTGTTGTACTACCATCTATTCAAGTTTTGTACACTGCTTTTCCTGCAAAGATTTTCAGGTCATTGTTCTTCTAGTGAGTTTTTCTCTTTTGTGCTGGAAGTGCCCATTTCTAATGTTGCGTCTGGTAGCAATGTTATCTGATAACTTTTGGTACATGGTGAGTCAGGAGTGTGGTGAATGATGACAGCAATTGACAGCTGGGTCCAGGTGGTCCGCACCCGAAGTCTCAGCTGCATCAGTCATCCCTTTGTGGTTGAGACCATACTAAATGTAGTGTCAGAGTGGTTTGATACATCTTTGAAGGAAGGTTTAATTTGGTAAGGTTCTTTGTTTTAACTGTTTCTACACATTCACTACAAAGTAGTCATCTATTTCTGTCATAACAATGCCTCTAGGTTATATGTTATAGGTTAGCAATACTACTAATACTATTTTTCTGACTTCTTTATAAACAGCAGTTAGATGTTCCCCATGAAGAGTTGTTGTCTGATGCTTTGCACAGTGTGGAAATAGAGTTGAGAAAACTGGCTGAGATTCCTTGGCTTTATTATGTTTTTCAACCAAATGATGACGAGGTGAGTCTGATTAATGCTTCCTGTTTCTAATTGAACTTATTTTTATTTTAATAGGTGAAAGTAAGTTAGAATCCCTCATAATCTGGACAGTTTTGGTAATGATGCTTGATCCTTCTGTCTACTGTGAGCAAGCTTTTAAGCTTAGGACTTTTTCAGTTTTATTTCCTTTTCTGCATTTAAAGGTATTTAATGGTTATTTAATAAAAGAAACAAATGTAGAGCTAAATCCTGACATACTTCTTTACAGAAGAAAAATTTGGTCTTTGTCTTTGAGATTGGTTATAGATTACTTTCTCAAGTACAGAATTTAACCTTGTTGTTTTCCATAAATTAAAGGTAACTGTGTCTGTCCTTTCATGCAGGATCCCCCTCTGGATTATGCTAAGAGAAACAACAGAAGTACAGTGTTTCGCATAGTGCCAAAGTTTAAAAAAGAAAAAGTCCAGAAGCATAAGACCAGCCCTCAGCCTGGTATGTGTTTTGACATTGCAAGAAAAATAGCATTTGGGGAGAATGTTATTTTATGTGCTTGTAAGATCTGAAATGGTGTACTCTACCTATGAGTAAAGTCCTGCCCCAGTCAAAGTGAAGGGCAACTGAACTGATGTCTTCATTAGCAGGAACATTTCTTTCAGTGTATTTAGAAAGCATGATTCAGTAGGACCCCAAGACTTCCAGGTAAACCAAGGAAATACTGCAAAAATTCATATAATTACTCTTTCATCAGGAAACAGGACCTGGTCTTGGCTGGTGGTTAAATTTAATTAACTCAGGGCAACACAAACCATATGTAAACACATTGTTTCCCTGTGAAACTCCAACTCATGTTTTACAGATTAGTCTAAGAAGCTGCGCAATAGCTTTTATCACACTGGTTTAATTAACCAGCTGTCCTTAAATTTCAGATTAGTTTTAGGGTTAGTTAGGCAGATCAAATGAAAAGCCACAGTAGTCAATACTGATCTCTTAAATAGAACTTGAACAAACTCCACTCTCCTCTCTTCTCACTGTTATCTGTGAATGTACTTCCTTAAGATTACATCCAGGAGTTAATCAGTGGTCAGATGTACTAAAACTATATTCACATCTTGGTCTTTTAATGGCAATAGGTCAAAATCTGCAAAATCTTGCAGTTTTTAATTAGATTTCAGATTAGACTTCAGATTTCTCTTCATTCTGAATCTAACCAGCATTGAATGGAATTGCAAAACTGTAGCAATTGATAGCATAATCTATTATCTTTCAATAAGTGTGGTCTTACTCAGACTAATGTGGGCAACTAACCTTAGAGAACAATGTTTTACAGAGAGCTTATTAATGGCCTATGTAACATAGTAGCTTAAAGAATACTTGTTGCATTAATTAAGAATACTAGAAAATTTCAATTAAAAATGGACTTGCTTGCTGCCATTGCTGTATCTGAGGTGTGATTTATATATTCATTTTACATGTTAATTAGTTATTGAAGGTTTCTCCTTCCCCTGGATGACTGCTAATAAATTAATGGTATAAAGAAAAACAACTTTAGCCTTTGTGTCACTGATCCTAAGTTGGTTTCATGTGAATCTGTGGGACATGAGGTTTTAAAGGCTTTATTGAAGAAACTGGAGTAAAGCTGAAAGCATGGCTGCAAAGCAAAGAACCCCAACTTTGTTTAGATACTTTCTTATGTTAATTGCTAACCAGTAACCTGCATGTAAAAGGAAATTGTCAGGTTTTTGTGGAAATGATACCTCTAACCTTTCCCTTTGCTAGCACGGCAATTCTACTCTGTTTCCCACTCTCTTTGGCCTAACCTTTGCTTGTAATGCATTTGAGCATGTAGAAATTAAGGGGGTTTTGCTCTTAACTTTGGTAGTTCAAAAATGGGGCACAGATGAAGTTGCTGCTTGGCTGGATCTGCTCAGTTTGGGAGAGTACAAAGAAATCTTCATCAGCCATGACATCCGAGGCTCTGAGCTTTTACATCTGGAAAGGCGAGATCTTAAGGTATTTCCTTTGTGCTACTTTTCTGCTATTGACCATTTTCTTTGACAAAACAACAACCAACTTTTCTTCTTTCCCTGCACTTGTTATGTGCTTGTAGCTTGGCTTTCACTGTGCAAACATGCAATAAACTAATACACGCTGTCTTCTGGCCTAATTTCTTAAATGCTGAATTGTACTTGCAGCCAGGAATATCTGTGATGTCAGAAATTTCCTTTTCTTGCTCTTCATATAGAATGATAGCATGATAACTTACTGCAGAAGGCATAGGAGAAACTCTTTTGATATCTTACTGACGTTAGCATAATATTATATTATCTTCAAAAAGTCACTGTTTCACCCTGAACTCATTAAACAGGATCAGTGTGGATCAGCTTATCAAGCTGATGGAAATAATTTTGAATGTATCTACTGTAAGGTCAACAACCAAAAGTTACTTGAGGTGATTTACTGTAGTGTGACACTTGGATAGTTAGTGTGAGAATGAAAAGCCAGTTTAATAAATTGCAGCACTGGACCTGTATGCATTGGTGTTTCTGTATCAAACCAGACTTTCTCAGTAGTTTTTATTATCCGTGACAAACCACTGCCTGATTTTAGCTATGCAGATTTTTTTTTTTTTTAAAGAAAACATTTTCTTTTGTCTTTCTGGCTGTCTAAAAGAGCCTAAAACTTTCTTCCTCTGAGGTCTAATTGATAAGAACTAAGTTTTGCAGGGAGAAATGTTACCTAAAAGTCTGAGGCTGTTATTTGAGGTTGCTGGTCTTTTTCAGAAATCACTTAAGTGCATCCATTATATGTAATAGAGACTATATCTTTGGGGATTCATTACATTACTTTTTCCAGGAACCCAGTGGTAATGAGTTCTTGATAATGTGTTTGCAACTGCTTTTAGCACGTAAGAGAGGAAATAGGGTATTGTATAAATCACAAACATTTACGTTTAGAGTGCAAGTCATTATTCTACACAATGCAGTAGTCTCCGGATATAGGCAATATTTCGATGCAGATATGCCATTTTTTCGTAAAGTTTCTCATGTAGTTTGAAGTCATGACATTATAAGGTAGTGCTTTATACTGTGAGACTTACAGTAGTGTGTAGCTAATACAGACAGCTGTGTTTGATATGATGTATTTAGCTGTTACATGTTATTGTACCCTTTGGTATTAGGTTGCATAAACTTTTTCCCATGTACGTTAAGTGCCTTTCTTTCAGGATACTATAATCCCTCCATGCAAAAACTTAAAAATAGAAACCTGTCGAAGAAATCCACCACAGTGTTCCAGTCATGGGTGTTATACGTTCCTATTCTAAATGGGCACTGAGCAAATTTAAAACTTAAATGGGAAACTCGGCATCATGTGATACATTGTTTTGCTAAGAGGAAGAATTCCTTAAAAAAAAAAAAAAGATCACAGATTTGTTGAAATAAATGATAGTGGGAAAGATCAATGTTTAGCTAGGCACTATCTCTGACCATAGACCATAGATAGGTACCCTTTTGTATGCATGCCCAGAAGACCTGCACTTCAACCAGGTAACTATCTGCAGCAGTATATTCATCAAACTGTTAGCCTCTGTTCCTCAGGCAAATGCTAAATCTGCACAAATAAAACACCAACACAAAGGGTAATGCCCTGAAATTTCTAAAGGCTTGTCTTGGATAGAGCCTACAGTGAGACAAGCTCTTCCTGACCCTTCTCTCTAATGCTCTCAGGAAGCATTTATGCATGTTCTAAATGCACTAGCACTGAGCACTAGACGTAGCTCAGGCAGGAATTGCTGTTTGTAAGTTGCAAAAAGGGTAGATCCCGTGTTAACAGATGGCTGGCATCTGAGTTTTCCCATCTGTTTGTTAGTGGAGCCAAAACCTTCCAAAGCAGTGCTGTTTGTAACATTGGCCAGGCTTTTGGCCAAACGTGGGTTGTGCTCTGTGTAGCAATGCTGAATTGAAATAGCTGAGTTTAGAACTCATCTTGCCCAATACATACGGGGCATGATCTCTGCAGGCAGCCAACTAAGGATGGATCAGGCAGGCTGTGCTTTTCTGACCAGTGACCTGAATTGATGTCAAGACATATAATATGGTACCTGGGAGATGAGGAACATGTCACAAGCTGCCCTGTTAATTTGTCCTCCTTTTGGTTATTGAGATGTGTAGATGAGTCTTTGGTGCTTTTGTGAGCTATGGTCTCTCTGCAGCCTCTCCTTCAGTGCAAGCTTTGTGCTTCCTAACACAGGCTTAGTGGAATTGTCATTGATTCACAACCTCTTAAATCATGTGCAATAGATTTCCTTCCATTACCTTTCATATCTATACCAGGAAAAATTGTCCATTTTAATTGGACCCCCTGGGTGCACCTTTCCTTCTGTGGTCAAAAATAGAGATGAAAAGCAGTGGGGATAAGGATTTGATGAATCTTTCCTTTCCCTCACATCACTGAAGTACATCAATACCTTGACTGAAGAACTGAATGCCTGTAGTTGTAGAACTGAATGCCTGTAGTTGTATTTCTGCATTGCTTGTGGATCTCATTCTCAGTTAGTTCAGTGTGTAGCAACTGGCAAATGGAGAAGACCTCCACCTGGAACCAGAGACCTTTTCATCTACCCCCTCAGTAATACACTTTCTCCAATCTCCTGTATTTAAGGCTATCTTAGAATTGTACACCAATGTGATTTTATTTTCCACAAGTTAAGGATAGGCAGTGAATTTTAAAGCGTGCTATACAAGCTGGAGACAGAGGGCTCATCCTAATTCTTCTTCTTTTTTATTTAATCTTCTTTTACAAGTAAGCTCATTGTAAACTAGCCTCTTATTTTGCTGAAGTTGAAGACAAGCTTGTTCCTAAGCATGCAATTTAGTAGTAGTCAGAACTGCAACAGATTTGATAGGGCTGGGTGATACTTACCATTCTACTGTCTTCCTAGCAGTCCATGGAAATGTAGGTTTTTTGCAGAAATGGTTTCCACATCTTTTGGCTTTTAATGAGCAGTGAGAGTTAGGCTTAAAGTCTGTGCCAAGAACTGTGGAATTTCATCTCTGTGCTTTTCAGAAGGATTTTTTTTAAAGGATTTGTTGAGAATTTTTTTTTTAAGATTTGTTAGACTTCAGGCATAGTTGAAGTCTTTTGACACTGGCAATGTAAATCAGGGAGATTACTAATCTGGAAGATGTTAATATTAAGGACTCTTTATGTAAGTTGTTTAATAGTATTAGATTTTGACAAAATCTGTGAGGTAACCTAGAATGAATGGTTTCTTGTCCAAGCAGACTGATAAGGGCTTTATTTTTTTTTTTTCTTTTTCTCTCCAACTCCTCTTTGGGAATATTTTTAGCCTTACCTTAGATGGCAAACAGGATAGGGAGAACATACGGAAAGGTGATTCTGTAGTTTTAAGGCTATAGCTGGAGGAGAGGGAGGACTCTTTCCTTGCTCAAACTCTGGCTAGACTTCTGTCTTCATAACCTTATTTTGAGGAAATGAAATTTTTGTTATCCGATATCAATTAAATAGGGGCAGATTGTATAGTTTATGATGCAACTAATGCATGCACTTCTGGAGATCTTCCTTTTGTGAATGATACATGATACGCTGCTGTTGCAAATCCTTTCACTTTAAGATGAGAGAATTTCTGCAAATTTTCCTGTGTCAGCAGTAAAGTGAGAAAACTCGATAGCTTCTAGTATATGGAATGTGTAAGTCTTAATAGACTGATTTGGAGGAAATTACACAAGCATAAAAATTCAGACTTTATTTTGTCTGTTCTGTTTTTCCTCTAAGTGTGGCAGAATGTAATGAAAAATTGAGGTAAGGAGACTTACTGTTTTGATCTAAATTACAGTAACTTCAATGAGAATGAAAAGAAAACTGAAGTTGCCTCTGTAACACAGGCAGTATTGGTGAGATTTTGTAAAAGTTGATGAAAAAGTGACCAAGTTTTCAGGAAAATTTCATAATAATATTCTTTCTTCTGTGGTCTTTGAAGTCTAACAATACCTCACTATGCTGCTTATCTAACAGAAGTTCTACTCATGGAAAATGCTTCTTTTGAAGAATTTGGAAGTTCTTAACCTTTAGCATGTGGGCTTCTTGTGGCTTGGAAAGTATCCTACAGATTTTCCCTATATAAAACTTCATCCAGATAGCAACTGGGATATTTCAGAGAGTTGTGTGTATTTTAATTCATTGTAAAATTAAGTTTATAATAAGAAAAAACATTCTCCACCTTTGTATCTATAATGATAAAACTTGCTCTCATTGTTGGATGAGTTTAACAATTACTACTTACATCAACTCTTCTTAATTTAAAAATCTGTAATCTGCTTCTGAAAAACGAGGTAATCATGCATTAGTTGCAACAAAATATAAAATGATGTGATGTGAAAAAACAGATTTTTCAGATAGGTTTATGAACAACAGTAAGTTGTCCTGAAAGTTTAGTTTTGGGCCTTTTATAAATGCATCTTGAATTCTTTCATTTTGACAACTTTGTGCCAAAGTACTGGAAAGAATGGTCACGTGTTACAGCATTGCTCATTTTCAGTCAAAGATAAAACCAGCATTTTTCCATCTTTCACCTAACCAGAATTCAGACTTGGCTCTTTGAAAATTAATCCACCTGTTAAATCTATGCTATGCTTCATTTATAATAAAATAATAAATTCATGCCTACCATACCACCTCTTTCTTTCTTTGGAGAAATGCATAAAGAATTGCATGCTAACACCTTTAAGTAATATACAGCGCAGATTTTTCTGACGTTTCTATGGATATGGAAAGGTAGATACAATCTTTTTGTGCAAACTATGTAGAGTGTTATATATGGCTTTACTTTTTAGTCTGTATGAAAATAATTATTTCAAGCTGTGTCATCCACTCCCTTTAGTGTCTTTGTAATGGCAAATTCTCCTATTAAAATGAAAGGGTTTATATTTAGAAGAATAGATAGTGAACTTTACTAAAACATTCTTTTATTTAATCACAAACTATTTACATAAGGTTTATTCTACAAATAACTAATACTTGTGTATGCCGTTTTATTTAACATCATTAACCAGGGATTTCAAAGAGTTTTTCAAAGCTAGTTTATACAAATAAGGGAAGCAGAGCTCCAGAGAACCGAGATGAAATTTTGCTGGCACAGTTGGGGATTATTAGCACAGTTGGGGTTCCCATTCTGCTTCTCTGACCATTGGACTAGTAAAAATTGGAAAAAGATGCTACTAAAGCTTTTTATTAATACTGAAATAGGTTTGATGTAAAAATCTATTGTCTACTATCAGTCGTATGGAGATGGATCCCAGAAACCAGTATTAGAAATATTTTGGCTGATATCAATCGCTTTGTAGCGGTGGCTATACCACTGCGTGTAGTGGTGGCTACAAAGAGATTTGCATTTACCCTTTTCCATTTTTCTCTAGGATGCGGCTGTCATGTCTCTCAGAATTTCTTCTCTAGCTCTCTAATCATCCAGCATACCCATGTAAGGAGACTTACCTTTATAGAATGAAAAACATATGCTTACCCTTATCTATTGTTCTCTGAAGGGAAGTTGTCCTACATGCCTGTAGACGTTACATCCACTTTCCCTTGAGAAACTGGGGATGTGTGTGCTCGTTGCTGAAAATAGACATCATAGGGCCACAAATCAAGTAACGTTGCTGGACAGAAGCTCTAATCCATCACATCCTACCAAGCTGTTGATTGCTGTGTTAGAGAGGAGGGGGAGCTTGTTCTTTTTCTCCAGAAATTGTGCAAAGCAGTTATAGTTAGCAGTCAAGCAAAAGATACGTTTTTGAGAGATATTGCAGCGCCCTGAGTTGTGATTATTGCGGGTAAGTAATTTTCTCCCTGCAGGACAGAGAGAGATTCGTTGTATGCTGTAAGCTAGTTTCTCGTTAGCAGTACTTGTTAGTGCCCCAGAGTCTTTTGTTAAGTTGATGTTAACAAATGTTAAGTTGATTGCAGTAAGCACATTTCTAGATATCTGTTGCATAGCTAGATCATAATCATCGTCCTTTTGTGTATTTGGTAAATAAATCTTCCTTTTTCTTTCTTCTTTTTTCTTCTTCTTTTATTTATTTATTTATTTATTTATTTATTTCTGTAGGACCTGGGGATAACGAAAGTGGGCCATATGAAGCGAATTCTCCAGGGAATTAAAGAGCTCGGCAAGAACACCCCTCTGTCTGAAGCATAATTACGTTGGTGCTCTCCCTAGAGAGAGAGGGGAAGTTGCTGGAGAAGCAAAGCTGTTACAGGCACTTAGCTGTCTTTGTAGTTTACTACTCGGAAGAAACAGCACTGATGTGTTTGTACAGGCTAACTAATATCTCCGAATTCTTGTCTGGTGAAGAGCTTGTTGCAAGAGTATAAAAGGTTTTGTGCCAAAAAAAAGAAAAAGGTTCCGTGAAGACGTTTTCTTGGTGTACAAAGACCAGTTTGGTTAAGCACGTTTGGATAAATTGATTGGTATATGGTGAACTGCACTGACTGGAAAAACATAACTAAGAAATGATTGCTTTGCTTACATGCAGCTCAGTATGCCTCTCTTTACAATGCAGCAAGATAGCAGCGTACAGCGTGAGGTTACCTGTCGTCCTCCCAGGCGTAGCTGCCCTAACGCCTCCCGCGCAGGCGACCGAGAGCTGGCTCTTCCAAGGTTGAACGCGTGGGACTGGCGATGCCTCAGGTACCTCGCGCTCCCCGGCCACGCGGAGCGGTGACAGATACCTTGTTATGCCATGATCGCAAGCTGTAATGCATGGTGTGCCTGCCTGACCTGGCTGTTGTTCTGTTGCATGACCCGTCTGAGACTTAAAACACTTGAACAATTTTTATATGGGTTTGAATGAGATTTAATTTATTACTACTTGAGTATCTTTTTTTTTTTTTTTTTTTTTTTTTTAAAAAAAAAAGAGTTTCAGGCACTTTTATATTCTTCAGTGTTGTGTTTTACCTAAATGTGTTCTACGGCGAAGGATGTGTGGGTGTGGAAACCTAGCGTTTGTGCCATATTCAGCAAATTATATGCATTATATAAGAATGAAACACTGTACAGATAGATTTTTAAATATACCATGTACAGAAGGTATATCAGGTAACTAACTTATGAGTATTTTTGAAGGACTGGTACCTCACAAAAATATCAATTGGCTTCCTGCATGGAAAATTATAAAGAATTTCTCATGGTGCGTTAATGTAGTTAGTCAGTGACCTTAAGCATTTGTAGCATATTTGAACTTTTAGGAACTAATCATTTTATTTATTCTATTGTTCAAAATGAGGGTTGAAAGATTAATGAAACTTTTTTTAACATGAGAAGTAAATCCATTTTATTTAGCATACATCAGAAAAATTTTGAAATGTAGCAGCTAATCTGATTTTTGTGAGGTAAGGTTTTGTTCATTACTAATTTACTATTAATTTAAAATTTTCTATGTATGCATTCAGAGGCATTGATTTGTTTCTTGTCAATACTCTTATACTGGTAGATTATAAAAATTAAACAGATTCAAAGGTTTTACACTATGCATGCAAAGATGAATCACATACAAGATAGTAATTCATGAGTCTAAACTGGTTAAAAATGAAAACCATCTTTGTTTAGAAATTGCATTAGAACAGAGTTTATAAGATTATTTACAGTTTACTAAACAAAACATAGCTTCATAATTGAATTTCTGGTTAATTTGTCACAAAGTAGTAATCTATAGAAAAATAATTTGCATATTTCTAGAGGTTAGGAAACTAAAAGCTATTTAAATGTTTGAGGTGAGATGATATTGCACCACATGCCTGAGAACTTGCACAGAACTAATATCTCCCTGCTGTTTCTAAGAATGTGTCATTCCAGCAAGAGGAGCTTGACTTTACCTTTTTTGTCGTTGTCAATTCTTACAGGTTAAAGAGTATGTTAATATGTGTTTGGTTTGTTATTGGACAATAGAGTGATGCCTCTGTTTTTTCGAAAGCTTATTTTCCCCATGTAAAGGGGACACTGTCAAGTACTGCATCCTGGTTTTGCCCTCCCTTTTTTACGAGTATGATAGGAATTGACCTTTGGAAAGGAAGATGTATTCCTCTCATTCTTCTGTTGCGAGAAATTTTACAAAGGAGCAAGGCGGAGTTCATTTATATCCAGTCGTCCTGCTGTGTGCTCTTGCTGCTCATGAACATGAACTGCTCTGGGAGCCTTATGGACATAATTGATTATTCTGATGTACAAACAGAAGTAAAAGGCTACGTTCCATTAGGTTTGGGGTCAAATCCTCCTCCTCTCCCCCCTAGATCTATTTGCCAAGTGACATTATTTTCATGCTGTTGTATTAAAAGCATATACAAACAATGGAAAGATTTTTTTTTTAATGTACTTGACATTGACCCCTTTAATGATGTTCACATGGCATCTGTCAAGCCTTGATAAGTTGTATTTCCTTTCTTCTCCGTGTTTCTCTGTAGGCTACACTATATTTTAATGTGTGGCAGCACTGGGATATATGGCTGTTATGGTAGACTATGCAGTTCATCTTCCCAGTTATAATTCATGAAAGAACTTTCTTTACTTTCCTAATTGCAGGATAAATTCTCTCTAAAAATTTCAGTCTTGTTACATGTAATGCATTAAGTTGGGCTATAGAACCGAATTTCTTAAGACCACACAATGACTGCGGTAGAGGTCTACAGTGAGTATATTAAAAAATGGGAGCTGCTTTTAGGCAGAGAAGATGTCCAAGTGTTGTTTGTGAAGCAACTTTCTTACGACACTCCTCAGATTACCTCAGTATAGGACAACTTTGTACAGTTCAGTTTTTCTAAATGACCACCAAAGAATTTAACTTTGATTGTTACAAGCAAAGGGGGTTTTTAAATGTGCAAGTAGAAAAAGTATTGTAAACATCATTTATGCTGTATTTAATAGACACCCAGGAGAGCAAGTTTTATGCAACTCCATGCCTTAGACTAGTATTGGGTATCAATTCCAAATGCATTCGACAAGGGGGCTCAAAATATTTTATGGAATTTCTCCACTGAGGTCATGGATTGTAACTTGGTTTAGTGATGTGGTTTTTCTAAGGAAAGATTTTTGAACACAGTGTTATCATTTCATGATTACTGTAGATTTCCAAGCATTTGGTTTTTTTATTACTGTTGTAAAAGCCCCCGCTCCTACTGTTAAGGACTTGCATAATTTCATTTTTAATAACTTGAATTCATTATAATTTAATCCCAATGGCTGAAATGTTTCAAAGCATACACCCGAATATTTCAACAAAGAAAAGATAAACAACTCCCGTAGAAGTGGTTAGTATTTTTTTTTTTAAGAAAACTCCTAGTAGTTATGCCAGTACAATTTTAGAGCCTGATTCAAGACACTAAAATCATCAAGTCAAAAATCACCATACAGACTTCACCGTGAAAGGAAATGTTCCATAATCTTAACTTCCACTGAATGCCCACATTCAGTCAGTGTTCCTTAAAATCTGTGTAAGGAATGCAGAGCAGTCTGTGTGTTTTTTGAAGTGGTCAGTATTCACATAAATTAATGGCCCACACTTAGGAAAGAGGAAGAGAAGAAATGCATATTTTTAAATAGTAATAGACTGCTAACTGCATGTTTAGTTATTGCAAATTTTGAATAGAATTCTTCCTGCTTGTGTTCAACTGTTGCAGTAACCTCTGTTTCAGATGATAAAAATAATGCATAACGTCGTCTTTTTAGAAACTGAATGAAGCCAGGCAAACTTGTGGTTATACTCCTTTTTCATTTTTGCAATAATTTAAAGGAAAAACTTGTTCAAAAATCAAAATTCTTATGTGATGGCAGTTGCAAATTTTCTTTATGTATTACGCTACATTTTTATGTGTTTCCCCTTAACTACTTTTCTTTTCCTCCAAAGAGGAATGTTTTAAGTCTGAGAGAACAGTAAAACGTAAAGCGTGTGACCAAAACCAAACTATTTCAGTCTAAACAGACTGCCAGACTATTTCAATTCAGTACTTTTTCTCTAGTTCAGATTTCTCTAGTTCCAGTTCTTTTACTGTAGTACTTTGGGACTAGAATAAATATTCCTGGTAGTGTAAAAGAATCCTCATTTTTTTTCTCCATCTATTCCCAAAGAAATTCAGACTGAAATGTAAAATCATAATTCAAACAAGAAGAGTTGACTTGTTGTATAGTGGCCAATTTTGTGTTCCAATGCTTTCTGTATAGAAACACATAATTTGCCATTTTTTACTTTTTTACTGAACTCAGTGATGCTATTTTACTTATGAAAATTTTATAAAGACTTGATAAGGTACACATCTTTTTTCAAGGGTAAAATTACCAATGTTTTTCACTGCATCTAGTCTTCCTTTCTGGAAGATTGGCAGGAGACCTTTTTCACACGTAATAGAAAATTAACACAAACAAAATATGAGCAGAAGAATGGTAGTATTACTGATAAAAAAAAAAAAAAAAAAAAAAACTTTAAAAATGTATTATACATAGATAAATTCCGCAATGGACATGTCGGAGAACCTATTTTGCTTGATGCTTCCTATTAACGACTGCGTTAGTAATGTTTACTACTGTTTCTCCAATTCTTTATCTGTGCTCCTAAGTATTAAGTTCTTGCATATGGATTTGACTGTTTGGGTAATTTGTAATTAGCAGTGTAAAAAGTATTTGTGAAAGTTAAAGTTACAAGCGGTGTATGTTGTAGAGGATAACTCAGCTGGAGCAATATATTTAGCTTACAACCAGGAAATCATCTCGCACAGCTCTCGTGTGAGTAAGTGAGAGCCACAGAAAGCTATATGAAGTTTTTGTTTTTCCACCCCAATGACATAAGTACCTCTCAAGTGCAGCGTACTGGGTGTTAGTTGCATTGATACAACGGGCTCTCCCCTCTCTTGACTCTGTTTTCGTAGAATGTACATTGTGCGGTATGATTTTCATATCATTGGGGTTTGATGCTGCCTATTCTAACTGCAAAGATTTAATGTTTGCAGGAACTGTACATGACTCTATTGCTCTCTTAAGTAAAAAGAAGAGTTTTTGATGACTTGAGGAAGTGAAGGAGTTTAGACAGGACTTAAATTTTGTCTGCTGCATCTTCAAAGAGAAATGATAGTGTCAGCAGGATTGATAAAGCATCATTTGGTAGTTATCAATAGGAGATCTTTACTGGTTGTATAAATTCATGTATTTATATAGAGAATATAGTGTGGAACTTGATCTTTTATAAAAAAAAAAATCTAGTTCTTTTCTACTACTGTTGCATTAAGTTTAATTGCTCTGTTAATGGTTAGCTTATGTACTTGAAATGCTCGTTTCTGCCATACAGAAGCCCAATCTGTTCATCAGAAATTATATTTCATTTGGATGCCATCTGGAGAGTTCCCTGAGACTATGCCTGTTGCCAATTGGAGCTAATAGCAGAGCTCCTATTAACTTCTGTAGGATTAATAGTGCCTGCAATGCCTCCAATTTTTTGCAATAGAAAAGAGTTTATTGAGTCAAAAGTTTTCTCACTCCGAAGATTAAACTTGAAACATCGTCCCTTTGTAGTCTATTAAAAATTAAAAAAAAAAAATACCCCCAAACCATTAGTACCTTTAACACTTAGCCAGACTAGCAAAATGCTGCCAGTTACAGACCTGAGAGTATTCTGGGACAAAATGTACTGAATTTAGCTGCAGTGGTTAAAGCTACTGTCTTCAGAGCAGTCAACATGAAATTCAGATATTTACATGGCTGAAATACAGAAATCTCTTTTAAATAATTGAAGAACTTCGTCCTACTTGAAACAAATGGTTTTAATACAATCACTTTGGGATTTTGAGTTCATTTAACCTGTTGCTTACATTAGCAAGGGCAGAAGACGCTAGTGTGTAATTTATAATTAATACAAGCTATGCCTGAACTAATGTTCCTGCAGTGCTTCCCAGCTCCGTGTCTAGATAATTTCCCTGCTTGTTGGCAGGATGAGACCCTGGCATGTTGCCCTCACTGTTTCTTCATATCCAGAAGAGCTGGGTAGGCAGGCTAGAAAGGAGCTGCAGGGTGCTCCAGGAGGAGATAACTGCACAGGGCTGGAGGTCTAGTATAGCCAGGGAGGACCAAAATCCTGCTTTAAGTTACATCCCCTGCAATCCCAACTACCTGGCTGCAGTTCTGTCCTCGGCAATCCGCATCAGTAACAATTAACACTACCTGCTGGAGTGACCCTTGGAAGAAAGGTGTTCTGGATAAACCTCACCAGCTCTGTGAGATTTTTAAAAAATACTTAGATTATTAGCTGTTAGTAAACCAAGTGCGGAGTGACTAATCTATAGTTCATTCTATGGAAAACATACTTCAGAGAGAAAAAATATTTGTAGTAAAACTAAAAGATCAATGTCACGATTTAACGGGTATTTAGGGAAATAATATGGTACAAAGCTTAAAGGCATTAGAATTGTTTTTATAATTTTTCCATTTTTTAGGAAGCTGTGTTTGATCTAAATGTAGTGGCGTTGTACCAGAGCATGTGAACTGGAAAATGAAACCAGAAAGAAATGAACTAAAGATAAACTAAAGTTGGGTATTTTTTTTTTGTGGTGAAAACCGAGAGAAAAGCCAAAAATACCGCCCCCCCACATAGTGCTCCAAACGTCTACTATGAAAAGGAATTAGAATTTTAAACCCTACTTTTAATAAACTAAAATAGTAATTAGATAGAGAGCTTTTTAGTTTAATTAATAAGTTACAGATATGTCTTTTTTTTCCCCTGCATTAGTTGAAGTAAGCTTTGTTTGGGCCTAATTCTCTTTGCAGTTACAGTCAATTACTGTGTGAACGTGGAGATTGAGGAAAGCTGTTAGAAGCTGCTCAGTGTTGCTTTTTCAGCGAAGGACCAAGAAAACACGTGTGCTGATAGGTAAGGGTCTGGGGGCTCCTAGTGAGGATTTTGAGAATGTAAGAGCTTTTCCTTGGGCATCTTGTGAACCTTTACAGCCAGCAGCAAGGCGTGCAGGCATGCGAGAAACGTAGCAGGTTTCTAGTGGCGCTGTCCTCGCTCAGGATGACGTCTCTGCACGCTAAAGTAGGCATTTGGACTATATTGCTTAGCTGCCCTCCAGAGGATTTTCTCCTTGCGTCTGTCACTTGCTGCATCTGTGCTTTTCTGTCTGTCTTGGATTGTCTTTGTCCTTAAAACACGCACTTTGAAAAACGTGGTCATCCGTACGTGACAAAATTACCATTTTTCCCCTCAAGGAGCACAGTTTCCAAACTGCTTGGAAATCATTCCTTTCGTTAGCCACTCTCTTATATCCTGTCCTTTGAATCCTCAGAAAAGCTGCAACACGAGCTGCAGCTGTTTACTTAGCAGTGCGGTTTGCTGAAATCTGTATGTTGAGGGAGTCTCTTCCTCATCAGACAGGAGGATAATATTCACAGCAGAAGATTAGATGTGCGGTAGATGGGATTTGTATGTAGAGTTTAGTTATGAACGAATCTTAAAAAGGCACTGAGTAACTTCTGAGCGGTGACGAGGGCTGGATCTCTGTAGCGTTCAGACTCTGGTCCTTCATCATCGTCTCACACACACTAATCATTTAATATCTAATACTAGCAGCTTTGCAGCTTCATCCATGGTGACAGAAAGCATATCAGAAACAATACTACTAAACCTCGCATTGTCAGATTTGAAAGACTTCCCAAAATCGTGTTGATTTTGATGGGTTTTTTTAAGGCTCAGATTCCAGAAATGGATTAAAATAATTTTTTGTTTGGTTGTTTTTTTTTTTACTTCTGGTTCTTAGTTTCTGGTTCATTCTGTTGTCTCTCTGATTGTTTTTTCAACAGTTATATGCCTGGTGTTCTTTGACACAAAGCATGTAAAAAGAATAAAAGGGGAAGTAATGTTTTTTCTTAATGGAAGATTTCTGGAATATTTGGGACAAAACTTTTGAATTTCAGGGGGGCGGGGGAGTAGGGGGGGGACACGACACCCAAAATATTTATTGATATCCAAAATCAGCAAAGAATAATCTGTTGGACAAATATTCCACTGTTCTTTCAGTTCTGGTTCTCATCTGTTTTATTTATTTACGTTATTGTAATAATATGAGTTAAACAGGACAGTTCACACAGAGCCTGATGAATTCTAAAAAACCTCTGCTGCTTCTAGCAATGCAAATAGGGAAAAGATTTTTTAAAATTGAGCATTTTTTTTAGAAAAATATGCCCCAATTATCAAGACCATAGCCACCTAATATGCCTTTTCAAAAATATGCCTGAAATATGGAAACTCTTTACATCATGGCTCTTGTTGCCAGCTGGTTATGGAGAGACTGAGAAGTATTTGGGTGACAAAAATCATGAAATACAAAAAAATAATAAGTGTACAAATTGTTTTACAGTTTCTAGCACACTGGAGTACTGATCCATAAATTGCCCACATGTGAACGGTCATAATAAACAATTTGTCTTAAATATCAGTGTCAGATCTACAGTCCAAGTAAACACTTTCTATTAATAGATACTATCCAGAATATGTTCAGTAGTATTCTTTACTTGGCAAGTGTAGCATGTTCCCATCGTATGTCCAGGGTAGGTATCTTTAAATGCCCAGTGCTATAATATAAATGCTACAACTGTGTAAATGTGTTGTATGTCTTGGCTTTTAAAGAAGCAGATTTCTTCTAAAGGTACTGAGAGCATCATGGCACAACGTGGGCGGGCAATTTTGTTAGCCATATTTATCACTTAAACTTGTTTTCCAGTCCATACAGCTGTTAGTCAATTCTGTAATAACATTTTTCTTTCTTGCGTGAGTGAAAACTGCTAGTGTGCACATAAGCATTGCGGGATGTCCCCTGCTCGTCAAAGATGTGACATAGTGCGGGATTTCTGCACAGCTCAGTTCAGTCTGAATTATGGTTTGAAACAAAAAGCTGAAATAAACAACTTCTGCCCATATCAAGATTGTATTAATTAGCAGTGTAAACTTCTAATGTGATTTGTACTGCTTTAGTTAGGTAAAAAGCGCCCCAGAGTTTGTACCCTTCATTTCCCCTTAGTCCTGTCCACACCACAGGAAAATACATCCTCTTTGCAAACGTATGCATTAAAGCCACAGAGCTATAGGGACTTAGGCATGTTCTTAGCTTTAAACAGCACTTTTGTCCCCCTTTGAGAGTATTTGTGTATTTTAGTATTAGTATGTACGTGTTAGCTTGTACCCTACAGAGGATTTGGATAGGAAGAAATTGTTCATCGCCGAAAAGTTAACATCAGATTGATCATCTGATTTAAATGTTGTACCTGTGAATGTTGTTCTCTTGCCAGTATTTGCGTGTGCATGTGTGTATGTCTGTATCTAGTTTGTAGTGTGCGTGTGCGTGCACACCTGTACATATATGTATATACATATCCTGGTTTTGCATATATAATGATGCCAGCTTGTGTGCAGAGCCAAAAACTTACACGTATACAATGCTACAGATGCTGCATTGTTTTTTATTGTAACATTTTTTCTATCAGATGAATTGTAGGATGTTTACAGATGCATATTAATATTTAACTTATACAATGGAGTGGCAGGATGTTTATGATTGTTGTCAGCTGAAGAATTGTATGAGAATTCTGGGTGAAATTCTGGCTTTGTTGAAATCCTTGGCAAAGCTCCCATTGATCTCGCTAGGGCCAAGTTTAAGCCTCTCTGAATCTATTGTTTACTGGCTATTTTCCTACTGTGATTTTTTTTTTTTTTTTAAGTAAGTGAAATGTATTTATTTTTCCCAATGTGAAATCTGCAGTTGTTATTTGGATTTTTCTACCGAACTTGCAAAATACAACAACAGGTGGGGATATGTGCATTACAGAATGTACAGAATTTTTCATTGTTCTGGTCCTTTACTATGTGTAAGAAAACAAATTCTAAAATAATTTTTGTAAGACTTAATATAGATTCTTCTAAAGATAGATCACATTTCTTATCTCTCTCTGCACAGATAGCATGCAGTGTGGTAACTGAAAATGAAGCTGTCTCATCTGTTTTGTATACCTACTGATTTCGTACTGTTCAGCTGTCTCTGTAAATCTGGAATGAGAATATTTTAAGTACCTTATCCAAAAGTACCTTAACTAAAAAGCAAAACAAAACAAACAACTTTATATAGTACACCTTAAAATTCTTGTCAAAACATAGAGGTCTCTTCAAAGCCTGTTTGTAGAATGATTCTTCTAGTATTTCATAGGTGAAGAAAATTATGAACATATTAAGTGGTAGTGCAAATCAGGCAAATGCCTGACTGATATTAGAGAAATAACTTGTTTAGAGACAGAAGGATGAATTCTTTGCTAGCACCAGGGAGAAGAAATACTGTAATGCCGTGCTTCCTGAATCCCCTTCCAGGGTGTCTTTTTATTTGTGTATACTCTAAGTATATTCTTCCTTTAAGAAGACATCATGCTGTGAAACAGCCAAATAAATACATCTTAATTTCTTAATCTAATGCTAAAAATATTGTTTTCAAACAAGAACTTTCTTGCACTTTGAAATGTGTGCTTCTGGAACAGGTAGGTTTGTATTCGTGGTAGTTAGGCATTCCAGGGACCCAGTAGGATTTGCAAAATGAGGTAGCTACACCAACGTTACGTTGAAGAAATAGCAAGCCAGCCATATTCCCGTGTAAGGCTCATTCTGAAGACATATGTAGAGATGGCCAACTAGCCCCGGGAGAGTTTTGATATAATTTAGTTTAAGAAAGGAAAATACTTAGGTTTACGCTCTCCTTGCTAATACGGAAGGAAGTATGCATGTTGGTTGAACTTTCCAGCAGCTTGTCAGCTACAGAAGCAGACCTCTAAAGACTAAACTGTAGAGGCAATCATGCTAATGAATATTTAGAGCTCTGCCTGGGTTCACTGGTTTGCTAATATGGATCCAACTAAGGATTTGGGAGAAAAGCTCCTATTACGCTCCCGTTGCGGCCGATGGAAAATCTCTGCCGCTTTTAGCGGGAGCAGAGGGGTGCTCAGGCGAGCAGGCGGCTTTCCTTTTGCGTGTGTGTTATCCTTCTGTAATTGGAGTCAGGAATGGAGTTCAGGACTCAACGTTATTTGCCTAAAAGACTGTGATGAATTAATATACAGGATTTCAGACAAAATGAGGAGGAAGTGCAGGCAGTGGCTAGAGGTCTGGATTCTGCTTTTAGTTTCCTGCTGCTGAGCTGGTGCCCGACTGGAGCCAGGTCGGCCAACCTTTCTGTGCCTCGCTTTCTCTGTCCGCAGGAGCAAGGATGCTCTACAGCCCCCTGAGAACTATAGATGAGCAGTGGTATATAAGCAGCTAAGTTTTACGGTCACTATTACATGCAGTATAATTAAATTACTTTTGTCCTTAGCACTGCAAAAATTGCTTTTCCTAGTTTCAGTTCTGACTGAGGATCTACTACATTTTGGGTAGTCAGTTTTGAAGCTAAACAATTGCTATAGTACTTATAATTACACACATAGTGGGCTCTGTTTGCTGCAGAAAAGAGTAAAACTTTAAACTGCCTGACAAAACTTGCCAATGAAGTATATCTAACAGAGCAGGGGCGTAACTTTTGGCTTTATTTACTTGTAATAATGGTAAGGAACAGTGAATTTTGTTTGTTTACATACTGTTTACAATGGCACAGTTTTATTTTTAATATATAAAACAATTGAGGTATTTATTGCATATACTATTTTAAAGATGTTTTATGTGTTTTCACCTTTGGAATATATTGTTACATTTCCTTGTACAGATAATTTGGGTGGCTTTGTTAATATAGTTAGTAATTTTTATGACTACTAAGTGACCAGTTTTCCGTGCCTTTTTATTGTTGGATGCATGATTACATATTTATTATTGTATGGAAGTCACTGAGATGTGTATTTTTGTATTCTGCTGGAAGCAATGGCTGATTTTATTGTACATGGGAAGAGGTGCCTTCCATAACGGGCACTCCCATGAGATCTTCCTTCGCAAATAAACAGAATGCGTTCAATGTATGTAAGTCCTTGAATTCCTTCTGTGTCTGGCAATCAGTGGAAGTCCTTCAGCATCATTACACTGAGTTTTAGATGCTGCCACTCAAATTGTGGGCTGTTAGCAATGTCATCAGATCTAAAACAAAATTCCCTCTTGAAATTGATACAATACTAAGTTCTTGGCACAGTGTAAGCCTCTGTAATTTAACAGAAAACTCTGTATGTTAAAACTAAATAAAACTTGGATGAATGACTGTCAAGCATCATTTCTATTCAGTATGCCACACGCTGCACTAAAGTTGTTTTAAATTACAGGCTTTGAATACGTCTTTTAAAAATACTTTATATGGCTACATGCAAGTCCACATGTAACTTTTAAGTAGGTCGCTGTGCATGTAGGTGTTTACATTTGCAGGGATCTTCCGCCATTGTGCTGGCCTACAGCATATTAAAAGTAAAAATAGATTTACATTTGCATCCATAGCAACGACAATCTTTAAAACAATATATAGCAGTGCCCATATGAGGTAATTGGCAACAAAACAAATGCGTTTTGCCTGGTAATATGTGCGGAACCTCTAAAATGCCAACCCAGGTAAACAGTCATCTGAGCCGAGGCCGTGCCAAGCCCTGGCGACGGAGGGCAACTCGCCAGGCAGTGCCCAGCTACTGTGTTTTAGGGCAGTGAGCTACTAGGTTGGTATTCACCTGGGATGGGATGCAAAAGGAACTGCAACTAATGGCATATGCAAAAGCAAAACTCTTAGTCTCTGTGAACTTAAATGGATTTGTTAGGGCTGCGGTTTTGGAGCTGGGACCCCGTCGTCCCGACGTGATCATTCTGTGAGAGGCGTTTTTGTGGCTAACCCAGACCATTTAGAGGTCAGAGACGGCCGTTTCAGCCCCCAGTGAATTCCCAGGTGCTTTTGAATCTCTTCAGATCAAAGCCCAGACTTTCATTTCAGATGTTTTGTGTGTTTCCAGTTTTCATAATCCAGAGTGGTTGCTTGTAATAATCAAAACTGCCTCATAAATAAGGGACTGTATTAGGAAAAACGGCCAGTGAGGTACAGTAGAGGACACTAGTAGGGACAGCACTCTGCAGTATGATGGTGCGTTGACACCATGAATACTCCAGAATTGCTTCTAGCAACAAGACTTAATAAAAAGTAGGTTTCACATGGTTCATCTTTCCTGTATGCTACATTTAGGTGAATGAGATTTCAAGGAATGTGAAGAAGTGATTGGTTTCATTATAAGCCTTAATTTAGATCTGCTCAGAGAGGTTTTTAGTACTTTTTAAAAGAATCTAGATAAATATGTGAACTTCATACTACTACTACATGTACATGCTAGTACTACATATATTTTAGTACTTTTGCCATATTAGAAATCCCTTAAGCCAGTGTTGTAATGCTGAATACATAATAAGTCATTGATAAAGTCACTGAAATCATGCTAACTCCAATGACAGCATTAATTAAAATCTGAAAGCTGGAAGTCTTAGACATGAAGGAGTTTAAATTGGGGCTCCTGAAGGCAAGGAATCCCCAGAAGCAAATCTCATAGCTAGAGTTCTTGCCAGGACTGTTTATTAAAAAGAGCCATTAGGATATTATCTAAAACATAAAATAGAGAGTTATTTAAAGAGTGGTTGGGATTGGATGAAAAACTACAAGAGGAAAAGTGGAAATGATGGCACTGTGAGCAGCTCCATCATTTCATGTTAATCTTGCAGGTGGGTATAGTGAAAATTGAGATAGTTTTAAAAATGATGCCATTGAGTCTAAAGCTTGTGTTTTGATTAAAATCTTCCCCTGTCCTGGAAACGGATATGGGAGTATAGTGTTAACCCAAATTATTTAGTTGTGTATTTAAGTAGTTTGTAACATTTCCTTAGAGCTGTTACAGGCTATTTTCTAATTGCAGTTCCAATCATATTTGTAAGTCCACTTTTCGGAAATAAAATATCCCATGGCAGCGGAAGCGTGGCCTGGATTGCTCCAGCCATCCGATGGCAGGAAGGGAACCGAGATCGGAATTTGCATTCTCAGCATGACAAAGTATACGGGCAGCCGCAATGCTTTCAGCCCAAGGCAAATAAATGCACGACGGGTGACTGAGAGCAGCAGCTGACCTGACTCCTAGACAAGAACGAAAGGGATCTGCACGGAAACGCGTGCCCCTTTTTATAGAGGGAGGGCCAGATAGGCTTCAGAGCGCTGAAAGGGACATCCTGTATGGTGGCAGATGACTTGTTGAAGCAGCGGGATTTCAGCTTGGGCTTCGCTTTCCTTTTCCTCTCCCTGACAGCAGCACGCAGCTGGGCTCGCACTTATCCCCCCGAGCTCATCCCTCCGCTCTGACCTTTGGCTGTTACTTACCTCTCCTGCATCTCAAAGCTTTTTGGGTGCCTGAAGTATTTCCCCATTCACGTTTGCTATGAGCAAGTTCCTTTCCCTTCTTCAGTTTCATCCCCTACGTCTATGTGTTGCCTAGCTCATACGTAGTTTGATTAACAGCGGATATACATTCTCCCAGTGTTCCTACTGTCCTGCGAGTGATGCAGTTCGTTAATTAAATATCACCCAATTAACACCTCTGAAATCCTAACGCACTGTCCCTGGTAATAATAATCTATTCAGCAAATGGGGTTTTCGCTCATCCTGAGGGGCCGGTACCTCGGAGACTGCCTGAGCACAGCCTCTCCCCTTCTCTCTTGGTATCTGAAGGTCACATCAGCAACTTTTCACTCTGGAATCTGCAAGCAGCTGGTGAATCGCATGTAGCATCAGAGCCGGTGCTTCTAATTTAGGCTTGGTGACTTATTTTCCAGGTCGTATTTGCTTAAAAGCATGCTTTCAGTCAGAAACATTAGGTGAGTAATTTCAGACAAATAAAAATGAATAAAGAAATGCACTTTATGTGATCATGCTCTGTCGTGCTCAGTCTCTCTTGCTCCCTCTCTTCCCTTCCTCCACCTTCCACCTATGTTTTGAACCTCTTCTTTAAAGTTATCTGCATGCAGTAAACCCAAGTAAATATTTGTACACCTGGGATACTTGAGATCAAGAGATGAGAGAGCATCAGATGTCAGCTGAAATCTGAAATTATTTTTCCAGATGTCTGTTAAGTTTTATCTGTCATTTGTTATCTTGTGTATCTTACTAGTAAATAATTAAATGAGTGTATATATAAATAAAAATCAAATGTGTTTCTCAAAGAGTTTATAAAGTAATAAGGTAGCTAAACCAGGGGAATTTGGAGGGGAGGAATGGTTGTGCTAACCCTGCTGTAACACAGTATGATGAGCCATCTAGAAATGAATAGTTTCACCATTTAGTAAAATCTCTCCAAATTGTATTAGGAAGTTATACAGTGCATTACAAATCAACCTTCTTCACTATTAATAATTTTCAATACAATTGCATCTTCCCAGTGGTCACTCAGCCGTGAAAATGATTATGCTGTAATTCCCAGAATCTTGAGCCTATTTAAAGTATTGATAGGAATATTAATTAAGTCTCCCAAACATTGTGGAAAGAGTAGCTTGGACAAATGAGCCTAAATTCCTTAAAAAATAATATCAATATTTTTTTAAAAGAACACAATAACTATTAGTTATATCATGACAATCAATCACCATTTATTTCTCGGTCAATAAGGACCATAATTAATGGCTGACAAAACTCAATTAAGGTTTGCTGAAATGCTAGTTTTTAAACAAGTTAAATTACTAAATCATTTGCCAGCAGGATCAACAATAGGTAAGAGTTTGTTTATTCATTATAAATCCCCTCTCAAAGTATATACATTTTGAAAGGAAAATTCATTGTCCCAAGTTTTCTTAGATGACTAATTTTTTTATTAAGCGCTTTTTCTGTTGATGGATTAAAAAAAGAAGACTGAAACATAAAGCTTGGTGATTCTTTTACATCTGTAAATCTAGGACCTAGTTTGGAAGTCTCTGCTCTCTAGACAAATTAATTCCTGAGGAAGTAGGAAGAGAAAATGGTTTTCATTGATATAAATAGCACTGCTACCCTCAGTAGACATGCTGCTTTGTGACTTACAGGAACCTGACCCTCAGGGTATCTCTGGGCTGGGAGATGGGGTTTGCCTGGGAGGAAGCACAGGAACAGACACTGGAGAAGTTATGTGACATTTTACCAACTTGCTAATATTTCCAGTTTGGCTGGCAGACTCATTTGTTGTTCCTTTCAGGTTCCCAATTACCATATTATACAGAGAAAAAATGAGAATTTTAGAGTCCACACCACACTAGAGGTTTGCTGTAGCCTCATCTTGAGCACTAAGTGACACTGGCACCCTGAGTATTGTTGGATCTGAAGGGTGTATGCTGATGCTGTTGCAATTTCTTGTTAGCGCCATTTACTATTTCATAAAAATTGGCTTAGCTCTCAATATTAACTGAAAAAAAATCTACTCACCGGTTCAAGACATTTACAAAAAAAAGTTGAAGTGTTTTTTTTCTGCATTGACTCTTTCACTGACCTATAATAGTATCACAGAATGGTTGAGGTTGGAAGGGACCTTTGGAGATCATCATCTAGTCCAATGCTCCTGCTCAAGCAGGGTCACCTAGAGCATGTTAGGGTTGCATCCAGGCGGGCCTTCAAGATCTCCAGAGAAGGAGACTCCACAACCTCTCTGGGCAACCTGTGCCAGTGCTCCGTCACTCTCACAGGGAAGAAATTCCCCCTCACGCTCAGGCAGAACTTCCTGTGCTTCAGTTTCTGCCCATTGCCTCTTGTCCTGTCACACGGGACAGCTGAAAAGAGTTTGTCCCCGTCCCCTTGACACCCTCCCTTCAGGTACTTGTACACATTGATAAAATCCCCCCTCAGTCTTCTCTTCCCCAGGCTGAAGAGGCCCAGCTCTCGCAGCCGTTCCTCACAGGGCAGGTGCTCCAGACCTCTGATCATCTTTGTAGCCCTACACTGGACTCTCTCCAGTAGCTCCAGGTCTCTCTTGTGCTGGGGAGCCCAGAACTGGACACAGTACTTGAGATGAGGCCTCCCCAGGGCTGAGTAGAGGGGCAGGATCACCTCCCTCCACCTGCTGGCAACACTCTTCCTAATACACCCCAGGAGACCATTGGCTTTCTTGGCCACAAGGGCACATTGCTGGCTCATGTAGTAGTCACTCTCTTTTAGAGATGTATATAAATTACAGCTGCTAACAGGACTTATTTTGTGGGCTCTTCCAGAGGACACTCAAATACCTTAGCCAACATGCAATTTGTGACTCTGATCCTTACTCTGCTTTTTCTTTCCTGCCTCCCTTTTAGATAGTAAAAACCAAGAATTGGAGCAAAATGGTGGCTGATAGACACTTGTCATAGCAGCTGCATCTCTCTTTCTGCCTTTAGTCTCTGAAGGCATTCAAGAATTTCTTGTTTCCTTGCTGCATCACAGAGGGGCACTGTGATTCATTTCCCAGGTGCAATGAAACTTGCAGGTTATTTTCTCAGCTGGTCTTGACTTAAGCAGCTGAAATTCTGTTCTTTGGGTGCCAGTGCTATTTACTGACCAGCCAGCATTTGTAACTTAGTGGTTTATTTATTCTCAATAATAATTAAAAGGACAATAATTAAGAAAACACAAAAATAAATAACAAAACACAGAAAGCATATCTGAGGAGCCAGCTGGCTCTAATAAGGAGCCAGTAGGTAGCTCTTTAGGTCTTTCCAGGCCTGTTTATTTTGGCAGTTCTCATGCTCAGTATTGGCAGTATCTCTTCCTTCAAGTTTATGACTATCTTAGCTTTTTACAGGTGAGGTTGAAGTCCTTTTGTTAGGTCACTCCTTTTGGGGAAAAGCACCCTTGAAACTACAGGTGATATTTTTTCAGTATATAGGATTAACCCCTAACTGCTGTAGCTGCTGTTTGTTGAGTTGGAAATACAGTTCTCAGTGGCTCATACTCATGATCATGTCACAGGATACCACGTGTCAGCTGAGCGGTGCTAACTCTGCATCTGTCACAACTGGTAATCTAAGTTCATCCTTTATGAAAGGAGTTTAAACTAAGGCACAACAAGAGCCTGCACATAGACAGTTTCATTTATTAACTTGATCCGGTGTCTGAACTCAACAACCTGATAAATCACATTTATGGAGTACAATATGCTATGCTTCCATTGCTTTGCAATAAACAACTGATACTTCCTGAAATCATTGCAGAATGCATGATTTATGCAACAGTTACATTACTTGGGCAAACTCTACTTTTTAATCCTCTCTTGCACACTGGAATAAATGGAATTTCTGATTTCTTTTTAAAGTAGGCCACCTAGTGCTTACAGAGCTACACCACAAGGCAAAAACTACTGCAAACAACTTGTTTTGCTCTCCCTTTAAACCAGAACGGTGCTCTTTACTTTTCATGAAATAACTGAGTTGTACTATTATCAACCATAACAGAGCTTTTGTCTGTTCCCAGCCCTGCTCTCTGCTACTTACATAGCTCCAGCACTTTTTTTGGTCAGACCTGTGAACCACTGTAGCTCCCTAATGGTGGCAAGAAAGGGGAACAACCATAACAGGGTAGGGGTCTGTAGGGTTAAATCAGCTGATGGATCTAATCAACACCAGGGCTAGCCCAAGGAGGAGGTAGTGCAAATGGAAAAGAGGAATGAGGAGAAGGAGAGAGGAAGCATGGTCTTCCCCTTTCAGTGCCAGCAAGCTGACAGAAACTGCAGCCTCAAGCCCCGCCCCCCCCCCCCCCAAAAAAAAAAATTAAGGTAGAAACACCGTCAGCTTCTCCCAACTGGCACCAAAGTGCTATTAGAGAGGAGAAAAAACCCCAGTCCTTAACAAGTGCTATTAAAAAATCATGAGCTAAGCAGTTGCTGTACTTGAATATGACATCTCCAAAGAAAGCTGAAAAGCGTAGCTTGAAATGATGTTGCTAATTCTGTAGCTGTCTGAATTGATATGTAACCAGTATCCTGGGAAGATACTTCATGCCAGCATTTTGCTGGAGTTTTCCTTTCTTCTTCCAATGAGGCAGAAGAAGGAAAGCTAACCCTCTGTGGTCATTAAATGTCTCATGGCACTTCTCAAGGGTGTGCCTAAATTCTGGCGATGATCAATCCTGACCAAATTTTGCATTGGCTAAATCTCCTTCACCCTAACAAAATTCTCTCAGTGATCTTGAGTGAGAGGTGAGTTTTGATTTTTTTAACATATGTAAAAACTAAATACAGAGCTATTCAGCCCTGTATATAGTATAGCATAATTAAACTCAGCTGTGCATGGTTTCCAATGTATTTAACAACATCAGCCTTTCTTGCATAGGTTCTGCTTTTTAGTTACTGTTCTGTTCCTATTTTGTGAAAATCTGTGATTTCTCTTCTAGTCTGCCTTCAAAGAAGTACAGAGCTTTCTTTTTTTTTCCTAAGCAAATTAACACCAGTTAGTAGATCTAATCCTTATCACTAAAATTTGTAGAAATACTGTGTCTCAGACTGTACAACTTGAGCGTATGATTAAATGTCAGAAATTAGAAATAAATGTTTTCTTATTTGGTTAATGGGCTTCGTGCACCTTCACGTACATCTTTTGTTAGCCAGTGCCTGAGACAGAGTACTGGCTGGGCTATTGGATAGTGCATGGAAATGTTCACCCTCCTATGGTGATGAGAAAGTTAGCAGAAAGTAAGGTATAAATGAGGCTCCTTTGGTCATAAATTTCAAAAAATTACAGAAAGGCTCCAAATTTTAAAGCAAGCCTTGCATTATACAAGATAAAAGTGGCAAGCGGAATGCTATTGTATACTACTGCGTGCTGGTGTTGTGAAGCTTCTTGTTAGCAGCTATTTCAAGGATCTGTTATGTCAAACTGACTGAATGTTTTGTCATCACTGGCAAAATGGTACTTGCACAGATGGACAAAAACCGTTCTGGTATACTGCTCCTCAGTGCTTTGCTGGCAGAACTTTACTTTTGACTTAACATCAGCTCTCATTCATTTTGAACCATCCATTGGAAAAAGATGTCGAATGAAGAAAGACGTCTGCATAATCACTCCTGCATCACTTCAGCTAAGTGTTGGGGAGCTTTTTTTTGTATGATGAATACTGTCCAAAAAATAGGAGTTGCCTTAATGTCTTATCACAATACATTAATATTTTTAAATCAATCCTTTTTTTTTTTTTTTTTTTTCTAATGAATCAGAGCATACTTTACGAAGAGCTATACACTACCACTTCAGGATTACTCCAGAAAACACTGTGGTTAGAGAATTTATTAGGTATTTTTCTCATCTCTGCCCATGGTGTGACTTGTCAGGTGACCCATCAGCAACTGATGACTGTATGTGTCTTGGCTTTTATTCTGGGCTGCATTTGGAAAGCTGGCAAGGGTAGAATCTTTCAGAAGCACAGGGAAGATTTGGAGCATGGAGATTTGCAGCACGCAGGGCACGGTAGCTTTAAACTCCTTTTTGCCATTCTCCTGGATGCTTCTGAAGTCTGAAGAATCATAACCGCCTGTCCACATTGTACTCTCTTCTTCAGTCCACTGTGTGAATGCTGTCTCAGCCCTGATAAGCTTCCTTCACCAGCAGCGTAGGTCGCTATCTTTCCTGGAGAGAGCTGGAAAATGACCACATTAAAATTTAAAGCCTTCAGAAGAGTACTTTAAGAGATATTTTAAAGAAAATTTTCTTTGGCATTTAGTATTCTTCTTGTACATGCACATTTATACTGCCTTCAAATATACAATTCAGTCCTGCTGTTTCAATTTATTACCTAAACTAATTACAAATATTAATTAATTTCATTTTTTAAAACCATATCCTAAAACTTGTCAGCTATTAAACTGGAATTAATTTTATTTAGAAACTCAGTCTTAACACTATCAATGTCAATATCATATTTCTGCAATCTCTTAAGGTGCATTTAAAATAGCAAATTATCCTCCCCTGTGACATGTTAGATAGATACGGACAAAATAAATTCTTGAAATTTAAAAAAGGGCTATAATCTGTACTGATGATCCCAGGATACTTCCTGTTTCCCAGATTTGGGTACTGCCCTGTCACATCCCGGTTATCAGGACTGGATTTGTGCTGTAATACTGTACTTCATAACATATTCTAATTTCTGAAAGAAGGAAAATTGAGCATCTAGAACTACAGCACCCCAAAGATTCCCCTCTGCAGTGATCAAGAAAGCAGGGCTAGAAAATATGCTTTCAGGCAAACCTGCCTTGCCAGACTCTTAAAAAACCTAGGATCTGAAGACAAAGCATTAAACTGTTTCCTAACAGAAGATGTGTGCAAATTCTTCAGTGATTCTTCTGAAACCATGAAATGCTCAGTTTTCCTCACACAAACCATTTCTATTGGGCTTTGATCAATTTTCAATCTTAAAAGAATGCTTCCAATGCCCTGAAAAA
This sequence comes from Rhea pennata, assembly GCF_028389875.1. Classification (NCBI taxonomy): domain Eukaryota; kingdom Metazoa; phylum Chordata; class Aves; order Rheiformes; family Rheidae; genus Rhea; species Rhea pennata. The sequence continues at coordinate 183,426,167 of NC_084663.1, forward strand.
TCAACATAATCCTGCAGACAAAGTAGCTAAATCAGATTAATGTAATTTTGTTTTCTGATATAAAAATGGTGAAGTTAGGCCTTTAGAGGAAATTAAATCCATTTCCATTTTTCTCCTTTGTCATGATGTGTTTTAAATGTTCTATTACTAAAGAAGCCATTATCAGTACTTTATGATAAGTTAGCCTGCAGTGACTTTATTATATCATTATCTTCAGCTCTTATAGGATCAGATAGTTCTAAGTTTATGACTATTGTAAAGTTTTTAGCATAAAGGAAAAGAAATATGGGTACTGTGGAGGTTTCAAACACTGATTTCTTTCCTGTATCCCATCTTCATTGTTCCTGAAGAACAGAAAAAAGTTGCAATTGGGTAATACTTACCTAAGAGCCAAAACTACTTTCAGGAGCGAAGAAACATTCAAAAAAACCTTTTGGCTGCAATCTTTCAAGGTAACCATCTTTCAGGGATGGGCCTCAACATTTCCATGTGTTCAAAGCCGACAAAATGAAAAGCTGCTAGTAATTCTGGAATCTTTTTGGCAGATAAGGAAAAAATAATTTAATACTTTTGTAACACAGCTTTCAGAATCAAATTATGACTTATCTATAGCACATGTGCTTTATTATGCTGCATGTGACCTGGGCAATTATTTGAAAGCAAATATAACTAATTCTCATTTTCCATTCATTTATAGATAGAACAGTGTCTTATCAATTGTAAGTGATGACACATTGCTAAGTTCAAACAATTTAATATACTTTTTTTTTTTTTTTTTTTTTTTTTTTTTTACTTTTTCAGATATTCTTAATGCAGTTTCTTGAAATTAGCCAAGCAGACAGTGGGTTGTTTCTCTTTCAATTAATGAAAATCTTTTGGAATTATGTTTGGTATTTCCATGGTTTTAAAGCAACAAGAGGTTTTTCAGTGACAGCAAAGGAGGTATTTTCCTTTCAACCAACTTTTCATTATTTTTCTATGTTAAAAGAATAAATAGTACATTACTGGTAATGTATGAAGATCAGGTTCCATCAAGATATATAATTTTAAGCTATGTTTGAATCTTGAAAAACTCGATTTAATTTGCTATAACAGTCAATGAATAACTATTGATATTACTTTGGAACAGTTTTGTTGCTCTGCAAAAGGTACTGTATTTTCTGTAGGCTACATTTTTGCAACAAGAAAATATAAAACCTCATTCCTAGAGGCCACAATCTGTTCCATTCATACAATGTCTTACTGGTCAGTACAAAATCATGAAGCCGCTTCTTCCAGAGAGTGCCATACTTGTTCTTTTTCAAGCTGTACCTCAAATTATTGATAGAATATTATCATTACAGACATTGCTGTGATCATGATCTATGTACCTGTAGATGCATATTTTTTAAAAATTAAAAAAAATCCAATTTAGACGCAGACATAGTTTTTGATTACTCTGCATATTCCAAACTTCCTCTGGCCTGGCCCAATGGTCTCCACATGTTCAATTCTATATAGCTTTTAGTCCATGGTAAACATGTAGGCTAAAGTTATATTTAGAAGTCAGGAGGAGTACCTAGGGTAATGATCACTACAATTAGATAAACGAGAGGTATTCTGGAAATATATTTCAAACTTATTTTTTTATTTACATTCTATATTTCTGCTCTGATCTCCTTCAGTGACAACTGAAGTGAATTCGCTTTATACAGGAAATTAAGCTGTTTTGGTTTTAAATACGGTGTGCAAATATAACATTTCTGAGTTCAAATGATAATTTAAATGGGAGAAGCTATTTCATTTTCACTGTGAAAATGAAACAGCCTTCAGCAAAGAACTCAGACACAGTTACTCAGAAATCCTACTTGAGTGGGGAAGAACCTGCAGTATTTCCTTCAAGCATTTCCATTCTTTGTCTCATTCTGGCCAAGATTTTCAGTCTTTGGACATTGATTGTTAAGAGATCCTTGGAACAGAGTTTTAGAGCAGCCACTTTCTGCAATGGTAGCACCCCCAGAGTAATAATTCCCTTTCCCTGCAATATGGCTTTAAGAGATTCCTTGTAATATGCTGACCTTTTATACAATCATTCATTCTAGTTCATCTTAGATGTTTTATTCTTCGTTACTCCTAGTTTTCATTTTTTGAGAGAACTGAAAATGAATTTTTTGAAAAGCTTTCAACACTCCCATAACTGCTGAAAAGGTATCACCAAGTAGTATAAAAATTTGGTAGTTTCCCTTCAAATATTCTGAAGAGAAAGAATATAAAACTTCCAATAAAACACATCACTGATGTTTAAATGGCATTTCTTCTATCAGAAAGGAAATGAAATAAAATTTCTGAGAATGTGGCTGAACTGAGGAAATTAAGCATCAGAGAGCCTTTAAACACCACACTGAAGCAATAACCAGTGTGCAAAATACCAAGCTGGGCAACCCAAATGGACACATTAAGATTGACTGAAACCTAAAAGATATGCTGAAGTTATTACGGCTTTATAAACAGCACATTTTAAGATCTGTTGCAGCAGTGTAAGGCAAACTGTACAACAAATCCACCAGAAAGGATGAAGTAAGCACATCATGAACAGCACATTAGACTATTTTCATTTTGGGAAAGCGACTCACAATGCAAATGATTCCTGTTCAAGAATAAACTCTATAAATAAACTGCAATAAACTAGGCCATCCATAGAAAATATGAAGGTCAATGGAAAGCAAAGTAACTATCATAAAACTTGATTGGAATCTGTGTTTAACAGGCTGTAGCATCTCTACAGGAGTTGAATTTGAGAGAAAACAAGAAAGTAAGAGTTGCATTTATTTACAAGTGGAAGGAACAAGATTTGAAACGTGGCTCAGTAAAGCATCTGCTGTTCCTCTAATTTCACAGCAGGAGTATTAGAGACAACTTAAATAGATGAAGTTGCAGAAAATTTAATTACCACAAAACATTTACAAGGGAATTCATAGTTCCCTGGAGTTACCACAGTTAATGTAACAATAGTTTATGACATCTCTGAGCTTTGAAGAGGAAGTATATGAAGGAAACAACCGACAGAAGATTTCTGGTAGACTAGCAAAGTGAAAAGTACCTGCAGATTTTAAAAAAAAGATGAACTTTATCCTAGATCAGAAATTATTTAAACATTTGGCAAAAGCCCCTGATTCTTTGCATTATGATATCATAATCTTAACCTGTAGGAAAGCAAAGATGTCACTTTTTTACAAACCTGTCTGAAAGTTTTGCAAACTTGTCCAAAAACACTGAAGTGGAAAAATAACTTTAACCCTGCCAGAATTCTGGTTAACTTCAGCAAAGTTAGTGCACTGCTAGTTCTAAAAATGAAGCAAGGTCTCTGAATCTGTGCTGATCTCAACACTACCAGTTACCCAGTTAAGCACATAGACAAGTATCTTTCACCTTGTTTGGAAGATATATGTGCCTCATTATCTCATTTTTGCTAGTTCATCCTAACCTACATCCATCCACAAATACACACTGAAGACAATGAGACAGGGTGTGCCTCATATGTTACATGTGTGTTTATTTCTACCTAATACCTAGAGTAATAGTCTTCTAGAGTAGTAACTGTACCTGCTGGTTAGCAGGGATTCACAAGCAGGTACTATTGGGTACTATGCAGTGTTATTTGGATAACACTAATAACATCATAACTAGCAATGAAGGACAACCTGAAAACTCCCTCATGGGGTTAAGTATCATCATGGATCAAATACAGGAAAATTCAGTGATATCAGAAGCTCATATTCACAATAAAGTTGTGCATAAATCACAAAGCAAAGCTGAAGAAATCCAAAAGGAATCCAAAGCAACGCAGGGTTGCGTTCAGTCATTCCTGACTCAATACTATTCAGTTATTGACAGGGTGTTTGAACATTTTCTAACAGAAAGATTTGCACTGGAAAAGTCACATAGCATTGGTTTCATCAAAACTTTTTACAGACGCTAAAGCGGTGATCTGCCAGCCCGAAATCCAACCAAGCTGGCTGTTTGCTGTAACTTAGCTGCCTGGGTATTTAGATACCTGGCAATTTGCCGACTGCTCAGTTGGTTTCTTGGCTCCCTAGACATGTCAGCTGGCAAAGAAATAGATAGTTCCACTTTTGCCAGAGAGGCAGCCCAGCCAATGTGTTTTGTTCCAGTGCTCAGTGAAACAAAATATTGACAAGCTGGAATTTCCTGTAGAATAAAAATTTCACTTCCCAGCCAGCTCCAGTTGTTATCATACACTCTTGTGTAACATAGTGACAGTGTTATCACATCCTTTAAGTAAATATAACACACAGAAATTATGATAATCCACAGAGTGTTTTAAGGCATTGACTAAGAATCTTGCAGCATCTGAAACAGTCTCTATGCAGTACAATGCACTTTTTATAAAGTTAGTTTGTGACGCTTTCTATTTCGTATAAAAAGGCCTATTAAGTTGTTGCTTAGAATTCGTCAGCAGGACATAACTGGCCAACTGACTGATAAATTTTGAATATGGTCCATGGATTAAATCTTTTATGCATATTGTTTTGAAAGATAATTTACCTTGGTTACAGATCATCCAACTCCAGTTTCAATTTTCATGTCATGGGGAAAAAAAAACAATGACAGTTGCAAAATATGTTTGCGTATATACATATATATACACAGATCATTAGATTTTCACTTTTAAAACAATGAGCTAAAATACTCATGAACATGCAAATAAATATTGCTTCTTAAACACGTCACTTGGAACAAGTGATTTGTGAAACTTTAAGTGAAAACACACCAGAAGATGTCATTATATGTGCCATAAACTGAACTCTTGTCAGAGATAAATACCATGGTCCAGCACTGGCCAAAGATTTATGACAGAATGACAAATAAATTTATACACTCAAAGAGTTCCAATTTTTGTAGTTGGTAGGTATGTTAAGAGTATGATCTTCAAGGACTCACTGAGCAGGGTTTAAATGGCACTGATAATCAACACATGGGTATACACTTGGTGGCAGAAGAAGCCAATTTAAGCTGTTCCTGTTCTAAGCTGTCTCTGTGCTATCCCCAGGGCCATGCTGACACATTCATTATGTTGGTGAACTGGTTCAGCAAAAAAGAAGAAAAGAGAGTTGTTTTCTAGCCTTCTCAGTCCAATCTCATTTACTGCTTGATTTCACAAATGCTCATGCTGGCACAGTCCAGAAGCAGTGCAGATGTAGAAGCAGGTAGCTGAGGCTGAGAGGCAGCATGCTATGTTATAAACAGAGAAGCCACCAAAAGTCATTCAAGAAATTGTATCGTTAATTCACATCAGACAAGCTTTAGATTTTGCAAAAAAAGTAGTAGCAAGCAGGGTAGATCCTTCCCAGCTTGTCACAAGAGGATCAATGGAAAGGTTTATCCAGGCTCTCAAGAAATGCACACTACGTCTCCAGTCAAAAGTAAGAAAGACAAGACTATAAACTGTCTATCTGCCTTTGAGCAAGCAGTCCTTATTACTACATCAGTGCAGTTTATGTGATGCAATTTGAAGTCTTGCCTGAATATAATAAGGCTTTGGGTATAAAGGGACATTCTTCAGAAGTGGTGTCACCAAAAAAAACACTGACTGAATTATGTAACTAAATAGCTTTCCTGTACATGGGAAAAAAGTCTTAGCAAGGGACTAATATGAAAATGAATGGAAAACTGCCATACAGTCACAGACTAGTTCTTCATCTCCTTTTATAGAACGGGGATTGAATATGTTAGAGAGATGACATACAAGTCAGCCTGAGACAGACATTCAACAAGTTGCTTTAAGCCAGTGATACTGAAAATACCAAGCTTATAAGACAGGTGCAGATAATGACTAAGGATAGTATCAGTGATACAATAATATTTCTGCCAGAAAATATTCTAGAAATACACATCAAGATATTTTTGATACAGAAGGAGCAGAAAAAACTGCAAGTGTCTACATGACAAAAATGCAGCAATGTCCAGGGGTAAACCACAATCTGTCTTGCATTCATTTCTGTCATGTTGCATATCAAATGTTGCAAACCCAATATGTAAGAAAAGCCTCAGTGGATCAACAAAAAGGTTTGGCCCAACTCTCTAGTCCATCTCTGATTTATGCTAAAAGAGCTACTATTTGTGGTGTGCATGTTCCTCATCACTGACATGGAATTTGCCTACCCCAAAGAACTTAGTATCATCCTCAAACCTGGAGATTTCACTGTGCACTCCCTTCTTTGGGTCAGGGATGAAGAATTTGGAGAAAATCAGTCCCTGCCATGGTTCCTGAGGAACCCTACTACTGACTCTTCTGCATCCTGAAAAAGTTTCCATTAAGTCCAGTTTGTGTTTACTCGCTTTCATAGGGCCTGGTAACGGATGTTGTTGCTAGGCAAGGTCCATATTCTCCTGCTGGCAGTGAAGTTTTAAACACCCACTGCTGGCAAAGTACCAAACCTGCCTGACAATACAACCAGGGCACCCCCTGGACACCCTATATATTTCCATCAGGTATATGCCTCTTGAAACATGGAAATACTCCTGTGGTGATTAATGAGACAAGCGAAAACTGTTCCACGGTATCAGATTAGTCTCTTGGATAAGTCTGATTCCTGTCGGATCTATGTTAGATATGTATGCTTTGGGTTTAGCTTTGGGTTTATCTACCTATACTCATGTATTAAGTAGAAAAATGCATGAGTTGAAAAAAAGTAATTCATTATTCTTCACCTTTCAGTTTAGTGTTTTCACTATAAGGGGAATGCTACTCTTTCAATCATATATTCTACTAGATTTCTGCTTTATAAACAACCCCCAACTTTTGTACTTGCTATTTGTGAAATTCCCTCCTGTTCTGTCTGCCCATCCCAAAGTATATGAAAAATATAAAGCTAAAGTGTGCTCTACAGGACATAAATTACCAGAGCACAGAAACTAACACTCTCTCTCTTCATCATTAACATGCATTTTAAGAAGTGTTGACTCACCAGCCAATTTTCCTGTATGTTTACAAAGGCAGTATTTAAATCAGTTGTAAAAAACAAATCACTATTCCAGAGCTATTTCCATTTTTAATATTGTATATAAAAACATTTTTCTGACAAACAATGGTGTGCTGTGGGTTATGTTTCATAGTTTCCTGATGAGGGCAAGTCTTGATTTTTTTTTCCAAGGTTTTGGCAGAAAGCCATAGGAACTCATTATTCTGAATAGTCTAAGCGGAATTACAGAACAAAGGGGAGAAAAGGATTGACTTTATTTTTAAAGCACACTTTCTCATGTTTGTTTTGTTTCCAAATCTATTTTGTTTTGGAACATTCGTACTTGAAGTAAGTCTTGATATACGAAAAACAAAAACAAAACCCTTTTACAGAATTATTAGTTTTTATGAAAGCTGAAAACTACTTTGAACCAAGGCATTGGTCCAAAGAGGTACCTTTTGGTTGATCAAAGATTTGCAAAACTGCTAAAATTTCCTTACTTAAACGACAGTAAATTTATAAAATAGCATGGTCTCAATGAGTACTGAAATGATGACTAACCTGAGTTAAATTTGATTCAACTATTCATTTACTTTCTCCCTACCCCATAGGGACCTGTAGTCTTTGGAAATAAGAGAAACCTTTAGTTTGACACACTTTATTAGCACTTTGGAACCAATCATCTTTTTTTCTTTGAATCTTCTATCTAGCCTGCATGGTTTGCAGAGTTTGCCCCAGAGCTTACTAGCTTTTAGAGCAAATTAAAATTAAGTTTCTCTATCTATTGGTAAAATGAGTAAGTGAATATGCATCCTGACTTCTGAAGTGGCTAAAATAATTATACAACCCAGAGATAGCAATGATCAAGGGCTAAACAGAAATAAAGCAAAGGCTTAAGTAAAAACAGAAGCTAGGTGGAAGCCAGGAATTACGTGGAAAAAGTTATGGCAATCCAGTAGTAAATCCAGTAGTTGTTTGTGGCAAGAATACACTCTCACTGCCTTTTTATAGGGCTCAGGCAGTAGTGGGAAGAAGACACAAACATCATTTAATAGGCAGTTAAGGTAGTCTTTCCGCCTCTCTTTGTCTCTCTCTGTGAAGTAGATGGGTCACACTTTGAAATCCCCAATACACAAAAAGCTACAAAGCTAGCATCTTTTTTCTTTCCTTTCTGCCAGTATATAAAGTTTTGGATTCTTGCTAAAAACAGCTGTGGAGGCTCCTCCTTTTCTGCCCTGCAAAAGCTGTTGCAATCACATGGCACCTTGCATGAGTCTCTGATTATAGTGGAATTCTGGTTCTGTTGTTCCCCCTCTTTAGTTTCACTCTTATATGCTGACTCTCAGAAAGACTTGTCTGGATTTTGGGAGTCTCTTTTTGGGGGGAGGGACAGCGTTGTTAGCCAGACTATCCACAGCTGATGGATAGCGCAGAGAATGCACTGCAGTCAACACTTTCTGGTTTGTATCCTCCTTTGCTGCTGCCATGCTGGTGTCTGACAGAGCTGGTGCTGTAATGGAATAACGCTGTGAAGTTGTATGAGCTTTTATTAGATCCCTGTTTCCATGCAGATAGGAAGAAATTCAATGCTCCAACATCATGCACCATTAAATACTCATCACTATCATAGTTCATGAGAATTTTGAAATAAACTGCATATTTGATGGTATAGCTTGCTGTGCTAAAATTACTGGGGAATCTGGTAGCCCTGAGTTTAAAAAGGAATGGGAATGAAGGAAATGCTCGGAGACTTCAGGCAGTTTAAGAGTCTGCGGTCTGTGTCTTGTGTGACTAAAACCAGCTTTAGCCTCTAACCCATCTGCCCTGCTGAGCCAGCCAGGTAGTAAGCCAAGCCTTACATGAGAGATTTTTGCGTGCAACTAGGAGGCAAGTCTAAAGTCCAGACTGACTAGGCAGGAAAGACCCATCTTGCAGGTCTCTCTCTCATATGCCTTGGAGGACAGAGTTTAGCATCCTGCTTCTCACACAACTTTTTAAGGGCTGTCTGAAGGCTCTGGCTGCCGTGCCAGGCACCGAGGGAAGGGTGGTAGCCTCACACCATGCCATGCTTCCTCCTGCAGGGCTGATACCGGCTGTGACCCTAATATAGCTGCTGCTGATGGGCCGAAGCAGGGCTGGCGGCAAGGCTGTTTGGCAGGCGTGCTGAGGGAAGGCCGCAGCGCCAGCCAGCTCACGTATCCCCCCTCGGAGAGGGCGCCTGTCGCGGCCCGCAGCGGCACACCTGACGTGGGCCAGGGGCAGGCACGAGGTGCGTTTGGTTCCTAACTTTGCTGGGAGGAGGCGGGGTAAAATGCGCTCCCCGGGAAGACAATACGGAACATGCGCCGGTTACCGGGCCGCGGGAAGGCAAGTAACGGCTACAACGGGCGGCGGCGGCGCGCGCGCCCCCGACGCTGAGGGGAGGGGAGGGCAGGGCAGGGACACACGCGGCGCTCGGAGGCGCCGCCGCTCCCCCCGCCCTCCTCCTTCACAGGCTTCCTGCTGCGGCGGCTTCGAATTCCCGCCCTGGCGGCCAATGAGGGCGCGGCGGGAGCCGCCACGTGACAACCTCCCTCCTGCGGGGAAGCGGGAGGGGGGGAACGCGGAAGCGTCGCGAGAGCGGCACGCGCGCGCGCGCGCGCGGAGGGCGGGAGAGGGGCCGGGCCGGGGAGGCGGTGGCAGCGGCGGGGCGCTGCGCTGCGGTGGTGACGGGGGCAGTGGCGGAGGGCGGGAGGGGGCCGGGCCGGGCGCTTGCTCGGTTGCTTTAGGAGGCGAAATGGCTGCGGGTGCCGGATGCTGAGGAGGCAGTCAGGTACGGGGCGCCCGCCCTTCTCCCCCCGTTCTGCCCCCCCCCCCCGCCCCTGTCGTGTGGCGGTGGGGGTCGAGGCGGCCGTTGATTCCGTCCGCGCGCGAGGCTGGGGGAGCCGTTAGGCGCTGGGCCGCGCGGCGGCGGAGCAGCGCTGCCCCTCGGCCTGCCGGGCGGGGGCTCGTCCCCACAGGTGGCCGCCGCCTGGGCACGGGGAGGGGGGAGGATGCTCTGCCTCTTGCGCGCCTCCGCTGCGGGGAGGTGAGCCGCGGCGCGCCGCCGCTGGCTCCTCCCCGGCGGGCTCTGCGTGGCCTTGGGCTTCAAGGCGCTCCCTCGCCGGCCTTGCGCCCGCAGCCGAGGTGAGCGCAGCGCCCTGGGCCGGGGGCATGCGAGGGGAGCGGGCGGGCGGTGCTCGCGGCCCCTCCTCGCGGGGGCGTGCGCCGGAGGCCTGCCGGTGAGGAAGTGCGGTGACCCGCTCGGCCGAGGTCGTCTGCGGTCCCGGCTGCGTGCTGGCTTGTTCTGTGGTTGATGCACACGGGTTAACTAAGTTCACCTCGTTCTTGGCGTTTTGCCTTTGGAAAGTGGCTTGTCTTTTTCCCCTCCCCATCCTTCTCCCAGTTCCTTTCCTCTCTTAAGAGAGGAGGAGGAGGAGGAGGGAGTGTTGTGCGTGTGCTTTCCTTGCCCTTCTGAGGTGCTTTCTCTATGTCTGCTGAAGTTACCTGTTTCTGTAGGTTGCACTAGTTTTCTGTAATATCCACTCAAAAACAAACAAATCCCCTCCCCCCAAAAATTGTAAACTGTGCCTGTAGATTCGGTACAATAAGATTCATATTGAAGCCTTGGCATACTACTGCGGTGCAACAAAATCACTATGAGATAGGATGAAAAATAAGAGGAAGATTTATTTTATCTGGGAGAGATCAGTGGTAATGAAGTCAAAGGTAACAGTGCGCTGAAGTAGTCCGTATCAGAGTCGGAAAAACAGTCTTAAGTTGAAAGTTTATTTTGTAATTATACAATTAGCCTTTAATCTTGTGAGAGATACTATCAGTATTAATTAATTCTTGAGAAATTACATATTTATACTGTTGGTCCCTTTTGTCCAGGCAAATTCCTTGGTCTACATACATGATCAGGCAAGGTGACTTTTTGAGGCTTAGTAATGAAATGATGCCATCTTGACTGATAACTCATAGTATTTTCTTACCCTTCAGGGACTGTTTAAAATCCATCGACAGTTAGAAGAGTATGCTGGTGGAAAATCTTACTCAATGTGGAAAAATAGTAAAATAAATTAGATTATTCCCTCTTCCTGCTAATCATTTGGTATGTTAACATGTTAACAGTCTTAAAAATACCTCCTAAACAGGGTATTCTCTTTCAATATTCTTCTCCAAAGGGAAATAAGGTTGTTTGGCTACTATGGAAATGCTTTTACTTATAATATCATTTTAAAAAAATTTAGCCATGTTATCTATTACACAACGGAATAAGGTGCAAAACCAAGAAGTTAATTGCATAAACTCCAAAATCTAGACTAATGGGTATTTTTAGTATATTAAAAGTAATATTTTTCTTAAAGATATTTGAGAATGCAGACTCCTCCTCAAAGTTTCTTATGCTTTAACAATTTTTTTTTTTTTTTAAACAGTTTTTCTGGTGTTTTAATAGTTGAGAAGTTGACTTACTTAGATGAAACTTAATTTGATTTTTTCCTGAAGTGATTTAAAAATGTGTACTTTAGATGAACAAATATCCTGTTTGTTTAAAGTCATCCTTATAAAGGAAGGAAGAGTGAAAAACAGTAAAGTGTGGATTTTTTTGAGGGGGGAGGAAAGGGGATGATTCTGTGGTTCTTTAGTGTTGCTAGAGTGGCATTCTACTGATAAGTGCTATTTTTATGGCTGTGATGCCATCTGTGTTGCTGATATGCAATCAAAAAGTAAATAAAAAACATCGTGTTAATATTGAGTGAGCTTATACAGGCAAAAGATGAGTACTTGCAGTTTACTACAGTGAAAGTTTAATTTTACTGTTTTAGAGAAGATATAGAGAAGATGCAGTATACTGGCAATACCATTGTAAGAATCAGTGAATCAAAAGGAAAAATGGGTGGTGGTAGCAATTTATAAAGAAAATATGAGCCAAATCTTCAGATAGATCTTAATGTGCAATTGATAAATGAAAGCATTAATGGGCAAAATTTGTTCCGCCTTTTCAGAAGGATATAGCTGCAGTCAAGACAACTTGCATTTTTATAAATGGACTTTTTCAGCACTGCCAACCCTATTAGTGAAACTGATAAATTAATAGAAATAAGAAATGGAAACACATCAGACTATTCTGTGTGTCAGTGCAAGATTGTTTAATTTGATTTTTCAATAGCATTTACTTTATTAAGGTTACAAAGGAGTGCATATTCTTTTATTTATTTACTTATTTAAGTTTAATATTTGGAATCCAAGCTCAGCTTTTGCTTAAGCTTGGCTTTTGGTAATCATCAGCTAAGTTCTTTTAGCTTCTTCAGGTCATTACGTTGAAGGCATAAAAAGTATTTTTGCTTTAAAAGAAAGATTTCTTCCCCCTATTAAACAGTACTGCAGCAAAAATATATTTTGGAACATAGTCATAGATATACAGTTGTTCTCAGCTAGAATCTTCTGTTGGAACTTAATGGGATATATATATATAGTTCAAATTTACTGCATATAGAATTCACATTCTTACATACGTTGATATGCCTTTAAACATAGAGGTATGTATGAACACAGCTATTTAAAAGATTTAGCTGGCACATTTGCATTTTATAGACATGAAATAACCTTTGTACCTTTCTTAGTTAATGGTTGTAAGTGCACTATGACTTTAATAAATGCATAGGATAAATTTATATAAAAAATTGAAAACCACGACAAAATTTCGGTTGAATTCTTTGAGTTGATTTCAGTAGTGAATTTTGCATGTTACATACTTGAATGAGATTTGAAAAGCTAAATGCTTATTACTTGTTCCTTAAATTTATTGTGGGAATTGATAATAAATACCCACACTCAAATTCTTCTCTTTAGTGTTTTTTTTTAAGTTTTTTTGAATGTCTTTGTTCTGAACAAAGCCAGAAAAGTTCTGTTCCTCTGACATCTTGTGAAACTTATGATAGGAAGAAACAAAATTTAGTAGTCAAATACAGTATGAAGAAGTGAAAAATAGTTTTAAAGGGTAGATTTTATTTATGTAAAATATGTACTTACATAGTGTCTTCTCATTTCCTTTCCAGTTAGTTGTAGTTTTAAAGTTTGGGTATTTTTCAGATGATTGGACTATTGTACTTTTGAAAGTGAATAATGGTTTTATGTATGAAATGAACACTCTCAGATTTTTTTTGTTCTGTTTTGTGTTATAGTGTTGGACAAATGGGAAACTTCAGATTTCTCTGAAATTACTGCCTCATTTTATTGGGTGATAGGGAGCTGGGTGGTGAAGAGAGCCTGTGTAATGCAAGTACTGAAGGATAGGATGCAGAGGAGACAAAACATTTATGGTGCTGAATCAAGGATAAACCAGGACTGTTTGTGTCCAGCATCTTTCAGAGTCTTTGTACTATGACTTATAGAAGTATTGGTTTCATGGCATAGATGATGCTATAGGTGGCTCTGTGTGGATATTTAGGTCTCCGGAGTTTACTAGTTTAGCTCTATGCCATAGGATGATGCTCAATGTGCTGCCTGTAGCAGCATACTGTAATCTAAAATAATGTACCTGAGAAAATCCTGCTGGGCCCAAGATGATTATGAAGTCATCTCTCGCTTACCAGTGAAAGGAAGGCTTTCTTGAATTTGCTGCGAGTAATGAGCAGTCCGCAGATAGTGGAGCTCAAGTACTTGTACGTGGCACTGTGTGAGAAACCAGCTTTTCCCATTGATGGTCCTTCTTAGGACAAGGATATTTTTAAGAGTATTTCCCTTATACAATTAGATTAGCAAGAGTAGATTAACTATTTAAGATAGAGCAGTAGGGAAAGGTGAAGTGGATCTGTGTGTGTGGTTTTCTTTTCTTTTTTCTTTTTTTTCCTCGTTGGTATCATTTCATGTCATTTTTTAATAGATAAATCTCAAGGGAAATGTCATTGTGGTGGCTTTTTCCTCTTTCATCCATGAAGTTTACTGTATTTTTTTTTATGTGTGTGTGTGTGTGTGTGTGTATTTGTGTGTATATATATTTAAAAAAGAATGGTAGACAGATTTAGGAAACTGCTTTGTGTTATTATCTTAACTAGATTTTTGAAGTTTGGAAGACGCACATTGTGCTTTGCAGATGAACAGGTTACAGTTTATTTACCTGTGTAACATTTTAAGTTTCTAGCAAATTAATTTTCATTATGATTATTTTACTGATGTCTGCATGTTTATTTTTTATTTTGCAGTCAACTTAATGTGTTTGCTTCTTAACTTGGTTTATTTTTGGTAGTCTAGCAGTTCTTGACTATATTATGTGACCAAGAAAAAAGATAAAGTAATAAAAATTCTATAGAACTTGAGTCTAGCACCTACTTTTCCCCACTTACTGCTAATTCTTGGATGGTAGAGGTGAATGAAACAAATTGAATTCTTCTGGTTTTTTTTTCCATTGCTGTTGATTAAGAGGGAAACTTGTAAAATGTATTTTGATTTCATTGCTGTATCTTTTGTTAGAACTGGATATAAGGGTCAGCTTAACTAACTTAAGTAGGAGCGCTTCTGACCACTCCTTTGATGAGGTAAGAGGGCTGGTAGATGCATGCTTGGTCTGCTGTGTTTTGTCAGTTGAGGGAGGATTGTTCAGAGCAATGCCAGAGAGGAAGACTATTCATGCATGTTGTTCTAAGCAGGAGTTACTGGTGTTCTGTAGTACTTAGAATGACAGAAACAAATAGGCCAGTTGGCTGAGAGCATAAGCAGTATGTTTTTCTCTCCAGATTGTTGGAGGATAGTTCCAGTGTACAGCATGATACAGGAATCTGCCAGTGAATTTCACTAGACTATTAGCCATAGTAAAATGATATCTAGTGTAATACTTCTTCCCTCTTCTCTCCCTTCCTCCCCTGCTTTGTGCAAGCTTGAAGCCTACTAAAAAAAATAGACTGGAACTAACTTTTTAGATTTTAACTTTACTTTAAACTTTACTTTTTTAGTTTTACATGTTGTATAGTTTTAAAAATCTGTGAAGCAGTATGCATTTTAAAGGTAAAATTTGTATGGGTGTTATGCCATTTAAAACTGTTTCGATTTTAAAATTGTTTTACATTGTTTTTGTTGGTTCTTGTTTCATGCACTTGCTTTTTCAAAATGTATATTAACTAAATGAGGAAACATAAAATGACCAAGTATGAATGTTTTTTGTAGGTGTTTTTGAGCTGAGTTGCATCAAATACAGAGATTGGTAAAATCATGGATACATATGCCAAGGCTCAGGGCAATCGAGTGAAGCCAAGGATATCTGTGAAAAAGGTAATTATCTGTTCTAAGAAATAATACTTTCAAGGTTTTTTATTCTAATCCTAACAGTCTGGTAATGAACCAAGTAGACTGTGGTAGGTTTGGTTGGTTTTTACTTTGTATTTTGTCAAAGTTGAAATGTTTCAAGGAGACCAAAAACTGCTGTTGCTTTATGCTTTGGCACATTTAGCCAAGTGAAACTGGGAGATGGAATAATTGAAAGGAGTACAACGCATGTTTATTTGCTTTTTGTCTTTTATTTTGAGGTGATTTGATGAAGTTATGATGTATTTAAATATCAAAATTTGCTTCGTTTAGTGGCACGAGAATATTTTTAGAGCACTGGTTACTCAAGTTTATATGTAATTAAAATATGCATAGTGTTCACTGAAAACTATGAAATCTGTTAAGTCTTACTATAACATCCTTGTCTTTGGATCTTGGTTTCTTGACTGGCTTATCTTTATGTTTGCATAGACTTTTGGGGAGTGCTTTGATGAAAAATAAGATCTGTCTAGCACTTAATACTTTTTTTTAACAAGTATGATGTCTACTAATTATAATTTTGTTTATTCTTTTCAATTTTGTGGCTTTAGCTTGGAGAATAGGAATACACTCCTACATTTGTCTTGGAACTTCTATAAGCACTTATTTAAATGAAAGTAATACATTGCAGTTTATCCTGAAGGAACAAATTGATTTGTCCAATCATATTTCTCAAAAAGTAATTGAATGCAGATGAGTATTTTTAGGTCTTTCCTGATTGCTAATAAATTACTCTATTACAGATCTGTGCAATGCTAAAGAAGAGAATCTGATCAAGGAAATAGTGTCACCTGAAAATTGCATTACTTTATTCCGTAAGCGGTGTTTTTTAAGGGAAGCGGTGTCTGTGCTACAGGTCCTGTAGAATCAACTTGAAAATAAAGATCTACATTATGTTTCTGCTAGTTTACTGCAGATAACCACTTGTTCTAGCTTCTGATACAGAGTAACAGTGATACTTCAGTTTGTAACTGTGGGTGCTATTCTTTCACTTTAAGACACAAGGTATAAAGGTTTTGATTTTACTGGCTTATGAAAAATCTCCATTTCAAATAGAATTGTTTAACTACATTCAAGTAATTCTGCATTCAACCAGATCATTAAGTGATTTTTAGAGGTATTTTGTAGTCTTCCCTTTTTTAGTAACACTTTCTCCCTCCTATCCTCTTCCCCCCCCCCCCCCCAAAAAAAAAAAAAAAATCTAGATTTGTGGGCTTTTGATTTCCAAAAGATGTGTTTCTAACAATGGTAGTGAACAGAGATTCCTGACTGATTCTAACAGCATAACAGTAGCCTAAAACATTATCTCTGTGAACTGTTCTATTAATTGTCATTAAACCTTCTAGACCATGTGATTCTAGGAACATGAATTTGACCCATCTCAGGTGTCTAACAGAATTCTTCATATTCATGTAGCCAGACTCCTGATATTTTGGTCTGTAGTTGTCTCTTATTTTTTTCCCCAGGGGCAGCCACTTAGATTGTAGCATGGAACCTCTATCCTTTTGCACAGAGCTGGACAGTAGACTGGTCAGAACCATGCTATTTCCTCTTCTGTTGATTCATAGCTTGTAGTCTGATTCATGTCCTCATCATAATACTGAAATGAATCGTTACAGTATTTCTTAGAAGTCAGTCCATGGTTGTGGTATCGTCATTTGAAACCCAAGCTTTCATCTTTCAAAATGATTTAAAAAAATTGTCAGTTTAAATCTTATGGCATATGAAATCAAGAGCAGCTGTTTTGTTACCTGACAGCAGAGTAAATATGAAAATCGCCGTCCCTGGACTTGATTTCTCTGAGACACTGGAAAAAAGAAGTTTGTTTCAGACACTGTTAATGTTCCTTGGAATCTCTTCCTGCTAGGTGTATAAAGCACTACCCTCTCTCATCCTTCCCTTCCCCCCTCCAATGACATAGACATCTTACAGGTTTGTGAGTTGTTTGAAATGTTTGAAAACAGTTGTTTAAAATAAGTTAAGGAATCCATTAGAACAGAATTAGTATACTGTGAAGGATCCATAGGTAAGGATTCTGTATTTGCTGGCCACAAAGGTATCAGTGCAAAACTTTGTTCATTTGAGCTAGAGGAAGGAGTTTTGTTTTCCATGTTCAGTTCTTGTCATGCTCTGAGTGCGTATGAGGATGTTTCTGTTTCCCCTGGCGTGGCTTACTAAGTTCAAAGTCTTTGTTCGCAGCTGAAATAGGATTCCCTGCCCAATATCTGACTTCAGGCTTTCTGTGTGGAAGGAGTACACAAAACTAGCAAGTAGAACACTACAGAGATTTTGTCTTTTGCCCATAGGTAAATGTGTATTGGAAGTGGTTGTGCTATTTATAAAGACAAATAACATCCTATTGTTGAGGATGACATATGGCTCTTACCTAAACTGAGCTGGCAGTCTTGGGGACACACCATTTTTCAATTACTATTTTAGTTGAGTGCCTCCCAAGCAGAGGTTGTGGGAGAGCTTGCTTGCTTTGCCTGATAGATGTAAGACAAGAAGAATTCTTTGAATTTGAGTCCAGGCCTCTACTGTCACAAGCATGATTTCAGTAAGAATATGAAGTTATTAAACGTAAGCCTTACAGTTAATGAGGGGAGATTTAAAAACAACAGGAGGGTTTTTCTTTTAAGTCTTGTTGAATCTTACTGTTGTAACATGTAGCAGTCTTATGAATTCCAAACTAAAACTATTCACAGCATTTGTTCATGGGTGTCAATAGTGTTCATCTTTTGCTGATGTTCACCCTTGTGGTGTGTTTATAGTCAGATCATACCTTCTCAGCTTACATTCTGAAAGCTCTGTAAGCTAAGGTCTTAGTCTGCTTTTGTATGAAAGCCTCTGCATTTCAATGATTATCTTCCATCGTCGTCCTTGCTGTGCTTGTTGTGAATTCATCTCCTTTTTACTTGTGGATGATATTGTATGTTCAGTTACAAAGGATGCCCTCCTCACTAACTCTAATGATGTTAGTTCTCTTGATAATAGGATACATGTTTGCCTTATTTATTTTCTCCTTCAGTGCTGTATCATATTAACCACTCATTGCAATCCCATGATCAAGTAAGAGTTAAATCTCTTTATTTTCCAACTTGCAGATTTCTAATTCTGTTTGAAAGCTTGCTGTTAGTTTGTTAGTTTTCAAGGAGGTAGCCTTGTACTTTACACTATTGTGTTTTAAACTACTCTTGTAATGACAACTCTCATGTTAAACAAGTTACTTTTATCTGATATGCTGCTCTTACTCTTAATTGAGGATACCTTCCTGCTTTGAATTGTCGTTAGACTTCATCTGTACCTTTTTTTTGCAATACATTTATTAATAATGTAATGCAATTACATTATTAATAATAATGTAATTATAATAATAATTATTATAATAATGTAATTTATTAATTAATAATCACAGTTTCAATATAAATTTTAAGGAACTTGTTACTGGCCTGCTTCTATTGTACCCTCTCAAAACATCATTTGCTGATCCTTTGAGTAGGTTATTTTTTCCAGAAACTATTCTTTTGTTTAAAATTTTTTTTTTTAGTTTGATTGACTCTCTATGTGGTACAGAGTACACTCTGTATCTGTGGAAGTGCAGATGGGTGAGTTCTGCTCTGGAAATAGTATGTTATATATGCCTGCTTATTTCCGTATGTTTTTTTTTATTGTTCTGACTTTTGTAATCATTGATTTGATCTTAAAATCATGCATCACACCCTTCCTCCTCCTTTTTAAATATAGATATCTTATATTTCCCGTCATGTAATGGTACCATCAGTGTGCTACCAGATCTATAATCTTGTGCCTCAGTCCTTCAAACCTGAGGGATATTTTTTTCAATTGGTGGATCTTTCTTCCTTTCTGACTTCAGTCTGGTATTCTTCAAACCTTTGAATCTTCCTTCATCTCAACTATAGTTACTCTTAATACTTTAATACTTTATTCGATTTTTTCCTACTGCCTCTTCTTTCAGGATATTAAACTAAGGAAAAATACTTGCTTATAAATAAGTTATATGTAGTAGTCTGTAGCCTTTGAAAACTAACAGCAGAGAAACATGCTGAGCACTTTTCAAAGTGAATCACTATTAGTCTGCAGAAAATTAGCAGGTCATGTTGTTTGGCTCTTCAGACTTTTTCTAAATTACCGCTTTGAGTACTGTAACTGATAAAATTATTGTAGAAGCTGAAGATGAGACAAGCTTGTTCTTCACAGAAGACTACTCTGAGAGGAGTGGTTGAGAGACTAAATGCTTCTAAAATTACTGGGGCAGAGTCTTTGAGCAGTGTTGGCATTGTAGCCCCTTATAAACTGGAAGATCCAGAGAATCAGGACATTGTTAGCTTGCTTAGGAGATTAGAAAGATATATACCTGTATCTAACACCTGTCAAAGGAAAATTGCAACTGAACATATGTTCAAAAAGGAATAGATAAAAGTAGAAATTAGTTGAGCACTCTTAGTTAATGCACTTCAGATGACCCTGTGATGCTACTAGGATTTTTTCGAATTCTGAGGTTAGTTGTACTGAACTTGAAAGATCATAATTTGTCAAGTGTGAGAATTTATTAGAGCTAAGAGGTTATAACAAAGCTGCAAATGGAACAGAACTGAAAATATATAAACATATCAGAGTTCTGCAGTTCAATCACAAGTGCATGGTACAATGACTGACCTCACCCTTTCCTTGAGGGCCACCCTGCTGGTACAGTCTTCCCTGGATTCTTGAGCAATGTGTGTGGTCTAGCGACCACTCTCGCCCCTTAAGGCCCAGCCCCTCTGGTCTGTTTTCCCTGTTTCTCCTCGCCACACTGGTGACATCAGGGGTGTCCTGATTGATGAGTTAGTCTTTGGGTCTGCAGGCCAGCAAACTGTGGGTCCAAGTCCACACAAGCATATGTGGCTTATTCCCTTTTATACCCGATTAGAATGCTAGCCCACAGCCATACAAAGGCCACGTGGCTCCAGCTGATACCAGAGTGCACATCAGCAAGTGACCTCATGCTTAACCCATGGCCCTGCTGGGCAGGTAACAAGATGCCTGTTAGCAGGCCCTTCTGTGGGGAATGGCTCTACAGCGCTTATGGTATGGGTCTGTGGTGTCCCTTCTCCTTTGTCTGGACCTGCCAGTCATGGAGTTATTAGAGGGTGTGCTCCCAGGCTGCAGCAACCCCACAGTGTTGTGGTGCTGGCCAGCCTCGATGCACTCGGGATTTGTTAACTCTTGGGGAATGCCCCAGAGCAAAGCCCTCTTCTGTGGGCTGCACCATCCAGGGTCTCACGCTTGCTTTGTGGCACCTGTCAGATCCCAAAACTGCATTAAATGCATTTTAAAGTACTTGAGAAGCATGCTGTTGCTTTTTCTACATAAATGATTGTTTTGACTGCTTAAATATCATTTGGCCTTCAGTGTAAGGGTGGTAGTCTGGGACTTGTTTGTTAACATTTTGAAACATATTTTGATAATTTCTATGATCCTAAAATTAAGTTTCTATTTTGCTTTTGTCTAACCATTTTAGAAATGTTTTCCTAATTTTGCATTGCCATGAGTAAAAAGCATGGTAGCACTATGCTATAGTAATTGGGCTTCCCATGCAACAGTGTCATTTCTCTACAGAAAAAATCATTCTTGAGGTTTAGTTTTAATATAGAAGATCATTTTTACTATAAATGGATTGCTTTTGCTGTGGGAGTGTCAGAAACACAAAACATTGACTAAATTTGACTCTCTAGCACTTATACTGTTGTTTAAGAAGCTATGCCAAATTGAATAACTTCAAAAGTTTGACACACTGATTTCATTTTTAACAGAGCAAGAGTAGAGATGATAAACAACTAGACTAATAGTTAATAGCCACATTATGATCCTATTTTTACTTAGCTTGCCACTTTGTAGAGAAGATAACAATTCTAAATAGCAAAAAGTTGCTGACTTCCTAAAAAAAAAAAAAAAAAAAAAAAAGTGAAAGATGCTTTCTTTTTTTTTTTTAAAAAGCTGAGAACAAAACAATTTTTGTTGTTGTTCTACTGTGTTGTTTTGTTTAACTTTATGTAATAGTTATAGTAAGGAGTTCTTTAATTCTGCTGCAATTTATTATTTTTACATTGGGAGAAATTTAGATCCTCAAGCCTTTCTTAGCCACCTGTCCAAGTTTGCGTGTCATCAGAAGTTTCCAAGAAATAATTACGTGGACTCGTTTTATTCAAGGAATGCGAATATGCTTTTTTCCTCTTCTTCCCTCCTCCTGACTATTGCAGTCACCCCCATTATTCCTAGTGACTAAATTGTCTTTCAGTTTTTCTGACAAAAAGATGATGGAAAAGTTCCATGTATAGGTTTTGATGAAAGAGGTAGATAGGACTTGGATTTCATATTGGATTCATCTTCTTTTTTTCCTCCTAATTGTTCTAAGACTGCAGACATTAGTTGAACTAGTTAATAAATAAGTCTGCATTTTCTCACTATTCTTTCTAATACAGAATGTCTCACTTTTTTGGAATAAAAGTATCACTTAAAGAAAAACAACTTATTCTGCGTTAATTCCATTTCCTGAAATAAACTTCATACCTGGTGATTTATTTGACACTGTGTCATACTATTTTGTATATAAGTAAAATTAATGGGGGCAGGGGACAGGTAAATGGACCTTGTATCCAAAACTGAAAATGCATTTTGTTTGCTTTATATTTTGTTGGTTTTTTCATTGTCTTTCAGACTTCTGGTGAAGGTGTACTACATTCTATGAAGTCATTGCTACAGAGCAGAAAGGAGTTATGCAGTGTATCAGCAGAAGAGTGCTTAAATCAGGAAGAACAAGTTGACTTTCTTGAGGTTTGGTATAACCTAAGAATTTATGATTTTTCATAAGTATGATAAAGAATAATGCTGCTTGTAGTGGAATGGGAAGTTGCAGGATAGTGAACGTGAGCAATATGGCAACTTGCTGACTGCCTGTAAGTTTATCTTGTATTGTTGTCCTTGAATTCAGTAACTGCAGTCTTTAAAAGGATTGTAAAGTTTTTCAAGAAGACATTTCTCTGCTTTATGAAAATTGCAAAACTAAATATCACAATGTTATGGATAGATGACTTTGTAAGAATTGTATTACTGGCCGTACTGCATTTGATGAGCACTCCTGTGTTCAGACTGTATGCATGGTATCCTTAGATTCCGGACTGAACCTGCAAGCTCTAGTGGTTATCTGTTCAGGCAGACCGTGCTCTAGAATCCAGAATGAAACTCAAACTTTTCAGTTTTGCCCCCTCCCTCTGTGCTTTTTTCTTTTTTCTTTTTCTTTTTTTTTTAACTTGTACCTGGCAAATAGCTAGCTGTGCATATGTTTTGCTTGCCTCTAGCAATGGTTACTATGGAGAAGGGTGTCTTACTATGCTCAATTACTTCATCAGCTCAAGCAGTTAAGAGCTCTCTGGATGAAATGTAAGGTGGTCAATATACCTTCACAGGACAGATCTTTTTTTCTGTAAAAAATGTAGGGAAAGGCATCTGTATAAAGAATAGTGTTAACAGAACATTATTAGAACTGCAAAGTAATTGCTCAGACTAAGAAAAAACAGAATTTAGGTTTTCTATGCAATTTTAATTCAGCACTTCTGTCCCTGTGGAGTATGATAACCTTCAAATACGGTGCCCCATACGCTATTTTCAGCTTGAGGAAAAGGTTTATGTTATTGATTCTAGGCCCTTTTTTCTCTCTGATCCCCAGTGATTTCTGAACTGGAGTACTAATTTCATCCATGTTTGAGGTCTTAAAGTTGATTCTGTTACTTCTGTGACAATTGAAGGCAGGTCCAATAGAGAGATCCAAATTAATGTTGTCACTGAGGCAAAAATAGGTGAACTCTGCAATGATGTCATTTTGCCAATGTCTGCAGGCCAGTCAACATACATGCTGACTGGTTGGCCCTCTCTGTGAAACTACAACTCCTTAATACTGCCCTGTCTCTCACAACGAAGTATTCTGTGGGAGAAGGGGCTCAGAATTATTACCCTGAAAAAGAGGAAAGGGCTGGGGGGAGGAGTAAAAAGGATGTACACCCACAAAAGCCAACAGCCAACCCCAAAGTCCCCCAAAATGCTGTTCAGAGAATTGGTTTTCCTCCAAGTCCTTTAAGTCATTTGGTATTCTGTTAAGTCTCTTTAGTGGAAGAATTGAGCTGATATTGTAGATTTATAGATTAAAGATGTAGGAGTTGAAAGGTATGTTGTAGGTATTGTACGGATAAAAGATGTAGAAGTTGAAGGGCACATTGCTCAGATGGGATTGTTTTGTAGTTTAGATGGTGAATGCTGTACAGAAGAACTGTTTTGCCTAGAGCTGTTTGGGATGCTCTTGCAAAGCTTTTTTTCAGTTACTGCTTCATCATAACTGAAATATGCTAATTAAGATACGTGGATTTAAACAAGAAGCTCTTTTCTGTTGGGAAAGTAGCCTCCCAGTACAAGACCCCCCTAAAATAGGAGTTGCCAAGATTTTTAATGTTTTAGTATGATTTTGGTTTACAAGTAAGACTTCTTGTCTTACACAAATTTCAGACCTGATTGGAACTGGCTTATACCTGGCCAGCTGGAAGCAAGGACAGAGGAGCAGTGATCTTTTTGCAAAATTGTGTTTATATCAACAGATGTAATGGAACTGTACATGTTGCTCAAGATGCACCAGCCAATAGGCCATTAGAAGAAATTCTAGGTAGTAGATTTTAAATGTATATGCCCTTCAGTCTGATCTAATCTTTCATGACAAGTCAAGTGGCATAGGATTACTCTTCTCCATGTAAGACTGTATATTACTCTTTCTGCAAGCAATGCTGCTCAAAGGTATGTTTTTTTTGACAGTAAAATGAAGCTTTTCAGTAAAATCTGTTTAATTTTAATCATTAAATTTCTACAGAAATCTAGAAACTTCTATGTTTTAACATGTTCATATATTCTACAGATTACATTTATTGGTTTTGCTGAAGAGACTGGTACTGCTCATTTGCAGGTACAGTATATATCTCTATTGGAAGATCATGTAGATCAGCACTGGTGATCTCTTTGAAATAATATATACCTTTTTGATGGAATAGTATTCTTCTTGGAGAAGTTAAATATTTACACTGAGTATTTAAAAATGTTCATAAGTTTTAAATGTAGCTGAAAAATACTTTGATTTTAATACAAGTACCAGTGCTTTATATATATTTAAAATACTGTGTTGGAATGGTCTGGAATACTTAAATTGTGGGTGTTTTTTTAAATTTTATTTTATTCTTTTATTTTTAATTTTTTACTGTATGTATCAGTTTTTGGCATGACTGTTTTGTTTGTAACTTTCTCTTTCATAGAGTTGTGCTTAATAATAAGGTACCATTGTCATCTTCAAAGCTATAACTTTCCT
This sequence comes from Rhea pennata, assembly GCF_028389875.1. Classification (NCBI taxonomy): domain Eukaryota; kingdom Metazoa; phylum Chordata; class Aves; order Rheiformes; family Rheidae; genus Rhea; species Rhea pennata. The sequence continues at coordinate 183,450,851 of NC_084663.1, forward strand.
GAATTGACTGCCAGCTAGCTAGAGGTTGCTGTAACAGTTCACTGATGTTTAAAATAAAATAGAAATTCTGAACCCATTTGTGTTCAAGCTTGCATCAATATTGAGAATTTAATAAAATAATAATGCTAAATATTCTCCCAAGTATAGGTAAGAACTATTTGATCATTTTGAGTTAGATTAAGTTTAGAGAGAGCGGGGCTGATGAAGTTTATGAAGTATTATTAGCTGAGTTCAGTCTGCTCTGAGTAGTTGTGCCCTTTGTAGGATGGTAGATGCTTTTTACTCCTTCTAAAATTTCTCCTGTGCAACCTTGAAAGCTCTTCTGTCACATGAGAACAGTAGACATTTTTCTTTTGGTAGAAATGTGGATTAGAAATGAGTGTGGATTAAGTTGTTAGTGGAAATCAGTTTTACACAAATTTGAGAGAATAACTGAAGCATGGGGTAAGAAATAGGGAAGAAAACAAAAGCTTTGTCAAAATTAATGGCTTGTAATATTTTCACAGAATGGTTGAGGTTGGAAGGGACCTCTGGAGATAACCTATTCCAACCTCCCTGCTCAAGCAGGGTTACCTAGGGTAGGCATCCTAGGACTGTATCCAGACAGTTTTTGAGCATCTCAAAGAATGTAGTCTCCACAACCTCTCTGGGCAACCTGTTCTAATTATTAATACACAGTTTTGGGGATATGAAATCAAAAACTCTTATCTACATGTTATTTTTTCACTCTGTATTCTAAATGTATTCTCATATTTAAATTAGGAATTGACAGCTATTTCTGTAGAGCTTCCAGATGTCCTGAAATCGCTTCAGTTGTGCAAACTAAAAGAAAATGAAGTTATATTTCTAAAAGGTATAAAGAAAAGCTTGGAAAAACCTTGTATCATGAAACATCAGGTAAACATTCAGTGTCTTCTTACATGTCTTAGATACAGATATCTTTCAGTTGATTTTACAAGAGTTTAGTACCACACCTTCTCCTGCTTGTAATATTTGTGTTATCTGGGGCCAACCAGTGTTAATATCATGTTTCTGCAGTTTCCTTGTGTGTAAAAATTATGTTAGAAAATCTCAGAATAAACTATTTCCTTTGAAGGCAAGTGCTTTATTATTAATACAGAATAGTTAATATAAATATTTAATATTAATGCTGTGCAAGACAACTTCTGCTACTGTGAGTCTCTCTGTAGCAGTAAAATCAATAGGAGGATGCTTAAAAGGTGAAGCAGTGCGCAGGTAATCCTTAAATGAGCTATGAATAAGTACCCTTTAGGACTGTTTCTTCTTGTAAAAGCACATGAGTTTTAGAAGATTGATTAAGAAATTTGGAGGTGTTTTTAGTTTTAAGTGCACATTATGATCAATAGATTACCTAATCTAGCTAGTATGGAGTAAAATGCCGTCTCACATAATTAATGCATGATATGCCTTGTCTGTGCTTGCTTGCTGACTTGGTCCTGTGCCTCTGCCTCACTGAACTCCTTTTTATGGCCAACTTGGAAAGAAAGTGAAACTAATCACATTGCCTATGACTGCTATGCTCAGATACAGCTTCTGTTCCTCCTTGAAATATAGGTGCCAGGAAATTAAGACAATATTAGCTGTTCATAAAATTCAATGTTTTATTTTTGTTGTCCAGCTATAAATGTTGTTAAAGCAAACGTGTTAAAGCCATGTTGACTCGTGATACAATGTAAACTTTATTGTATTGCTATGATACCCAAACTCAATTTTTTTTCATGCTGAACAGTATTTCAAGTTCTCTCTTCCTCTACAGGTCTTTAACATGTATATTCTTAATGGTCTTTAACATGTATATTCTTAATGGTCTTGAGTGTGTATTAATCAGGGCTGTTTTATGTAACTTTTTAAATGCCATAATTTGTTTAGAATGCAGGGGTTATTAAAATGAGTGATTTAAGTATTGCTGTACACTAACTGTTCCATTTTTTCCTTATCTGTAAAATATTTGTAAATTGCTTCATAAAAAAAAAAAATTTGAAAAAATCCATTGTTATTCCTGACAGTTGAAACTTTTCCAAGTTTGTTATGTTTGTTCTTCTTTCTTGCCCTCTTTTTCAAGAATCAGCTTCACGAAGTTCTTTGTGTGGTGAGATTGTCTCCTTCATTCCCAAGGATCAAAGCTGATTGTGTATTTACCTTGCTGAGCAAATATACTACAGGTGTAAGATATGCACTGGAAATAAATTCATTGCAAAAACATCAAACAGAGACATCCCATGCTGAAGATGATGATACTAATCAATCAGTTTCTTCAATTGAAGATGATTTTGTCACTGCTTTTGAACACTTGGATGAAGATGAGCCTTCAAAGATACAAAGTGTTGGTAAGTCCTTGCATGCAGTTGAATTTTGTTGTAGAGCCTGTATTTTGAATTTTGTCTGTTGTAGGACTTCATGAGGCAATAAATGTATACGAAACATTAGTAATTTTTTTTTTACAGTAATCACCTTTTTCAAAGGGATAATACAAAAATGTCAATTTAAATTTTTGCCTTTTTTTTCACAATAGTAGTTTGTCAAATAATAAGCTAAAGGTTCTAATTGTGGTGTCAGATCCAGATGAAGTAGAACCTGTGGAGTATACTAAAGAGTACATGATTTTGTTAATAATGAGATTTGTCTGATAAATCAGTCCTTCATTCTTTTCAAATTCTGATCGTAAAAGATCAGCTAATGTATTGCAACAATAAAAAGCCCAGTGATTGCTGTCAAAATCTGTCTCCAGTGTTGTGCATTTGTGTTGGGATTTTTGTTTTTGAAGCTTTTTTCTTTTTTTCTTTTTAGGGACGTGCAACTTTAATTCTCGAAACCTTCGAGATGTTGCTTCACAGACCCTCTCTGCTCAGTGTTTAGAAGCCGTTGACTCAAAAATCCTCATGGGTTCTGTACATCGAAAGTCATCTGCTAGATCTTCTACTTTGATTAATATTTTGGGACTTAAGGAACTGTCCTCAGTAAAAAATTCAGTTAAAACCTCAATTTCTGATCCTTGGATACAGTGGAGTTTCTACAAGCCATCTAATCCTTCTGATCAAGGTGTTAATTTTCTACATAAAACATTATTTTCCTCCTCTCCAGCAGAATCTTCTGAGTCAGATTGTTCCAGTCCAAGCCCTATTATCTTTTTAGATGAAGAAGGATATCAAAAAAGCTTGAAGGCAAAACTTCAGCTGCCAAAAATTCCAGTACTGAAAGATGGCATAGAGGATTCAGACTCAGAAGTGAGTGAATTTTTTGATAGTTTTGATCAATTAGATGAACTGGAACAAACCCTAGAAAACACTTGTAAAGTTATTAGGGATCCAGTCCAAGGGAATCCTCCTCAGAAAAGGAGGACTGCTCGTGAGCAGCTATGTTCTGCAAGCACTACAATGAATCCTCAAAAATTCAAGTGTGATCGTCCCACACTTCCAGCCAATGTAAAGAAACCAACTCCTCGTAAACCAGAATCACCGTACAGCAGTGTCTTTGATGTTCCAGATTCTCCTCGCCCAGTTAAAACAGGGGAAGAGAATGGAGGTTTGTTCAGCCCTATTAGATCGTCAGCTTTCAGTCCACTAGGGAGCTGTGGTTCTTCTGAATGTTTGTGTCGGTTGAATCTTGGTGGAGATGGGACAGGTCAAAATCACCATGATGCACTTTATAATTCTTTCTCAGAATATGCTGATAGTTTTTCATTTGAAATACTAGGTTCTGTTCTTCATTCGGAGTCTTCATCAGAACGATTATGTGCAGGAAATGAGTCCAAATGCAACAGAATTGATTTGAAAGGAGAAAAAAGTCAAACTGCAGATTGCAGAATGAAAACTGGCAAGGAGCCAGATAAGCAAGCCAGATCGAAATATAAATCATTAATGATTAGAGATAGCATTCAAAAACTTGCGACTGAATTGGTTGAAAAAAGTTTTGGTAGTGCGTTTAAAGATCTGCAAAAAGGCGTTTCTTCATGCACCAATGCACTTTGTCATTTGGCTGCTAGATTGACTTCTTCAGTCTTTCAGATGGCTTTTTATGAGATTGGAAGACGTAGAGCAATTTCCTTGAAGGAGCGTGCCATTAATGGGCTGGCAAGCTTTTTGGTGAGTGAAGCTATAACTGGTGCTTTGAAAGAGCTGAGCCATATAAAGAAACAAATATTCACTAACACAGTTGCACGATTTGCAGCAGACCTTGCTGAAGAACTTGTATTTGAAGGAATCATGGAAGTATGCCAGTTTTCATATCCGTCAACACCTACAGCTGCACAACCTTCGTCATTTGATTTTGAAGACAAAGTGGTAAGATCCTATGCCAGAGATTTATCTGAATCTGTCATTCAGGAGGCTTTTATTGAACTATCTCAGGTTGATGTGACCTTCACAACACAAGCAGCCATTAGTGTTTCCATGGACAACATTAAATATGTGAGCGCAGAAAGTATGTTACAGTCAACCCAGACTTCCACAGCTTTTCCTAGTTTTAATGATAGAGTAGCACTGAATCTCATACAAGAATCCAGGAAAGAGTATACAGTACAGCATGCTCTGTTTTGTACTTCTGGAGTTGTAAGTTCAATCCCTGTGCCCTTAGCTGGAAGAGCTATTTGTCAGCATCAAGTTTCTTCTGATGTTTATAAAGCAAAAGCAGGGACTGCTTCAAACTGTGGTGGCAAAACAAAAGTGTATGAAGACTCTACTCATTCATTATTCACAACAAGAAAGAGAGAGGAGGAAGTTGCTTCTTTCAGAAATATATACCTAGCTTCAGATTCCAGTCAAAGTACTGAAGATAATCCATCACTTTTACATAACCAAAATGATACCAAACAAGCAAATAATAGATCTGAAATGAATAATAACTTAGAATTAACAAATGGATCAAAAGGCATCAGTAGTTTCTCTGGAACAATGGTAGATATGATTGTAAATGAAACCTATGAAGCTATAACTTCATCAAGGGTTGCAAAAGCAGTGGAAGATTACACAGATTTTTTAACTAAAAAAATAGAGAAAAAGCCTTATTTGCAATGCATTGGTGAAGATTTTCCCAAGAACATGTTTGCAGACCACATGGCCCAGTATATCATAAAACGATCCGTGGATGAAAGTAACAGTGTGGTATCCAGCAGCTGTGATTATTTATCATTGAATATGGGCTCACAGACATATGCAGATAACAGTAGAAAAGAAGAATATAGCATGGTAAGGAAGCAAGAGGCTGAGAAACAAAATAATGTTCCTATAATTGTTGGACAGCAACAGATGCCTTTGAATAATCCATCTAAATTTCTTCTTACTCCAGCTCATTCTGCTCAGTATTCTTCAGAATCTAAAGACAGTTGGCAGGAACAAAAAGGATGGAGGTTTTTGTCAAGTTCACCACCACGATGTTCCACTGTGACTTTTCCTAAGCATGTTCCAGAAGATTTTAATGACACAGGAAGCTGCTCAATAAAGTGCTTAAATAAGCCCTCAAAACACTGTGACACTCAGAAAACATCATCAGGTTTGCTGACTTACAGACAGGATGATAGTTGTCTGCAAGCAAGTAACTTTTCAGTTATGTTTAATAGTGAAGATGCTTTGCAGATGGAAGACAAATCAGCTAACAAGGATGGAAATACCTGTGCAATGCCTGATACACCCCCACCAACTCCCTTGGTACAATGTCAAACTAATTCTGAAAGGAACCTAAGAAAATTATCTAAGAAACTTAAGGGAAAATTAGCAAAGGAATTCGCACCTGCAACACCGCCTTCTACACCATACAATAATCCATCTGTTACTAGTTTGTCTGAAACTGAACACGACTCTCTGGAAAAAGAAGAATTTATGCTGAAACTCATGCGGTCGCTTTCTGAAGAAGTGGAAAGTAGTGAAGATGAAGATGATTCTGAAATGCTAGTTGAGAAAGAAGAACATCCAGAAAAAACAATACAGTATGCAGATCACTTAGCTAGTCATATAATTTCAATAGCAACTGAAATGGCTGCTTCCCATTTAGATGATAAAACAAATGAAGCTGAAGCTAATAAACAGGTTCAGTTAGGAATGCCAAACAAAAGATATGGGACTGCTGCATTTATAAGCATTCCTGAAGAGACCTGCAATTCTTTATGGAATTATGCAGGTGATATGGCAGGAAAAGTCATCAATGAGGCCAAGAAAATGGTGAAATCAAGGCATTGTAACCTGTTGAGGTTGAAGCGAGTTAACTGCCAGGTGGATTGCCTTTATCTGAGAAAAGATGATAGTTCAAAAGAGCGATGGGGTCCAGGGCGGGACCAGTGGTCCAGGGAGAGGGATTCTTCTGTACTTTCTTTACCACAAAGTTTGGGCATGATGAGTTTGACTTCCAAGTACCCAAGCTGTGAAAGTGTGACTGATGAGTATGCAGATCATATTATTCGAGTTTTGAAAAGAGAAGGTGGTAATGCTGAATTGTTGCTGGATCAGTACGCTAGTAGACTTGCTTACAGATCTGTAAAATCAGGCCTACAGCAAGCTGCTAGGAAAACTAAATGGAGGTACAACAGAAAGACACTGCCTGGGCAAAATGCAGAGGTCAATGGTAAGCTGGAGCTCTTCAGAATACTGAATAAAGATTCACTACAGCGAGTGAAAAGCAGCTTTCATCACTGTGAAGACCAAACTTGCGAAAGGAATGTCTGTACCCAGAGAGCGGAATGCACAGAGTTGTTACGCTTTTCAGAATCTCTTGCTCAGAGTATAACTTGTGATGTCAGGAAGAAATTAAAAATGTCAGGAGCGTGTTTGCCCAAATCTTTGACAGATTCTTGTCTATATAAAAAGAATGAATTTAATGAAGTCACAGGGGATCTTATTAAAACAACATTTTCTAGGGCATTTCTTCCTTTCTCCCCAAATCATAAACTGTATCATAGTACAGGCAGTTTAAATGAAAATGGCTACAGTGAAGGCATAATTCAAGCTATAGAACAATATGCTAGAAAAATAGCAGACGATACTGTAGAAACGAGTTTAGAATCTGCTGTTCTCCATGCGTCTGAAAACAGAAAACATGGGGATAGACTCTCATATGCTGAGAAATTGTCTCCTTTTTCTGGAACTGTGTGCAGATGCTGCAGTATGAAGGAACATCAGTACTGTACAGAAAGTACATCTTGTCTACCTGCACAAGAACCCTCAATTCTAGTGAGGCATTTCCCTCATTCTAGGTTGGGTGGTGTCTGTCAAAAATCAAGAGTATTGCACCTTGATATTCCTAAAATTCATATTGATGTAGAACAAAAGGCATTTTTTTCTGACAAGGTGGTTACTGCAGCTGCTGAGAAAGCAGAGAGAGAACTGAGTAACGCAAGTCTGACGGCTGACAGTGGTATTGGGCAAGATGGAGTCAGTTTTGCTGAAAGCCTTACTACTGAAATAATGACATCAGCTATGACTAATATTGGTCAGGCAGTTAATATAAGGTAATATTTCTTTTCTCATTTCTTGCATTCTGTACCGGGAAAAAAAAAGGATTGTTAGTACAATCACTGTGTGATCAGAAGCAATTTCTTTCTTTTAGAAATATACACTTGATATTGTTCTTTTTATTATTCTGGTGATAGTTAAATGATTTGGACATGGGAAAAAAATACTTTTTTCCACTGGTGGGACTTAAAATCAAAGTTTCTGTGTACATCAGCATATGTATGTTCTGGTAGGTGACTAATAATTGGAATTTCAGCTTTAAACACCTGCTATTTTTATTTACCGTAAAGACTGTTAAACCTTAATTAAAGGTCTTGTTGACTTGTGAGCCATGACCGAGTCCAGGTTTGTTCCATACCTGTATTTCCTCTTTTGTACTGAGGAAAAAATAGGTTTTTTTGTTTGTTTGTTTGGTTGGGTTTTTTTTTGTCAGTATGACCAGTGGTTGGTACTAGAAAACCGAGCTAGCCGTTGTAGTATGAAAGTAGTATAAAACTTACTTTTAGAAAAAAAAAAAATACTTCTGATACACTTTAACTTAAAAAAGTAGTAATATATTAGAACAGAAGCTTACTCTTAGACTTGAGTATCTTGGCTAATATACTGTTTCTTTTAATATACCTCTAAATAAGAAATATGTGCCACAGTAACTTTGGGAAAACATTACTTTTTTTTTTTTTTTTTTTTTTTTTTTTTTTTTTTTTTAAAATCAGAATGACTTAATCTCTTCTTGAGGTCTAAGAATAATTTTTATCTTGTTGATCTTTCTAATTTATAGTGGTTACTTTCTGAATGGTTTTGCAAGGGAATTCCTCACAATGGCCAAGGATTTGTTTTCCTGATTTCTAGAGTGACATCAAGATGAATAATAAAACTTTTTAATGTCTTTTTAGTGACTAAAGGCCACAGTGGGACTGAAACCAATTTTTTTACAATGTGATATGGAATGTGTAATACTTCCTGCTTGTAGTGTTTTGTGAATTGAAGTTTTTGTTATGTATATATGAGTTATTTTTACAAAACAATTTATACCAGTAAGCTCTGTTTTAACTTCTGCAGCCTTTCAATGAAAGCCTTTAACTAAAAAATCAAGCAGCACATAAATGCTAATAAGTTGTATACTATGGCTGTTTTAGTAACATGGTTGAGCCCTTAATTGGAGTGTGATCAAAAAAATCATTTTATGTCATGTGATGGTGTTTTTCTAATATCAACAATATCAGAGGTGACACTTTGTTTTTGAATCACTGCTTTAAAATGTTATCTGAAACGTCTAGTTAGAATATGGTAGAGCATCTAAAAAGCAAGGTTTGAAGGATGCTGTTTATTTTTCTGTGATAAGGAGGGGATAATAAAGTTTTAACATGACATCTAGTTTATAAGTGCTTCTTATTGGTATCTAAAGTGTGGTATAAAATGTGTATGCTTCTTGAGAGCTGCCTTGCTTATGTGCAAAGAAAAAAAAATTACTGCTAGCACTGGTATAACTGTGAATAAAAATGGAAAAAAACTTTCGTATTGCCCAATGAGATTAAACAGTACTTATTCTAAGCTATATCATTGCCTGCGAAAATGCACGCCTACCAGAGCGAAGTGTTATCTGTGATGTGCTTAAGACTGGCTTTTTAAATGGTGGATGTAACAATCTTGAAATGATTACTCTCTACAGCAGTAGTAGGATAATAGCTTTTCTTGAACTTTCTAGCATTGATCTATATATAGTTAACCAGAGTTTGACTGTAAAAGTTAGTGCATATAGGTATGTTTTTAGATTGAACTCTAAAAGAAGTTTGTAACATTTTAATTGAAAAGGTATAAAATTGGATCTTTTGAAGGGTCTTCTAAAGACCATCTGTTATTCAGCATACTTGCTTGACTGTGTTTTGGGAGAAAAAACAAAATTCTTCCCTCAGGGACAAATTCTGTATGCTGCCTCTATTGGTGCCCTTCTTGAAACAAGAAGATAATTTTTTATCTACAGAAAGATCTTCCTTAATTTTCAAAAATGGAAAAGTTATAGCATTTTAAACACCAGTGTCCTCTTAAGAAATTTTTCTACAATAGCAAGCCACTAGTAGCTAGCTGGTTGTAATGAAGGCAGGGAGAAGATACAGCTAAATTGTCCTATGGTGAACAAGCTCAGAAATGCTAATTCTTCGCACTCAAAGTGTGACTTGATCCATCTGTAAGAGTAAAATGCCTTACTATGCTTTATACAAGTAATTTTCCAAACGAGAGTGCTATTTGTACAATTGCCTCCTCCTGATGAATGAGTTTCAAATGGCAATCCTGGCTCGAAGCAGGGTATGTGCATATGTTACAAAATTTTTTCAAATTTGAAATTCATTAGGTTTTTCCATTTCTTAGTTTGAAAGCAGAGTACAAATTAATGTATACTCCCCTTTTTTTGCCTGGAATTTAGTACCTTTGAAATGGTATTAAATTACTTTACAAGTTCTAGCACAGATCAGCCTGAGATAACAGCTCAAGTGATGTTTTCATCTTAAACCTCTGTTTAGCTCTACTGGAAGAGAAGGATTTCATTCTGTTGAATCTATTGTTAGCCAGCAGATGAGTCTGAGTATTGGTGATGATAGCACTGGCAGTTGGTCCAATCTAAGTTTTGAAGATGAACATCCTGATGAAAGCAGCAGTTTTCTTCACCTCAGTGACAGGTAACTATAAGTATTTTAGCATAGTTAAACAATTATCTTGCTGTCTGCTGATATCAAATGATTTTCTCTTGGGAAATGGGGAGTGAACAACTTTTCAGGAAACAATGGCTTTTTTGTTAGAATTAGCTCTAATGTGTATGAATCTGTTTTCTTACAAAACTTTTGTTCATGAATGTTAGTACTATACACAGCATTAATATGTAGAGTTTGCATTTTCATTGGTATCAGGAAATGGTATCAAGTAACACTGTATATTGTAATTTCAGCACTAGCAAAAATACAGGCATTTTAAAAGCAACTGTCATGTATAAAATACAACTTGAAAGTAGTGCATCTTACTCATGCTCTGAAATATTAAAACCTAAGAATATATTTTCTGTAAACTCATTTGTTCTGAAAATAAAAAATGTGAATTTAATTTCTCAGGAGCTTAGATGATAAGGTTTTTTTTGGGGGGGGGACAGGGGGTTGAATTTATAAGCTATTCTAACTGATGTTGATGGAGTATTTATGTACTACTAATCAGAGCTTATAGATGTATTGGAACTTAGTCCATTCAGGATAGTAACTTTTTTTTCTATAGAGCGCCTTGCTATACCTCCACTTGGCTGCTTGATAATAAAAAATTTGCAGTAGCTATGCCTGTTGCCAGTGAAAATTAGAGGGAGAATTTTTGACCCTAGGTTCTGTATACAGGAGATTTGAAAAATAAATAGACTTAAACTTGGATGAAGTGTGTATCACTTTCTATGTAAGTTCAGTGTTTGTTTTTTTGCATACTAGTTAGTACTTCCAACATTATTCAGTTGTTAAAGAAAACACAGAAGTAATCTTTACTTATATAATGTACAAATAAATTAGTACTAAAGTGAAAATACTCATTTTAAATTCTGTAGTATCTTCACTTTTATTTAACTGAAAGTAGTTTAATCAAACCAATATTATACTTTATCACTGATACAACTAAATAATTTTGTAAGAGACTACTTTACCTTAAATTTATTTTAATAAAACATCTGTTGAGGGAGTGAAAACAAATCAGACTTACGTGATTAAAGCCAGAGTGTAAGGAAAAAGAATCATATTGGCAGTTAAAGTAGTGAATAAAATACAGATTAGTTGATGCTAATAAGAAAATATATATATGTATTTATATATATTTATATATATAAAAATATAATTTTTGAACCTGTTGTACTAATGTCTTTGTGTATCATCCCAAATCCCACTTTAAAGAAAATTTCAAGAAAATCAATTGCTTCTAGAGGAGGAATGATCCAAACTGGCATTAACTCACATTTATGTGAATAGCCAGGTGCCAGCAGAAGAAACTGGCATACACAGATTTGCCAGCTGGCTTTACAAAACTTACGTGGACTGATAGCAGCACATGTATTTCCCTTGTCACTGATGTTTAGCAGGTGATTGCCAAAAGACAGGGAAAAAGAGCACAGGGGAAAAAAGCCTGTAACAAAATAAGCTTTGGTAGCAACACTGCATGGAGCAGTGTTAGCTTGTTATGGCAATCTCTTTAAGAAATGTAAGAATTGCGTAGCGGTGATGAAGGTATACTGTTTTTACCTGCTCTTAACATAAGCAGAAATAATTAAACAGGGAAATGGCTTTCAGCAGTAATAGAGGGGGCATTTATCATGCAGCTACAGCAGTTGAAATCCTCTGGGTCCCCTCACCCTATATTAAGGCTATCTGTTTAAAAACTACTGCACAGTTTAAATATAAACTATGTCATTTTGGAACATCTGAATGTACTATCAAGTAGTTCTTGGTATCCAGAATTTTATTTGCATCAATGGAAATTTATGTAAGTCTAGTCTGACTGTTGATTGCTTTTATTTATAAATAAATACTCATTTTGTTTTGAAACAAGTTTTTTTGGGGGGGATTGGGTGCAGGGTAAGGGGGAGAGTCTCCCCACCAACCAATGAGTATTTTTCAGGCTTTATGCAGTATTCAGTACATGCTGGTGCATGAAACTTCCCTTGCTTACACTTGGAAAATCATCTTCGTAATGATAAATGTAGAGATACTATTAATGGTAGCTTAAATTGTGCAACACAGGGTCAGAATCCCTATAAAAGAAAATTGATACAGGCTGCAGCAGTCAGGTTCGTTTTACCTTACCTTACTTTCTTATTTTACTTTATTTTCTCATGGGGAAAAAAAAGAAAAAAAAAAAAAGACATGTAGTAGCTATATTGACATTGTATGTGCTCTATTAGTCTGTTAGCTTATGGATTGAGAGGAGATACGTTTAATGAGGATCAGTATGAAAATTGTACTTCATAGAGGATTAAACTAACAATAAACAAGAGAGCAAGACAACTTGAGGAGAATTATCAAGAGTGTGATTGCTTTAGTTTCTTGTGCTGAATGGAAATAGGAACTTGGTAAAGTTAGTCATTTAGGGGAGTATTCAGTGTCTACTTTACACATGATGTTAGCTGCTTAAATTTAGAAATCTAACAGTCTTCAGCTTCCTCTACAGTTATTACACAGGTTTAGGCTTCTCCAGAGGATTAATCAGAACATCTGATTTAGATTATAATTCAGATCAGAGGCCTGCCTTTTGCCTTTTACTGTGTGTACCTAAGGCAAAATCTCAAAGCGTATGACCTGAGTGCTAGTTCAAATACCTTTGGCACAGTTTTGAGACTTGGTTAGGCTCACTTGATAGGCTGAAAGCTTTTATTTCTAGTAGTCTTATTTCCAGTTTATTTATGTTGAAGAGCAGCACGAAGCATCATAGAGGCATTACAGTGCCTTTTTCTGGCACTTTTGTTGCTTGTTCTGTGGCTGCAAGACTTTTTCAAGAGTATGCGGTGTTTTACAGAGAAGTTAAATTCATGTTACAAAACTTCCTTAAGCATTGCTATACATTGTAATCACATGGTTAAATATCTGATTATATGAGACTAAATTTAACCTTTGTAAAATAAATTAACCTCTAATCTGAACAGTAATATGTATGTAGGAGGTCATTATCTGAAATTATAAACACTTTTTCCTTTAATTTCAGAATTAGGGCAGCTTTTAATTGCATTTATGTTATGCATCCAAAATTTTCAATCAAAGACTATCTATGAGTACAAAGCATTGATATTAACAGGCTATGTTAAAATACATGTTCTGTATATGTAATTAAGAACAAATTTATGTTAATACTTCACGTATACTGTGATAGTCTTGTGCAATAGGTTGAGAAATGTTTTCAAGATTAGATTTGCTTTTTCTGTGCAAATCTAACAGGCAACTATAAATAATCTTGGTAAAAGTAAGTAACTACCGTTAGCATTTTTTTAATCATACATTTTAATAGGTTTGCTGCAGTTCTAGAGCCAAGCTGGCTGCTTTGGGTGCTTCTCTTTAATTTTCTTTTTGAGTAATGAGAGAGCAATATGACTGTTCTTGCACATTTTGTCTAAATAACCAACAATAACAATGCGCTGAATAAAGCGTTTGCAACTTCTTTTTTTTTTTTTCTTTTTTTCTTTAAGAGTATATTCACATTGCAAGTTTACTAACCTGCTGTTGTTGTGTTAAAATTAGGATCCAGACAGGCAAACGGGAAGCAAAGCATACTGATGCTGTTGTTTGCTGCCTCTCAAAAAGAGGTTGGTTGTCTGGCTCTTGAAGTCCTCCTTTGCACTATTAGTGATTTCAAATTCTACTATTTGTCTTGAGATTGGAACAAGTAGAAAAGAGCTTTAGCATTCAAACACAACATTTAGCTGAACAGACAACTAAAAGCATCTTCCTGCGGCAGCTGTTCTCTGGAGCTGCTTCATGGCTTGTCATACCATTCATGAACAATTTAACCTTCTCTAAGAATTCTGGTTCTGTTCTCTTGACATCGTATTCTTGGAAGGTTCTGCTGGCATGCTCTAGGGGTGGTAATAAATCAGGGAACAGCAGTTTTAACCATGCGAGCAACTCAGACTTGTATATAAGTGCAGGCCCCACATTCTGTGTAAATTTTAATGCTTAGAATGTACCAGTGTAAGGACATGTTCAAGTTTTCAGCTCTTTGCATTGACTTGAATATAGTTGTGGAATAAATGCAGTATGTTTGTGAGCTGTGAGCAAGTTATCTTTTTAGTCTTGTTTTCACTGATTTATAGAAATAGTTTTTAAAAAGCTTTTAGAAGAATATTCAGATATTTAAGAACTATTTTTTTAAAAGTTTTGGATGTGTTTTTTTTTCCTCCTTCCCCTAAGTTTTTTGTATTCATCAGGCTGCTGTGGATCACTGCTTGGTTTTTGGAATGAGGAAGAGAAGGATTTTCTTTGTGTAGTTGTCTTCACAATATATAATTTCATGATCTCTTGGCTAGTCTTTAAGCAAATATTGTGTTTGTAATCCATATTCCTATGAGTAATTCTGTTGAAACTGTTGAGCCTATATAAGTAAAAAGCTGTGTGCTTAGGTCTGAGGACAGAATTTTTCTTAGCACTGATCTAGAAAATGAATGAGTGCAAATAAATACCTGTATACAGAACTTACCAGTTTTGCATTATTGTGCAAATTGCTGCTCTGAATAGCACTGACAATCATGTTTGTACTCGGTACAGCAAACCTGTTTAGGAAGTTTTAATGCTGTAGCATTAAATATCTTGACAAAACAACTCTGAGGAAAACGAAGGTTCTAGTTCGAGCTATTGTTCTTTTCTAGTTCAGCTGTGTTCTCTTCTTCTCCTGGCAGTAATGGTAACAGCAGTAGCTGGAGCAGTCTTGGTTTAGAAGGGGATATGTATGAGGAGAATTTATCCTTTCCAACATCAGACAGGTTGGTTGAGTCCAGAAATATAAACCAGATGGATTCCTCATAATTAATGCATGAAATCACTTTTTTGAAGACAAGAATACAGTGCATTTTTATGCTGATACATTATCACACTCTTCTCATTTAATCACAATATGATTTTTTTCATTAATTAATCCATACTGATTGGATAAATTCTGCTGTGCTAAACTGATGTTCTGCAGTCTGCTTGCGAAATGAGGGGTCCCTTTCATGCATGTTTTTGCTTGTGATTTTACAAGTCTTTAGATTTACTTTTTCATGCAAACTAGAGACTGCATCCTATGGGATTTCTGTTTTTATTTTCCTTTAGCTTGTAGAAACTTCCAAAATTGCTTGATAATTGATTCTGTGTAGCACTTGTGGCATACAGCTTTGAATAACCTATAGCCGTTCATAACTGTGACCTAAGACTGTTCTTTTCACATGTAAAGCAAAACTAAACTGTCCTCCTTAATTAAAAACAAAGGCTTTGTCTTATTTTAAAATGTCTTCATATTATAATATCTTTCTTCTTAACGCTCTTCTATTTCTCTCCTCGCCTTTCTTCCCCGAAGAGCAAATATTGTAAACTTAGTGACAAGTTCACTTATAACATGAAATAGTGTGAGAAGCAAAGCTTCTTTTCATGGTCATTCCTTAATTCTGTTAGGATCTTCATGCCCTTTACTGATTGACCTTCCTTACAGTCTTAGGATTGATTACACTTACTGTGCATATAGCGGATTGTGTTAAAATTTTTGTTTCACTTTTAAAATAGTGATGGAACGGAAGATAAAGATGAAGACTCCAAGGATGCGGTAGAAGGTAGTATTAGTTCCAACGTAGGTGGTTGTTCTTGACTTGTGCATTCTACATTATTGTTCTTGATTTTTAGTCTGCAAAACAAGGTGGCAACTGTATTATCTGTTATAATTCATGTCAGTCAAGAGTTGGAAGATATTCATATATTAGTACTCTATGAACACTTCTTAATACTTTGATATTTATAGCCTATTGGAAATGCTTGTCACTGTGGTGCTCAGCTAACACAATGTTCTTAAGGTAATGAACGCTGACCTGCTTGTTGAAAGTATAAATTTGTATGTGTGGAAAAATCTCTCTAGAAAATGCTTAATATGAGCTACAGCAACGTAACTGCATGACTATTCTCAAGACACTAAAGATGATGTTATAATTAGCCATATTAGCTTTGGTAAGAGCAGTCATGAGAAACAAATGAGACAACTTGGGTTCGATATGTTTGTGATACTCTGTTTCTTTTCAGTGAAGTATAAAATAGGTTTTATCTAGAAGCTTTTGAACGCCTGCTGGTTTTAAAGGGAACTCCATGCAGGTTCCAGCCTAAGGCAACAACCTTTGGCAGCTCGCTCTCAAACGAGGACAGGCTGAATAGGTAGTGCCTTGTTTATGTCTCAGCCTCTCAGCATGAGTTTGGTTTAAAGATGAGCTGATGTTAGAACAATTTGTAACATAGCTGTTTTTTGTGTTGGATGTATTCTGAAGATGAAATAATCAGAGTTTCAGTAAACCTCCTTTACCTAATTAGAGAGGAAATTAAGTCTTTTTGCACATCTTCAGTTTTGATGTAGGCAAAAAGATGCATTTTTAACTTCTAGAAGAGCGTGGAATTTGAACCACACTTAACTTTTGTAATCCAGTCTCACTGACCATTAGGAATTTGTGAGGGTATAGGGAAATTAACTAAATTACTGAATACCTTTTTTTTTTCATAGTAAAAATAACTATAATAAACATGATTTCTGCTCTGTAGACTTCATCTAGGTTTTCAGTATAATGTTGCTTTCTGTTGGTGGTTGTTGACTTGAAACATTTCTAGGATTTTTTGAATGCACCTAAATTGTTTGACTAAAATGGTGCTTGAATTTATTTCTCTACACAAATAAAGTGTCTCCTGGAGTGCAACAAACAGACTGCTTCATACTGTGTTGTGGATTTCTTGCAAAATACTTCTAGTGAAATTATAACAGTTTAACTGTTCACCATCTCACTATTCATTTGAAAAGATCATTTCAGATTACTTTTGTCATAGGACCATTTAAATTGCATTATGAGTAGAAAACCTTTGTATATGGTGCTGTACATTTGGAAGATCTGGTTATGTCAGTAGCTTGTTTGATTTACTCTCAGGTAGCTGTATGTTGTTCAGTAAATAGTTTGAGACAAAGTCTTGTTATTCCCAAATGCATAACTATTTTGTAAAAATGAAAAATGTATCATGTTTTTTGAGTGATTATATAGATATATTGCCACAATGTTTTCTATCCAGTAAGTGTCACTAATTTTTATAATTGGTTTATTCTTCTATAATGTATTAGATTTTTTTTCTGGAAAAATACTGTCTTCCACCAAAAGTCCTGAATCTTACATTAAAGTTTGGATGCTTTTTAATCTTCAGATATGTTTACATTTGGTTGCAAATGGGATAAACCCTTCTAGCACAAAAGAACAGAATGTTTCAGACCTAGATGTTTTTTGCCCTTCAATATATTCTAAAATGAAATATTTAAGATAAAATAGTCTAATAGTGATGCATAACCATTCTTTTAAGACAGTTTGGACCTGTAAATTTGATATTTTATTTTTAATGTTAGGTATGGAGCAAATAAGAAAGACATTAGCAATAGTGAATATTGATCTGGAACCGAATATAGTGGATCCCCAGCTCAGAGCAGTACTCCAGTGGCTGGCAGCTTCTGAAACAGAGGTGTCTGACCTTCATTTTCGTAACACTGCTACGAAGGAATTTGTCTTTGTAAGTACTTGGGATTTAGGGGGTGGGGAGAAGAGGATTTGCTATTGTAATTGTGTCTTAATTGTGACTTGCTCGGATACATCAGCTCTTTCTACTATGTTTGCTGCACACTGATAAAGAAAAATTTGCTGTTGAGGAAAACAATTATTTACATCCTGAGAAGTCAGAGTGGAATAAGCCTGTTGGTCTGTGCATGTACTGTAAATAAGTGTTAATTAAAATATACTGTTAACTCAGTTTTAATATCTTGTTTCACAACTTGTTTTCTTTGGCTTATTCCAAAAAAGACACAATGTTCTTGTTTAGTGAAAAAATGAATTTCTTTGAAGCAATGTTCACTCAGTGTTTCCTTTAATTGTCTATAAATTGAATCTTATCATTTCTGAACTTGTTCATGCAAGTGAATTTTTGATATTCTGATGTTCTGTCTCTTTTTTTTTTCTAGCAAATATACATTTTCTTAGCAGAATAAATTTTAGCTTCTAATTAAATTTTGATTAAGTATGTTTTTATTCTGCAAGCAATTTCAACCAAAACTATTAAGACAGCTCAAAAAACTATTTCATTTTTAGGAGTGTTTATTTTGGTTTTGTAGATTGAATTTAATATATGATGAAAGAGAAAGTGGAGCTTAAAAGAAGTTAAAGAATTTTCAGCAATTTGTGTCACTTCAGGAAGAGCCAAAATTTTGTCATACAAACTGACTTGGAGATATTTCTATCACAAATACGGGATAGAAAATTTTTGTTCCTGTAAAATTGTAGAATTCATTCCTTTATGTGACTACACACCAAGCTGCACATAATAATCTGGCATTTATTACATTTGACGTCTTCTGAATCTTCTAACTTTATGACTTTTGCAAGCAGGATTCCAGTTTTTGGTAAGCCTGTGAAATAGGATTTTATACTTAGCTACTAAAAGACTAGTATAACAGATATGTGGACATTGTCTCTAAGTATGAGATTGCTAAGGATTATAGTTTATCAGATACTGTATTGTGATGTGTTAACAAATGAAGAAGGGTAAAAAAAAGACTTAATGTGATGTGATTAGTATGTATTTTATAACAAATATCTTGACAAACAATTTGAGGTGTGTATTAGTATCTAAGAAAGCAAAAGCTTGCTTTTAGTTCAGAAAAATAGTTTTGAGACTTCAACTAGGTGCTTTTCAAAGCTTGAATCATTATTCTAGGAGCAATAGGGAAGTAGAGGTCAGTATTATTAAATAGAAAATTTAGTGAAGTGAATGTGTGCACCTAAGGTACTTAGTTACTGTAGACTTGTGTTAATGGAGTGTGAAAGCTATCTCTGGAGGTCAGTTCGGAGCTTACCTGGGCTGAATTGTCTTAAAAGTGCCTTCTGCCTTTTTGGCTGTAGAGAGGCCAGAAAATAATGCTAGTTTTGGATTTCCTTTGTGCAACTGTATATATTCAAACATAAGAGTAGGAAGTCTTGCATTCTTATTTAAAGTAGCCCAGAAAAGTGGGAAATATAGAGGCATGTTGGGATATGTCCCTCTGTTTTTCTTTTCTGGAGTTTGGTATGCATTTGACTTAGAATTATTTCAGAAATGTGTCTGTGATACATTGTTATTTATGGTGGACTTCATGCCTTCATAAACTAAAGAGAATTTGTTGAGAATACTGTTTTTTGTTCTATTTCTGATTTTATTTGGAGTTACTGGGTTTAATCCTTCTATTCAAACAGAGAAGTAACATGTAAGAGTCTAAAATAAGGAAGGAAATGCTTCACTTTTTATTTTCTTATATGCCTGACCAAGAGGTCTCTGAAGTCCGTTTCCATTCTTTTGATATGAATGAGTCTTCCTTAGCAACCATGCTCATTCTCCTTGTGAGTCTGGTTTTGTCTTCATCTGTAGATCTGTCCACTTTGCACTTGCTCTATGTGAATTGCAGTGTTGCAAACATTCAGGTAAAATAGTGTTAGGACTCATACATGTTAGTAGTAAACTTCCTTGTGACTAGTATCTAATCTTGTAGTATATATAACATGTTGGACGAAAAATAGATGGCAGGTGCCCCCCCCCCCCCCCAATTCTTCTGCCAGGTCTGACCTCAATAGATTTCAAAATTCGGATGCTACTGTTTGAGTTAATGCCTAAAGATGTTTAGAACGGATGCTGTTAGCTACCTGTGTATCTGAAATTGTTTCCAGCTACCCTAATAAGAGCACTTGGGAGAACAGAAGTGTCTGGTGTGCAATCACTCTTAAAAATTGTAATATTTTTCTACCTGACACTTTGACTTCAGTCAAAAATTGGTACTTAGTTGACAGCTAAAGATAAAACATAAGACCTTCAGGCAGGCAATAGTCACACAGTCCAGAAAATCTTAAAGAAAGAAGTTGATCCTCTTGGGTATGTGTGTACATGTACATATCTTGCTCCCTTTTGGAGGCAAGGAAGGATTACCTGTTTTTATTGTTTTCATTCTATTTGATTTCCCGTCAGAATGTGTAATACATATTTGTGTCCTTGTTCACTTTGTGGAATTTATGCCTAAAAATTTCCGAACACCAGAACTTTACCTGTCATGTTACTCTGACTCCACATCTTTCACCATTTCTTGGGATTCGAAGCTATGTACACAAGCTTTGGAACACTATTTGTGTTTGAATGACCTCGTGTAGGAAAGTTAGGACATGCATAGGTACCACTTTTTTTGAAGTAAAACTGTAAAAACAATTTGTCAGATGTAAAATTGAAAGAATGAGGACTTTCTGAAAGGATTTTTGGAACTTTATAAGGAGATTATTTTGAAAATACAGTTCTTTCAGGGCTGTAATGAGATACTGAGTAGTACAAGCTAAGTCTTGCAGCTAGTCCCAGACTGAGCCCAGTGAACTCTGGCCAAACTGAGATTCTAGAATTAGGAACAGTCATTTTCAGTTCTTTAAGGAGTAAAGACAGGCACCTCCAGAGGGCGCTGCAGCCTAACAGAAAGTTTAATTGACCTTACAGATGCTGATCTCTCTCTCTAACTAAAGGATTTTTTTAGATCATCTCATAGGTGCTTTGATAAGGTTCCTAAGCAATGTGGGGAATGAGTCAGCTTTAGATCACATTAAAAACAAGAATTTTCACTGTAAGCAGATAGAAGGTTCCAGAGGAGAAGAAAAGCTTATGCTAGCTCATCACAGTATCATAATGAGCCGCTAATATGATGATCCTGTATAAAAGACAAAAGTACTTCTAGTGTATATCAGGCAATTGCTGAAACTCAGTATGAAGTTTTACTCAGGTATTCAGCTTCTTTCTGCCTTGCTGAGCATAACATGAATCCTAATGTATGAAGGGAAATACACTGAGGATCTAAAACAAGAGGCTCATAGATTAAAATAGATGGTTCTTGACTCCTTCACAAAGCCTGGCAGCTTGGATATGCAAGTGCCTGGATTAAAATAAATAAATATAAATGTATAGGTATACATAGATAACTAAACATGATCGGATTTAAAATTGTTTATTTTAGAAATTCTGGTTTGTTTTGAGTGAACTTCAATGTTTCACTTGTCTTGAGAGTAGGAAACAGATCAGTCAGAAAAGGAAATAGACTGATCCTTGAACTCTAAATTAAAAGCAAGATTAGTGAAACTAGGTCTGTGGATCTTATCATGATGGTGTTATCTTCTAATACGATTTGTAAAAATAGATAAAAACTGTACTGTATTTGAATAAATGAGTCTTTGGACATTAGCCTAACTTCTGTCATAAGACTCATTGCCATTTTCTTGAACTAAACCAACAATCACCCTTTACAAAATAGCCACATTGTAGACAATGAAACTTTTGTTTCCTGTGGTATATTTTAGATTTCACAGATATTTCACAGAAACAATTTCAGATTTCAGTTGTCTTTGGAATATGCTTATGTAGAATATGTGTGGTTTTTACACTGAAAAGATGTTTCGATATTCAGGATATATTGTGTATAAGATTAGATGACTGGGTTTTTTGCTTGTTCAAGTATGTTCTGTAAGAAGTTAATTGCTATTTATACATATTTTCTAGGAGCAGCTTTTGTCCAACTAAAAATACAGACTAAAATATTTGCTGTCTGTGCCATTCTTAACTGTTTCTTCATCTACATTATTGTAGTCTGAACATTGCCTATGTGAAGAAGCAGAGTGAAATTGTCGTCTTCGTTTTTATAATTTCATATCTCATTCTGACAGGTTTAATAGAAGAATCCTTATGAGATATTTATTTGGTAGATGTGGGATCTATTTTACTGAACTTTCCTTGAGATTTTTTTAACTTAATACAGGATATCATGATGAAGACTATAAAAAGCAATAAAATTCTACAGTTCCAAAAATAAGTAGAGTAAATGTTGTGTAAATTCTCTATCAAATGCAGCATTGACAGTTATTCAGAAAGCTGCCTCAAATAATTTTTTTTTCTTTTAAACCAAGAGAGTTATCACTCTTGGGCAAAATGGCAAATTCACTAGTCTTAGGGTAGGCTTTCGTCTGTATGTAGCTGATCCTGACACGTAGTCAAGGAAAGTTTCTTACATGGACCCCTGTGGGAAAAATTGTTTTCAGCTACATTGACCTCTGCTTCCAAGTGGTAGTTTAACTTAATCCTCACCTTTTCCTCTCCCCTAAGACGCTATAATTTCCTAACTCTGAAGACACTGTTTCCTTTGAGGGTAGCATCTGTGCCACCCAAACCACACTATATGTTGTGAAAGCAAAATCCACATCCTTTTATTAAGACTGAATTTTGTCTTTTTATATGTGCATTATTGGGATGGGAGCGGTAGCGAATGTCTTAATCTTGTGTTCAGAATTTCCTGTTTTCTGCAGTCTTGATGAACCACAGCCCTCATACCTGTGGCACCACATCATTTGAAAATGTCGCTCCCTCCAGAAGAAATTTCTGTGAAAACTGCCCTAAAGAGAAGTGCTTGATCCTTGAGGAAGTTTTTGTTTTTATAGCTGTGGGATTAATGATTAACTCCTTGCAGTTGTTCTCTTATGAGCTAATGTTTCAAGAATAACTTCTAAAACTCCTAATTAGGATGTGCTAGTGTAAATATTTTGTTTTGTTTTTCCCCCATTTCTCCTTTAGCTTTCCAGAAGACTACGAGAAAGAGATTGGAAAGTAGGAGATCTCTTGCAAGCAGTGCTGAAGTACTGCGAAATAATAGAGAAGGCATCTGATGGAGAACAAGTCCTAAATAAGTCCAAAGACTTGGTTGGTTGGCTTCTGGAAAATGTCTGAAAAATCCAAAGATGCAACATTCTTTGCTTCATTCTCCTTTCAAAAGAAGATAAGAAGATTGCAGATATGTAATATAAAATTTAACTGATGAATGTTCTAGTAATTGTCAGTATTTAAAAGACTTTGAGGTGAAAGTCAAAAATAGCTGTCCTGTGCTTTGTGATACTGTGTACATGATGTGTTTATCCAGTCCGTAATCGGTGTTGTCCACCCACACATAACTTGTATTTACTACTGTGTTCAGGCCATTGAAATAGTTTATGAAAATATATTTGTCTGTGCTAGTAGTTCGGAGGTGACAGTGTGATATTCAGGATTTCCTCAATGCCAAGGTAGCTCTCTTTCCTGTTTTGAAGTGAGCTAAATTCACAGTGGGACTAAGAATACTGATGAGGAGAGCTCTAGAAAATCTTGCTGCAGACCCTAAAGAAATTACTGCTCTTTGTCAGGTGTTACATGCCTATGGGCAGCATTGGCAGGAGGAAAGCTGTTACAGTGCCCAAGGAGCCTCTTAATACTAGCTTCATAGTTGCCTTTGTCAAGCTTAACTTTATGTGCAATTCTGCACTAAAATCATTGAGGTTCACCTATATGTTCTCTTCTGTTGACTACTGTAGAGGGATAACTATTGGCAGCAGGGCAGAGTGGGTAGCTGAAGATAACTTCCTAAATCTTGCTTCAGCAAGGTTTGCTAAACCTTGCCTATCAAGTTTAAATCGCTTTTTTTTTTCTTACTAAAGCTTTTTGTTTGTAAGTACTTCTGTGACATTAATTGTGTGTCTGAAGAATTTGTATGTTTTTTTTCACACACTGATAGATTAAAAGTAGCAAACAGCTTTTTCTTCCTATGAGAATATTGGCTATCTTTTGACTAGTCTGCTTATTTTTCTTTGCCTCCATATATAATTTTTCTTCACTGAAGAGATAACTTTGTTACTTTGAGCACTTCAGAGTTAGTGAAGAGAAAAAGTTAATTAAGACATCAAGGGGAAAATTGCTGTAAATTGATTTTTCATTTTTCTTTACTACCTTTGCTATTTTCTTTAAGGCACTTTTAATCGAGTTGTTTTAGCAGTCTGATCTAAGTTTTGTACCAGTGTATGCTGGTGTACAGTGTACCACTGTACCAGTGCTGCTGACCTGCATTTCCATTAGAGTGGGACATATTTTGTGGTTTGAAAGTGCTTTGGGATTTTTTTTATATGTCCTTTGAGAGAAAAAGGCACTTGCTGGTACTTAGTGTTGCCACTTCATGCAAGTTTTCATATCACTTGCAAGAGAATCATGTAGTCTCATTTATTTTGGATGAACAAAAGAATTTTAATAGCTCTTTCAAAGAAAAATATACTGTTGATAGGTGTGCAAGTCTCCTGGCTTGGGATCAGACCCTGAAAAATGGAGTCCATAAATCTCTTTATGAATTTTTGTAGAATATATACAATTCTGATCCTCCCCACCCAGCCCCAAAATTACTATGAGACATCACACTGGTGAACTCAATCGCACTCTCCTTGTGCAATGTCTTTGTTTCAGGAAGACATCCCACTGATCATTAAGGGTATTTCTTTAGGGACCCGGTATGTTTTAGTCCTTCGTTTGTGATCTGGATTTGAAAGGGAGTGCTGTCTTGGACCTCTCAAAGTTTATCTTTCAAACTGAATTGATTTTTTTTAAAGTATGTATGTGCACATGTCCACACGTATACATTTGTATAAGATCTCATTTACATGGACATAACCTAAATCTTTAACATAGAATTCTATATTATGTTCATAGTTCATTACTTCACCTTTATGTATCATTTCCCTGATTGAAAGACCTGCATGTGGCATGGGACAAGTCAGAATGAAAAACATCACAAGTTATTTTGCCTCGTTGTAGGCAATATGATGTTTTAAGCACCAGGAATTAGTTATCTTTAGAGCCTCTGGGCAGGGGCAGCAGGGGGATTCTCTTAATTTCTGTATTTGGAAGATGGAGCTAGTAACAAATTTTGAAGAGTTTTACAAAAGCTGTCTTGTTTTTTCTGTTTGTTTATCTTCCACACTCTATTCTCTTTTCCTTCTAAAGGATGTAGACTTTGAGAATGTTGAATTTCAACTTTTGTTTCAGATAAAAATTTGAAACCATTTTCTGCTTGTAACATCTTCTGTTTAACAGAGCAATGATGTACTTGCAGACGTAAATTTAAAGTTTAAATGACAAGAACATAAAATGCTAAGAACATGCCTCAAGGCTAAACTTTGCTCTGGTGTTTGATTGCTTACATTTCCACCAAAATGAAATTTCAGGAAATGAAGATACAGTGGAATTACTATAATGTTTCTATACACGTCCAAAAATGAGAGAGAGAAATTCTCTCTTTGCACATTATAAATGTGCAAAATTATCTATAAATAGGTTTTAAGAAATCAGAAAGGTTTTCACTGATATATTCGATATGTTAGATTTTATAAAGTTGGTTTGCTTTTTTCCTCCCTCTTCTGGAGGAAAGCAGAACACTGCAATTCCCAAAGCTTACAATGATATAAACACTTAAATAGAAAATGGTTATGGTGAATTTTTTTTTTTTTAAGAAAAGGAATGTTGTTTTCAGACTGGATAAAATACATCATGCAACTCTATTGGTGTTATATTAAGGAAGAATTTTGATTTATTAGCTTCTGAGGAATGTAGCAGAATTCCCAAATTTACTGGAGAAAGAAGTGTTGTAAAACTTTGATCTTTACTTTCAAAAACTAGCTTCCTACACAAATTGTTTTACATTTGTGTTCTTTAGGCTTTGCCTTTTTCTTCTGTTAGATACGAAAATGGGAAAAACATTAAACCAGTTTGGCACACTTGTTACTAGAATTTAATAATTGCAATAGTTTGTGGGAAGCATTATACTGATTAAATCTAATTATTGTCTGTTATTAGTAAGAAAGTTATTTTTTGCTGGACTGAATTTTGAGTTACACCATTACTGAGTTTATTTAAAACTCCTGGACACAAATACAGAAGTGTAGATGAACTGTAAAAACAAAGGGCCAATTTTCAGCCTGTTGAAATCAGGCAAATCTGCTTTATAAACAAACATAATAAAATAGAATTTGTCTCATCTTGCATTTTTTTATATATGGGAAACCTGACTTGGAAATATAATTTCCAGTTTGAGAAAAATATTTATTATTCGAGAAAAACAACCTTTTCTGAAATACTTCATATATGCATTTGTTATTCTGTATGATGGAAGTGTTTTGATATGCTTTGTAAGGTGCTGTAGAAAAAGCACTTTGAAAATAGTCCCTCTGTATATCAACACTAAAAGTGACCATAACATCTTTGAAGCACTGAGAAAGGGGTACATGAATAATACAAAAATGTGCATAAAGCCTTAACGTTATAAGAACAGAAACATATGCTAAAATTAAGGACTATCTGCTGTCTCAAAATGAGGATGTGAAAAAGCTACGGCCACGTACTTAAATGTAATTTTCATAGTAACTTTGTTCTTGAGATTAAAAAGATTGTGTAAATTAAGAAGAAAACACACACACACACATTCCGAGACTAATTAGGTCTCCCAAAGGTAGTAAATGTTACATTTTCTAATGTAACTTTGTATGGGACCTTTTCTATAAATAGATGCACGTTGTTGGAGATGGGAACACAGTACATAGTAAACACTGTCACCAGCTCAAAAAGAAATAGTTTTACACAGGTGATCTGCAAAGAAAAATACAAGTTTCAGGAATGATCTTCTTTTTAGTGTAAGAATTCTAGCTTTTCAGCAAGAGCCACTACTGTCAAGCTTTTACTGTACTTGAGCTCTGAAGAGGGAAGTACAGAGCCCAGCCACTGTAGTCACTTTATTTTGTACTGTCTTTGTACATTCCTATTGTATAGCTGGAGTTGTAGTTTTAGAGGGCCTTTGTTCTGTTGTAATGTCTGAATAATATTTAACACTAACATTTATTATAATTTGCTGGAACTTCTGCTTATTTGTGCAGTGTTACAGTAATTCACAGCCCAGTCGGTGACGCAATTGTATACCAAAAGCAGTTTGAAGAACTGTAAATGTTTATGTAATTGTACTCAATGAATATGAAGGTCTTGTACTGTATAATGGTGATAAGTGTTGCCATTTTAGTAATTTAACAGTATATTCAGTTTTCAGATTATGAACCCCAGGTTGCACTAAATTTGTCCTTGTTTTAGCAGTGGCTTAAATAAAACACATTTCACTGGCTTCAAGAGAACTGTCATTTCTTGTAAATTCTTAGAATATTTTTCTTTTCAGCTCTAGCAACTAAGATTGGCCTTCGTCAGTGACTGTGTGAAGGAACTTGAAGAATCGTATAGTAAATAGTGCTAATGCATCAGCAGTTGGCATACTTTTTACAGGGTTAAATTAGCATCTGGGAACGACGTTAGAACACTTTTACTGTCTTTAAGTTGGAAGGTAGAACTAGCGTTATGGTCATGTGAAGTAAAGAATTTGTGGATTCTGTAAGGAGAGATTAGGCAAGAGATCTATTACAACAACTCAGTCTAAGATAATAATAACTCGTCTGCATAAATCTCTCTTATACTTAATGACTGGACATGATGTGTCTTGCCTGAAAGCCAGGTCAGGGAGACTGGCTTAGTTCCCCCAGCTATTGCCATTTCCATGTGGAGTGAGGTTAGTCGTCAGCACGTGGTATACTGTTTGGGATATCAGCATAAAAGCCAGCTTTGGAGTCTTCTGGATAAATACAAAATGATACTGCTAATAGAAATATTGTGAAATATTGTGTTGTATGAAACACAAAGTTTCACAAGCTTATTTAAAATCCTGAGGTGGTTTGGTGTCTTGTACATTCAGGAACCTAGGCTTACCAGGCAACAAATTGTCAAGTACCACAACATCTTTGATCAACATTACAATTGTGTACAGTTTCTAAGATTTTAGGTTAAACTGTTATTGCAAATATAATTCAAAACACAGATACAACTGTGCTGCAGACTAATAATTTCAGCAGGGTTTCATTTCAAGAATTAGGATTTTTTTTGTTAAAAGTTATTTTTAAACCAGTAGCTGTACCAAATTCTCTGGCTATGCCGTTGGTGTTGGCAACAGGGTTTTGGATTCTATGACCATGGAACATTGTTTGAAGACGGACAGCTGGTGGGGAGAGGGGATTCACCTCACCAAGCGGGGCACATTTGCATTTGCAAACAGG
Organism: Rhea pennata; assembly: GCF_028389875.1. Taxonomy (NCBI): domain Eukaryota; kingdom Metazoa; phylum Chordata; class Aves; order Rheiformes; family Rheidae; genus Rhea; species Rhea pennata. The sequence continues at coordinate 183,479,042 of NC_084663.1, forward strand.
CTAGCCAGCCTAGTAAAGAGGGCTTTAAACTAGGTGGTGGTGGGGGTATCATAGAGGCAGGGTAGACAACAAATCACAAGTTGGGTTGGAGGACCTCCAACGGGTGCATGCAGCTGGGGATGTGGGTTTGGGACATGGCTATGGGCAACCCCCGTACACCCTTCCTGGGAAACCTGCAGGCATGACCACCCCTTTGAAATGCCTGTACACCAATGCACGCAGCATGGGGAACAAACAGGAGGAGCTGGAGATCTGTGTGCGATCGCAGGGCCGTGATCTCATTGCAATCATGGAGACATGGTGGGATAGCTCACATGACTGGAACGCTGCCATGGATGGCTATGTGATTTTTAGGAGAGACAGGCGAGGAAGGCGAAGTGGTGGAGTTGCTCTTTATGTGACAGAGCAACTGGAATGCATCGAGCTCTGCCTAGGGGTGGAGGAGGAGGAGGCAGTTGAGAGCTTACGGGTAAAGATCAAAGGGCAGGCTAGCATGGGGGACACTGTTGTGGGTGTCTAGTACAGGCCACCTGACCAGGAAGAGGAAGTTGATGAGGCCTTCTATAGACAGCTGGAGGCAGCCTCGGGATCACAGGCCCCGGTTGTCATGGGGGACTCCAACCACCCTGACATCTGCTGGAGGGACTACACAGCAAGGCACAAGCAGTCCAGGAGGCTCCTGCAATGCATTGATGATGACTTCTTGTCGCAAATGGTGGCGGAGCCTATGAGGAAGGGTGTCCTGCTGGACCTTGTCCTTACCAACAGAGAGGGACTGCTTAAAGATGTGAAGGTTGGGGGCAGCCTTGGCTGCAGTGACCACGAGATGGTGGAGTTCAGGATCCGGCAGGAAAGAAGTAAGGCAACAAGCAGGGCTGCATCCCTGGACTTCAGGAGAGCGGGCTTTGGGCTCCTCAGAGACCTAATTGGAGGAATCCCATGGGTTAAGGCCCTAGAAGGAAGGGGGGTCCAGGAGAGCTGGCTAGTATTCAAACATCACTTCCTCCAAGCTCAAGAGTGGTACATCCCTATGAGTAACAAGCGCAGCAAAAGGGGCAGGAGACCTGCATGGGTGAGCAAGGAGCTCTTGGCCAAATTCAGACAGAATAAGAAAGTACCCAGAATGTGGAAGAGGGGACAGGCTACTTGGGAGAATTATAGGAATGCAGTCAGAGCACGTAGAGATGCTGCGAGGAAGACTAAGGCCCAGCTGGAACTGAGTCTGGCAAGGGATGTCAAGGACAACAGGAAGGGCTTCTGCAAATACATCAGCAGCAAGAGGAGGACTCGGGAAAATGTGGGCCCGCTACTGAATGGGGCGGGTGCCGTGGTGACAAGGGCTACAGAGAAGGCAGAATTGCTGAATGCCTTCTTTGCTTCAGTCTTCACTGCTAAAGGCAGCCCTCAGGAATCCTGCAACCTGGATGTGATGGAGAAAGTAAGTCCAGAGAAGGGAAGACTTTCCTTTGGTTGAGGAGGAAAGGATTAGAGACCTTCTGGGCAGGCTAGACATCCACAAATCCATGGGCCTGGATGGGATGCACCCAGGGGTACGGAGGGAGCTTGCGGATGTTGTTGCCAGACCGCTCTCCATCATCTTGGAAAGGTCCTGGAGACCTGGAGAGGTGCCTGAGGACCGGAAGAAAGCCAATGTCACTCCAGTCTTCAAGAAGGGCAATAAGGAGGACCCAGGCAACTCTAGGCCAGTCAGCCTCAACTTCATCCCTGGAAAGGTGATGGAACAGCTCATTCTGGATGCCATCCCCAGGCATATGGAGGAAAAGAAGGTGATCAGGAGTAGCCAGCATGGATTCACCAAGGGGAAATCCTGCTTAACCAATCTGATAGCCTTCTAGGATGGAATGACTGGCTGGGTAGATGAGGGGAGAGCAGGGGACGTTGTCTGCCTTGGCTTCAGCAAGGCTTTTGACACTGTCTCTCATAACATCCTCCTAGAGAAGCTCAGGAAGTGTGGGTTAGACAAGTGGACAGTGAGGTGGATTGAGAAGTGGCTGAAAGGCAGAGCTCAGAGGGTTGTCGTCAGTGGTGTGGAGTCCACTTGGAGGCCTGTGGCTAGTGGCATCCCCCAGGGCTCAGGACTGGGTCCCATCCTGTTCAACTTCTTCATCAGTGATCTGGATGAGGGAACAGAGTGCCTCCTCAGCAATTCTGTGGATGATCCCAAGCTGGGAGGAGTGGCTGACACACAGAGAGCTGTGCTGCCATTCAGAGAGACCTGGACAGGCTGGAGAGTTGGGCAGAGAGGAATCTCCTGAGGTTCAACAAGGGCAAGTGCAGAGTCCTGCACCTAGGGACGAAAAACCGTAGGCACCAGTACAAGCTGGGGGCTGACCTTCTGGAGAACAGCCAAGAAGCTGCCAAGAAGGACCTGGGAGTGCTGGTGGATGACAGGTTGACCATGAGCCAGCAATGTGCCCTTGTGGCCAAGAAAGCCAATGGTCTCCTGGCGTGCATTAGGAAGAGTGTTGCCATCAGGTCGAGGGAGGTGATCCTGCACCTCTACTCAGCCCTGGGGAGGCCTCATCTCGAGTACTGTGTCCAGTTCTGGGCTACCCAGCACAAGAGAGACATGGAGCTACTGGAGAGAGTCCAGCGTAGGGCTACAAAGATGATCAGAGGGCTGGAGCACCTGCCCTGTGAGGAACGGCTGCGAGAGCTGGGCCTCTTCAGCCTGGGGAAGAGAAGACTGAGGGGGGATCTGATCAACGTGTACAAGTACCTGAAGGGAGGGTGTCAAGGGGACGGGGACAAACTCTTTTCAGTTGTCCCATGTGAACAGGACAAGAGGCAATGGGCAGAAATTGAAGCACAGGCAGTTCCACCTGAGCGTGAGGGGGAATTTCTTCCCTGTGAGAGTGACGGAGCACTGGCACAGGTTGCCCAGAGAGGTTGTGGAGTCTCCTTCTCTGGAGATCTTCAAGGCCTGCCTGGATGCAACCCTGTCTAACATGCTCTAGGTGACCCTGCTGAGCAGGGAGGTTGGCCTAGATGATCTCCAGAGGTCCCTTCCAACCTTACTGATTCTATGATTCTGTGATTCTTCATGAATCTTTATTTTTGTATTATCTGCTTAATGGAGGTTGTTATTCTATGTATTTGTCAAAAAGGACCATTCTTTTGTACCATTGAGATATCAATTTAGAAGACTTTTGTGTCTGAGTAATACTTAAGGTTTGATCATGTAGAAAATGCTTGCTAACTGTAGGCAAACATTTAACTAAAATATTGTACAGCCAAAAGAAAAAAAATGAAGTGGTGTGTTTGGGGGCAAAAAAAAAAAAAAAAAAAAAAAAAAAAAAGAAAAGAAAAAAAAGAAAAAAGATTTTTGTGAAGAAGGATATATGCCTCCAGAAGATTACTTGAGCTTTTTTCTTCCTGCCTGGATTTTTTTTTCTTTCTTTTGACAGTCTGTTTCTGGCTGACTTTATTCAACCACAAAACAGTATCCATGCACTTTGTTTAACCTTGGCGCATGAAATTAAGAGTTGAATCTCCAGCTGTTCCATAGCCTTCCCCCAACATACGCGTTACTCCATCTCCTGCTTCCTTTGCCCATACCTTCCTCCCCGTCCATAGCCTGAGCTTCTGGTGTGACTGAATTCCTTGCTGGTTACTGCTCCAAGCCTCCGACTGGAAGCTGGCTAGGGAAAATGAGTCATGCTGAGGCTGAAGAAATCTGCCTTGATCACTAACCTTGCTGGTTATTTATTGAATGCTAGGTTAATCAAATGCTGCCTCTTCCCCTGTTGTTAAGGCAAACCACAAATTGTGTGACTATTTGGGGCAAGGGAACTAACCATGACAAGCATGAGACTAGTGTCTGTGGTGAAGGTATTGGTTATCTAGTCCATGAGCACGTGACACCTTTCCACAGGAGTTACGAAGATTGAAACTGGGGCCTTCACGTAGCCAGAATAATTGAGTATCTTGCCTCCATTCTACCTAAAGTGAATGCTGCTGCTCCTAGTATTGTGAAAGAGTTTTTTAGTATTATTATTTGTGGGGGGGTGAGGAGAAGGACCAAAAGAGAACACTTGTGTAGGTGACCTAGCGTGGTTTCCTGAAGTTCCAATGTTACAGCCAGGAATAAGATGAATATACAGAGTGAAATAGTGTGATAATGTATTTTTTTCTTCCATCTGTTGCAGTAGCACACTTATTACAAATCTCGTATTTTTACAGTCTCCACCTCCTGTAACCTCTAAGTCTCATCCCACACTTTCTTTGTGGCCATTACTGGTTTCTGCTTACTTCTGTCCCTTGTCCAATTTGTAGCATGGCTGTTGCCTTCTGCTTCTTTCCTGACCCTGCTCTGTTGTCCTGATGTGACTTCTGGCCTTCTTGTTCTTGGTGGGCGGAAGTGGTTAAAACCAATAAGGGAAGTCTTCTCAGTTGGGAGATTATGGAATAAGGCTGCCTACCAGAAATCATCAAGCAGTGAAGAACCAAACTTGCTTTTGGCTGAGTTTTTCACTCCTGAAGGAAAGTAATCTGTGGTTGCTTTGGTTTGGAACTCAACTTATTGCTTGCAAAACCCTTAGATTTTATGCTGATCTGAAAGTGACTTTTAAGCTGATACTGAAGTATAATGTAAATTTAAGATACTGCGTTATTCAGGTGGAGGTATATTTGGAGTGCTGCATGACAGTTGCTTCTAGGCACAAGCAGGACAAAATTCATTCCTTGTGAATGCTGGAAAAGTCCCAGTAGTCTCACCCACTTACATCAGGTCTCATTTTACATGGTAATGATTAATAAGAAACAGTGGACACAATTCTCAATTTCTCTGTTTCTGAGAAAGATACGTTTTCATCATATTGTGCTCTGAGCAGATGCTGCAACTGAATTGATTAACCACATAAACTCAGTCATACTACTTGTGATCCTCCAAAAAATACTAATACAATATGGACAGAAATACAACGAAGAACCATCCCCTTACCCTGCATATTGGAGAGTTAGAAGAGATACATAATGCTTCTTTTGGAAAGTAGAATATGACTCTCTGGAAAATGAACTGTGGAGGAAGTTCATCCTGGCATAATTGTTTAAAGAAGTTATTTCCAGAGAAATGGCAATAGTCAACTGTCCTGTTAAATAGACCTCTTTAAAGTATGTTATGCAATGTGTATTAGAGAAGAGTGAGATTTTACATTTAGTAAGCACACTGGAGCTTAAAGTCACTGTGCACAAGAGAGCTTCCAAGGTAACTCCCACAAGGTTGCAAGATGTTTACTTAATGTTTCTGCAACAACAGGAAATGCCCTTTTTAGATGCTGTTGGCTTAGGAACTTTGGGATGTAACTGGTTTATGTCCCAATTTAATGCTATAACCTGGTGGGTGAAGATTGTATCTTCAGGGTGGTGAGAGTCATGAAAGAGTTAAGCTTGAGACATCCTAGCTAGCCTTGTACACATTGGCATCTTCAGCAAAACCTCTTTTTCTGTGACTGCCTGAGAAAATAAAGAGGTGGGTGTTGGAAATTCCCCAAGGAGTCTGGAGGGCCCTCTTCAGTGTGATCAAAGTGCCTTTGAGAGGCTCTTAGAGACATGTTTTAGAAAAGAATTAATGATAATTTCTGTTTAAAATTATTTTTTGAGCTTCCCCCCCCCTTTAAGTTTTGGAATCCTGCTGTTTATGCTATGTGCCTAACTTGTAGTTGCTGTGCCTAAAATTTGACTGACTTTATTTTTTAGTGTATTAGCTTTCTGCAAACATTAAGAGAAAATTTAAGTTCGTTAAGAAGTCATCCTTGCTGCAGTCATCCAAATTACACTGGATGAGTATTTTAGATTAATTAGAGAAATAACCCTTGGTACATAAATCAGCAAAAGAAGGGTTGTTTCCATCATTTGTTTGTAATTTTCTCTCCTAAAATGTGATTTTTCTTTTTCTTTTTCTTCCTTTTTTTTTTTTTTTTTTTTTTTTTTTTTTTGTAGATAACTAGACTGGAAATGCACTATGGCTAAGGCTCAGATAATTATATCTAATTAGCACAGAGAAAAAAGAGGAGAATGAACAGTGGTCATACTAATGTCCTGACCCTGGCAGCTCAGTTAATTTGAACACAAATTAATTTCCTACTGCTATCTTCTGTTTGCAAGTCCAGTGTTCAAACACTCAGTAATGTCATAAATTCAATGTCTGTTTTAATATCTGCAGTTTCTGTAATCTCAAGATGTTAAGAAGTGAGGCACAGTATGGTCACAGCATTTTTGGAAGTGTTTGTCACATTACCAAAAAAAAAAAAAAAAGACGACAGTTCTTGACTGTGAATTCCCGATGGGTACTGCAGAGCTGCGTTGCTGTGCGAGGGTGATACTGATACTGAATACCATGCCAACAATATTGGAAGCAGGAATCATTGCAGTAATATGATTTCCATTGTATTTTGCTTGCTTCTGGGTATAACTAAGTTGCTGTGCATATGGGGACAGAGAATTTCCTTGGCAAGTAAGATTTTAGTAGAATACTGTGTCTTGTACTGTGCAGGTACACTGAATTTGACAGCACCTGGGACTTGCCTCATTTCTTTTCCTGTGAATTCAACATATTAACATGTGCTAGCAGCTTCCAGTCTCTAAAGCTAGGTTTCATTAAAGTAACAACACACAAAGTAGGAGAAAATAATTCTTTAAAATAGAGGAAAAACCTTGAAAAACTTTCTGGATGAGAAAGGTTAGATAAAGTTTTAAAGATTTCCTTTCCTCTTGCCTGTGATGTCCTTGCTGGGTGAGACTTTTTTTCTGGACCTCCTTCCCAGTCTAGCAACCTTCAGCAGGCTCTGTGGCTTGCGCTAATCCCACGCAGCCTCCTGGGTATTGCCCCTGGAATTCCTTCTGCCTTTCACTTCTCCAACTGGGCTTCAAGGCTGCTCTCCACTGCTCCTAAAGGTCTCCAAACCTCAGGTCCTGTACTCCAGAAATTTCTCCAACCCTGAAGGTGCTCAGATACTCTCAGAGAAAGTGAAATTTCCTTCAGGAAGAGACAGCCTGTGTAGGATCGAAGCAGCCAGGAAAAGTCAAGCAGACAGCCTTTCCCTCTGCTGCTCAGCCTCTCCCTTTTTAGTTAAATGTGCACAATAAACTATGCCACCTGAACAATAAAAATCAGTATAGATTACTGTCTCAGAAGAGAAAACAAGAAGATACGTGAGACTTGTAGTGCTTTATTTCCTCTTTGCCTGTGTATTTGGGTCCAGTAGCTAGCTCTGGCAATGCCTTGATTTGACGCAAGGCTAATTGTGCCCCTTATGACCCCTGATTTCCCCTCTGTAAAATGGAATAGTGATCCCAAGTTTTGACGTTTGGAAGTGTATTTTGCCAGATCCCACAAAACTTAGCTTTTCCTTACACTTCCAAATCTAATCAAACAAAGATTTTAGAACTTCAGTTTCTTTCCTAAGAAAAGTTTGAAAATGTGTTGTGCTTCTGTTCTGGCAAACCCAGAAACCAGAAGGCAATGGGAGTCCCAAACCGACTGATTGTTTGTAGAGAAGTCCTTGTAGTTTTGAAGCCAGTCATCTTGGTGAGTACCTGACTCATAGTTTAGAAATTCTTTCCTTGGTAGATTATAATGAAATGTCTCCCTCTTCCTCTGTTTCAGCTGATGAGTTACCTTCAAGGTGGTGGCCAGGAAGTTTAGGAATTTTCAAAGGAAACATGGCAAATGCAAGTGTCTGAAGTTCCATCTCATGCTATTTTACCTTGTATCCTTTTCTTAATACATAATATTGCTACTAAAGGCAGAGCAGTAAAGACTGCAGTGAGGTGCACGATCTCTAAAACATTGTGCGCTTACTGGAATAAGGGTGTTCTCTACACAGTTCCAGCACGGGGCCCCATGAAAGAGCTTTTGGGTAAGTCTCCATTGTGCTGCTTAGTTTCTCTTCATGTGAAACTGGGTGGTTCTTACTGCCCTCTGTGCGGGGAGCTGGTGGGAATCATCTCCCTCTCTCCACCATGTAAAGGGCAAGTCTTCTGCCGAGCTGCATCTGACTGTTGAAGCTCCAGGGAAACAGGTCAGGAGCAGAGAACAAGCTGGATGTTAACAGGCATGTTAGGAGCTGGTCATGGATTAATTGAGATGCACACAGTTTATTCAGGAGCTAACGAACGACCTCTTGTGAAGAACCAAAGTAACCATTTTCAGGATTGCAATACTCTCCCACTAGGAAATTATTGATTGATTATGGATTGCCACAGGATTATGGCTTAAGGGTTAAAATTTTACAGAAGTTATGATCAGAGAAAAAAAGTAGAAAATGCTAGAAGTAGAGTTATATAAATAACTGGATGATATTCACTACTTATTATACAGAAGTTAAGACTAAAAATGCCCCTTGTTAGCATTAAAATATGTTTTGATCCCTGCACCTCCTCTAAGCTAGAGGGTAGTTCCTCACATACTTTATATACAGCTGAGCAAAAAGGAGGCCCCAGAATGGTACCGAAGCTCAGATAATTGTTATAAGAAGATAAAACCATCCTAGCTGTTCTACTCACCTGACAAATATTGTGTTCTCAAGAAAGCCACAAAAATGTTTTGAAGAGAGCAGCATAACCGCTCTTCTGCTAGTGGTTTGGTGAACCTCACAGTCGGATGTCAGCCATACTTTCCAAACGGCAGTAGGACTGGTCAGTGGTTTGACATGAAATGCGGCCAGGCTTGTGCTTTGGCTCCAGGTAATGCCACCACAACCTGTTTATAACATTTACTCTGTTTTTAATGGTTAGGAATGTATGTGTTGGCCTAGCCAGACTATCATAAGCACCTTCAAGATGAACTACTTAATACAGGTTGCCCAAAGCCATCTTGGTCTTTCTGTCTGAATCTCATGTAAATGATGAACACTAGAATTTTCACTGAAATATGCAGTTTTGATCCTATGGGCTTATAGGTTAGCAATCATTGCCAGGTTTCAGGGAATGCCAGTATGTTAAATTATAGTAAATGTACTGCATGCTTCTTTCTGTAGCTTGATAGCTGTAATTTGTCAGCTAGAAATGCACTATTACATACATACTGAGGTTTTGTGGATTTCCTGGCTTCGTTGTTACAATGAGGACAAGTGATTAATCATGTAACATGTCTAGTGATGAGTGAGTATATCCGGTCCAGTTTTTATTGTTGTTTTATATTACTCTTTTTTCTATACTTCTCTAGCTTGTACATGGTTTTATATCAGTACTGCTTCATCTCTTATTAATCACTGACAATTGCAGCCAACCTTTCAGGAGAAAAATTAATCAAAATTAAGGCTAAAAATGTGATACAGTCTATACTCATATTTGTCTTTGGAATTACAATCTGCTAATACGTAGGAAGTTTCAGGTGTACATGTCTTTTACATGAAGAGTGAGCATATAACCTTGGAGGTTTAAGTTAAAGACATGCTTTTTGGTATCTTAGGAAGTAAATCTTTCCTATGAAATCCTTACACATGTGAGGATCTGCGAGAAAGACACATTTTTGTTTTCAGTGTTTGGACAGGCTGAAGTGATAATCCACACCTCCCTCCTCACTGCCCAATGTAATTATTCCACTTGACCTTGAAATCAATTTTTTCTACCAAAACAATAACAGAGATGCTCAGCATCAACCAGCTCCCATGCGCAATGTTCAGGGCCCATATATTCTCTAAGTATTAACCCACCTTTAATTCTTTATATGCTTCTGTATTTCCTTTCTGTTACCATGCTTTAGAAATCACAGTAAAATCCGGCTCACAACTGAGTACAAAGTTTACCTTTAAAATCCTTGCTAAACTTTATAACCCTATCATCTTTCTCTTCACCACAGTAACTCCAGATTGTAGGATGTTATTACAAATGTTATGATTAAGATTGTGATTTTAATGCCAGATTTAGAAGAAAAGTTCTCATTTACTCATCTGTGAAGATGACACAGGTGGGTTTATGCATTTTTTTTTCCTATTTGATTGGCGCTGCAGAAGAGTGAAAAGAGCACTCAGCTAGAGGTAGCCCACAGACACCAGCGGCATCCCCAGTACGGCTTGACTGCTGATTTGCAGGGATATATGGGTCACAGAAAAGATGGCGATTACAGGAACAACAAAGAGATGTTGAAACTGGGGATATCTACGTGACTGCAAAAGAATATATTAGAATTGTAGTGTGAAAATGAAAACAGACGGCTTTGCTACATGGTGTGTACTAGAAAATGAATCTCCAGTGAAAACTACAGATCTTTTCACTTGTATATATACGCTTCCAGCAATACAGCCAGTGTAAAACTAAAGACTTTATGTCATAGCAGAACCAGAAACAAAAGTCCAGATACAAGTTTTAACTTAGAACTAAAGCCACAGTAATCCCAATAGTAGTGATGGGTCTTAAAAAACGAACATACTCATTTATGTCATCAAATTTGGCAGCATTTCCTTCATGCCTGTCTAATCTGCTTGATCTTCAAATTGGTGATAAGTGTGGGCTCCTGTTCAGTTAGTCTTCTGAGTTGTCATGAACATGCAAATAGCCCGGTTCAAGCTAAGCACATGGTATCTATGGAGCTCTTAGTACCACACTCCAGGGTACAGACCCTATAGCTAGAAGTCTGGGAGTCCATGTTTTTTAATTCTTTAGAGAACGTGTTCAGCATCACCAGTTTCAGATTTTGGCAGAATTTTTTAGATGGAGAAAGGGGAGAGACAAACTCAGAATACTCAGGTTCACAGGGACATTTCTTCACATGAGGAAAGGAGTAGAGATCACAGGCAGGTGTAGTATGCATATTTCTAAGCCAGAATTTGATGCTGAAATCTGTAAAATTGGGTGCTGATTTTTAATTAGGAAATTATTTAAGCCATCAGATCATTCTTAGTTATTGGAAAATCTTTGATAGCATTATGTAGATAAAGGAAGATATTTAGAAGTAGACGAATCCTAAGGAAAGATAATGCCTTCCATATTATTGACTATCGCCAAGAACATATCAAAATGAAGCTGTTTTGGCTTGCTATTCTGATGGATATGCTATCTTGAGCTTTCTTTTTAAAAAGGCAATGAATCTAACAAATCAGGATGACATGTGCATGTCTGATGGAGGGGATCTAGTTTCTTAACTATTTCACAGTGAGTCGATTTGCCACAGAAATTTTGGAAATATTTTGCAAATTATCCACTATTTTGGCTCTGTAAAATAGGTCCAAAATATACTTGTTAATTGAATGTCATGTTTGGAAAATGGCCATTTTAGTCCAGGAGCAAAAAAATGGCTAGGACTCCTTGTTACTAATTTTTTTGAGGTTCTCAGTCAGAAATACACATGCAGAAGTGCCATCAGATTTATTTAATGAGACTGGAAAAACTTATTAGTAGAATTCAAAAACAGTATGTTTATGTACACAATAAAATCTTTGTGTTACCAGGTGTTAATGTTGCAGTACCTCATCATTAATTTTCAGATAAAGAGATTGTAATGTCCTTAGCCTATGTATAAATATTAGTACTTGACAATATGGTCAAGCACAAACTGCTTTATGCTGAAGATGGCATTATCAGCCTGTTAACGGAAAATAGACATATCCCAGCCCAAGAGACACCACTGACAACGCCTGTTGGTTTGATTTTTGTCATCAGATGTAAAGGCAGCTTGAGACTGTTATTGAACAGGCTGAGGACAAGCCATGGGTTGAATTCAGATGGGAGTCTGCTTTCAAAAAATTTATGGTAAATGTCTGAAGGGTTGAGAGGCTGAACCACCTACTCTTTTTTATTTTCTTTTATCGTCTCTCCCTCCATCATTTTGGCATAGCTGACAACCGTAAAGCTCCAGCTATGTGAGTAATCCAAGATCCCTCTTTTTTTTGGCTAAAGGAACAGGGAATGACATTTTCCAAAGCAATGACCTCTTATTTTCAGAAGTGCGCTGGGCACCCCGGCAGGCTGACTCTGATCACACACTTTGGCAGCCCTGTTACAACTGCTTATGCATTTTCTTAAAAGTAGCTTAAGTGGAAAGTGCAAAATTGCACAAGCTGGCCTAAAGGAGAGGCCAAGACTTTCTGTGCCTTTAAGGGAGATCCCAATTCATGGGGCTATAATCAGATTACCCTTATTTGATGTTTCTATTGCTTGCTCCATGAATCTTGGGATATGTTGCAACAAGCAGATATCTTGCAGCCTTGGTTGAAATTGTAAGGACTAATTTTATCATACAGTGTAGCAATAAGAACCATCTCTTGGTCCATCAAGAACTTGATTTGCTCGAACTCCCCTCAGATGAGACAGGCGTAGCAGAAGGCATTTCTGTCCTAGGAATGTTTCTACCAATAAGTGAATATGTGAAAAGCGGGAGGCTGTCTTCTGAAAGGGTTTCTTTCAGTCCTTTGAGTTCTTTAGGCATTGATTGAGCAAACAGACTACATCCAGGGTCCCTAGTGAATCCGGTAGGATTCTGGAGCCTTTCCTTCTCCAGCCTGGAATTGTAGAAGAGCTAAGGGATATAGTTGAGCCTGTGGCCTTACAACCAACCAAATGGTAGAAGATGTCTAGCTTCAAAAGGAAAGTCTTATCAGAGCAGAATTGCTGATTGTAAGGATTGTGACGAACCCTTTGAAATGTTAGCAAGTAAAGAGGATTTCATCTCACTGGAGAACTACAGCATATGTTGGACTTAGTTGACCTAAGATCCCTGTAATAATAAGTGACAATAGTTTCTTCTTGGGTATGCTGCATCTCAATCCAAGGTAGACACTTGAAAATAGGTCAGATAAACTGGTATGTGAGCCTTTATTTCTTTCTTTGGACCATAAAGGGAGCCTGGGTTACTAGCTCATATATTGATATTAAGACAGTAGTTTGATGTTGGCAGAGATGAATCCCACTCCTAAAGGGGAGATGAGCGGCTAGTGGCTGGCCATTTGGCTCAACTGCTCAGTCCTATAAGAGATTTGCACTACATTTCTGTCTATATTACCTGTTTGTAGGAATATTTTTGGAGCTACTTTGGAGATGGTCATATTCCTGGAAGAAAACAGGAGGGAATGGACATTGATTAGGCCCAGTGCTTGAAGTGCTTTAAGTACACTCATTTGTTGCTGCAGTGCTATTATTAAGCAGAAAAAAATGCTGGAGACTTTTCTTATAGGAGCTTCTTCCTAGAAGGGGTGTGATCCAAGGGCTCTGTGGTGCCTTCTCAGGGGCAGGTAGAAGTTACAGATAGCCTGAATCTGCCTGCAAGAGACAATATAGGAGACCAAGTGGCCAGTCTTGGGACTCTTCTGGTAGTGACAGGGTAAATGCTCTCAAAGAATGAAATCACTTTTGAATATGGAACTTATCTGCCTACTTTTGAAAAATGTACCTGTGGTTATCAGACAATTCAATATTACTGTTGGTCCATACTCTGCATTGCTTTTTCCCCAACCCTTATGACTCAGTTAAGTATTTTGATAGAAAAGCCCAACTGCATAAGCTTATTTCCACCCAGAGGACAATTCCAGGAGCCTCTAGCCATAGCAGAAAAAGTAATTAAAAACAAACAACAGACTGGATGTACTCTTGTTCTTTTCCATCCTGCTCAGTTATCAGTGGTTTTGAAACATTGCAAAACTGCTGTGGGTAACAAAGTTGATCTTAAAAAAAAAATCATAATGGCTATCAAGGGAAAGACCTATTTATTTTACATTTGATGCTTAGAAAAATAATAAAGTATTCCGATAATGCGGAAGAACATGTGTTGGAGTTGAGAGAGGCTGTCTCACTAGGAACCTCAGCCCTTAGCATAGAAGGCCTGGCATGAGGCAGTAAACCACATGTTCCTCAGGATGAGTGATTATTAGTGACAAAAAAAAGCAATTTTGGCAACCCCAGACTTTCGACACTTATGAGTCATGACTGGGGTCCTGACTCCAAGTCAAAACTATGAGATAATGTGTTTTGTGTTGTTTTTATTTACTTGCTGGTGTTAGAGCATTCAGAACTCACATTTTTATTTCGTTTGTAAGACACTAATATTTTGAAACAGTGAATGAACTCAAGCAATTGGGCATTGGGGTGGGGGCGGGGGGGAAAGCTAGTTATTGTGATACCTAAGATGAAACTGCAAAGGTTGCAAACCCACATTGTTTGTTTTAAACCTGAGATTTCTTTCCATTTGGAAACCAATGGTGGACAGTTCCTGATGACTACGGATATGTTTGTTAGCCATAGTAAGAGTTGCTTGGAAATTCTATCTTAGAAAGGAAAATGTGGTTCTCATAAAAATCAAAATTTACCACAGGAAAATGGTTGATTTTTTTTTCCTGGAATATTTCCATCAACATAGAATGTTTGTTGCTTCAGGTTAGGAGGATACAGGATGCTTGATAGAACCCAAGTAAAAGTAATTTGATTAATTTGATATCTAATTTTCATCCAGCAGTCCTCTGAAATGCACAGTGGAATCTCTTTTGGGTCCTACAGCCCCATTATTTGCAAAGACGGGGCTCTCCAGTTGTCATTCCTAGCTCACGTCAGACTGCAGTCTGTCATTTTGATGTGATGCATCGTGGATGTCTGCGACTGTCACATAAGATACGATCTGACCTGGTTGGGTGTCTGATCTGTAACTTCCCAGAGACATAGTTTTGATATTCCTTCCCCCAGCTGGGAATATGAAGAGATGTGGACATACCCACTTTTCTCACATGGAAGAATTCCTATTTTTGGTCAGCGGCTTTCATAAGTACTATTGAAACTGTTTGCATAAAGACATTACTGCTTATAAATTACTGAAAAATTGTTCGTCTTGCCTACTCATAGTATGTGATTGGTCACCAAAGTCACATAAAATGTTTCTTTTTCTGATTAGAAACATTTAAAGTCAGATAATAATGAATAACAAATAATGTACTCCTGGTTCAAATTTCAGATAAGCTAATATGCGCTAAAGTGCTTGAAATGTTATTGACTTTCTAACATCTTCATGAATATGCAGTGGCTCTTCAAATATTTTTGAAAAAAAAAAAAGGAATTCTAAAAGCCCACAGAAATCTCAACTGGTTTCTTTCTTTCATAAATGACTAGATTTACAAGAGGATTTAGTCACCAAATTGCCTTGGCTCCCACTACAGTCAGAGGAGAGACAGAGGCATCTCCAGGAGACGACAAGGCAAATTTCCCCAGGTTTGACTCAACAGCTGGTTGTGTCTGTCCATTTCCACGGGGCATGGAAGGAACCTAAAGGTACATTCATACAGCCCCCCCCCCCAAACAAAAAAAAGCGCCGAGGAGCGAACTCGAGCCCTGCGACCCCACTGCCCACAGTCCTGAAGCGTTAGCCCACTGGCCAGTGCTGTTTCGGCCATTCATTCCTCTGCAGTTGTCTCCAGGGCAAACCTTCTGTTAAGGGGCCTTGGATCTGGGCAGTGGGGACAGAAGCCCATGTGAACCTCAGATCTGGGGTTCGGGCCCCTGTCCCTCCTTCATTTAGCAGTTGCAGTGTACTCTTATGTACGCACAGTTTTGTGGGATAAATCTGGCCGTGGGGCATCTAAGGCACTAAACTGTACTGGAGAACTGGGGAGCTAACATTAAAATGCTGCAAAACTCAAAGCTCTTTGCAAATCCAGCCCCAAATACAAGCAAATTCCTGTTTGTTCTATATGACCAATTCACTTTTTGTTTTCTAGTTCAGACTTTCCTGAGTCTTTGTCTAATTCAATATGTTGTGTAGTCCTGGACCATTCAAGAGAAACTAAATTGACAGAAGTGACCTGTCATATTCAGTGCATAAATGTTTGGAGGATTAACTAGAGATCAAGAATTTAGAGTAAACTGCAACCAAAATTAAATTTAACTACAAACAGTTATCTCCTTTGAAAGTATTTCCAGGATGTCACATGTAGGTGACTGTGAGAGTTAAGGCACCTGCATTTAAAATGCTCAAATTTTGGAAAACCTTGACTGCCAAAGCAGACAAGCAAAGGAGGGCAAGAACAGTGATTCAGAAACTCACCTGTGCCTCAGGGGTACCGTCAGGAAGAGGTGAGGTGATTATATGTGCCCTATATTGAAGCTTTCAGCACTCCTGTTGATGGGCCATCCCTAGAGAAGAGCAGCTTCAATTCAAATTGTCTCGAATTCAGATTTTCTGTTCCTTGCAATGGTCCCTCAAGCCCTTCCCTCCCTCTCTTCCTTCTTTTTCCTCCTTCTCTCTTGCTCCCTTTTAATGTCATGTGCAATTATTTTACAGCACTTAGGAGACATTGGCCTGGCACTCCTTAAAGTTGCAAATGCTGCTTATGCTTGCTGGTTACACCCTGGTCAAACCAGACCATACAGGTCTGCGCAAAAAACCCATAACATCTGCGTCCTGCTCCCCTCATATCATTAGAACGTATATATTCACAGCGTATGGTGCGCTGTTGGCCTGGACTCTGAATAACAAACCATAAATAGGAAAATGGATTTCCTCAGTACATTATCATTATTCACAAAACAAAACCTCAGTTGTTTTTGAGGACCTTTTTGGTTTCTCTGGATTTCTCCATGGATACAGCTTTCTGCTAGGGACTGATGACAGAGGTGCGCATTTGTTGTCATCTTAACCACTAAAAACCCTGTGCCCTGTCTGCGGTACATGACATCCTCCCCGTGTCTCCTGTTACATTTCCCACCCTGCGATGCACAGCCAGTCCTGGCACGCTGTCACGCGGACAGGCAGTCGCTTGCAGCTCAGCTCCTCAGGCTGTCCAGCCCTTAGGCTGTTTTCTTTCTGTGACCTTTTGGTTCATGTTTCTCTCTCTCTCTCTCTCTCTCTCTCTCTCTCTTTTTTTTTTTTTTTTTTTTTGTGCTTGAAAGAGCCCCCTCCCCCTACAAAAAAAGTTTAAGCTATATAAGTGTGTTTTGTAAATACAAGCTATTACCTTGAGACTTAGAGAACAAACATCTGCCATTTATTAGTGCATTTTGATTCCAACAAATTAAGTCTCTGATGTAAGCAGATATCTGCTTATGCCAGGGCTGAATATAGCACAGTGTTTAAACTCGCTCACAGGCGGATGATGAAGTGGTTACTGAGCACGTTAAATGGACACTGTGGCCCACGGAAGTCTTGGTGTGGATGCATTTCTATCCTTTTGTTGGTACGAGGTTTTTGGACTTTGTTTTTACAGGAAAAGGTAAGCACATTGATCTCAACCAGGTGAGAGGAATTAACACAGAACTGCAGATGATTTTTTCCTTCCTCTCCCACAAAAAGAAAAGCCCTATAATGTCTTGCCCTTCCACACAGTTAACGCTGAAGCCAGCCTGCTGGCTCCAAAGGAGGCTGAAGGAAGTGAGTCTTCTTCTCATTCCCTGTACCAGAGCTGCTGTCAACAGCTCATGAGTTGAGCAGTGATTATGGATGTGGGAGTGAGTCTCAGGCTACAGAATTTCACAACTATTATCCCTTCTTTCTTACTACCTAATGCTCGTGTTCTCCATTAGTGCCTTCGGTTTTATTGATATTCATTTTCTTTCAAGACTGATTTTCTAGAAAGTCACCTAGTGTATTATGAGGCTCTCAAAATACTGCATAGATTGTAACTGCTGCAAAAAAATACACGAGTCACATACAAACAATCTTACTATCGTCGGCAGTTCAGTTCTAGGTCCTGCCTGAACTGGTACATAGCACACACACTGTCTAGGAGCAGAAGATCATATGGGAGTCTTTATACATATACGTATTTTGCTCATCTAATCCAAGGGAAGTTTTATAAATTTGCATTTTATCACAAATGCAAAACCATAATGGGCTTGTAGGTGCTCAAGGCTGATCCTACCTGCCAGGTCCTGACCTCTCCCTTATGCAAGCAAATGTTCCAGCACACGCTGCATGGAGAGTGGAAGGCTGTATGCAGCTCTGGCTATGCTCTGAGTATGCTGTTAGGAAGCTTTGCTATGCTCCTGTCTCCTTGAGCAAGACTGAAGACCTAGCTTCAGCCTCAACCTCATGTCACACTTAGCTGTGCCTAGATGCATTTGCCTCCTTCTTTGGAGTTGGTGCATATTTGGGACCTGAAATATTTTGTCTTTGAGTCTGGTGCCTTTACTGAACATAATAGTAATGCCATTAAAAAGCATATTTTGCACGTGATTCCCACTCACAGTTAGCTTACTCAAAAAATCCACAGGGAAAAACTACTTTTTTTACTCTGTGA
The DNA here is from genome assembly GCF_028389875.1 of Rhea pennata. Taxonomy (NCBI): domain Eukaryota; kingdom Metazoa; phylum Chordata; class Aves; order Rheiformes; family Rheidae; genus Rhea; species Rhea pennata. Next base: position 183,497,215 of record NC_084663.1, read on the forward strand.
GGAGCTTTATACTATAGCTTCAGTTTTGTCACTAGCTATTGGCATTTTAGGAATCGAAATAAAAAGCTTAAAGCTATCAGCTGGCCTCTCCGTAGTAGCTACACCAGTAGCAGTAAATTAAGCAGGTAGCTTCACACTACTCAGGTGAGCTTGCTGCCTGTGCCTCCAGCAATCCCTGTCCCATGCCATGCCCAGCACCCCTGGGAGGATGGTATGGCCAAAGGACTATTCCAAATGGACACTATGGAAAAAGCTGCTCTGTTGTGCAATGGAAGAGAATTTATTCATACAGAAGAGAGCTGAGTTCTGCCTCTTGCCCTCAGGCCAGGAAACAGCCCTGGGTCCACCTTGTTTTCCTGCAGAGAGGTACTGCAGGGGATACAGTAATGCAGAGCACTGGTTAGGAGGAAAGATTTCTTTTGTATCGTGAGCAGCAAGAAGTGCTTCCTATCACAGCCCCTATACAACATTTGGATCTTGAAGGAATGTCTCACTTGGTTTGCGCTTCCTTGGAGCATTTAATGGCTTGTAGAGAGTACTCAGTCAACTACTATGCTGCAAGTATCCCTGCCTATAAGGAAAAAAAAATGGAAACAGTTTAGAAGACTCTATTTTTAATGACAGTGTTTAGAGACTCAGTGACATAGTTCTGACCTGTGGACTATCCATGGGCTTTTGGGGGGAATTACATGTTTATACGCTTTGCTTTTATCATTGCGTTTCAGTAAGAACTGTGAAATTTGGTTTGTCACTGAAAACCCTCATCCTCGTTCTTTCCTGCCACTAATATTGGCGGTTCCTGATCACAGGCAGCTATCCCATTTGTTTGCTGACAAATATTATGAGAAAGGATATGACTAAAGGGCCAGCTTCAAAAGCAAATGTACATTTACCCATCTGCAAAGATGAAAGAAGCATACTCTGACACAGGCAAAATGAATCATGCATAGACATGACTTTTTTTCTTTAATTGGGATCTTCCCCAGTGGTTAGTCCTGCAACAGAGGACAAAAGAGCACTCAGCAGAGATGCCAAAAAGGCGGTAAGCTTACCTATGCATGGCATCAGCACACCAAGTATGGCCTGATTGCTGAGTTGAAGGTATGTGGGTCACAGAAAAAGCCTCAGGCGGCCAGGGCATGAAATGGGGTGGGAGGAGAGGATTCAGTAGCCCCCAGGCTACGTGGGAGTAGTTCCTATTCAGTGGCCAATAGAAGGACCTAAAGCCTGTCTGAGGCATGGGGGACCACAGGAAACTGGGTCAAGAAAGAAAAGAAAGCGAAAGATGTTTTAATTCCAAAGAAGATTGCGTGTGGCCATGGGAACAACTGACATCAAGGGCAATAGATGCAGAATGAAGAAAAGGCAATTTCGTGACTCAGAGAAAAGGCAACAGCCAGAAAAGCTACCTTATCAAGATCTTATGCAACCCAGCAGGCTGTGAGGACACCAGAGACCATGGGAATGTGGTGTGAGAATCCTGAGAGAAGAAAACGGATGGGAAGACCTTGTTTTGTCTTGGGTCTTCTGCAAGGAGTTAACAGGTTTACAAAACGTTGTATTGATGTAGCCAGGGTAATTGTCTGCTTGTAGCAGCATTTCTGTGAAGAGATGATTGAGAGTCTCAAGGGCTCATGTGACTGGTACTCTCAGATGAGGTGTGCTTGTTTAACTTAGTGGGAAATCTAATGCTGGTGTTTCATGGTCAACATCTGCTCATGGCACATTGCTGCCCACCTTGGCCGTCCTGCACCCTTGTTTACACTGGCAGCAGCTCTGTAGCCTGTCTGATCAATGGCCTGAAAATTCACCTAGTGAAAATAATGTAAAAGAACCTGATTTGCCTGGGCAGCAGTGTGGTTGCAACTGGATCCTGGAATGGCCTGGAGCTCTCACATAGCTCGGGTCTGTTCCCATGAAGGTGGAAGGGGCAGGCTATGGGTTGCTGGGGGTGGGGGTGGGAAGGGAAATACCTGAAGATAAATTGCACCTTTTACTAATAAGTTTAAGCTGCCAGTAACACAAAATACATAGATAATGAATGACATGAGTTACTAGAACAAGAACCCAAGCCACCAGACAGATATACTTTTTAACTTTCCTCAGAAAAATTTCAAGGAGGCATTTTTAAGGCTAGGCATGCACTTTTGCTTCTTGTGTATCAGATGGAGCTGCCAATAAAACATAGTACTCAAGATGGATAGTCCCTTTGAGACACTGATGTCCCTTCAGAGCGTAAAGTGACAAAGTCTGTAGGACAGAGTGCTGGGTTATTATTTTCCTTGAAGCTCTGATGGCAAAACAGGGACTGATATTTTGTAGCTTCATTCAGCATGTTTCAATGCTCCTGGAGGTAGCTATCCATAAATTAGATGGATGCACAAGTAGCTTGCTTAGGTAACCAGTAAACACACTGTCATTCTTTTCTCACATTGTGACACATACTGCTCATGCCAGGATACCTCCACGCCAAAGCACCTACAGAAAGGGGCTTGTGGTTCAGAAAAATGCAGTCCTGCACCCAAAAGGTGGGTTGCATAAGGCTTCTTCGACTAATATCAGCTAATATCAGACTGCATCTCACTCAATTGCTTGGTATCACAACTGCTATTCTAGCTGTCTGCTCCATCCCACCCTACGTTTGCTGGAAACCAACCTAGTCACAGTGTCCGTCAAACTCAGTCAGATTAAAAGGGAAACAGTGGAGTAGGCAGAATTTCTGCAAATCTAGTGTACTTGCCACCCCAAGGCAGAAGTGGTGGGTGGTTCTCGTGGCAAGAAATCTGGAAACATCTCATCTGCAACATGTCAGTTCTTTTAGTGCACAAGGTAAGTTCACAGCAATTCACACTTACTTACAAAAGAGGCTGTAGGTTCATTTTGTTTAAGCAGCATCCACACTGGTGTCAATGCAAGCCATCTTTTAGTTTATATGTGGAAACTAGTTTTAAAGAAAAGTTGGCTAATGTGGAAGAACATGTTGCTCATGTAGAGGAGGCTGCACTGAGAGTTGCTTTGGAGGCATGGCAGAGGCCTGGGGGCCACAAAATCCTCATGAGTAGAAGAATCAGTCAAGCTACCAGTGGCAATAAATAGCCCCATGTATTCAACACCTTACAGCCTCCAGCAAACCTAGATGTTTGCTTAAAAATCATAAAGCCTCCAAAGCAATTAATTCTGGGCTGCTTTTATTTGCTTTTTGGTGTTTAGGGGTCACATTTTCAAACATTTTGTACTTAAACACTTTCCCCTGCTCCAGTCCCTCATGATTTTGCCTTCTCCTGCAATTACAAGAGATTCTAGATGAAAGTAGGTGAAATTCTCAGGTAATAATCTGATTCTAGTGAGTGGGGCTTTAAGAAAACAAACCAAGTATGTTTAGACCCAACCATCAAACCACAAACGCTGGCAACACTTCAGTAGTCATTTGGGAATCTTCTTCTATTGTTTACAAGTTGTCAGAGAGCAATGACAGAGACCTTTTGGCTGGTTGCTCAGCAGGGCACTGTGTTTAGATGCTGCCACTTGGCCCATAACTTCTTAAAGCTTCTGTTTGGACTGACTAAATGGATTGTGTTTTTTTTCATTTTCTTTTTGAGTACCTATGCATGCAAGATCTCTCTGCTCCCCTTTAATTATGGTCTCAGGTGGTAGACCCAGCTTTGACACTGTTCTTCCATGCAGACACAAGGGAGTTGCTAAGTTCATTCTGCCTCATTTTTCTCATGAGTGAAATGGGAAGCGTGTGATCTCTGTGTGTTAAGAATTAAATCAATTATTCAGCAATATGTCATTCAGAAGACAGCTTCAGTGGTCAAAGCAATACATAGCCTTGAGAAACCTCACTGATCATTCGCACTGTTGTCAAGCTATAAATCTCCTTCCTTTTTATTCCACAGCAGAGGTAGGGCTTACCTATACTTTTCCACTCTGCTCTTACACTATTTCTCTCACTCCTTCATTCCACACAACTGATTGGCAATAAGAGGTTTGGGTTTTGCTCAGGGAAATGGGAAGTCCTGTCCGGTATTAAGGAACTATTTCTACACATCTTTTACAGCCAAGATGAGAGAGAGAGACAGGGATGCTTTCCTTGAAAATAGGCAATCTCTTGGATTCAGTCCATCTTCAACTAATGGACAGAAAGATCAAGATGGAGAGGAAACATCTTCCCATGTTTTCTCTGCATTTTTGCAAGTAGCAGCTTTGCACTGCCCTGGAATTTTTTTGATCTCTGGTGGGTATCATAAGCTTGCCAGCTCTCTTCACCATTGTGCTTCCCATCTACTGCATGGTTTACGGTCACAGTGAATTTGCTCCCAGCCAGCACATGTGGCCTGAGTAGGTTTGTGTAAGAGCCATCTGATTTTAACCCTATTGCATCATTTCTCAATAATACTCCAAACGGAGTATCTTCCAGCTTTTTAACTGACAGCATCCTGGAGCTTTGGTCATCATATTGACCTGAGGATGAGGGGGATTTATTTTTACTCCCAGCCAGTACCTACCTTGAAGATTCCCCTTGGTATATTTATCTGTGTCTCCCATTGCTGACAAGCATTGAAGGGCTGTAAAGGGCTTCAATAATTTGGAGTGTTTTTTCTAAACTGTCCAGCTTCTTTTATGCCCAGTTTCTAACATATCACTGATAAGAACACAAGTCTCTTCCTAATTTATATGTACTGTGTGTACAGTGTTGTAGCCTTTGATGTGCTGTATAATCCTGGCCTAGTCATGTAACATCATATTTTATGAAAGGAATCACCAATTTTCGAAAGATTGAGTGGCGTCATTTGGGACCATGTGCCCAAAAGACTCCTCAGTAACTGCCTAAAAGCCATTGGGAAAGTCAGGGGGCTGGCCTATATGTGCATATACTTTACCTTCTACAAGTTGGATAAATGAGAACTGATGTTGACAGACTTTTGAACAGCTGAGTTCTGAGGAGGTTTCATAGAAGTAAATCTCAGGCACCTTCATCACCACAGGCTCCCCTTATTGTTAATGAAGAAGTCCTTTATGGAGATTAAGCTCAGTGATGTCTACAATAGGTTGTAAAATAGGGCAGGAGACTGTAATAGGATTAAGGGTGGCTATCTTAAGTGCTGACTGCTAAATGGAAGTGATCTAATGCTAGGTGAGGTGCATCACACCCTCAGTGTCAGTTTTTCCATTTCTGAAAGCAAGTGAGAAAGCAGAGTATACCTTGCATGGTGTTATGAACACCAGTCTGCCTCTTGGGATTCCTGTTGTAGAAACATGACATGCTTACTGAATGCCACTTTGCTTTTTCATGGAAATGGTTGGATGAGAGCTGTTGATACGGTAGCAATAATGTGAAGATCTTGTTTCAACAGCCCTACAGATTCTACTCATCCCTTGCAGATGTATTCAGTAAAGTGGGCAGCTTCTCACCTCCCCAAGTGAAACACCAGAAATGCCTGAGTGTTTTAACCAGTGTTCTCCTAAATATTGAATTCCTGTTTCTTGGAAGGGTTTTGCAAAGCCTCCTTTGCACTGTCTTATGCAATTAAATTACTGCAAGTCAATTGACATTGGCTTGGCTTTAATGAAAATACCAACAGATTCTTATGCTTAGTTATTACACTCCAGTTAAAATAAACTGTATAGGGCTTTATGACAAGTCCATAGGGATGATCCAACCTGTCACAGTATTACAACCTGTGTTTCACAATGTACAGTACTGTGTCTGCTCTGACACTGAAAAACAAACCATAAATAAGATAATAAATTTCCTCGGTACAATATCATTACAGAAACAAACCTCTGTTATTTTGAGGACCTTTTAGTTCTTTAAATTACCTCATAGATACAACTTCTGTGGTCTTTTGACTGTTATTTTCTCCCAAGAACTGATGACAGAAGTGTGTATCTTAACCACCAAAAACTCTATGCCCTCTCAGTGGTACGTCACATCCTCCCTTCGTTTCCTATTGCTAGCGTATGTGCTGTGCTGCATACACAGCTAACCTTTCTATGGATGGCAGGAAGAGGCATGACAAATGATTCTTCAGCTTTTGCTTGACACATTTGGGAAGTAGGCTGCAAAATCATGCCCCATGGAGAAAGGAGAACCTCATCCTCTCTTTAGATACCTCTTCCTTCTTCCCCTCCATGTACAGCTCACCAGCCAAAACCCCTCACTTCTCCTCAGTTGTGGATTAAGGCCTTGGGAAAAAGGAAGGCCCCCTGCCTGTGGGAAGCACTAACACCTGCAAGGAATGTAGGCACCTGTAAGCTTTTGGTGCCAGGAGAGGAACGCGGAACCCAAGGTGGGCACCTTGGACATCCTGTATTGTGGAGTTGCATGCCTACACCTAGGATCCAGGAATAAACATGCTGTTTGAGACTGGTCCATGGGGATTTTCCATCTGGTCATGAGGAAAGGCTGAGGATGCAGGGATGTCTTAACCCCCTCTAAACCAGTCTAGTATTTTTTTCTTGTTTATTTTGTTATAAACCCATGTTATTTCTCTTAACATGGACAGAGAATGGCTAAGCCAACAGATCCTCAGCCAACGATGGCAATAAGCTACATGCAGTAACAACCCCTGAACCCTGGTAACTCGGTAGTCTAGTGAGCACACTTACCTGAGAGTTATCATTCAAGGTAAGTCATGTAACATCCCTTTCCTCCCCTTCCAATCTCTGGCCAGTTCCTGACAGCACAGCAATGCTGAATCCTTTTTTGTCAAATGACCTGGCTTCAAAACTGCAGCTGGAGGCTATAGCTCCATGCTACAAAGCGCCTCAGGCCAGTTGAGATTTAAGGTATTCCTCCCTCGTTCATTTGTTCTTTGTTTCTGCCCCTTGTTTTTCCCTTTTAGGGTTGTTTTTAAGCTGGATGAGATTCTCGAGCTGGTTCCCAGTGGGGCCTTGCAGAAGCTGCCCCAGCACAGCTGAGGGCATGGTGTACTGGTGTGCAAGGCCTGAAAAGGGAGGTGGAGAGGGAGAGATGGCCTAGGACTGCTTTCAGCTGCTATTTCTGCTTTCAGATGCCTACATCCTGCTTGGTCCCGGGTGTCTGCAAGCAGGTCAGTGGGTCTTGGTTGCAGCCTTGTCAGGCAGCAAAGAGAAAAATCCCCGTTTTGCCCTCGTAAGGCACCAGGCTAGCACAGTGTATCACCTCTCTTGCTCACTCTCCTCAGTCCAAGAAGAGGAAATTAGTCAGCGTTCAGGTCACGGAAGAAAGCTGGGGCAAAATTTTTAATGAGTGAAAACTGTACACATTGCTGTTGCAAAGACTTGGATTGGCTCCCTTGTAGGCTGGAGACATCTGCTCAAGGAAGCAAGAAAGGAAACATTTTTATATCATTAAGCTGCTGTCTACTGAGTGTAAGACTTCTAGCTAGTGTGCTGACTCTGGCAACCAGTCAGCCCCAGTGTCTGCGTAGATATTGGCAGAGAGAAACTGGCCTCACAAGACTTCAAAATATTTTCTTTTCCTCTCCATGATTTGTCTTTTGTTTACCCAGGAGAAAGAGATTTGTTGGTAACCTCTGAAGATATAATAGTGTCACATTTCATTTGAGATCAAGGGCATACGACTCATTTACTCCATTTAAAGCTATTGTATTCCAAGACCTATGAAGGACTATATAGGTTATAATTGCCTCTAACAAATACGCTAGTGAAATTGCAGTGTTTCAGGGTGAACCATATAATCAGCCTTCTTGGAAGTTTTGGAGACAGCAGTTAATAATGGGTTATCTTCTCAATTATACTATGCTAGGCCATTTCCTATCTGGAAATAGGTCACGTCAAATAGTAGCAGCAGTTATATTTTTGCTATTATTTGTAACATTCAGTAGCTGCTATCAAAACAGGCCCTTATTTTGCTGTGTGCATTCTGCACGTGAGAAGCAAAAGTAGCCCCCAGCCTATGGACTTTGTCAATGACTAGATGCAGTTAGTGGACAAAATAAACAGTCGACTGTGGATTAGATGTAATAAAGACAACAGAAAAGTATGATTATGAATGCTATGTGTGCAAAATAGTTTGCCATCTGCTCATCTGCTTGCCAGTGGCTGACTGGTCTGGTGGTACCACAGCAGACGTGTGGCTTAAGGACACACGCTGTCTCAGTGGCCGGGGTGGCTGCCAGGCAGCTCCACTATGCTTTTAAAACTTTGTCTGATGCACTTCTGAATTCAGTACGTACGAACAAATGGCCTGAAGCGACTCTTTCACACGTCTAGGACTTAAAAGGGCAATGTTTCCCCAAAGGGAATCGAGGACTGCAATGAAGGCTTCGGTGGGATTCCCCGAAGCCCCCTGCTTGGTCAGAGGGGTAAACCAAGAGCTGTGCAGCTCAGTGCTGCTTTCAGAGACCCGAGCTGACACTTGTGACATTGAGGTGGGTTATCACACAACTGGGACCACCACAGTTCTTCCACGTTCCTCAAGAATGTGACCCCCCCCACACACACACCAGACACTTTATAGGCTTTGCTGATACATTCAGAGTTGGTTGCTGGGAGATGAGTTTGGACTGCCTAAAGCTGTTTAAGTGGTTTCTTTTTTTTTTTTTTTTTTGAACTTGTAGATGAAAATGCACCATTTGTAGTACTAGAACAGGGGGATGGTTTCAGCCAGACACTTATTTTCCTGCTCCCATCTCTTATTTTATTATTCTGCGGAAAAAAAAAATCAAGGGAATCAGAATTCCCAGAACAATATGAAGTCATTGTACCTAAATGGCACTTTAGTTTTGAAAAATGACACTATAAAAATGTCAATGTGCAGTCCCTTTTAAGTGTGTCTTTCTGACGCGATGTCATATGCACTCACAAGCAGTTTTATATGTAATATGGAGAAGGCCAAGCATGTGCTCTCACAAAATCATCTTTATAGACTTTTAGGCACACAAATATTCTTCTCAAAATAGTTTGTCAACCCATTTAACTGTAGCTGTGCCCTAATACAAGACAAACTGATGGGGATGGCACTTTCCCTTGAATTTCCTTGCATTGTGTAGGTAGTCCTTAATTTTAGAAATATAGCAGCATTTGCTATATTGATTAAATGGCACAACATATATTGATACACAAAGAGGGGGGAAGTCTCACATCATCCAGTGATGAGTCAAATTTTACTATTTCTAAAAGCTTTATGAAAACCAGAAGTTAACCATAGCTAGCCACTTTTGCTAAAAGTATTTCCAGTGACCTCTCGTTATTGACTTTGGATAATATGGATCCTGAGAAGGTTTCAGATGCCACTAAAAGCTGATTTATGTTATGATAAAAATGATAGGTCAAATTCCAATTCCTTTACTCACTTTGAAGATCTGCTTACTTTAGGTACAGCCAAAGTAAGCAGAGCTGCTTGAGAATGATATTGCTGCTTGACTTAATGCTCTATGCTATTACTGCCCTTCAAATTCTGTTGAGGGTGGAGTCAAGATAATGCCCTTCAGCAATTTAAATAAGCAAGTTAGTATTTTTTTAAGACAATACTGAACAGGAAACAAATAGAGAAAACCACCATGTATTAATTTGTTGTAGTAAAAATGTAATATATAGTAGGCCACTTGTGGTTTTGCGCAATTCAGGGTTTTCTGATGTGCACTGACATCTTGGTATGTGAATGAGGTTTTCTGATGCAAGGAAGGGCAATTTCCGAGCTTGATTTAATCTCTTCTAACAGGAGGTGGAGAATGGTAAAATATTACTACATGAGCCTCAGCAGTCACTCTTTTGCTTTATGGAAATTCTCAGTTGAAATACTAGTCACAGTGGATTTTTTCCTATGCACACTGATATTTTATCAACACTTACTTTCCAGTTATCAGGAAGGTTTTTTTATTATTATTATTTTTATTCAGTAAAATATGATCCTTGTCACTCCATTCCGTGGTATATCCTTTAAAAATCTGAATTTAACCTTTTATAACAGAGCTTTTCTGGCCCCTCATATTCTATAGTATCTAGTCCAGGTTGCCAGATTATAATTTTAGAAGTCTGAAATACACTTTTTTTCCCCCCAAAGGAAAATGTCCTTTTCCCAAGCACTCCTGTCTTATAGAGAAATATTCCCAGCTAAAATACTTCAGGGCTCTTTTGAATTGCAGACTTCATGTAGATATTTTAAACCTACCTGCACTGCCACTTAGGCATCCTGAGTCTTACTACTGCATTGTTACGTCCCTCGGATGTTCAGAGATCATGGACTAGACCGAAAATCCATGCTATGAAAAATAAATGAACAAACATATCCCACTGTTTTTCTGCCTGCCTACAGACTGCTTGGGACACGCATCCACACAGATCCACCGACCTCGCACCAGCTCTCTAGGAAAGATCTTATTCACGGCTAGTAATTATGATCGTAAAGCTGTCATTTCTTCCTACATTGGTCTTTCACTCAGCTGTCACAATCCTGCTCCTGTGGCTGTATCTACCATCCCTACCAAACTGTGCCACTTCTTTCAGGAGCTCCTAAAAGAAGCTGCTCTGGTCCTGCTTTCTTTTACTCATATCTTTTTGTTTCTTTTTTTTTTTTTTTTTTTTTTTTCTGTCAGCTTTCAGTCTGTCTTCTTTGCCACCCAGTCCATGCTCCTGGATCAAGTTTTCCTCCAGTCGTGGTTTTCTGCAGACTTTCCCCCCCTTGTCGGCAATGCCCGTGTTAAAGGGGAACAGTCATCCTAACCAGGATGGCGGGATAGGATTTCTTCGCAGCGGGAACTGGCAGAGATGGCAGCTCTCCGGAGAGGGGGCCCTTCCAGCTGCAGTTCATGGAAACCATTGACCATTGTGGATGAAAGACAAAATTCGTGGGAATATTTTTGGATTCCAGATTATTAAAGGCTCTTTGAAAATCCCCATGTGAATAGAACCGCCAGAAAAATTCACTGTGTGGCAACTCTTGAGGTTTCCACTGTTGTTTCCATTCTGCACTGACAATAAAATAAAAGCTCTTCAATAAAAATGGGAGATGCTCAGCTATGCTCTAGAGACTGGGGGGCTGATATACGAACTGGGAATAGGTAACTGCAGGCACAAGTGACTCCCTTGTTTTAGGAAGAGCAGAGCTGTGCAGAAGGGGCACTAGGCTGTGCCTCCCACAGCAGGTCAGTAGACATCTCCCCCCTCCCTCCTGAGATGCAGGAAATTCCCTGGAAATCTGCTCTGCAGTATTTTGTGTCTTGGAAATGCAGGCTGAGGTGACAAGTCTACAGCAGCAGGCGTAAACTCAGTCTTCTTCTCTACTAGAAGGGCAGGACAGTATTTCTCATAAAATCCAGAAATATTTGGAGAAATACGGGAAAGGGGTAAGACGCTGCCCAAACTCCCTAATATTTTTGTGTTTCTTACGTTGTATATCTTTTTGCGCTTATAACTCTAATCCTTCAATCAAATGCATGCACAAAATCACAGCTTTCATTTAATCAATCAGAAATGCAAAAAAAAAAAAAAAAAAAAAAAAAGTCCAAGACCTTGTGCCTGTAGGAAAAAAAAAGAAAAAAAATTCAAATTGTGAACCCCCAAAGCCTGAAAGTCAAAAGGTGGATAAGAAAAACTCAAAAGTGAATGTTTTGGAGAATTAAAATTCTAAGGCTCTCATTATTTTGTGGTCGTGCCTTACAATTTTTGATTGCCTGAGGTAGACGGTAGTGCCATTTTACCTCCAATGCAGAGTTGTATTAAGCCGAGAGCAGCATGGCTGCAACAGCAAACAGCAGCGTATCACTAGGTGGGCGACTATCAAGAAAGGAGAGAATAATTCAAGCTAGTGCATGAGGCATACGCAACAGAGTGAAACAGCGAAATAAAATTCCATTGGTAGCTCGTAAGTGAAACTTCCTGGCAGTAAGAGCTGTTATTTTGTTGTTATTTTGTCTGACATTAGCAGGGAGATGAACTGGGTGATCTAAGAGTGTTTTGTTATCTCTTACTTCTAGGAACCCTTGAGCCACAATGCCACTTGGACAGAATTTATGGAGAGCTTTTCAAAACAAGCAGTCCAAACATGAATGTGCATCCGAAGAAAGCTCAGGCAGAGTGGCTTTTCTTCTTCTTCTTCTTCTTCTGGCTTACTGGTCAAAATACAAACGTACAAATAAATGAATAATTTGGAGTCACTTTAAATACTTCATACACTTATACACCCTTTTCTGTCAGTGAACCCCCTTCCCTCCCAAAATTTTCTGCAATTTTTGAAATAAAAATGCCATTTTCAAATGGAAAAGAAGAAATACGAGATTACATTTCAGAAGTGGTGAAAAGATCTTTTGATTTTTCCTTCAGTTCTTTGTCACTTTTGGTTTCACTGTTCTTTCAACTGCAGCTCAAATTCATGAAGACGTTATACTGCAAGTGCATATTTGAAAAAGTCAGCTCCTTAGAAATTATCACAGGTATAAATTGCACCTAAATTGGACATTTTTAGTGTGTATGCATATTTGTGTGTGCACTTATATACAATATATGTGCTATACAAATATGTGATATACAAAATTATTCTTTAGCACTTTTGCAAACCCTCCTTAGTCAGTCTTTTTTTTTTTTTTTTTTTGCTATTGTAACTATTCAGTTTTGCTTGATATTTCACAGCTTGCCTCTCACAAGTTTAGAGCAATTTGCAAAAAATAATCTCATTGGTCAGTAGTGAGATTGCATAGATGTATTTAACAGTCATGATTAATTAAACTTTATTCATTGCTAGTAAAGCAAACATGTGCCTACAATATTACTCACTGTTTTGTTTAGCTCTTCTTAATTTTTCATTAAACTAAAATTTGGACAAAAAATGCTTATCTGAAACGCTTGAGTGGAATTTATCAGTGTGGACAATTCTGTCCCATTTAGATTACATATCTAACTCTAGATACTATGTATCAACAGACCTATGGCCTGCTGCCCAGTTTTAGCATAATGGGCATTCTTTCTTAGCCATGCATTTATTAATTTTGCAAGCCATAGTTGCATAGCATTTCTCAAAATAAACATAAAATCATTTGTATTTTAACTCTGCTTGAAAATACTTACACTTTTGCACTGGAAATCTTGCCTGCTCAGTTAGACAATTCAGCCCCAAGGGGATTTTTGAGCAGACTTTTCAGTGTTTGATAGCCAACTCCAACGGCTATCGATCAAGCCCAACAGTAAATATTTACACAGGCCATTTCATGACCTCTTTATATTTCTTTATTTCTTGCTATAGCTTTAGCTTATTGTTCTTGGGTGTATTTTCCCTGACTGAGGAAAGGGGAACTGTGTGGGACTCATTTTCTATCCCCGCGATCATTGCCTTGTGTCTTGGTAGCTCTTTATAATGTTCTGTCAGAGCAATTTTCATTTTGATTACATAGCTGATTCTCTTAAGCATTTACGTAGTCCTTGTTGGCTATTAATTTTATTACTTTTTAATGTATTAATACCTGCAGTTTAATACTGTTCAAACTGAATGTACAGTTTATGCACAGGTCTTACGCCTATGCATGCAGAAATGCTTTAGCTTTATTTCTAACAGTATTTGCATAGGCTTTTATTAAATTTGTCTAGGAAATACAGGCATGCAGACTATCCAGGTTAATTGCTTTCCTATTGTACTGGCCAACCACACTCCTACTGCATCTGCAATGGGCTTTAATGCATGTGGAATATACTGCTAGGGAACTGCTGTATGGAAAAGGCATTGCTTGTGCAGCAGAGGAAAGCACACGCTGCATCACATGGGCTGGGGTAATTACAACGTCTCTGGAGCTGTAGGCATTCAAGATGGCCACAAACAAAATTTGTGTGAGACGCTGAAGAGAGAAAAACCCTGTGCCGTCTACAAATTTAGAATTGCTTTTTTTTTTAATATAATTTTTTAAAAAACAGGGCATTGTTTCCTGCATTTGGGACCTGATCCTGTAAAGCCTTATGTGAGTCATCCCACAGGCTTGGAAAACTACTCTTTTCTGCTTTTTGCATTTCTTTTATCATTTAGCACTCACGTAGTAAATCCCAAAGGACAAAATACAGTTTGTGCAGAATATGTTTGTGTTGTTGAAGTAATTACAGGCATAGGCTGACTGCCTGTGTGGCCTGGTCACGAGTTTAGGGGCTCTGCACATGCAGCTACCTGATTCACATGTGTAGAGGCAATGCTTACTTGCTTAAATTGAGCATGTAATTTCACCAGTGATTTTAACACACAGCTGGAAAAGCCCTGGTGATTTTTGAAAAACATTGGCATTAAAAGGGTCAGTGTGACAGCTTAGTGTATTTGATACTTACCCTTTCGTACACTGAGAAATGCTGTCGTTTTATTTCTTTCTAAAAACTGCCAGGCTCCAATCATACTTTACCTATACACTGGTAAAGTATAGTAGAGCAATCATTAGAGCAATCATTAGAAATGGTCATCTGACTATACCTGTGCACCTCTATCCATCGTCTGGATTGCATATAATTCTGTAGCTTTTGGCAGTGTGAATTATTCCTGTTTTGGAGTTACATGATTATATCACCAATTTGAATGCCACAAATATATGGTTCACTGCTTCTTCTCCGTGGAGTAACCTCATGCTTCCTACCAAAATTAGGCAGTTGATGTTGGACTTCAAAATCTCCTATTTTTTAAAAGACATTTAACTTTGTGGACAGCTCTGCATTTTTTTTCCCTGCCACTGATTAATCCCTTCCATTTGGTGTAATCTGGCAGAAGATTCTGTCTAATGCAGGGATCAAGGACTTGTCCATCATGAATGCCAAGCCAACTGAGGGATGGCTCCTACCTGAAAGGAAATCACCCAAACTTGTTCAGCTAAACACTGGATTAGGATAACGGAAGAGGAGAGATAAAAGGGTGAGAACTGGAAGTGACTGTATTCATCCTGGCATCTGGAAAGGAGCTAAAGAATACTACAGCAGATTATGTCTGAAAGACTTTCAAAATAAATACATTCAGGGATAACCAAATTCACTGAGGAAAGCAAAACTAAAGCTGCACAGTTGCTCCTAACAGCTTCGTTCTTGACAGGAGAGGTGGCCTCCTGCTACCAAAATACTTCTTGTTTTGAAGACATCCATTTGTCGTTTCTCTAGTCCTTTTTCATTACACATGCTGTCAGCTATGGTGCCATTCCCCTGGTCTCAGCTCTGCAGAGAAGGACCTGGGAGTGCTGGTGGATGACAGATTGACCATGAGCCACCAATGTGCCCTTGTGGCCAAGAAGGCCAATGGTCTTCTGGGGTGCATTGGGAAGAGTGTTGCCAGCAGGTGGAGGGAGGTGATCCTGCCCCTCTCCTCAGCCCTGCTGAGGCCTCATCTCGAGTACTGTGTCCAGTTCTGACAGTACAAGAGAGACATGGAGCTACTGGACAGAGTCCAGCGTAGGGCTACAAAGATGATCAGAGGGCTGGAGCACCTGCCCTGTGAGGAACGGCTGCGAGAGCTGGGCCTCTTCAGCCTGGGGAAGAGAAGACTGAGGGGGGATCTGATCAGTGTGTACAAGTACCTGAAGGGAGGGTGTCAAGAGGATGGGGACAAACTCTTTTCAGTTGTCCCATGTGACAGGACAAGAGGCAATGGGCAGAAATTGAAGCACAGGAAGTTCTGCCTGAGCGTGAGGGGGAATTTCTTCCCTGTGAGAGTGACGGAGCACTGGCACAGGTTGCCCAGAGAGGTTGTGGAGTCTCCTTCTCTGGAGATAATCAAGGCCCGGCTGGATGCAACTCTGTCTAACATGCTCTAGGTGATCCTGCTTGAGCAGGGAGGTTGGCCTAGATGATCTCCAGAGGTTCCTTCCAACCTTACTGATTCTATGATTCTATGATTCTAACCTTGTCTTTCTCAGTAAAGACATTTAGAGGAGGTGCAGAAGAGAAGGTCGCAGTCCAAAGGTGGTCCTTGGCTGACACCAAGCCCAAGCTTGCTGGCCTCGCAGAGGTCTCCAGAGGGTGGTGGCCTGGTGGGCTGCTGGCCAGGGGGGGTGGTACAAAATGCCACTGCAACAGTCGAGTCCATGCAGCTGTGCAGGGACATGGTGGGGCAGTGGGTACTACCTGCGGGTTTTGACATGGAATGATTTTGCTTGTTTTAAGCATTCACTGGCACCACGCAGGTTGAGTCCATCTGTCTGTAGGTATGGATCAGTTTAAATTTGCTGTTGTGGTAGTGGCTAAACCTTTTTAAGGTCCTTGGCGCAAGGAGAAAGCTGTAGAAGTGCAATGCTGCAAGTGCAATGACAAATAACGAAATGGTCTTATTAAAAGTAGAATATACCTCACCCATTGCCAGTAGGTCTGTGGCTGCATTCCTGTAAAGAGAGAATGCTTCTGGTCGTGGGTGGTCTTCATACTCATACTCATGTATGGATAGATATATGGATGCAAGACATGTATCTGTCAATATTGACTCACTGCCGAATGGAGACCCTAGAAACCCTTTGCAGTTCCCTGATCCAGGTGTGCATCCAGCCATATTTTGAGCTCATTTTCCACAATCTGAGTCCATTTTGGGCATGTCTCTTGTATCTGCTTCCTCTTCTCAGATGTTTTGGTTTCCATCTGGGAAAAGGAACCTTAGGTGGAGTGAAGCCATGAAAGACTCATAACATTCTTCTTTTGGTCCTTGATCTCGAATCGTTAGAAATATTTCTGTGAACAAAGATTATTCACTTGAGGGTTTAACATAATCCTTATCCTATCTGGAAGGATGAAGATACTATATATTATATTTTCTCTCACTTTCTCTCTCTCTTTTTTTTTTTTTTTTGAGTTTATAGTTCTCTATGTCCCATTCTGGCTTTATTGTCATTAATAATAATGTCATAGGTATTGCAAGTTTATTTTTCTATGCTAACACTTGCAAGTTGTATCATAAATGCTACACTTCACTTTAAAATAAATTTCAGATAGAGAAATGAATCGTAAATTTTAAAACAAGCTTTTCAAAGATATGTTTTCCATTTTCTTTGATATTGTAGTATGTTTTCAAGAAAGAATAATATCCTTAAGTATATTACATTTTGTCACAAAGATTAAAAACAGACTAAATGAGATAATTATTTTATTTTTTTTTTTCAAGTGAAAGATTTACAGAATGAGGTTGGAAAATTGTGTGTGGGCTGATGTTTTATGTTGTAGCTGGTTATTACTAAGTGAGTCACAGTAAGTTTCCAGAGCCTGCCACACCTTAAGGTTAAGCTGCCTCAAACCAGGCAGAAAACTGTTAGCAGAGGTGCTTTGAATGTTTTTTTTTCAATTCAAAAAGCTATATTTTTAAACAATGCATAAAACTTTGCTGAGACTATTCATATCCTGTTTCCTTAAAAGCTTTTTCCATCCCTTTCTTTTTTCTCTCGTAGTATTAAGCATGACTAAAAAAATTATTTAATTCCAATTATTAACAATAATTTCTAGGAAGAAATAGAGGCCTGGATATTGATAGGGAAGGAGCCAGTATTCGACTGGGTAGCCACATCTGACTCTTTGCAATTGCATCTGAGTGTTGGAAGGTTGGCTGGCAGTGGTGTAAACCTAGCTAGTCTGTAGCTAGTAATTCAGTGCAAAATTCAGTGTTGTAAGACTTTCGATATTTTGAACATGCATGTCATAAATTCACTGTATACATTCAGTTAGCATGTACAGACAGGTGCAGTAGGAGAAACAAAACATGCAGATTGGACATTCATCTCTCCAGTTTAATGCTAATGCATCTATGTATGCTTGACTAAATTCTGCACATGGTATTCAGAACAAATGCTGAAATAGTCAGTTCTAGAAAACTTATTCTAAAGCAGAAGTGGTATCAAAATAACTATTAATTTCCTCAGTATTCAATATCATATACTACTGTGTACCTCCTTTTCAGCAGAGGCATCATTCTGAAAATTGCTGGGTACTTCAGCACTGGCCGAACAAGGAATTTGTATCAGCTTGAAGCGTATGAACTGTTCACCTGAACTCTAAGCAAAACCAGAGTTTTCTGTACTTTGGACAATTCACAAAACCAGAGTTTTCTGTACTTTGGACAATTCACCTTAAGGATTAAAAAAAAAAAGAAAAAAAAGAAAGAAAGATTTTTCATGAAAAATCTAATTCAGAACCTAGTTTTACATCTCTCAATGGGTGGTGGTAGAAGTTAGTGGCTAGTGTCTGATCTTATCCTGGCAAATGAAAAGTTAAAGCAGTATTGTAGTGCAGGTACTCCTAAAATGTGGTACTTTTACATATGCTACTTTAAACTAGAATGCAAAAAAAAAAAAAAAAAAAAAAAAAAAAAAAATCATTTCTACAACATTTTTCCAGAGACTGCTCTCCCCTGGTACTCATGTGCAGCCCAGTACTGAGGCAGGACTCGGTGCTCCAGCACGGGATTGGCAGCGACAGCTTGGTTCTCCTGTGCATGAATGACCTCAATTAGAGATACCCTACTCATGGCTGGAAGCTCATGTCTTAAAATAGACATATCTTAAAATAATTCCTTCTAATAGACTAGATTACTTATGGTAGGAAATAAAAGCCAAAGCAACCCATTCAGTGGTCATGGGCCTCTATGCATGAACATAGTTTTGAAAGAAGTTGAATGCATGTCACATACAAATTTTTTCAGGAAACTTTTGTTAAATCATATTCTGAATTTGATTTTGGATTTTTGTCCCCTCACCTGTATTCATAATTTTTTGAATATGTTAGAGAAAGGGTTTCTTAGCAGAAGTGTTAATGGCAGCAGCTGTCTGTAACAGATTCAGAGCCTACAGGGCTTGCAGAATAGCCCTAGTCCAATCAGAAAAGCATTTTCTATTGGCTTCTTAAAACTTTCATCCTTAGCTATTTTCTCCTGTAGGTGGTGTCTTTTCAAAAGTGAAATTTAAAGTATTTTCAAAAGCAGTGGAAAAAAACCCAAATTTCCTGCCCCATTTTAAAATAACATTTGCAAACTTTCCATTTAAAGTTACCTCAATCCCCCTCCCCCAAAAAAGGAAGAAAACAAAAACAGATTAAGTAAATAGGTGTTAGGAATATTGTCAAATTATGAGAAGAGTATTTTAAATTTTACCAGAACTGATGAAGGGATTCACAAGGCAAAAGTTCATCACAATAAAGAAAGGTAAGACCACAAGAAATGGTAATGAAGAAGACTGTAAAATGTGTATCATGAGAGGAAAATATTATACTATGATTTTTTTTCTTGGCTAACATTATGTTTGTGCTTGGACTGGTAGAGTGATGGATTTTAAGAGAAATTTCAAGACTTTGCTGAAATTCCTTTATTTGTTTTGCTGTCCATACACAGATGTTGAATGTTAGCATTCACACTAATTTCAGGTGGCTACATTGACATATAAACTAATTATCTAGTGAGTAAAACAAGGAAAAAACATTCTTCTTAACTATTTGCCCTTTTTTTCCCTGCACATATAACGGTATGCGTTTACCATCTTTTAGCACCTGATACTGCAAACCATCTCAGCTGTATTTGTCAGCTAACATGAGATGTCCTGTTAGGATGTGTTTAAGTGAATTCTGCAGGTGCCTCCACCAGGCTTCATGACCACTTCTCCCCCTTGACTGCAGACTGGCAGCCTGGGTCTGGTTAATCAGGGAATGAAGTGGTTCAAGTGCCTGAGTTGGGGATGGTGGCACAAGAGATCATGACATAACCCATACAGAGAATTCATCTTAAGCCCATTTGCCTTTCTAATTAGCAAACTACTATGGCCGTGGAGAGGCACTGGAGAAAGTTTTTTTCTTCTTTTCCCATTTTTCGTCCTGTTCAGCTGCTCCTACTGCTGCTGCTACTTCTCTTCAATGTGTTGAACTTGTCCTGAAATTGAGAGAACATAAGAAGGTGGTTTGAATTTACTTTTGGTTAGTGGTAAACATTTTCCACTTAGGATTATGTGTCAGTACTTCAGCTTTTGTTTTTTAATAGATCTCATTTTTAAAAAGCAGTCTCTCAGACATGTGAGAGCAGTAGGGAGAGAGGTTAGTGCAGACAGAACTTACGTGCTCTTACGGAATAGGTGCTACATACAAACATACACTATCAGCATGCTGCTGATTTTGAAATTAGTTAAATCTAATAGTAGATTTATCAGAATACTGTGATAGTGCTAATGCAGCTTTTCGCAGTGGCGGTGCAGAAATAAAGAGTTACACTAAATAGCTGGCCACCTGCATGCCAAAAAAAAAAAAAAAAAAAAAAAAGCCAGTGCCTGGGGGGAGGTTTGGGGAAGGGAATCCTGGTGTAGAGAACATGTTCAGCAGTTGTTTCTCTGTGTAGATTAAAAGAACAATTTTAATCTCCAGTGCCAGCTCTGTAAGATGCCTGCTAATGGAGGCTGAAGCTAAGACCGCCTGAGCTGTTGTACTGCTGTGCTGTACAGAATGCATCGTCTCCACTGGCTTTGCTGTGTTTGACTCAAGGCCCTTTCAGTAAAGCATGTATTTATTGACGTCTCGTGCCACCCTGGTCGCTTTGCCCCTCTACGCAGAAGAGTTTCCTCTTGCCAGGTTTTAATTCTACAGCATATTAAAAAAACCATCCAAGTATATAATTGTCAGGTAACAGTTACAAAGACCTCATGAAAGGCCCAACTCATTACAGTCAGTATCTGAGCTTCAGAAAAGATTGAGCATGCAGAATAAAAGCTGCAGGCTGAAACCTCCCTTCTCATTAACAGCTGCTCATAGCAACTGAGTGGGTTTTTGGTGTGGGATTCAGTTTTTGATTGTAGACACATCTAGGGTCTACACACTGACCTCTTAGCCATGACAGCAGCTTAGCCAAGCTCCTGTTATAGTCAAGAGGGCTTGTCAGCCCCATCCCTGCAGTCTGGACTTTGAGTCTCAGAAAGAAAAGAAAAGAAAAGAAAAGAAAAAAAAAGAAAAGAGAAGAGAAGAGAAGAGAAGAGAAGAGAAGAGAAGAGAAGAGAAGAGAGAGAAGAAGAGAAGAGAAGAGACGAGACGAGACGAGACTCAGTCCTCTGAGTCCCAAAACTCAGCTGGCCAGGCGTAAGGTCTGTTTGGGGGAGTGTGGGATAGCTCTCCAGACTCCTCTGCGTGTATCGAGAGGAGACTAGTGTCTCCACCAACTATAATGGGAGCTCAGACACCTGGCTCACATGAAGACACTTACATTTAGTAAGTATATTTAGGTGTCTACAGTCTGGACCTGAATACCAAAAGCTTGTGGCTTAGGGATTCAGCTGCCTAAACATAGATGCCCTGTGGTGTCTGAGACATCCAAGTGGGGCTGGGAGGTAGGACACAAAGCTTAAAAGAGACCGTGGACCAGCAGATGCAGTCCAGGAAGGACACTACAGGGAACATCAAATGCCTCTAAATATCTATGTGTGGGCAACACACTTGAGCCTTTAGTGATAGAATATATTTATGGATTTCTTTTAAGTACATTTCTTCTCTTTAGTCTTGTGTTGATACCATTTTTTTTTAATCTCCCATTTTCCATGAAAAGTAGCTACACATCTATCAGGATAGTTAGGAATTTAATGTGACTTACTACAAAAAAAGAATCTAAAACTTACTTTTTTACCCAATGTTCATTTATTAGAGGATCCATGCATGGCTGATTCATGCCCCTCAAGATTGATGACCCTTTCCCTGGCCTTACTGCCTCCCCACTCTTTACCCTCCCAGATAAAGCCAGAGAGAAGAAAACAACAGAAGAACGACACGGAATGATAAGGAAAGAGAAGTAGCTCTGTAATTTATACTGAATTGTAATTGTTTACTTGGTTTGTTTTCTAAAACAAAATTCTGTTACGTGCCTGCATCACCGCACCGTGGGGCTAGTTTCGGGAAGGAGGCTGACCATTGCTTAAGTGGTTTGAGAAAGCTCTCAGAACAGCTGATACACTGATCAAGTTGAACAAATAAACAGACGCATCTTTTACCCCTTCAGTGGCCTTTCATCTAGGCCCCCTTGCAGCTGATGATGGAGAAAATGTTTAGTAGCAACGTGGCAACTACTCAGATACTTTCCCCTTTGCCACATGCCCGAATCTCATCATATATATTTTCTCCATGGTGAGAGGAGCAGAGCAAACAGACTGTGCTGGGTCTGATAATCTGTGGTCACTTCAGACATTCCAGGAGTGCCTGAAAAAGAAGTGCAAGGGTGATGGGGAAGGGATGAGACAGTACAGAAATGCCTTTAAACATCTTGCTTTGCTGTGAAAATTTAGAGACTTCGCATGTTTTAAAAAGTGTGTTTGGTAAAGGCAAATTGCGACAAGCAGCGTTAAAATGAAGTAACAACCAAAAGCTAATTCAGTGATTTTTACTGAAGGACTCTGTGTGTCTTCTGTTACTAGCAGTGGAAAGACTGCCAGGGATTTCTGAGAGAGTAAGATATGTTCACAAACATGACTGGCCCATCAATGAAAACCCACGAGGTTGGTTAAGTTTGGTGCCGTATGACTGTTATCTGTTGCACTACTGACAGAAATACTGAAAGCGTGTTTATTTTTTCACTTCTTACGATGCCTGTTTTCAGATGTCCCTATTCTCACAATTTAATGTTCTGTGCACGTAGAAAGCAGTAGCCACAGGCTCAAATTTCCTTCCTATAGCTACTTTAAAAGAAGCATTAGGGTTGCAAGAAGAAGATGATTTCTGCATTCACAATAGATTTTCAAATGGAAACATGAATAGCTCACATTCATAATAGATGAGATGACTTTGATCTTTCCAAGGCTGTACTTTCCATGTTGGCAGTCTCACTGTGGGGTCCATGGCTTCAGAGCACTTGTCTCCAGGCCTTGGCTCAGCTCCAGGCTGAGGCTCAATGCCGTATGTATGTGGTACCTCACTGTGGAGGGTCTCTCTTTGAATAAAAATACAGCCATTATTCAAGTAAAAGTAAAGCTGAACACCTAAGTAATGCCTTGGTCCTTGATTTAATGCCACACAGGCAAATTGCAGTAGGGCCAGGATTAAATGTATTGGCTTGAGTCATCGACATTATGTAGATAAAAGTTTGCTATTATGAACGAGTGTGGAAAACAGACACATATTGTGATGAATGTTATTCTGAAGCTCAGAATGAAATCTCTTGCAATGTGTGTGTGTCAGTTCTAAAGTTAAATACAGGTTACTAGGGAACAGCAGCTAATTGTTTTCAAGCTTGTAAAAAAACACAACATGGGTCAGCTAATTAAGATGATGAAGGTAAAACCTCGTATTTCACTACAGCCAGAGAGGTCAGACAATGAATAGGTCTAAAAACAGCCCCTTCTGTGACGCATGCCTGTGCCAGATTCTGTTGCAGTTTGGAGAAGCAATTATGTAAATATAGATTTGCAAACAATTTCATGAAGTGACAAAAACAGTGTTAATTACCTGAAATGTTAGCGATCTGTCTAGCCAACCACAGAGTGATGAAATCATGGTCATGTTAAAAATGAAAGCCTGATGTAATCTTTTTTTTACAGGAACTTATCTTTCCTTACATCACTGACTTAATTCTTAAGTGCAGCTGGCTTTTTTTGAACCTAGGTCCTGGAAAAACACAGTTGCACACAGACATACCGACACTCAAAATAATGTATCTATTCCGGTTAACAGTCACCTCTGGTGACTCTACAGATATTTATCAAAGATAAAGATCTTGATCTAAGAATTAATTCATTTGTGTTTAAATTCTCATGCAGAGCCAAATAAGATTTGGGCTTCGTTTCTGATACAATGAAGATGCTGTTTATTGTCTTTAAGATGTGAAAAAGCAATGCTGGTGGTAACTATCGCATGCTTTCGATTTGCATGGAGTGTCTTAGTGATTTTACACCACCATTTAAAGCTCTTTAATCTTCATTTGATTCCTTGTTTATTGGGCTGCCAGTAGGCTCCACAGTTCAGTGTGTTACAATTTAAAAGGCTCATTTCTCAAGAATGCGATCAGTGTCTTCATTGTACTCATTAGTTATTTAAGCATTATAAACATGGTTGATAAATAGTAAGAGACAGAGTATATCCTACCGATACTAAATACTGATATCCAGTTATGCGACTTTCCCCAGATTATGGCTATGGCTGTCATACAAGATAGACTAGAAACATTCTTTGGAAGAACCATGCAAGTTCACATCAAGTTTAGTAAAGGTTCTGGATACAGTTAGGCATAAATAATGGTTATTTTGTAATATTCAGAAACATCTTATTTCCATGGATAAATTACTACTTTCTCTTTTTCTGGTGAATATTTAAATGGTAGCTTCAAACAAAAACTGTTTCTATTCCTGCCACAAGGTTATACAACATAGCGTTGATACAGTCTGAAGGAGCTGACTTACTGCTTAAAATATGGATATTGCATGTGACTTAAATAACATGAATTACATGCTGAAGTTATTACTGAGTTCTTACCCAGGCAAAACAGTGTTGCTTAAATGTTTCAGAATTTAAGACTACAATTCTTCGAGACATTTTAGAAATAAAATGGATACTAGCTTTAAAAATTGCTGGTGAATTAATATCTCACTGTTTAAATATTTAGCCAGGAACTTCGTAGTAAAATAAGACTGTTTCCCCACACATTTGTTAAACAAATAGTAAATGTACAAAGGATGGGCAGTATCTCCTACTTCTGCAACCCCCCCCTGAAATAAATGTGTAATAAGAACTCATAACTGCTTTTCTAAAACTCACTTGACAACTCGGTATAATTGCCCACGTCATAGCATGAGAGCAAAGATCTGATGAAAATATATGTCTGTGAACAAAACAATATCTTCTAATCGTAAAAGATTTTAAATACGATTTTTTTTTAACTCTTGCCAAATGTTTCATGAAACTTTTCTTTCTGTGATACTAAAAAGTAGTTCCACTTCTGCAGAAGTGGAAATTCAGGCACAGGGAGACAGTGTATGTTTGATGACGATCAATAATTCTGAATTCCTGAATTTCACTCTCTTAATCTAAGAACCCGAGTTTGAATGACGAGAGATGTTGAAGATTACCAAGTGAGTCAACAGCTAGTCAAACACAAAGCCAAAAAAACCTCTCATAGTTTTGACATTTCTACTGTTTGTAATTCATATCTAATAAACCAAATAGTAAAGAATGTGACTAAGTCAACTAGACATGGTCTTATTCTTTGATTTATAGATTTTAGCATACATACATAAAATGTAGATGAAGTCTTGCTATTGTTTAAGATCTACGGTACTTGTACACATGCTGAACATACAGCTTTCAGTTGAACACGTGACAATATTTTTACAGAATCAGACTCTTACTGTATATATCTTACTATCTTACTATATATCTGCATATTTATTACCACAGTGCCTATGCTAATGGGGCTCCTGACCTCCAATGCAATAGCAATTACAATGATAACTATAAGGAAACACTGCTATCCTTTGAATCTAGTAATGGAAGGAGACAGTTTTTAGCCTTCATTGTGAAATGTGAAAAAATGATGGGCCCAATACAAAACTAAGCAGATCAGCAGAAAGACTCCCACTGATTTAAATAGGCTTTGGACTAGGGAATGGTCTTTAAAAGGTTCTGTGCCTCATGTTCAGATATGAGAAGTACAAAATGAAGGGAGAGAGTTTTCGCTCATCTATTGCCTAGTGTTTGTGATGACTCAGATACAGCAGACTGCTAGGAAACCGTACTTATACCACAAGGACGAGGCTTATTGCAACTCCTTAGTCATCAGAGAGAGGAGCTAAATTCAGTTGTAAGATTTAGTACAGGGTCACAGGCTGTAGCTTTTCAGTTTAATTGCTTAACGTATTGCTTTTTAAGATTAGGTTGATCTAGAAGTTGAAAAGAAAAATATTTCTAAATATTATTTAATACAGGAATATGTGGCATAGCAGATTATTTCAATACGACTCATTGTTTCCAAAAGATGATGACATGAATGAAACTGGCATTGTACTATTACCAAATATCACCACAGCAAATGTTTAGCAAGCATCAAGGACAAGGAACTGTGGCATTAAAGACACAATTTCTTAGGATTGCCTAACACAGGGTATGTCCTCCTTTTTAATCTTGATTTTCAATCTTTCTGGGTCCGGTTACTTCAACAGAAAAGCTGCATCTTTTATCTATCGTCTGCTGCGCTTGTACTGCTGTCCATCACTTCAATATCCACACTTACATCTTCCCAAATGGATGCACTACCAATCTCTGCACATTTGAAACCTTTAATTTAGTGGATTGAGCTCAGCTTTTGGACTCTGTGTGACCCTGCGGATTTCTTAAATAGTTCCGTATTTTAACATATATTTGATATTTAGCCAAGAGCACTCGGGCTCTGTCACACTGCGTTAATGAGACTGAAGGACTTCTTGGTTGGTTTAACTTTCTTCTGCCCTAGGTAGCAACATGCTGTGGTCTCCAAGGGCAACCCTCAAAACTAGAAAGAGCTGGGTACCAAGTCCCAGAGGGGCTTCCTTTATGTGAACTCAGCCAGCCAGCAACTCCATGACACTAGCAGATGTTTTTGGCCTTCAGACCGATGGATGAATTTGTCCATCTTCCCTCAGTCATCTCTCTGACTGAAGCCAGCATGGTTAAAACTGGATTCCTGCCGAGGACAATCAGGAATGAAGCGTTGGCTCAGTGAGGTTTTTCCAGCATGTACCAAGCTGATTGTATTCAGGGGCAAAGGGTCCATGCTACATAAATGCAGTAGATCCTTTACCAGAGTTCTTGGCTCCCCATTGTGCTCTCTTTGATTGCAGGTTTTAAATATGTCATGTATTTCCAGATGCATTATTTATGTTTGCCTGTGTTGTTGTGCAATTTGTGGCAGAGTGAGGGGTCTACTGGAAAGAAGCCCTTGGTTTAGTGGCAAGCCCTGTAGCAAAATATTAGTAATACAGAAATCTGCTGCTCTAAGTGAAATTTGATTTAAACATAAATGAAAGAAAGCATTCAAATAATTTATTATTTTTAAGATGGTACCATTCAAAACTGATTAACTAAAAATGTCTGTATTTTTAATTTTTCTTTTCTCTTTTCTTTTCTTTTCCTTTCCTTTTCCTATTCCTTTCCCTTTTCCTCTTCCTTTTCCTTTTACCTTCCCTTTCCCTTTTCCTTTTCTTTTCCTACTTTCTTCCTCTCCTCCTATCTTCTTCATCTATCCTGTCCTGCCTTCCCTTCTCTCCTCTCCTGACTCTTTTTTTCCCCCTTAAGTACAGTATTAAAGAAGACTGATTTTTCCTGCCTTGCCAACTTCAAAATTAAAAGCAAAGAAAGTCTTAGGATCATATTCTTTCACACTATGTTCTTTTCTTTCTTTCTTTCTTTCTTTCTTTATTTTTTTTTTCAGAAACAACTCCAGTGAGAGACAGACCTGAAACTTAAACTCCAAAGCCAAAAATGAAATTCCTACAGAAAATACGCAGAACTTTTTGTTTTATCTTATGATAGGGGTAAAGATAAAAATTCTAGCTCATCTGGCAATATTCAAGCACTATCAGATGTAAAGCAGCTAGTGGGTGGTGACTCCTGTGGCAGTGACAGAAGCAGCCTTTTCTTCAGCTGGTCTGGGTCTACTGGCTGTGTCTACTTCTGAGTCTAGACCTTGATACCATGTCACCTGGAGTTTATGCAATACTCTTGACATAAAAATACACTTTCAATCTGACTGGAAACTGAAGCCAGCAAAGTCTGCTACTTGGTGTAATTCAGTGCAAACTTGTGACACTTGTGTTTCGCAGTCAGTCAGCCCAGAGACTACAGTTTTCAGGACAATTTAGCTCTATTTGCCTTCTCGTTTGGGATTTACTTGCCTAGAAAATTGACTCTTGCTTCATGCCATACTGCCTTGTAGTCAGTGGAAGCATTTAACTAGGACTGTTTTGACTTTAAAGAAATGTAGTGTTTAAATGACACTTTTTCATGAAGTATTCTAAAATAGAGCTTTTGCTTTCCCATCTCAAATAGTTTAAGCCTAAATACTTATTTATAAATGTGCATATAAATTCCAGGATTTTGGAAGTGAATGCACACTTGAGGCCAGATAATATGTGGCAGTATATGGTATTAGTAAGCTTTGATTTTAATATTTGATTGGCTATTTCCAAGCATGATTTCCTTTCCAGCGCAATTTGAATTTTAGTGTTCCCTAAAAATGCTTGGATTTTTTTTTCTCTTATGAATTATCACTATAAACAAAAATTAAATTAATAACCAAAAATAATTTGAGAACTTACATGAATGTTAAGTGATCACTGCATGATTATGATAATCATTTTTCACTTGGATGACCATTAATTTGTGTAAACTACCCACTTTGTGATCACCCTGCTACGACTGCTACGTATTATATATTGAAATTTACCCTACTCCTCTATGTGACCACAAAAGGAATCCCCAGGGCCGTATTTAATTTCACAGTCAAATGCACTACTTGACTAACAGCCTTGAAACCATTGCAGATCCTGTATTTTTGATCCTCTTTGGGAACAGTACTGTACAATTAATTTATCTATTCTGCTTTGTACAAGAATCCCAGCAGGAAGATTGGGGAGGCAGGATTTGGGGAAAAATATATGTGTAAGTAAAAAAGAAAAAAAAAAAGAAAAAAAAAGAAAAAAGAAAAAAAGAAGACAGTGCAGAACCCTTAATGTTTTCTGAACAAGATGCAATCAGTTGCCATAATACTGTATTGTTTGTATGACTTTTTTTCATTGTGGTTACTGTTACTTCATCCTTGAAACATTTCCAAGAGAAATGAGGGTTGTCCACAAGATAATCACTATCATGTCTGACTCTTATGCATGTAGTGTGGTGTGTCACTAAGACTGAGACAATACCTATAGGCACTCGGTGAACATAAATAAAAAATTTAACAGGGGAGTAAAACTTTCAGTGTACATCATTCTATGAAAGGATGATTTCTTCAAGAAATGTTTCCTTTCCCAGAATTACCTGTAGCTAGGTAAAAGTAGTGCTCTGTCTTTTTAATATCCATAGTTCAGTGTCAGCTCTGTTTGAATGTGATGGCATCTTCAACATGATCAGCATTTTCTAAATACAGGGATTTGGGAGAGGGACAACTCATGATTCCTGAACTGACTCACCCACACTTTAGGATATCGAACTCACTCCCAAGCCTGAGCTGGCGTTGGCACACGTCAAGGAACAAGGATGATTATACATGTCCATGCTCTGAGAAGCTGTCCGGTATTGGTGTGTTATGCTTATAAAGCAATGTCACAACGCACATAAGCAATGAGTAGAGTACAATTTATTAATTCTCAGGCATAGGCTATTCACATATCAGAGGGATAGAAAGAGAGATTAATCAATAGTTAGCAAATAAAGCAGAGTCTACGTACCATCAAGCAATTTGGGCTCTCAGCCTCGAGGGGTTTCCTGGTCAGGTGTCCCCGAACCAGGGAGGAGGTGGCTTGCATCTCTCTCTCCCAAAGTGAGTCCCCTTCCCTCACCTACAGATATACCTGGCAGTGATGGCCACAAGTCACACAGCAAAGCTTTGTTCAGCCAGTGGAACTAAGATGTGGTTCAGATGAAACAAAGATGTGGTTCCAGGTGGTCAGTTCTTGGCAGATTGTCCTGCTCACAGGACAATGCAGCTGTCCAGGTCTTATTAATAAAGCAAGTTATGTCAGCCCTCAGGTATCCGCTCACATTAATAACAGTGACTGGAGGGCAGCCTGTGGAAGCAGGTGTACTTAATCAATATGACAATGGGGTTCAGTGTAGCCTCCCCTACATGGTGTGATCTCTACTGAGAACTGGAGTGTCCCCAAGGGCTAATTTAATTTTTGCCCTGTCTATAGTGATCAATATGGGCAATACCACTCCTCACAAAATTAAATGTAAAGATCTCTGACATGGTGCTCTCATTCTGACATATAACCTTCTTTCTGTGATGCTTAAATGCACCATGCCTTTGCACTCTCCATCATGAAATGGCATGCTGAAAAGAGCAGTTTTGTCAGCTTTGAGATGAATCTAAGCCCCTTGCTCAGGAGCGTCATCTAATGGGGGCTTCACTGCCTTACACAACCAGACTAGCAGCAACAATCTGGAGCTCCAGCCCTCTGTAGCATGACAGGGCTCCATCTCCTATTTCTTTCAATGAGAATAAAAAATACTGAAGACTTGCAGAAGGTAGTAGGGCCACCAGGGCCAGCTTTCTGATGGGCATGCTTGTTCCTGAGTACAGAGCCGAAAGAATTCATTTGCATGAATAAACAGCTTTTTTTAATGCCAAGTTTATGTATTTATGGTGGGATCTAGCATGCCTAACTCAGAAACCTATTGGCACCTAAATTTGATGTGCCTGATCAAGTATTCCATCCTAAGAGGGTGCTTAAATTCCCCGTATAATTGCTGGGGAGGGCAAGGTGCCTCTGGAAGCATCCAGAAGAAAAAGCTATCCCCTGAGGTATCTTCAGATAGGTAGACTAGGACCCAGCATGAATCAGGCTGAATTAGTTTCAGGATATTATTTTTGAAATGTTGAACTCATTAGCTAAATAAAATTGAATCACGGCAACCAGGTCATGCTTGAGAGACCTTCCCTTCACATCAACAGAGTTTACTTGACTGTCAAATAATTGATATTTCCAGAATTGTATCTACTGAAAATTTTGTGTTTTTTTTGTTGTCATTGTGATGGCTGTTGGCCACTAACACAATAGCTGACATGAGTTAGTTGTAAACTATTCATAGGTAATCATCTGGTTGCACTCAATCCATAGAATGATGAAATTAAGTATCCAGGTGTCAGAACACTTTGTGAAAAAGTTTTTTATGATGTCAGTTGATTTTATTGGATTTTCTATGGATCTGTGGAACAGGCAATATATTTGATGCTTTTTGTATATATCAGCCCTTTTTGGCCATAGCTACAGCTTTAAACACCCTGGTAGAGAAAACTACTTTTTTTTTTTTTTTTTGAAAATGTCCTCACAAATTGTTAAATTTGTGCAAATTTGGGGCAATTAAAGTTAGGAAAAATGTAAAAAAAATAGCAAAAATCAATTATGCAAATTAGCAAAAAATTCTTATAAGAATATTGTGTAGGTGCAACTTGGAAAGAAAGCTTTGACTTTGTTATTTGTTTTCTGTCTCATGACTTAAAATACAAGCCATTGCTCCTACGTTGATGGGAAAAGTCAAAACATATGCCTTTCAGCTAACAAAAAATAACATGCAAAGCATAATGTTATTGCAAGTGTAAAACAAAATGGAACTTTTCCATAAGCCATATTCAGAGTAGTGGCCACAAGGCCAGCTTCAGCTTGCTTCTGGGGGTGTTTTAGCCCACATGGGCCATAATCCAAACACAGTAGAAATACAATCCAACCCTGTTTTCCCCTCCCAGCGCTTTTCATGAAACCACCAGAAGTCATGCAGCAGGATCACAATATATCAGTCTAGCTCAGAAATTCAACCCAGCAAAAACAGCTTGCAGAACTGTTTCATGCATCATGCTTTGCAAAACTGAACTACTTTGCATTTGAAGAGGCATAATTATCTGTGCTAAATATTGGTAGTTAGAAGCCATACTAAAAGACAAGTGACATTTTGACAGGTTTTTAGGCCAGGGAGAAGATGAGTAGTTTGTGGTATTTTGACAAATAATAATTGTGTAATTAAATACCTTAAATTGCATTCCGCAAAGTGACTGTGTAAAAATGGTACTTCTTACCCAACCTACTTATTTCCTATATGAATTTAGTCACTGCTGCCTTTAATAATCGAAATAAGTGCTTAACATTTTTAATATGTAAAGACTCTGCTCGAATAGCACAAAATGGGGAGGAAAAGGTGGAGGCTCATCTATTTATGTCACGCATACGGAGATCATCCATAGCACTGAGCACCTCTCAGTATGTCATTTCATTTCCAAGTTGAGTCCTCACATCCTCACATGAAATCCTGCAGAACAGGATGGAAAGCAATTGCAAAGAGAGTTTGGCCTGCAACAGCACTGCTGCTAATGTTAATCAGCAAGCCAAGAAAACATAGCTTGGCTTGTGACTCCAAAGATGTGTTGACAGGGCTGACAGTTAGAAATACTCTCTTTTTTTAACTTGTGAAATGAATGCATTTTACCTGGAATCACTGAGTCACAATAAATATGGAAAACCACTCCCATGCCATTTCCCAGAGTAGAGCGGTCATTTGGTAACAGCATGTTTATACAATATTTGTTTCCACAGGCCATGTGAGTACCTCAAAGTGCTTTACAAACATTAATAAAACTGTTCAAAATCTTTTCTAGCTAAGCAATTTATTTACATTTTATTGACCAGAGCCATGAAGAGACTGGTTCCTAGGTCTTAACACACAATGGTTTTTATCTCTAGTTTTTACAAAAAACAACCCTTAAGCCCATTTTACAGATGGAGAAACAAGGCTGTAAGGAGCACCAGGACTTACAAATGGCCATATCACCATACTGAAGTGAGAGCAAATAGTGTCCCTTTCCATACGTCTTTATATCTATACACTAGCATGTGCTTCATGCAAATCTTTTACATGAGTCATGGGGAATTTGTGAGACAGTGGGAAGAACTGATGGACCAAAGGAGGAGAAATAGCTATCCCTGGTCATGTCAGTGCTGCTTTTTAGCTTGTTTTCAAGAACATGCTGAAGTGGCCTGTGCATGCCCTTGCTGTGGGCAGTTACACATATTTGCATTGCAGGGGAAACCTGCAGCCATCGCACCTTTATCCTATAAGCCCTGTGGTACTGACGAAGCCCTGTAGCAAGTTCTTCAGGACTGATTTGCTTGTAATATATAAATACGAGATTTATGACTCTACTGTGCATTCACGTAGATCTTTTCTTTCTCCAGAAACCCTGGGAGCAGGATTGCCAGGTGAACATGGGGAGAGCTCCCTCCATCTCCCTGCTTCATCTGTAGCATGAGCCAGGGCAT
Source organism: Rhea pennata (assembly GCF_028389875.1). Lineage (NCBI taxonomy): Eukaryota > Metazoa > Chordata > Aves > Rheiformes > Rheidae > Rhea > Rhea pennata. The sequence goes on from NC_084663.1 coordinate 183,530,085, forward strand.
GGCCCATGAGAGCTGGGGAGGGTGCAGGTGTGAGGACACTGTTCTTGAATTCAGGACCTGTGAGTGAGGGACTTTGGTCACTGTTTTCCCTTGAGCATTGAATCAGAGGAAAAGTCCCTCGTCATCCAGTGACACACACTTTATTTCTGACAAGAGGCAAGTAGTGCTATTGTTGTCTTGGACAACACCATTGCTATTCCAGGCTGTGGGCAAAGTGCAGGTTTTTGGATCAATGACCTTGATGCCTTGTGATGGTCTAGAAATCACCTGAGGTGACAGAAAGGGCTCTGTCTCCCTACTTTGAATTGCTCTCGCTCCCTGCCTTGCTGCTATACGGGCTGTGTTGTAACTTCTCTCAGCGCTCTGCTTCCAGTATTTAGGGAGTGAGACTATTCCTTCGAGCCATTGGAGTGGACTGGCTGGGAGCCGTGAGGTGTTGAGTGGCTCTCTGTTTTTTGTCAGTCCTAAACGTGGCTTGTATGGGCAGCTTTGAAGCAGTGGATGAAGTTTTAAGGGCTGGGGGAGCTCCCATGCTTCCTGCTGTACTATGCCAGCTGGGTTGCTCTCATGATGGCCTTTAATATGCTGCAAAGGCCAAACAGTGAAGTCGATTAAGAAATTTGGCCTTGATTGCTTGGTAAAGATGGCTGTGCTAATGAGGCCAAGCAGAAGCCATTTAGGGCAGCTTGAGTTCCCAGCTGTTCTGTTCTTTTGACTTTAAATAGTATTTCTCTGTTGTGTTACTGAATTATCCAGCTTTTCTTCAGTTAGGAAATGCTGAAGTGGCTCCTCACCAATACTGTTTAATTGTTGTACTTCTACCTACATTTCTGCATGTATTCTTGCATCATCAGTGCCTCTTAGAATCATAGAATCAGTGAGGTTGGAAGGGACCTCTGGAAATCATCCAGTCCAACCTCCCTGCTCAGCAGGGTCACCTAGAGCATGGTAGACAGGGTTGCATCCAGGCAGGCCTTGAAGATCTCCAGAGAAGGAGACTCCACAACTTCTCTGGGCAACCTGTGCCAGTGCTCCGTCACTCTCACAGGGAAGAAATTCTTGGAGAAAAGAAATCTGTGGCGTGCTTATGGTTGGTCTCCTTGATACTCTTTAATATGCTTTGGCTTCTCTAAGAGCACCAGTGTGTAGGTATGTGGGTTGTGTCTGCTGGCACTCTGCCTTAAGTATTTCTCTAGACTCACCAGACAATGGAGTCTGCAAAGCAGGCTGCTTTTATTCTTTATCTCTTCTTTAATTTATGAAATAATTTTCAAAAAGGAAGATTTGTTTAAGGCTGTATTAGCATTTCTCCCTTTACTGGAGAACCAGGTGAAACTCTCTGGGCAGTGAAGTATCTTGGGTTCCTGTTTTCAACTTGGAGTGTTTCAAAAAATCCTGCCTCATGGCCGTTGCCTAACAGGGAGTTCAGAGAGCAGCCTTTGAATTAAGTCTTGGGTATCTTCACAGCAGGACCTTCCACTATCAAGCACACAAGTTAATCAATGCATTAAAAAAAATAGATTTTGAGCTCACAGAGTCTATGAAAGTAACCTCAGAACTGTGCAGAGGAACTTAGAGGCTTCAGCTTGTGAAGTTCTGAATCTCTGTCCTTCCTAGAAAAAATATAGAACGAAAAATTCAAATCTGAATACATATTCAAGTTACACTGCGTAGATTTTTATAACAACATGATTATATTACACTTTTCGTTTAGCTTCATTCACTGTATTTTTTTAGGTCTATGCACCAAAAGGTCACAGATATAAATGGAGGCAAAGTAATGGAGGTGGCAAGTAATCCTCAGGCAAAATCATCATGGATATCTTTATTCCAGCTCTTTGAAATATTCTAAAGGATAATTGTGCTTGCTAAAAAAGACACAAGATGGCAGTGCTAAGCTCATTAGCAAACTAAAGCAAAACAACTACCTATCTTTTGCTGTACAGAGAAAATGAAATAGAGACAAAATATTAGCATACACAATAGCAGTGGGTTCTTAACCCTTTCTGTCCATCCCACACGAAGACAGTTTCCCCCTAAAATGTACAGGAATGTGTCACTAAAACCCACAGTGAACACCCACAGTCCTGAAAAACAGCCAAATTCTGCTTTGTTACCCAGAGATATAGAAGTGTTTTGCTTAGCCAGCTAATCTTCAGACCAAGAAGAGAAAGTGAAAATGACACCTGAATTTGCCCTAATTTGTAATTTATATATTTTTTGTCTAGGCTTGAGGCCTAGAGCTTCAGAAATTACACATATCCAAATTGCAACATGTATTTTTTTTCTTTTTTTAAAACAGTATGTAAGAAAACCAATAGATCATTTAGCCTTCTCGGTGCTTCTCTTTCTGCTTGTTTGGCAATACAATAAAGGCAAGGATCTCCTGCATCGTTTTAATGCAATATTCTATCAGGGTACTTTTAACGACTGTTTTTTCCTAATAAATTTTCCCTTTGAATGCACAACATCTCTATTAGGACACCTCTAGCATTTAACCTGGGAGCAAATCAGAGCATGCCAAGTTAAATATCTAAAAATAGACTGTATGAAATCTCCTTGTTTATAGCGCAATTTCATTGATGCAGCTAACTGCAGAGAAAACAAAACACAATCAAGGCTGCCAGGCACCTAGGTCTCAGTACCTAGATCAATGCTTGGCTCTGAGCCCAGTTTCCCACTTCTTAGGTCATGCTCCATGGCAAGTAAAGGAGTGGGGAAGCTGGCAACCCACCCTCTTACAGGACATGAGTTCAAGCCTGCCTAGCTTGAACTACGCTGGCCTTAAAATCACATCTTTCATCATATCCCATCCCCTGCCTACGATATGCCTGAGCCCTAGTGGATAGACCAGTCTCTTAGCTGTAGGGACTCTTGCAAGTTTAGTGGGGCACTTGGCAGGACTAATACACGTGAGAGGGAGAACGTGGAGCTATTGGGAGACCAGAGAGCCCTTTCCCGAGGGGAATGTGACAATGGTTTGGGAAAATCCATCTATAATGGTGACATGTACTCATGGATTTATGCCTGGCTGGGTCTGCAAACACAAAAGGTGGTCTGAAGTCTAGTGCTAGCTTAGAATGAAAAAGCTGATGAATGTCTATGACAAGGTCCCAAATGGGAATGGGTATCTGAGTTACCATGGTCAGCTGCGTATGGGCATCCTCACCCCCCTGGAGTGGGGGCGAAAATATTTCCAGGCTCCAATGATATTTCCAGGGGCCTGGATAGAAACATCTAGCTGCCTGGTGGGGCTTCTCTTAACTGGAAACACTATACCTAGAGGTGGGAAAAGACCATACTCCGGTAGCATCCATCCCTTGAGAGCTGTCATCGCCTGGCAGTGGACTGCAGCCAACAGGGCATTTTACTGGTGCCCTCCACCTGGCAATGGGCCACTGCCCACAGAGCCAACTACCTTGCTCAACCTTTTCCATCTGTCATCAAGCCACTGCTTCCACTCTTCAGGGAGGAGATGTGGTAGCCAGACCTTCACAGTTAGAGCCTCCTGCACTCAGGCCCCATCTCTTGGAGGATGAAAATGCCCTACCTGACTGCAGAAGTCTTTACTCATTGCCAGAATAGAGCTGGGGGCACACGGTGGGCAGGCTGGCATCCTAGTGGAGGATATCTCCAGCTAATAATTTCATCTATGTGCCTATTTGTTGCCTTAACAGCAAATATAAACTTTCCATATGTGTAGAAAAAAGGGTGTTTTTCTTTGCTGTACAACAGTTTAGAATGGGGAACAGGCAGACACACAACTCCCCAGGAGCTGGAACAAGATCCAAAGCATCCTACATTTCAGTGATTAAAATAATCCTTTTTACGTTGGAGCAGGACAAATACTACGGCACATGAAATGCTTATTATAAAATGTAATAAATAGAATATATTGTTTCTCCTTTTTTTTTTTGCTAATTTGCTGTGCTAACTAAAATGATTAAAATAAAAATAGCACCTATAACAAAAATATATCATTTAAAAACCTACCAGACCTTTAACTTGTTTTTAAGTTTTACTGATAAATTAAGCATAGGTATTTATTGTTTGGTTCACCTGCATTCAGAAATACCATATTATCTTACTTTCCCCAATCTCAAAATTAAGTTACCTAGCATATATATAGAATATTAGCAAAGACCTAAAATATTCTAAAAATTAAAAGACAAGTGTTTTAAAATCAGCACCTGCTGCTTTGAGTTTGGTAGCCTTCTTTGTTAGTAATTCCATTTCTCATGGCTTGCAGAATCAACTGTTGCTGTTTGGGAGAGTCTCCAGTTAACAAGGCTACTTGTAATCAGTATCAATGTTTTCCAATATTTTTATGCTTTATAATAATGTATGTACTTGCACACAGAATTTACTGCACACAAGATCTGGGTACATGAATGAATCTAACATACTTCCCTAACTCCTCAAGCAGTAAAAGCACACTTAAAGGCAATTTCTCATTAAAAGAATGCAACTACTGATTAATACTTCACTCATTCACATCTGAGACCAGACATCCACATTCCCACAGGACATCAGAATATTTTCTTTTAACATTGCCAAACTGTACAGTCAGAAGATACTATGGCTTTCTCCCACAGGCTATTCGGCTACATTTGCAATGTTTTTACAAGAGAAGTTGTATTATGATGACTCAGTCTCTAGTATTTGTCTGTTCATACTGTGGGCTTATGTGGCTCATTTCTGCATGGGCACAGCAAGCTGGAGAACTCACTTACTATTTACCAACAGTACATCAAATTAACATTTGTACAAATGGAAGATGAATTTGAGGGAGCTCATTATGTCAGTCAGTGTTGTGGAATTTTAGTGCAACAAACTGCTTGAACAGGCTACACACAAAGGTGCTGAGCTGGTCTGGAAAATCCATGACCACATGGAGGAAGTGAAACCCAGGGTGTTTTTTGAGGTTCTTACCACTGTAGCTGAGCGTGGCATGAAATTAATTGCTTAAAATTGTGCCTTGCCCTGATCTTTGTTCAGGCATAACATTAATCTAACTAGATTCACAGCCAGATAATATAGTTGGAGATGGTGATGCAGGTGTGTGCCATGCTCAAAGCCTTCTCCAACAGCCACAGCTCTTACACTGTGGTTCTGTAATAGCTTAAACTCACGTAAGTTGAAGATGATGTGGTCCAGCTCTCCTTCCCCTGGTCCCTGAATGTCCCTTCCCATATAGTAGTAGTGAGTGTGACCATTTGCAAGTCAGTTCAGAAAACTCATCTAGCCAAAATCTAACCCATCAAAATTTCCAACAAAGCAGGACAGGCTTGATTTTAGATATAGACAAATAAGACAGGAGCTTGGAGCAGTTTTATGCCTATTTTTGCCTCTGAAAGATTCCTGGAAAGATGTATGTGGTGCTGCGGCAGTTGATGGAGGTGCTGAGACACGTGGAGTGGCAACTTCTGTTGGTGCTGAACAGCCTGTGGGTAGATACAGCCTTTATGGTTTGTTTCTCCTAAACAATAGCAGAAGCAACAAATCTGTATATGCAAGAGTCTCCTTAACTCTTTCCCTTTCATACCAGTACTGCTTCCCCTTGGGATGGCAGGACTGGCAGGATCCTGGCCCAGTCCTAGTCTCAGTCTTCTACCAGCTACCATCACCCAAAACTCATTTTTCCCTATCCTGCTGAAAGACTTGAGCTGAAATTGAAGTAATTCTGTGCTTATCCTAAAAAAGATCATAAAAAAGAAAAAATACTATTAACAAATCCAAAGACCTATAAGAAAGTAGTAAGTTGCTTTTCTAGGGATGTGCCAACTTTTTATATCAAATGAGTTTCTTCTTATTTAACACATCTTTTTAAAATTATTGTCCTCTGTATGGTGGTAGGGAATCTCCACTTCCCCTTTTTTTAACTGTCATTTTTTTTCAGGATAACAATGTTTATCCTCAGCCTAAAATTAAAACTGAATGCTCTAAAAGTTTGCTGCCTCTGGCCTTGCTTCAGAAGAAAGTAGTATGTCCTAACTGTAGGCCCAAGAGCAGTTCCTGTTCAAGTTTTTGTGGAGAAAGTTGGAAAGCACAAAAACAGAGATAGTCAACTCCAGATTTAAATAACTGAGGGAAGGGCAGATAGAGTGCTGATTGCCACAGAGAGAACTGAGGAAAAGCACTCTGCCAGCCCCTGTTGACAAGACTTTTGGACCAGATTGACATATTTTCAATTGAAAGGATGCATTCATGCCCCCTCATTTTGTTACCTGCTGGCCTTGCATCCTCAGCCTTGGATAGAAAAGTCCTTTTATGGCTTATGCATCCTTGTCAAGACTGAAGATTGCATGCCAGTGACTTGGCAATAATAGTATCCAGCAAGAGGAGAAGTAATAGACTTGTTATGCGTGTCAATAAAACCAGCAAGTAGAAGTTGGAACACACACATGGAGCTAAACTGCTGAGAAAGGGAGAGTGACTTTTCCAATTATAACAACACATTGACACACAGGTCAGAGGTTGAAATATTAAAAAGTAGTTAATAGGTCTCTTGAGAAGCACTGGTAATGCACAGCAGCTCTGCATATTTGTAGACAATGTAACTAGCCACAGCATTATCCTTTAAAACAAAATGCTTGTGTGCAGAGCTTTATTAGTCAAAGCTGTTCAGCAAATGAAATGCTAGTTCTGCTGGGAGATGCCCTGCCCAGGAGCAGAAGTAACGTAGTGCTGCAATACCCTCCAGGACCCAAAGGTGCTCTGTGAGGCAGGGAGCCTGTCAGGCTGAAGCAGAGGCAGCCCCACACAGCAGTTTGGAGAAAAAGTAATGGCGATGGTGCTTTCTAAAACAGACAAATGTCCTTTTTTTGTGACTAGTCTTTTTTCTTTTCCCCACAACTGCCTGAAGTAGCATCACTTTGCTCTTAATAATCTTGGACTAAAATTGAAGTGTGCTGTGCATCCACGGTCACAACTAGATATTTTTCTAGAGCAACTTCTATTTAGTTATCAGAATTGAATATCTCTCATGGCTCTTCTATGATTCTGTCGCTTGTGACCTAGAGACAGACTGTCACTGGGAGTCACAGTCTGTGTCCTTCACAACCTCTAGTTGCAAGATCTTTTCCACCACGGTGGCCAGAGCGTTTGGTGTAACATGAGTGAAGACAAAACCGCCCTAGGCTCCATGACCTGTGCTCTGCATACACACACCACCAACTCACAGTAACTCAGAGGTGTGCAGCAGCACAGGTCATATGGTTCTATGGCCAAACAGCTCAGATGTCCCACCTGTCTTATAGCCCCATGCTATGGATGAATCTGCAGCCAGCTTCCCTACCCTGATTATTCTCTGACTTTGACATCTGCTTTATGGGACATATGTGATGAATTAAGGTCAATATAGATGTTTATGCTTGTTACTAGCTTATCCAGGCTGTTGCACACAAAGGAGAAGAAGGAGTTCAAACTTTCTTTGTTGTGCTCTCATGTTGCTTGAATAGGAGCACAATTCCAGTCATTTTGAATATTTGATGAATTTTAGACCGTATGGGACTGGACCCATGCTTATCTGCAGTTAGGCACACATGAAATGTCAGTCCTAGCTACTTCCTGATTTGGAGGAGAAACAAAGTCCCTGGGAAACCATATTTGCCTGCTTGGTATTACATTATACATCTAAGCCACTGAGAAGGAGCTCTAGTTTGTCTGTAAACTCCATGGCTTTTGTGGTTTTGTTACAGGGATTTCATACCCTGAATTTAAATAAATTGGGAAAAAAGGATCTGTTCCAGAGCCCACCCAAAAGACTGGTGGTCTTCCCAGTGCACTGATCAAGCAATATTAAGGGAATTCAAAACCTACATCTGACCAAAACAGTATGTAACCAAAGTTTCTGAGTGCTCCATGCTAAACAAACAAATGCTGAGCCTAGTGATTTTTACAGTCAATACGCTTCATCATCTATACAATAACTTGGTAGATGCAGTTAGATCAAAGGTTTCCTTTCAGTTCCAAAGCAAAGGATGTTTTACTGTGAAATCATGACAGTTGTTTCTGCTAAGCAAAGTACAGCGTGGCTTTGACTGAGATAAAGCTCTGCCTGTTGGAAGGAAAATCTCAGTCACTCTGTGGCTATGTCATCCTTGCTACGGGTGGAAGCTGTTTTGATGGGTAACATCTGTTATTTTCAGTGAATTCTGAAAGACCTGTCTACATGTTTTGTTTTTTTTTTCTTTAGTATAGGATGTGAGTGAGGGAAAAATAACTAAATTGACCTTTTAGTTGACTGAGATACAGCGTAAAAAGACTCAGAGAAATGAACATCCTCACAATTATGCACTGTAAGGCATTTTTACCCAGTTTTTCTCATGTAAAGAAAACCAAGAAAAACAGAGCTATTATGACTTTACCCACCTACAGACAAAGCCTGAGAAGATCCTATTTCTCAGACCTTTGTCAAATTTTCAGTCTATCTAGTGGGAATTTTTCCCCCTTCCTTAAAAGATAAATATGCTAAGTAGTCTCAAAGGACAAAAGTTTTTTCATCTGAGAAAACAAATGTCATCTTTCTCTTTCTCCATTCTTCTTTTTCTTCCCCCACTCCATGTTTTACCTCATCCCTTTTGCTGCAGGAATACATATTCTCTTTTGCCATTAATACCATTTTTCCTGGGATCATATACCATTTGGGAACAATATATACTAAGATACTGATAAACATATCTTTAAATATGGAAGGGGAAGGGGAAGGTGAAGGGAAAAGGGAAAAGGGAAAGGGAAGGGGAAAAAGGAAGGAGAAAAGGAAAGGTGAAGGGGAAGGTGAAGGGAAAAGGGAAGGGGAAAGGGAAGAGGAAGGAGAAAGGGAAGGGAAAAAGGAAAAGGAAAGAGAAAAGGGAGGGGGAAAAGGGAAGAGGAAAAGGAAAGGGGAAGGGGAGGGGAAAAGAGAAGGGAAAGGGGAAAAGGGAAAGGGAAAGGGAAAGGGAAGAGGAAAGGGAAGGGGAAGGGAAGGAAGCTTATATTTCCAAAGTAACATTGAAAATGTTGAAGTTATGAAAAACTTCTTTCTGCTTATAGAATTCACACACCAGGTAGTTGATCTTTCCAGCCCCACTCATGGGAGCTGGTGCTGATTTTAAAGCTCTGCTATTAGTATCAGTAACTCTTATGTAGCTGTTTGTACATATATATTCCCATATATTGGCTCACTGCATCATTACTTCTTGATGATCCGTAGCAAGGGTGGATCATGAGTCTTATGTTGTGATTTTAGGCCATGAAAACCAGCATGTGCAGTTGTGGCTGCTGGTAATCCAAATCCCCCACTATGCGGAAGCAGTCAGTTGGCAGGGCCTGGTGAGGCCAATATTGATTGATGGTCATCCTATTTTAAGGGTGCAGCCCCATCCTCTCTCATCCTCTGCTGGTGTAGCTGGGAAGTTATTTAATCCTGCCTGTGAATGACTCCTAGGGCTCCTGCAACCTTGTAGTTTGCGTCTTGTGGCTCTTAGGTACACAGAGATTTTGCCATATGGCAGATCATGTCACAAATAATCACCAATCTGTTTGGTTTGTGCACAATATGAATAGCCCTTCCAGCTCATCTCCAAGCTGATAAGCTTATGGTCTACAGAAGCAGACACAGGGGCAACAGTGTAAAGATGTGCAAGTTTCTACTGTAACCAGCTGTGTTGCTAAGTGGGGGTAAGAGGGGCTCTCCTAGTCTCTGCTGCTGCTGCAATCACTCAAGCCCTATGGCAGGGATTGCTAATGTTTCTCACCCTGTTCAGAGACACACACCAAAATCTTCTTTTGGTTGATAGTCACAGGATATTCACCATAGACCTTGGAGACAGAAACGGAACAAGACCTCTAGAATCATAGAATTGGTAAGGTTGAAAGGGACCTCCGGAGATCATCTAGTCCAATCCCCCTGCTCAGCTGGGTCACATACGGCATGTTAGACAGGGTTGTATCCAGGCAGGCCTTGAAGATCTCCAGAGAAGGAGACTCCACAACCTCTCTGGGCAACCTGTGCCAGTGCTCCGTCACTCTCACAGGGAAGAAATTCCCCCTCACAGTCAGGTGGAACTTCCTGTGCTTCAATTTCTGCCCATTGCCTCTTGTCCTGTCACATGGGACAGCTGAAAAGAGTTTGTCCCCATCCCCTTGACACCCTCCCTTCAGATACTTGTACACATTGATCAGATCCCCCCTCAGTCTTCTCTTCCCCAGGCTGAAGAGGCCCAGCTCTCGCAGCCGTTCCTCACAGGGCAGGTGCTCCAGCCCTCGGATCATCCTCGTAGCCCTCCACTGGACTCTCTCCAGTAGCTCCATGTCTCTCTTGTGCTGGGTAGCCCAGAACTGGATGCAGTACTCGAGATGAGGCCTCCCCAGGGCTGAGGAGAGGGGCAGGATCACCTCCCTCCATCTGCTGGCAACACTCTTCCCAATGCACCCCAGGAGACCATTGGCCTTCTTGGCCACAAGGGCACATTGCTGGCTCATGGTCAACCTGTCATCCACCAGCACTCCCAGGTCTTTCTCTGCAGAGCTGCTCTCCAGAAGATCAGCCCCCAGCTTGTACTGGTGCCTAGAGTTATTTCTCCCTAGGTGCAGGACCCTGCACTTGCCCTTGTTGAACCTCAGGAGGTTCCTCTCCACCCAACTCTCCAGCCTGTCCAGGTCTCTCTGAATGGCAGCACAGCCCTCAGGTGTGTCAGCCACTCCTCCCAGCTTGAGATCATCCACAAACTTGCTGAGGAGGCACTCTGTCCTCTCTTCCAGGTCATTGATGAAGAAGTTGTACAGGATGGGACCCAGTCCTGAGCCCTGGGGAACACACTAGACACAGGCCTCCAACTAGACTCCGCACCACTGATGACGACCCTCTGAGCTCTGCCTTTCAGCCAGCTCTCAGTCCACCTCACTGTCCACTCATCTAACCCACACTTCCTGAGCTTCTCTAGGAGGATGTTATAGGAGACAGTGTCAAAAGCCTTGCTGAAGTCAAGGTACTGTAGGTGTTCATAGCCAGGTGATATTCAGAAACTGCCCATTACACTATGCATTAGGCTGGGTATACAGCTGAGTCCCAGAAGACTCCATTATTTTTGGCCTAAAAAATTCTGCAGTGGCGTATTTCTACCCACTTCCATGGAGTCACAGTATATACACGTTCATTGTGGGAACCAGTCTTGCACTAATTAAGGCTTTAGAGTTACAGTCTGGCCAGTTCTGCTCAAGGCTTTATTCCTTGATGCCTTCCCCCCCCCAAAAATGTATCTCCAAATAAGGAGCACCATAAAATTAATAATAAAAAATACTCTAATCATGAAAATAGTGTATGAGTTGGACATATTCAGAAACTTTCATCATGCATATACACACGTTGCCAGTTTCCTAAATTCCTTTGCAACCTTTTCTTATGCTCTTAACATATTTCTGTGTGTATCATTTCTAGCTTTTTAAAAAATCCTAAAAAAAATAGAAATTCCAGTGCTCAGCACTCTACCAGCATTCTACCATATGAATTTGAGGAACGTGAACATTTTTATCCAGGACATGGACTTCTGCCATCTGCACTAAGGGAGAAGTTGATTTTGTGGTAGGTTATCAGTAATTGCAGGGGAATATCTTTAAAGTTAGATACTGAAACATCTGTAGTGAAAAAAGATTTCTTGGCTACCTGCTGCTAATATCTCATTGAGCTTGTGCAAAATGAAAGGTTTCACTTTGCTTTAAAATTACTTTAAAATTTTTACACTTTTGCAGACACTCATGAATAATTTCAACCCGAACACCAGAAGAGTTTCTGACTTACAAGAAGCTAAATCAAATCTTACAAAAAATGTTGAGCAAGCCTAGAGATAGGCAGAACTACTTTCAGCATCCACCTGGGAAGAAAACAGTAAATAAATATGCTTCCAAATTCAAGATTAAGTCACAAGGATGTTACTTTGTGCAAAATCTCAATGAGCTTGTTTATATTTTTCTCTCTTGACCTTTCTCACTTCAGTGCCTTTGAACTACTTGATAGTCATTGCAACACATCTAAAACTGGATTGTAAAACTGGTGAGGCTAACTGGTGAGGTAACAGTATTAACTGCAAGACTGAGAAAAGAGTGGACCACACCCACTCATATGACAATACAAATTAGCTACAAGTATGAGATTACAAATATCAGAAGGCAGTTCATGCAACAAAGGTATTATTTCCTAATTTTCAATTTCTTTTGGCTTGAAGACATGAACTCTAAAATGTCTGCTGGGGACTATTAACTATCTATCTTGGAGGTAATAACCACTGAGTGCATGCATGAGATCACAAGGACATTGAATCCAAGAGCTATCTTTCCTGACATCCTCAGGGAATGTGTACCTGTCTATACTTTAGAATAACAAATATCACTTTGTAATACATCTTCTGGCTTATGGGGAACCCTGGTGATTAAAACTATATCAGAGAACATGAATGAAGTGGCCTATTATTATTATTTTTAAAATATTTTGACTCATATCATAGTACTCTGTACTTTTCCTAAATACTTTCAGGCTAATTTCAGGCTTAATCCACCCTTTTCCTCCAAAAAATTCAACCGAGAGTAATACCCATATAGATCACAGGATGAAAGGATGCAATGTCTAAAAAAATGTACCCCAAACTTAAATTCTAACACATTTTTTAGAGTGAACAATCCTTGACTTCCTGGAAACTCTTATCAGAATGGAGAGTTATGCTTGTTTTGTGATAAATAGCTCCCCAGGTATTGAGGTCTAATACTGTAAATGGTGTATTGCTAGGAAGTGAAAAGAGTAAATGGAAACCGCACAAACCAATTTGTTGTTTTCACTTATGCTTCAGAGCTCTGACTGTCATCTTGCGTGGAAAATGTCTTAGCAGCTTTCTCTAGCTATCTGAAACCATTCTAATATATTGAAAAATGGCAGTGACATTTTCCCATTTTTATGTGCAGTACCTGGTCAAAACCTAAGTGAGAAGAGAAAAAAGAGCTCTGATCATTTCTGCAAACTGCTGAAACAGTGTCCCCAGTTAGTATAACTGCTCCATTTTCCCAACATATAGTTGTTCTACAAGAACCCTCATCTTCATGAAAATGATTTTTTAAAACAAAAAATCACAAATATAACCCTGAAGTTATGTGTTATATCATGATGACTGAAAAAAAATGCTGCCATTGGCACTGATTGCACTGCCACTTTGATGAGAAAAAAACACAAAATAGTGGATTTCACCTGTAATTATTAGTAATAGTTACATTTACTTTATCTATTCCTTTAACTTATAAAACGCTGAAGGTGTGGAATGGCGACTGCTCCTCTCATCCCCTCCTCTCCAGTGGTGTAAGCACAACTCTTACCACAGGTAAGAAGCAGCAGGAGCCCCGCCCCAACCTCCTGGGGAAGCCCTGCCCCTTCCCACTTGCCCCGGAAGTCCCACCCCTCTTCCGGTCGTGCGGTCCACGCGCGCCACCTCTTCGTGGCCTTGGCGGAGGAGCGGGGTGTTGTCATTTTGTGAAGCGTCGTTCCCTCGTGTGCTCACAGGCGGCGTGGCGATGGGCGGGCAGAACCAGCCACTCCGCCTGCTTTACCTGGAACTACGTCAGAACGTACCTGTGCAGACAGATATGCGCATTTATAACGATGTGGAAGTTAGATCTAGGTAGCTGTGAAAAGCATAGGTTCAAAATGGATAAAATATTCTTTAATAATAGCAAAGGGAAAAAAACAAAGCTAAAATGTAAATAGAAAGTAATTCAGAAAGTTAACGGAACAGAGAAAAGATTAATTCTGAGGCACTGAAGGATCTTGTGTTGGATCATGGCATGAACCCAGACAGTAATCCTGAAAAGATCTATCATGATCCTGAAAAGATCATGATAGAGCAGCGCCCTATCATTAGGATCAATGGGCAATAGAAACCAGGCCCTACCAGGAGACAAAGAAAGTGGTCCATGACAAAAGGGTACTGGCTGAAAATTGTAAAAGCCTCCCCTGCAGGTTTTGATCATGGGCACACACTGGAAGCACCCCTTTTTGCTATTCCAGCCGGGCCCGGCAGCATCGGGAAGTTATTTTGTAGAAAGTCTTTTGGAGGATGCCAGCCACTTGTTCTCTGTGAATATTGCCTGAGAATATTGTGTGGTGTTACAGTGGTCAGCAACCATTCTACCAGGAACCATTCTATCAGGGTCTATAAATATCCTTTTATCAAATTTGTGGAGGACTTGCCTGAAAGTCTTCATGATAACCATTTATTTCCCTCTGATAAAGTAAATGATTGTCATCTATCATTTGATGAGCTCTGTTTATGGGAGTGACAAAATTGAGAAAGCTTTTACTAAGTATGTGCATCTCAGGAATCTTGTACAGTGTCCTGTATGTTGACCAGAATGTTTTCTGCTATAGTAAAAAAACCAAAAACGCACCATCACTCTGAATACAAAATATACAATGCTATTTAAGAACACCTGAGATAAGCTCCAGGTTGCATCCCTAACTAGTTAGATGTATCCTGGCAAGGCTCAGCTCTTTTTAGAAGTGTCTGGAGATGCTATGAAGGCACCATATGTGTACCTGGTTTTCATTTTAAATGCTTCTACCCCTGAAGGTTTTAGGCCAAGAACTGGTCTTTTCCCTCCAAAGTGGCTGGCCATTTACATAGTGGGGGGATGGGGAAAGGGGGACTGGTGCTCACTAATAAATAGAGAGGAACTGGACTGACACTCTGCATTGCTTTCGGTGAAAATTTGGGAGAAGGATATCCCAGTGCCTGAAGGGTGCAGTCTCTTCTCTCTTGATCTGGTCCTTTCCACAGAGGAAAGCAATTTTCTGCATAGCTTCTGATGATCAGATAAAAGTCATTTCTGAAGTTACTCTGAATACTGAATATACCTTGAAGGTTCCATTAACGTCCCACCAAATATATGTGCTGTAAAAGAGCCACAGAGATGGTCCATACATTCCATCAGCATGGAGACGAATAGATAATAGCCTTTCCACAAAGGGTACTCCCATATCTTAGCCTGCAGCGCTCTTTCAAAGACGACATATTCGCTGATGTTATTCCAGCTGTGTGGGCATTGTGCTTCTGCAAGCCCCACATCCTACTTGCCTGAGAGCTCCATGGGCCTCACCAGCTGTATGGTGAAGTTTGAGATGGTGTTTTGTGGGAAGATTCTGGCATTGACATTACTGGATTGCATGATGTAGAATCTGCCCTCCTTCTTTTTCTCTCCTACTCCACTGCCAGTCACTGGATGTCCATACTTCAATGATCTTTAAGCTAGCTGTAAGACGCCCCACAACCATGGGCAGAGGGAGCTCCCCCCCACCTCTTGCCCTCTGTATGTGACATTACCTGGAAACAGAGTTAGCAATTCATGGGCCCATTGGCTGGTTCCTCTCAATTGTTACAGTGTTTTTTCAGGAGTGCCTTAGGGTCTTTTTCTTCTTGTCTCCATGCACATGTTCTTCTCAAGCTGACATTTCGTCCTGGTTTTCCATTTTTGCAGATAGTGCTGCCTGTGTCTTGCAGCACTGTGCAAAGCCCAAAGCCTGCCCCTGCGTAGTCATCCTGTTGAGCTGAGTCTGGATGCAGAGGCCTCACAGTCCAGCTCTAAGGATTGTTCTTTTCTTTGCATGTGACCGAGTTTGTACATGGGTCCTCTTGGGGGCCTCCTAGGAGGGATGTGTAGCCCTCAGGCATGTTCCAGCTTGTTTGTGCTCTCACCTTTTTGGTCCTGCTTCACCCTCTTGAAGTCCCCCCACCCAGACAAGACTATGGCTTGTTCTGCAGCCTTGTAAAATGGGGGCGCCAAATCTGCCCTTTACTTTAATTACTTTCTATTCATGTTTAAACTTTAATTATTCATTCCATTTACTCTTATTAAAGAATATTTTATCTATTTTATATTTATGTTTTTCAGATATATGTGTGTAGATATATATATAATTTCTACATCTTTATAAATGTGCCTACATGTATGCTACATACACACATATAGATATACATAATAGTACATCTATATATAAAATTAGTATTTATGCGTATCTGTACAGTCCTTTATAAATATATTTATTTCTATGCATACATTTTACATATATTGTGTGTGTATATACATATACATATACATATACATATATATATATATAAAATCTAAGCACTTCCTGGTCCAAAAGCAGTGGGCAGCCAATCAGAAGGGGATCAGAGACCACACGGGCGTAATGGTTTTGAAGAAAGGCAATCAGACAATCACAGCGCCGTATGAAAACACGTGAGTCATGATGTCTTACAAAATGGCGGCTCCTGCCCACGGAATGGTGGCTGCAACTAAATGGCGCCCCCTGTGGACGGATGTGGGAAAGGCTTCTGGTTTACTTCCGGGTAAACTGGGCAGATCAGCTGGTCCTGCCAGCCAATCATGGGGCAGCCTGTGAATGTGACGGGGGGTTGGGGAGGAAATGACATTTTACAAAATGGCGACCCCCGGGGCAAAAAGAGGTGGAGCACATGGACAGGGTGACTGGAAGGGGGAGGGACTTCCGGGGCAAATGGGACAGGTGACTGCCGGGAAGGGGCGGGGTTTCCCCAGGAAGTTGGGGGCAGGGCACCTGCCACTTCTTACCGCTGATAAAAGTTGTCCTAATGCTCTGGTCCTCTCTCCTCTCTCCTTGTAAAGTGTAGACAAAATGGCAGCAGCGATTAAATTGTAATTGCCCTGTTGCCATTCTCCTGCCAGGCTGAGCGGAGCCTCCAAATACAACCTTGTATCAGCCAAGCAATCTGGACCGGCAGGCAAAAAGTCTAACAGTTTTTCTTAGTATTTCCTCACATCTGTATGGTGGTGATTGAGCTGCAAACAAGCTACTGCACTTAAGGTGCGGTGTCACTTCAGGTGGGCGTTTTGGTTACTTAATTAATTCCAAAGAATTTTGGTCTTACCAAGTGTTAACGAGCAGTTTCTTACAAAAATGCAAGGCTAGCAGACCTTGTTCTAGCATATCAGGATATGCTGTTCATATTGTCATAATAAAGAGGCAACAAGTATCAGCACAAGGTACTATAAAGAGTTCTCAGTCTATAGACACACACATGTCCCCTAAAATGAAGGTGGACTTAGAGTAGAACATATCCTAGAGAAGCAAGAGGTGTGTTTGAGCATCTGCTAGTATACCAAGATGAGCCCATAGTGCTACGGGCATCAAGCTGCTAACTCTCTTATTTCCAAAGACAAAAATGATTCAGGAGTGATCTTGATCAGCTCTATAAGAATTATTGTATGTCAGTACTTCTCAGATGCCTTAAGTTAATACACTTCTTACTAAATTAAACTATAACACTTGTGTCTTTTTAGGTCCATATCTTTTAAGACAATAAGAGAATAATTTTTACTGTTGTAAATAATCTTAAAGGATTATCTTCCAACTGATCTTTTATTTTGGACTGGGAAGAGTTATTGTTGTTTGTGCATTTCTCACATTAAACCCAAAGATAGGCTCGGGTTTTTACAAAACAGGCCAGAGGATTTAGTACATAGCCAGGAAAGCCTCTGAATCTAAAACCAGAGTTGCTTCTTATGGATGTACAATTTTTCATATATTTGAGTTCCATTCTGTTAAGGGAGTGGGATGAGGACAAAGTTGCTGCATATCACTTCAGAGGCTGAATTAATGTTTTGATGCTTCTTTAACAATTGCGTGTATATTCTTGATGCATTGCATTGAGGTAGCTTTGGGTTGGTGTCTAAATGGGCTGAAAGTGCAGCCAGATGTGTGTGGGATTTGGCAGTGGAGGTCTCGGTTCAGTTTCTTTCTCAGGTTTTCTTGGTGAAGCTAGGCCGATCTTCCTATAGCCCTTAAATGTTTATGCCTTAGTTCTCCTATCCCTTAGATGACTTCAAAGATACTGATGTGTTCAGTAATGTACTTGGAGATTCATGGAGAAACAGGCACCAATACTATCAGTGTTGTTACTACTTTATATACTGATAAGCAAAATGTCCTGGTATCTTCATGCCTGTAGTGCAGAATTATCAGGGATACAAAGCAAAGTCAGCAGGACTGAGAATTGATCCATACCTATAATAACACAGAAATAGAGCCATGGAAGGTTTGTATGTAAGGGAAGTGCAGCAATGTTTGAAAGTAGCAGTTAGGGTAGTGAGACTAATCTACTCTGAAACTCTCAGACAACAGGTTGTTGCTTGTTTTCTTTTCTTTTTTCTTTTCTTTTCCTTTTCCTTTATTTTTTTATTTTTTTTATTTTTTTTTGCCTTCAGGGATGTGTTTGATGGTTGTTTTTTATTTAGATTAATCAGCTTCACACACCAGATTGGGAGTGTGAGATGGATTTTATCTTGGCCTGCACACTTTCAAGAGAATCATTAAAATGATTGTGAGAAAGCACTGGGAACAAGATTCCTGAAAGTAATTCCCAGCTGTTATGTTGAATTATAGAGTGACTTAGAGCTGGTAAATTTTCCATGTTGCTGTTTAATACTCTGTAAAGTGAGCAAAGTAAAACACATCTCAGAAGGATGTAGTGAGTTACCAAAATGATATTGAGAAAGATTTCTTGTTTCTTTGGAAGCGATGAGCTGTCTAGTTCATGGTATTAGTGTTTTGCTATGATGAAGCAGTTTTCTCTCCTACATAAGACAAAGCCCTGTAACATCAGTGCTTCAAGACTGATGACTGACAGCCTATCAAATTCATAATTATAGGCAAAACCCACATCCATTTCTTCATAATAAGTGTTTGGAATTGTGTAATTGTGATGTAAGAAGAAAAAGTTTAGACCATTTCTTTAATTTTTGTAAAGAGGAAAAAAGGAATAGTGTGAGTTAGTGCTCCAGCTTCAAATAAACTCCATCAAAAAATAAATCTGTATTTTGCTTTCCTATATGTTACACATTTTCCAGGTTATGCTAGATATACGTATTCATTTCATATGAAATGTATTTGTTATTTTCTGGTTTTCTTCCAAGGCATTTTACCATTATCCTGCCAGGACAGTATGTTGTCTGACCACTTCCCCATTGCAATTAAGGATTGAAACCACTTGCTTACGCACAACGGAGACCATCATACCTAACCCCAAAGGAGGCCAGAAACTCCTAGCACACTGCATTTCCCAGACCAACCAGGAGGCCCAGGGCACGGAAGGACAGTGTGCTATTTGCAACAAGGGCTGGCACACAGACAATCCACATGCGAAGAGCACTTCAAAATAAAGAAAAAAAGACGGGGCAGATTTAATGTATCTCACAGAGAGAGACTCTGAACTTTCATAGTAAAATGAGATAGACTACTTAAAAATCAGCTGTTCAAAACACAGTACCAAAGAGCTAGTCTCAGGGAATGACGTTTAATAGGAAGCTGTTCTTCCAACCATGCAGCATGTATTTAGTAATGAGCGTGCAGAATCACAGGCTTAATCTGAACAGATAACAAAACATGAAGTTTGAACTAAGCCTTCAGAAATCTCATTCTGCTGCTCCCTTCTTCATCCCAGCTCTTCGTCACTTCTTTCTTCAATTTCAGAACCAAAGAGGAGGAGCAGAGACGATGCCTTGGGGTGCCGGGGCTGGGGTATAAAAGAGAAGGAAACAGTCTCTGTCTGTGGACAGAAACAGTTCATTGACTTCAGTGTGTTTTGCATCAGGCCTATTGTGCTCAACAAATTTAAAAGTGAGCAGCATGCAATAAAGCAAGATTTGTAATCATCCTATCAGGAAGATGAAAGTGATTGTTGACTCTGCAGTACGGTTTTCATAAGCTTATTTTTCAGGGGTGGGGATAGGACTAAACAATCACGAATATCAACCTATTAAACTTATTTTTAGTTTCCGACAAGATTGATCTTGCCATGTTACACACTTATAGTAGAATTGTGTGTGAATTTGGTAACCTGCATTGACAATAATCATTGCAACCATTTGTTCCATTTTTTCCTCAAGGTTGATGTTTGAAGGCCTGAAAATGACAATCAGTTCAGATCTCCGCAGTGCACACACAAACTGAGCAAGCTGTATTGGATATCCAAGTCCACGTGGCAACATTTGTAAAATACTGTTATATGGTCATAGCATGAGGACATGGTGTTTTCTTAGGATGAGGAAACACTAGGAGGAGAAGAAGCCTATCAAATGACATACTGGCACACATATCCATACATACATGCACAGAGATCTTAGGTGTGGGGAGTTCTGTCTACGTGCACATTTAGTTTGAAAGTGGTTCTGTCCGAAAGATCCAGTTCAGAATAGTTAAGAGAAAAATGATTGGGTTGCATGCCCTCCTCTGCTCCCCCCCTCACCCCCCCCCCCGCCCCACAACTAAAACTAATATGAAAGCTTGAAGTGAGCCACAGCTGGAAAATAAGAAGCTGTTCAGATTTATTGTATTCTGGAGCCATTAATTACAGCGTGTCCCATTTGTGTTTATTTGTCTTAGCTTTTCTTGGTGTTGAAAGACTGACCCTCATGGACATAAAAAAGACTATCTAGCTTTATCTGTCTCACCATCCTCTGTGGCTCAAGTCCTTGTGGTAGGGCACTTCCCCAGACTACAAGACACAGCCAGATGTAACAATTGGGTAGTAGGCTATGAAACAGCACTATTTTAAGATGTCAGCATTCACACCTCATAAAACAGAGAGCATATTACAGTGTATGTTAGATTCTAGAGCAAATAATACCAAATGTCTATTAGGGTGTGTTGTAGATTTGAATAATCTGGCAGCCTGTATTTGGAAATATTCTCTAAATTTCCTCTGTCCCTGCCCTGAGACTGTGGTAAGTAGCACAGAGACCAGCTGTCCAGCCTTGTTTTTCTAAGCCATTGACTAAACAGTGAGTTCATGTTCAAGATAACTGTGGGGAACCAGTTCATGAACTTCTTGAACTCTGCTGTCCATATATGTGGTGGTGGGATTGAAAAACTGCCATTTAATTAATGGTGAGTCCTGTAACTAGAAATTAACTTTGAACCAAAGTTTTTTTTTTTTTTTTTTTTTTTTTTTTTTTTTTTAATTAAAAGAAGTCTGGAGAGAGAAAAAAAAAGGAAGGGGGAGGAGAAAAAGTAAAAGAGCTCAGCTGGCTAAGCTGTTGACTTTTTCTCAGGAAAAGACATAGTTCTCTAAAAGAGGGAGATAAAGCCATCACTTGCAGGAGTTGCAGTGCATTTTGGCCCCCATGCCAGATTATCTGCATGGGGCAGAATGCTATCTGTGCTCCTTTCTAGACTTGCTTCCTAATTTGCACAATGACTAACCTAGTGGTATAGCAACTAACAATGTCTATTCTACTGCCAAACTTTGTAGCCTCCCCTTTTCTTTGTGGGATTCAGTTCTGTGACATTTACTGTTAGCATATAAGCTGGTCTCTAAGGGAAAGCTATATAGTGATCAAAGTTACAGTCCTATATTGCTACTTCAGCCTCTAAACCTCTCCGATCATCTTGATAACACCTAGATATTGAGACTTTGTCCAGTAGAAGCTCTTTTCTATAATACTCTCTAAAATAGCATGAAGCACAGCAATATGGCATAGATCGCCATACTCTGCTTCTCTAAACTGGTAACAATGTAATTCTGTTAAAGCATCTTCCCTTTAGTATTATAAAATGTCTGACCTCCACATGCATAGGTCAACAGAGGAGCAGGGCTGGAAAGGACTTCCTCAGGTGCTAAGATAGACACCTGCTATTGCAAGGCACTGTTTTAAATAATCTCTTTCACAGATGGATTAAAGCTCATCCAGTGAGGTTTCTAGAAAGGTTTCCTACCCTTCTGCTCTAACTGGCAGGTTATTTCAGAACATCACTCTTTTAATGGATAAAAACCTTCTAATTTCTGACTTAAATATATTTTGTGCCAGGTTATATCCATTGTCTGGGTACAGGCCTTTAGTTAAATAAGCTTTTTTTTTCTTTCCTTTTTTTTTTTTTTTTTCTTTTCCCTGGCTCCCCCAATGTGTTTATGGCCAGCAATGATACTTTTTCAGCATTAGCTTTGAGAGGAAGTCATGACTTTCTAGTCTCTTTTCAAATGGAAAGCTCTCCATTCCATTAATATTCTGGTAGACTTTCTCTGTGCTGCTTGTAGTCTGAAATCATCTTTCTTGCATATATATATCAGCCTGGGATACAGCATGAGATCTCACTAGGGCTTTTACCCTGCCTCAGTGAAAACAGAATGGGAACAAGAGCATTTTATCTGGAGTCTTACGTAACTTGACCAGCTTGTTAATAATTGCCCTTGAGTAAATAAAGCAAATGCAAATATTTCAAACTATAATTAGAAGGAAATCCCCCGAAGAGCAAAGTATTTTTATGCTGTTCAATTTGAAGCATCAAAGTATTTTATGATGTGTAGTTAGGATTCATATCTTGCTTCAAAAGTGTGACAAAATTAGTAGCACTGTTCGCTATTTCAGTTCATTCTTTCATTATGCTTTTTTTTTTTTTTTTTTTTTTGGATGAAGCAGCATAGAGTCTGATCTTTTGCAAGTATTTACTGGTGAAGAACCTATCCTATTTCTTCAAATCCCAAGCTAAATGATGGTGAAGAAGCTGATTTCTATTCCCATTGTACCTGAAACCATTGCTGACTGTGTGTACTCTTGGTGCATCTGCTAAAAATGTTATACAAGTTTTATCACTACTGACCTACTAATAGATTACTATAAATAGAAGGTACCTACAAGTGCTTTTCTTTGCTATTGACTATACTACATTGTAGGATGGCCTCATTTTGTAAGCTCTCTGCTGTGTAATTCTCCTGAGCATTATTTTTTTTTTTGTGTGGTCTCTATTTGAACTATTAAGTGGCACTGTCCGCAGGATCAAATGAGGTGAAGGAGGAAGGAAAAATAGTGGAGATGTGTTTCAGCAAGTTACTCTGGCTACAGCATGGACTTGGACCATGCAGTATGGCTTGCTGCATACTGTGATACCTAACTTCCTGTGATCCTTGCCAAAGCAGTGGTGGACGCTGTCTTGAACTAGGTCTGTACTCTTCGTTCTTCATAGCAGGTACTTTGAATGAAACTCTCAGATAGGTGCAGAGCAAGGAGCTCCCTTGCCTTGCAGGCAAAAGCAGAGAGAGGGGCTTTCTACACTCTTTCTACAGCATTTAGGGTAGACATCTGGAAAGAAAAATACCTGATCCCTGTACCAGCAAATGCTTTCATGATTTACATTCAGTTATATAAAATCCTCCTCCAAATTATGCTTTCTCCTTTTTGCAGTGAGTATCTTACTCACTAAATTGGAAAATCCCAGTTTGCTTTCCTTCTAATTATTCCAAGCAATGTGGAACAGTTCTGACAGGTGGGCTTATGCAGGTCCCCTTGCTTCTGTGTCAGCACAGCATGCTGATTGTGGCACCCTCCAGGGAAGAGGGACATGCTGCTGTGCCGTTCTTCATAGAGGCAGAACTGAATCCAGATGTTCTTGTCCCATGTTTTAACCACTGAAATATGTGGATAAAAGAGGAAGTGAGAGATGAAGACAGATGCTCCTGCAAGATAAGATACTATCTCTGAGGCAGATTATGTTTTTTACACACACATGCACACACGTTCTTTCTCCCTCTTCTTGTTATCTTCCAGATCTTTAATGCTGCTGTGCAAACTGAAAGAGCCCACCCGTCAGCATACACGCATGTGGCTGGCATTTCTTCTTGGGGGTCCTGGAGTATGTGTGGGCTTGAATCCCACTGGCAAAAGAAGAATGTGAAGGGAAGTCACCCACATCCTGTGGAGTGCTCTCATCAGTGACCTATTAGATAAAAATGAGTTCCTATGGGAAAGCCCAGCATCTCCTCCCAAGGGCTAGTCTGTGCTGAGCCCAGTTAAGTACAGTCTGAAAACCTACTGATGTTGCTAGTGCCAGTGAGATGGGTGGAAAAAAACAGTTTGTGAAACTTGATAGGAATGAATGAGAGCACTATCAGAATTTATGTGGGAACAGTGGGGGCAGAGCATTTTCTCCTTCTGTATGCCCCAAGCAGTACCATGTCCCCTTTAGCAATACTGAAATTCATCTTCATCAAGTAGACAGTTAATATATTAAACCAGCTTCCTTTTAAATTGTATTTGGTATTTAATACAAACAATGGCAGTCAGATTTAAAGATGCTACTTCTTTAGTTAGAAGCTTTCCTACTGTGTTGACCCACAGTGGTTCTGTGTCTTGCACTGTCCCCACAGATCTTTCTTCACTATTTAAAGTTTCCAGGTCCTCCCTGCTCAGTATCCTCTCTAAGGGATGTTAGCTACATCATATGGTACTCTGTGTCCCCTGTTGTGAGCCACAAGCTCCAGAGTCTCTGTCTGACGGCTTCTGACTCATCTTCTGTGTTGTAATCACTGCCATGTTGTGTCTTTTCTTTTCCCTTTGTGTCACATCCACTTGTCTGTGCCCCATGCAAGGCTCAGCTCCCACTGAGGCTCCATCACAGGGTCTTTAAACACACAATCAGAATCCTCAGGCATCTTCAAGCACAATCTTAAACACAAAAAATACCACCGCCGGCTTAGGATGGCTCTGAGCCACAAGTTGCTGGAGTGTACTGGGAAGTGTAATTACATGCTTGCCCTGTTCTCTCTCTCTCTCTCTCTCTCTCTCTTTTTTTTTTTTTTTTTTCCTGGGCATAGGCTATTGGCCGCTGTTAGTTCTGAAATCAGAATGTTACTCTCTTGTCTTAGTTGAGTTTAGTCACTATTGGTCTTGTGGCTGTTGGTTTTCTTGGGCAACAAGAGACCCTGGGTATTGAAAGAGAGTGTAAGTGTTCTACTCCCCATCACTGTGAATGGTGAGCTACAGGTGTTAGCGAGTGATCATGGCTTTCTTGTGGGCCTGAACCATGTTCCCAGCCAGTTCAAGGGTCTCTGTCCCAGAAACTCCAGCGTGATGGCCAGGCACGTTGCAGCTCCAGATTCAACCTGATTAACAAAAGTTGTCCCTGTGACTTACAACCTCTAGGGAACTGTAGTCTGGTTTCCCAGAGCAAGGCTTGGGCTAGCCATACTGTTCTCCACAGCTGGACATCACAACTCATCCTCTGCAGCAGCTGCCACCCACACGGGCAAATGTGAGCTAGATGTATCTTTGTCTGACTCAGTACTGCTGTACTTATTTTCCTCCTGTGTGGAAAAAAAATGTTCTTCTGTGCAAATACTATGAAGAAATGATCTGTTTTCAATTTTAGATATCTTAGCTAAATCTGAATGGATTAAGTAATACCAACAAAAGGCTTTTGCGTGCCATCAAGGGAAGCCCTAGTAGCAGCTAGGAAGAATAAGGCCATGAAAATGTAAAATTATACAGCTCCTAGGTTGTATTGGATTGTAAATTGAAATGTTAAAGTTTAGGCAGGTGGCCTTAATAAAAGAATCAGGGCTAAATGTATTTCATTACAATATTATCAGGTAAGGAGAAAGGCTGCTCAATGAAACTAGATAGGAGATTCTCAACTAGTTCTAAAAACATAATTAATGAAAAAAATACCATTCTGCAGTGCTTTGGTTTAACTTTTTTTTTCAATTTTATTAGGAAAAATAAAAATGAAATGCTTTGAACTTAGTTTTACTAGAGTGACTTTATTCAATATCAGACTGACCACAGTGCTTGGGTGCCTGTGCTCCTGGAATGAATTATAATTCCAGGATGGGCTACCATCTGTCTTTTGACTCCACCGTATGAGACATCACAAGAGTCTCACAGTTCTGCATGTGTCACCTGTAACTCAGTCGTAGACCTTGTCTAATGAAGGACACGTGGAGCTTCAACACTAAAAGGAGATGCGATATGACAGTGAAGTGACTCTAAATGAACCTTTTCTATTTAGAAATGTTTCAGCATATCTGGATTAAAGAAATCTCCAGAAGGCTCCCTTTCTGCAAAAGATTAATATTTTGATTCCTTATCTCTAGTTGAAATCATGCTTATTTCCCTCACAGCCCAAATTCTGATTTTTCATTGAGTTGTAGCTGAAATATCGACATCTGTATGACAGTTAAAACTCCTAGAAGTAAGAGATGCAGCTGGGTTCACACATGGGAAGGATATCGACACAGACGGTACCAATACAGCTACAGCAGTGCATGCTTGAGAGATGCCTCGAGGTAATATAATCCCATGTGTGAAGCCTGTACAATGCAGAAATAAATTCTGTAAATTAATATAAGGTGACTTTGAGCCTGCATACAGGAGCAACCTGGTCCAAAAACCTATTAAAGTTCTGACATATATATTCATCAGTTTCGCTGAGCTTTTAACAGGCCCCAGGGACTCCTACCACTGACAAGCAATGGTGTTTTTTTTTCCCCTGAATGTAGACAGACCTCAACTGTTCACTTATTTATTGCCCAGTATTTTCAACAATACACTCTCTCTGACTTCATTTCTTAAATGATGTAATGATATAAATGATGATTCCTATAATTTCTTTAAAGTAATTTTTTCTGGACAGAAACTATTTCACTACTGCCTTGATTTAAGAGTTTTTACATAAGACTTCAATATACTAATTATTTTTGTTGAGATTTCAAAAGCAGCTTCATTACTGTGACCTTTGTTATACCCACTACACTAGAAAAAAGCAGAACAGCAAATCACTAGGAAATTTAAATGACATTTTAATGTGTTTTTCCGTTGTTTTCAAATATAATGATTATTTCCTGGTATATAAATTGCTGTTTCCCAGGTTTTTTTAGAACACTACTTCTAAATAAAAGTGAAAGATTTCAATGAGGCATTTTATGTTATTGGCCACAGTCTGACTCTCTTCTTCTTTATACTCAAGTATTTCTCCATCTCTGTGTATCGTGTAGAGATATTAGGAAAAATGGTAACTCCATTTCATGACAATTTCTGAGGTTATAGAATTTGTTTTTCTTCTAACATGACAGGGAAAACAGCCCTCCAAATATTTTGACTAATTCCATCAAAATGTCCATATTCACACCGAGTAACCAGAGTTTCAGTATAGAATTCCCTTTCAACCCCCGAAGGAGTGTCGATTCTGTATGTCCAAATTGTTGTCAAAACTGATATATCTCAATGAAACGTTTGTGCCTGATTCAAAAAAAACTTTTACTGATGAAAAATTTTGCCAACAATATTCCAATCCACCATAAAAGCAGAGAAGTTATGAACATCTCTCCCCAGAATAATATCTTATTGATGTAAGAATATGGCACTGGTTTAACAATGCGTGTTGAAAAATGACGGATGGATGCACTATTGATTTACCTAAATGCAATACTTGGCTGCATAGCTCTCTCTCGAGTTAAAAAATACTGCCTGATTGGAAGTGTAGATTGGGAGAATTTTTACTGGTTCACCCTATTTTAGAGGAGAGCAAACGAAAATTTCTCTAATGTTTTACTTTGGTGTTTTCTAATGTTTTACTGCAGGCCTGCAGCTCTTTCACATTTTCAGATTTTTCAAGACTTTCAACTTTGCAGTGAGAGCCTTCTTTCGATGTATCCTTTTATGTAAACACTATGCTTCCTATTTTGCTTCAAAGCAAAATGATAAAGAAATCCCATCAGTTACACAGTACCTACCAGAACAGGTACTATATTCATGATGAAGTCTTCAGTACATCTGTTTTGTCGAAAACAACAGGGAGCTATTTTCTGCTTGGGCGAGAGTTCCCGCTATACAAGCCAGTGTTTTCTACACTGGAACTGTACCTCTGTCATTACTCCTTACACAATCCAAGGAAATACAGTTTTTCAAGGAGCAGATAACATCTTTTTTAGGCCACCTAATACTGTTAGGAAAAACAGGTATTGGGTAGAGCAGATATGCTTTCAGGTACATAAATTACTCTTCAGGTCTGAAATATAAGAACTTGAAGGTAATTATATGTAATTGCTCTGAATTATACTTAATTGTGTTTGTTAATCAGTTAGATATTTGAGAGAAAAGTGTTTGTTGGAGCAGGGGGTGATTGTGGCCCTGCAAAGAGGCTAAGAGGTGACAGAAGCTAGGTGATCAGAGGAAGTAGCACATAATTCCCATTAAAGATCAGCAAGAATTGAGATATAGGGAATCTCGCAGGTCTTTCCTGAATTCACCTGATATGGCAACTGGTATCTGATAGAGTTCTAAGTTTAGTTCCCTGGCTTATCTTTGCTCTTTCAGGACTGCAAGGTTACAGATGGAGTAGTTGTTTTACAAAGATCATTTTCCAACTGATAATTGGGTGTTGCTGTTCTTTCCTAAGTAGTGCATAGTGGCTGCTTGGTTTCACCCACACAGTTTTCAAAGAGCATTGAATGTATTGTGTTATTGCTATTAGATTTCAGGATGTGCATGTGTAAATGGATTTTGATGGTTTGGGTGTAGTAGGCATATATCATGAGATATGTTTGGATCTGTTTTCGGGAGCCATCTGGTTCCAGCCAGTCCATGCTGGTCTGCTGGAAATTTGCTTTTGATGATGGATCTAATGGTGCTGTGTGTTGTTTGAATGGAAGGAGGGATGATTCTAGGAAAATTCCTTTCAAAGTGTCTTTTTCTTTTCCAAAGTAGGTTGCAACTTGTTAGAACTTTCTAGTATATAATTCTTGCATATCATGTTGTATGGTAACTGGTGGGGCATTTTCTCTATATATTGTAGCAAGCTTTTACAAAGTTTAGGTGGCTTCTTCAAATATGTAATCCATTTCCTAGAGGAGTGTCACTGTCAGATGAACATCATCCGTAGCTTGGCAAAGGTGTGCCATGAATGTTCTCCTCAGAGCAAATGAGGTGATGTCTGAGGGCTGGTTGTATATCACAGTTTTTGTAGTGTGTTTTGGATAGCTGATGGTTTGTGGAAGGAGGTGTGTTGGTCTGTGGATTTTCTGCACATGGTAGTTTGTAGGTTGCTATTTTTTGTGTTGACCGGGGTGTCTAGAAAGTTGATGCTGATGTAAGAGTTTCCCAGAGATAGTCTGATGCACAGTTCTGCTTGCTGAGGAAATCCAAATTTTCAGTCCAGATGTCATCCATGTATTGTAGGAACCAGTGCTGGTTTGGTGGGGCTGTTATTTAGAGTCCTTTTCTTGAGTTGACTCTTGAAGAGCCTGATATCCTGTGAGACCACCTGGGTGCTTGTGGTTGAGCCTGTGATTTGCTGAGGTAAAACTGTTGTTGACAAAAACGAAATTGATGGGGTTCATGTATATGAGATGACAGCACGGAAGTCGGTTTCACTTTTTTAGTCGGTTTCGCTTTTTCAGGGGTAACATGCCCGGTGTGGCATGTTAATGATAATAACAAGAAAGATGGTGTCGGTAAGAACATAGTTTTTGATGCAGTGATCAGGAGGAAGTGTGTGTTCTCAAGAAAGCTGCTTTTATGTGTAACAAAGGATTTAAAGATGTTTTCTGCAGATCCTCATAGCTCTTCAGTGAAAGTCTGCCAGGGTTTCCTTCTGTAATAATGTAGAAAAGCACATGAAAGTCCTAAGGTGGCAAAAAAAGAAATTAAATTACACATTTTTCCTTCTTCATTAGGAAGGGATTTGAGCTCCAAGGTGAGAAGAACAGAGGTCCTTCTTGAGTTCCCTTTTTCATGAAAGCATCAAAAATCACCTGTTAATGTCACTGATGCTATTCTAACTTCTCCTGTATCATTTTTTAATAATTAATTGGTGACTAGATCCTAAGAACCATATAGATTCTTTCTTGAATAGAAACAGTAGCTGCAGTTGTGCCTTTCTTTTCAAAAATCATTTCACTGTTATCCTTCTCCCAAAATAATTGTTAGTGTAGTTCAAAGTAGAGTTCATCCAGTATGTGGTGTCCTGCTCAATACTAACAGAAATTATTCTTGAGGTTATTTTGCAGGGGATGGTGGTTAGCTTACCCTCATTTTGTTTCTAGAGAAGTTCTTTGAGACAGGCTTAGAGAAACAATTCCTGTATTTCTCTAGAGAACACAGTGTTACTAGTATTTCAGAGCATAAATGTAAGCATTTAGAAAGAACAGATAGTTGGCTCTGGGCTAGCCATTCAAGGTTGGGGTATTGCTCCATGACTTCCTGATGGGTGATGTTGGGAAACAGGTGCCGTCACCATCATTTCTCAGATGTGTCTCATTGGTGGAGTAACTGTTATTGTGCTGTTTGAGTTCAGTGTTGAATGATGTCAGTTTATTTTGATAGAAGCTTGTTGCACTGTGGTGTGGTTTGTGTCAGAGAGTTTTAATTTATTGGAGCATGTAATTCTCTCTTGTTCAGTCCGCCTCTTATGGAGGTGCAGTTTCTCATTTCCTTAGCTTAGAAGGACATAAACACAGTATTTGGTCATATAGCAATAGTCAAAGAACTGCACTGTTTTTTCTACAGCCCAAATGACCTACATGGATCTGTGTCGTTCTCACGTTCTTCAGAGCCTGTGCTGGACTGCAGTTTGCCTTCAGCTTTTCTCTGGACCATTGTCCCCACTGAGTTTTACAGGGCTGCAGAACCAATAAATCTGAACTGCCTTTACAGCTGAGCACTTCCACATGATTTAGGGAAACGCTTTCCACAGGTAGGCTAGTCAGGCACAGGAGACGGATCTGCCCCGGAGATAATCACAGCTCCAAGCGTGTAAATAAACCGATAAGCAGAAGTGCAGAGGGAGGAAAGGCTACAAACGGACAAGTTCCAAATAAGAAAATCTCCTTCGTGCGAAGGGCAGGATTGATCTGTACAGGACTCCTAGAGGACCACGAGGAAGAGAGTAGCCCTGAAAGTTAGCACAGTTTTGGCAGGAAGAGGTTTCAGTGTCGAATGCAAGCGGAGGTGGGGAGTGCGGAAAGATGTCATTCCTAACCGTGTGTTTGGAAATGTCTCTGCAGCATACTGGCTGCGTGAAGGGAGATGAGACCGACCTGGTCTCGGTGGCAGCCAGTTAACAGCCTAATTTCATTTCTTCTAAGAAGACTTGGAACGGCTTCATGCATTTGGGCAGTGCAAGTCGATGCTGCCGTTAAGGCCCGAGTTAAGCGCGGGCGAGGAAATCACAGGGGATGTCACCGTTTCATCCCCCCCCACCCCACCCCGAGGAAGGTGGAGGGGTGCAGCGGGCGAGGGCATCCCGCGCACACGGCCAGGAGCCCGGCAGCACCCCGGGGGCGCCGAGCGAATGAATAAATAAATAAATAACCTCCTGCGCTGACGAGCAGCAGGTTAAAACTTCCGCCGGGGGCGGCGGGCGGCGGGCCCGCGCCGCCGAGGGCACGGGCGGCCCCGGAGCCGCCGGGCCGGGGAGGGCCGGGGAGAGGAGGGGAGGGGAGGGGAGGGGCGGCGGGGCGGCGTGCGGGGCGCGGAGCGGGGACGCGCCGCCCGGGCCTGACTGGCCGCCCAGGTTATAAGAGCCGCCCGGCGGCGGCGGCGGCGGCGTTGTCTGCCGAGGCCGGGGAGCTCGGCCGGGCCGCTGGCCGCCTGCGGAGGGGAGCGGAGCGGAGCGAGGGGAGCAGAGCTGCCCGCGGCGCCATGCGGCGCGCCAGCCGAGACTACACCAAGTACTTGCGCGGCTCCGAGGAGCTGGGCAGCGGCGCCGCCCACGAGAGCGCCCCGCCGCCGCTGCCGCCGCCGCCGCCGCCGGGCCACCCGCACCCGCCGCCCGCCTCCCGCTCGCTCCTGGCCGCCCTCGTCCTCCTGGGGCTGGGGCAGGTGGTCTGCAGCGTCGCCCTCTTCCTCTACTTCCGAGCGCAGGTAAGCGGCGCGCCGAGGCCGTGCGCGGGGCGGCGGGAGCGGGCCGGGGAGCTCGCCCGGGCCGCGGCGCGGCCGAGCCGGGGCGGTGCGGCCGGCCCGCCGCGGCGGGGGGGTTGCCGGCCTCGCAGAGTAAAACGCGTCCGCGTGGAGCGGGCGTGGAGCCCCTTAGTTAGTCACGTCCTCTGCGTCCCAGAAAAGTGGCACTTAATTTCTGGGGCTCGCTGTAAAGTAGCTTGCAGCTGCTTGCTTGCGCGACAGTGAAATAAATCAGTGCGTGCTTCAGTTGGCGGCAGAGAAATGTGCTTTTTTTTCACTCCCTGACAGCACAGATCTAAAAAGATACCTTTGTCAAAGGGTAGCTCGCAGAAATGCACGACTGTACCTTGATTAGCACGCTGAAGAGCCGTTACAGTCAAAACAACTGATCAGAATACACTCTTATTTCTTGAAAACCCTGTGTTTTCCACCTTCTTATTAAGGACTCTTTCTGATGAGTTCATGTCACTACTTCACAGAAATCTGATAAAGGGCAAAAACAGGTTTCTTACCAAAATGACTGTTTTTCTTTTGTTTCCTTGATTTAAAAGGTTACACTGAGTTTAATTCTGCCTTTGGCATCTAATTCTGTCACCAGTTTGGTTCTTCTAAATTTGGGGTGATGCTGTTGGACCGAGGCCTTGTAAACTTTGGAAATATCTAAAAGAGAAGATGTAACTAGATATAGACTTGCCTGAAATAATTGCCTGAATAATACCTAATGGAGAAAATGTTTTAATTCCCACCACTGATAAACAGAATAATATGTGTACACTTGAAGTAAGTGCACTGCTCACAGTAATAAGTGGTGATCCGTACCCGTTTCACAATTTCTTATTGTGAAATGAGATAGATTTGGGGGAAAAAAAAAAGTCACACTAGATCCAGCACAAGTGTTATTTAACTGCCTTGCAAATTGTTTTTATTTATGAGATCTGATCTTTCTTTTGAAAGATTCCTCTCACATTTCAGTTTTATTAAGCAATCTAAATTTATACTTTTCAGTTACTTTTAATAACACTGAACTTAAGTAATGTGTATTTTATTGAAATTTGAGAACTTAATAGTAGGAGAGCACATTTTCTTAAACATGCTGAACTCTGCATCTAAAAGATGTGAATTGTTTGGTTGGTGGACTGACCAAATGTGAAATAGCTAGATATGATAGCATAGGCTAATATTAAGAAATGTAATAATTTTAAGACAACTGTTTTACAAGCTCTTTACAACTCTAGCTAAGAGGCTGAGTAAACTCTGACTCAGTTTTACCATCTACTTCTTATTTTCATTTGCATAAAATCATTTGGGCTAGATCATGACAAAATATAAACTAAGACAATAATTGAGGTTTTGGTTTTTCCTTAGTTTTGTTTATTTTGTGGCTTGAGCGTTTGGAATTTCACAAGACGTATAACTAAGACTGACACCATGTCTTCGTGGGTAAACACATGTTTGTGGCCAAGAAATAGTGCAGCATAATACAAATGAGACAAGGGACTGGTATATTCAAAAAGAACAAAAAAAGCATCTTGCCTTATTGAAGAATTTATAATTCGCTAAATGGTGACCTATAGGTGGATATTTATTATCATTTCATGCATCTATGGAACTCAGACTTTTATTACAGTATGCTTTTAGATGATCTCCTTTCAGACTTCATCTAAAATGTGGTGAGCCTGCTAGCAAAACAGTGGCTAAAAGAAAACAGCTTGCTATGGGTCACTAGCACTTTTCAGAAGCTTGAAAGAGCCCATTCTTCATGGTTCAGTTAGATCATGGAGTCAAAAGTGATATTTGGTACATTGAAAGTTGATTTAAGTTTAAAAATAAGTAGGGATATAAAAGGTCAGTATTTATTGTGAGGAAAAATGAAGAGATTATGATACTCTAGCATTGCGTAATTCCTACAATATAGGTAAAATTAGTTGAAATGTATTTTATTTTTTAAAGCAAAGTCAGTCTTTTTACCATTGGAAGATTATTTTTAATCTTTTTGGCAAAATTAAACTCCTGATGAAAATTTTAAATTTTTAGGAAGAATATTCTGAGAACTTTTTTTTTTCTTTTTCTAGTTCTTCTCTTCTGTATTTCGTGCTTTGCATGAAAGATTGTTTTCGTTCATTTTGTTAGAAACCTGTGAGATTGGTCATGGCACACTTAACTTTTTGAGTGCCCCTAAATACAAGTGAACTGATTTGAAAAGGAAGTAAATGGCGTGGTGACAAGCTTGACAGATGATGATGAATGACTTTGTTTGTCAAAGCTAGAAAAGCCATAGAGGCATAATGTGCAGGATGGCGTATGACATGATGATAGGTGCAATGTAGTCTTGACTAGTGTAAGCAATGTATATTTGAGAGAAAAAGAAACTGTACTGATGTTTACCTGATATAACATAGAAGATGACAAAAATCCCAAACCAGTTCAAGTGACAACAGAAGGTTCATTGAAAGCTATCTATACACAGTAGTTAAAACTGTAGACTAGCTATTAATGCAGTGGGTGGACTGGGAAACATACTGCATTTGAATTCTCTAAGTTGGACTGGTCTTGCCCGCGATGTTGGATTCATTTCGGCTGCCCTGAGTTAGATAAAGGGAATCCAGAAACACAAATAGAACGATTGGAAACACTGAAAAAATTTGGTATCAAGGGACACCCAAAAATGTGGTCTGCTTCCAAAATCAGACGCAATGGATGTACGCACAATAGTAATGTAGAAAAAATAAGTTTTACGTTCCTGTCTTTAAATAGGCTAATTCCTCTAAGGTATCTAGCTTCCTTTCTGTCTAGCCTTCAGTAGATAAGTAGATAAGATCCAAATAAATGCTTCTGTAGAAACTCTGGTTCTTGTTCTGGCACAGTGTTTGGCCCACGTGGCTGCTGCTGAGTGATACCTGTAAATCAACGCTACACATAACTTTTCAGGCTGGACGCTTGGTCTAGCCCTTGCAAATTTCATGATCTTTGTGTTATAAAACTGATTTTTCTTGGACATATTTCATCAGATTTCTCCTAATAGATCCCAAACTGGACTAACAATCTTTCACTAGTGGTATCTACTGATTAAAAAAGCCCCCAAATACCAACAGTTAGTTATTGTGGCTCCCTATCTTAAATCTTGGGGTGGATGTGAAGGGGAGTGGATTTATCCAAATCCTGTTGAAGACCCTAAATACCTCAGATCTCCAGTAAGTCCATCGTCAGAGGACACATCTGGATAACTAGCCTTGTTTTGGGTCCGCCGATGCAAGAAGGATACCAAGAACTGGAGAGAGTCCAGTGAAGGGCCACTGGGATGTGTAGGGGCTGTAGCACATAAGAAGTGGAGAGCTGGGTTACTTTAAACTATAGAAGAACAAACTAAGGTGAGGGAAGCTAATTGCTGTCTTCAGCTACCTAAAGAAGAGTAATAGAGTAGACGGATCCAGGCTCTTCACAAACATTCAGCAAAAGCAAGAGGTGCAGTCGTACATTGCAGCAAGGTAGCTTCCAGCTGGACATAAGAAGGTGCTTTTTACAATGAAGAGAGTTAAATGCTGGAACAGCTTGGCCAGAGAGGCTGAAAGTCGCTGTGAGTGGAGATTCCGCAAAACTTGATTAGACAAGGGCCTGCGCAAGCTGACCCGTCTTAGAAATTGGCCTTGCTTCATGCAGGGGGTCAGACTAGAGACCTCCAGAGGTACCTTCCAATCCAGGTTATTCTGTATTTTATTTCTCTGCATTTTAACAGCTGTTGGTAAACATTTTGGGCTTCATTTTTTCCCCTTCCATTTACTGTTGAGTTTTATAGACACCAGTGGAACATACTGAGGCAGTCTGTGTTAGGCTGCAGTTCCACAGTAGTTAAACTTAGTGCTCCCTTCCTGCTAGCTTCGTTCCTGTACCTCCTGTCCCTCTACTGTCTCTACTGTCTCTGGTGCTTTTGATTTCTGCAGGGAGTGGTGTGGTGTGTGATTTTTTTTTTTTTTTTTTTTTTTTTTTTGAGGGTACTAATCCTTGAGGAAAGCAGACCAGCAAAAAGTCCTCTCAGGTTAGAGCTCCATGCTGTTCGTTTAAAGGGGGAGTGATATTTCATGGTGAAGAGGGTGAGAGCCCAGAGATGCTGTTTTAGATCAGTTTAAACTATTACAGGGCTGCACTACACTAGCTGACTAGAGGTTATTTGTATAGACTTTAGAGGTTATTTATGTAGTCTTTAGTGCTTAATTCATAGAGCTGTGCACAGAATTCCTTTGGATCCAACTGTGCTGGGTCACCCCAGGAAGATGTTACTGCCTCTAGGCTGTCCTGTTACTCATTGCCACCCTTCTGCTCTAAGTTATGGCTGCCCCTGATCTTCAGGTGAACCTTTCTTGACCTGTTTCATTCCAAACCTACAGGCGTAACTGAGCCCAGCTAAACCAGCTCGTGTGGGCTGACATTGGTTTGGATGGATCAGACAGATGGCCTTCAGCAGAAGGATGGTGACGAAGGAGGCAACATTTGCTGTTGCTATAGCCATCTGTGTAGCAAATGTTTCTTTGTGGTGTGTTTCTGTTGGATGACTGCCTGCCTGATGTAGATTTAAATTCTGATCACCTCTGTAATCCTAACCATTTGATTTTAAGTTAGCTTGGTTCTCTTTTGGGATTAGGGAGTAGAATTTATGTACATATGAGACAATGATATAACATGTGATTTGCTTTGGGTGTTTGGTATCCTGCAAACACTTCTTTTCAATACTCTGATTTGTTCAGTTATATGTTATAGGAAACCAAACAGTGGTCAAGCAGTATCTGTAATAGCTTGGTATTTCCTCTTCGTGACTGTGAATAATATGTTTTCCTGTAATTCTCAGATGAAAGGTGGCTCTTCAGCCCTACGAAGGTAGAAGTAAATGTCTTGTTAGACCAGCTGGTATTGTTAGTGAACTGAGGGTTTTGAGAACACACATTCTTCTTAGAGTCTGAAGTAAAAGCAGAATAAATACAAGTTGAGAATAATTGCTAAGAGGTTGTCTCTGAAAGAACAATTAGTTAGTATCTGTTGAGTGTATGGATCTGGAGTAGAGGGAGAGGGTGAAATGGCTTACGTATTGCTTGTGCAATTAAACTCTGAAGGCATAATCCCAATGTTTAGAGTATTCAGCTTTCTATCCAGCTGATAAGAGAATTCTAAACATAGGTTTTAAAAGTAGAATATTTGATTCGATAAAAGATTGATCACTAGAAGTATCTTGTAATTGCTCTAGATTTACCAGTCTTTATCAGAAAAAGTAGAGGTGTTTTTGTGGTACACTTTTATGGTTATTTAGTCTTTCTGAATTGGTGCCATCTTGGTGACTGTTTTGCCCAACAATGTCTTCCCCACTTAATATTTTCGGTGATAACTACCATCTGTTTTTTTCCTTTTCCCTCCTCTTAAGGATGTGCTAGATACAGCCCCCAATTTCCCCTACTTGGTATTTGTGTGTCAACTTGCAAGCTACAGTTCTTACAGATGAGATGACTGTGTATGTTGCCTGCTAAAAATGTAGTTGGTTAAAAATGAAATTCAGAGTTACTGATTTTGCTATAAAGGTGGAATTTACCTTGTTTAAATCAGGTGTTCAGTCTAAGCTAATGAAGCAGACAGCTCCAGAAGATAATTCATTCTTCTATCTTATGTACTTGTATGATGAAATAAACCTTTCTGTAGGGAAGTTCATCTCTTAATTGTTTACAGTGAAAATCTAGATACTGAACTTAACTAGTTGTTAAGTTCTTTTAGATGGTTTAAAATTCTCCTCAACTTAAATGTTCTTTAATGTCTTTTGGGCAAACACTTAAAAGCTATGGCTGTGCTTATATTTTTTTCAGATGGACCCTAATAGAATTTCAAAAGAAGATGCACACTGTGTCAGAACATTCCTAAGAGCTCAAGGAAGTACAGATTTGCAAGAGACACCATTTGAAAATCAGGAGGCAAAGTTAATGCCTGACTCATGTGGAAGTATGAAACAGGCTCTCCAAAGAGCTGTACAAAAGGTAAGTGCTAGACTGACACTTTGTTTTTCCTTTATTTCACGTACTTGTCAAACTTTTAACAAGTTTTCCAAAGTTTGTATTCAGAGGTAAGTTCTAGAAATGTTTTCTGGAGTTTGCATAATGCCTGGAGTTGCATCCAAGATCATACTGTGTTTGCTTGTGTGGTAGTGGTTAACCAGTTCTGTATTCAAACTAATTTTATTTTATTTTATTATTTTTTAACAAAAAAAGGCCTGAACTAGCACAGAAAACCATGACTGTGGTTGTTTAATTGACCATTCTGACACTGGGATGGGTTCAAATAGTAGTTAT
Source organism: Rhea pennata (assembly GCF_028389875.1). Classification (NCBI taxonomy): domain Eukaryota; kingdom Metazoa; phylum Chordata; class Aves; order Rheiformes; family Rheidae; genus Rhea; species Rhea pennata. Next base: position 183,568,124 of record NC_084663.1, read on the forward strand.
TTGTGCTAACATTTATATAGGTTTGCCAGCATTTTGGATGTTTGCAGAGAAAGACGGTACCACACTTTTTTTTCAAACCTGTCTCCTGACTGTTTCTGGCACAATTTGCTTCTTAGGGTCATTGACATGCAGCATATTGGCTGAAAGACAGAATGGATAGTATCTGCTCTTGTTTCCTCTTGTTTCGTACTCTTTTTATGCCGTATGATGACTAATTACCTAGAACGTGAAGGATAGGGTCGTCTTTTTCTTTTTTGCCTACTTTGCCAGTCCTCTGGTCTGTGCAGACCATTCCCACATGGGCAGAAGAACGTGCAGAAGCATGATAACTAGGTGGTCTTTGTCTAGCAGTTGAGGATGACTGCTTATTCCCAAAACACAAATAAGAAAAGTAATTACAGACATCAGCCCTAGTGGATAAACCTGGGCATGTTGAATATACTTGTCACAATATCCCTTACTGCAAACAATTAATTTTTTTGATCTCTTTACACAATCATAATAGTGCGTAGTGCTAGGTATGAACTCATCAGGACTATTTAAGTGCCGAACGTGTGCTGTAGTACTTGGTTTTCCTGGCTTACCAGGTCCACTACTACTTTACTTCTTCACATCCACATAAAGTTATCATTTTTTTGTTCATTAAAGAAACTGCATTAGCATTAAATTGAACTCATGTACACTTTGTATAGATTGAATTGTAACTAAATTAATTATATAGTGCTTTAATTGTGCTAATGTTTACTTTTAATACAAGCCCCTGAGTGATGGATTTTTTTTGTGAACAAAACTTGAAGAATCCTGAGAGTTTGTCTTTTTCTCATCACTTGTCACCTCTAAAAATTCAGGAAGATAGTTTAGATCCATAGGATTTGTTTCTTCTTTCAGTATTTTCTAGACTCTCTCACACTAAATCCACTTCTGTGTTTTGTGTGCATATGCTAGACTGCTTTTTCATGCAACTCCCTTGACAGTGTAAGGAGCTTGTTACAGTAAGTGAATGGGAAGCCCTATATTCTGGTTATTCATGGCTGGTTACTCAACAAAAGCATTGGCTTTAGTGGAGGCTGCATATCCTGCCATTCTGGATAGAGGTTGAATGCTGCAATGTCCGTGGCTAAGATAAGTAGCAAGTAGGGATGATGTTTTTGGTTGATGGCCATTAGTTTGAGAAGAATAAATTTTATCTTGCCAAAGTAATCAGGCTCCAATTCCCTTTGAACACAACAAAGTGTATTAAGTAGCTGAGTCTGTGTCCTTGTTGCTTTGGCATCATATATTGATGAGATGGACAAAAAAGAAAGAAAAATATATGACTGGGGCTGTATCTGCATCTTTTCAGATGCAAATATATCACAGAAATGTATCACAGAAGTGCAAGTGCCAATGTAAAGGCAAAATCATGCTTCATCATGTTTTGTAGGCTGTGCCTTTCATTGGCTGTGCTGTACTCACGGGGAGAAATGCCTGAATCTTGTGTCCAGTTGTGTTAGTCTTTTATGTGAGGGAATGCAGCTGATGTGAGTGGAAAGAGGTTTTGTATCTTCTTTACTTTGTTCACTTTCTTGAAGGAGAATCTAACCTGTGTGTGTGTTTAAGATCAGGTATCCTTATTTGAATTGGCAGTAGATTAGGTGACTGAAATGGAACACTTTGAAATATGGTTTTAAGTTTTGTGATTTTTTTTTTCCAATTGTTTGTCTTTTTGCAATTCAAGCTGCTCAGGAAATGAAAATAGACAACTTACTTTAGCTTAAGGTTATGGTCTGGTTACAAATTTTAGCTTACTGCACTGCTTCTTGTCTGTTTTCCTTGCACACCTGTAGATTAATGTTTAAATTTAAAGCAAGGGTTGAATTTGAAAGTGCTGTGATGAAAACCAGTATAGCAAGGCTGCAGGGTTGGATTCGGAAACATTTATCTCTTACAAATATACTAATTCAAAATTTTCTTTTAAGGAATACCTGGTGCTGAATTCCTCAACAGATTCTTGGATAAAAAATACCACTTGGGGAGCAGTTTGCTCAGTAGAAAACACTAAATACTGCCTAAAAGCTTTCAAACAGTCAAATAATACACTTTCATAGCCTATGCTTAATTGTTTTGCACATATCCTTAAAAACCCTTTGGCAGTCCAGATGCACTAACCACACATCTTATGAAGTCAATTATGAGTCTGAAGTAGAAAGAATGACAAACATACCCGAAATCAATTCATGAAGTAACTTTTCTTGGCAATAGTCCCAGCCTCTGGCAGCTTGGGGAGTTCAAGCCCAAACTAATCTCCCACATGGCAATATAACTTTGTTGCCAGACCTCCAGGACAGCCCTTATGAAGAGATCTATATACTTAGATCTATACTTATACTTAAGAGATCTATACTTATACTCTATATACATCTGAAGTGCATGTGGGTATGGACAAAGTCAAGGTGTCTCTGGTGATTGCAGGTTGTTAAAATTTCATGATTTTGATCTCACAGCCTTACAAGCCTTTGTGGGCAATGAACTATTCATTTGAATAGAGGTTGTAGTACTGATCTCTGAACTGTCTTCAGAATAGTGGTTCATGTACTTTCACTTCCTTCCTGATCAGCATTCTTCAGATTGGTGAATTTCCGGCAAGATAATCGTATATCTTTTCTTGGTATTAATTGGGCCTGAGGCTCTGAGGTAGTAAAACAGAGTAAGGGTTCTTTAGGCTCACGGCTGAAACAAGTCATGAGTGTTAAGAGAGTCTCTTCTAATGGAGTTCAATAGGCTATTTATAGCTACTCAGAGTAGATTCTGGAATATTTTGAAAGCCAAAGAAGAAAAAATAATTCATGAGTGTTGTCACTTGTTCAGTTGTTAGGCTACTTCAATGGCCTCTCTGTGCATTCTTAACATTGGATATAACTTTGAGTGAGATTTGGTTTTTGAAGTTACTAAAATACTGATGAGTTGTCCGAGGGGTAAAACCTGCAGTCCACTGGATGATGAAAGAGCAATTCCTGTGTTTTTTTTTTTTTTTTTTTTTTTTCCCAAGCATTTAAAGCATCTTTTCAGTTTTAAAAATTTGGAAGTTTAGCAACTTCCCTAAGGCCCCCTAAAATTTCAGAAGAAAGGAAGACATGTTTTCTTTTTTTTTTTTCCTTTTTTTGACTGGATGCTTGTTTGCTGTTTAAACAGTTAGTGTATAAAAGAGGTTGGAATGTGGGAAGCAAGCCAGCGGAGATGACTTGATGGGCAGTGAGCAAATGACGCAGTCAAAGGTGTACAAGTGCACCTGATTGTTAGTCTTACAATGTAGTGTGTTTTTTGTGTACAGTTTTTCTAAAAATAACTCAATAGTGCGCATGCTCCTGTGGGAGGAAGTATTAAGAGGTGTCACTGGTAAAAATTTGTTAGCAGTTCTCATGCCATTAAAACAGTGTCTTTGTGACAAGTTCTGTTGAGTTGTTTGTGCTTTTGTAATGGTGCTACACATTGTGAGTAGGTATGGGATGCTTGAAAGTGCACAGGTATCTAAAAATGCAGTTGATATCTTGAAGGTTTGAAAACCCTATGTCTTAATTTTTTGCTATAAGGATACAAGGGGTTTTTTATAATCTCATTAAGAGAGTATCTTTAGGCATCCAGATGGCACTCAGAAATGTGTCCCTTAGCCTTTCGTAGCCAGGAGAAGTGAGTATATACTTAAGTGCCCTTCTAGGGTGGGTTGTGTATCAGTATGTTGGAACTGTAGAAACAGATGAAGTAAAAATCAAGAGAGGCATTGAAATATAGTATCTTTCTTTATGAGCAAACCTACAGCTCCATCTCTGTTCTCTAGGGACTAGTTCATGTATTTCTTTCAGTTTCCTATCTCCCAGTCTTCTCTGTATTATTGTGACTTGTTCTCTTCAGTTGCTTTTGTCACTTCTGGCAATTCCTACTACTCTGTTCTTCTTCCTACATCTGATAAAGTTGAAAGAGCTCAAATATGACTAGAGCCTGATGCTGATTTGCAGCTCTTAGAAAGGAGCTTTGCATTCTTGCTCCTAGAACTGACATTGAAGTAGCAAGATCAGAGAGGGAGAATGATTGATTGTAAATGGTGGGTGGTGGACATAGGTTTTATTACTTTCAAAGCTGCAATTCTACTTTTTTTCCCTTGTCTCTACAGCAGAAAGCATCTTAATGATTCTTATCTATAAAATCAGCATATCTCTGCTAAAGTATTGTGCTTTGATAGTCATACTACCCCTTCGATTATGCTGTGGCTTTCCATTTTGGTTTAACATTTAGACACGTACTGAAAGGGGAAAGTGAGAATACATAAATGCACTAGCTAAGGTATTACAGATTTCACTGTGGCTGCAAAATTACATAAAGGCAGGACTTGAGATGTTTTCAAAGAAGGATTTCAGATTCTAAAACACCACAGTGATTGAGAATGTGAGGGAGCATTGCTGATCTGGCCAAATGTCTGAGGGATATTGCAGATACATGCTATTGAATTAGCAAGAGAATAAAAAAAGCTTGCAGCATAAAGACTTAAAACACAGGACTATGCTTAAGCTTCAAAAATAAGAAAATGACTTGGTATCTGCAGCAAAATGTTTCCTTTTACTTTTGATAGCTCCATGGTACTAAGTAATCTGAATAGCTAGAGGGAAAATATTATCCCTGTTTCTCAGACAGGAAACTGAGATGGGGAGAGTCTGGGACAGAACTAAGGATCGAACCTAAGGTTACCAAGACCAGACTTGTAACGAGAACCTGCTGCTTAGGTTTTTGAAAACTACCATTCGTATTTTTGTTTCAGGAAGGAAAGAGGAGGATTGTTCAAAGCAAGGCTTTTTGCAGTGCCTAGTGCCTGCTGTTAGTGCCATTCTTGGTTCTGGGTAACTTGGTCTTCATTCATGTTAAAACTCATTTACTGTTCTAAAGAATTCATACATCCAAATCCTGGCACCCAGTCTACCTGACCTATTCCAGATGGAAAACATGCTTTAATCTGTTCTTGTGTACTTTGCTAGAAGTGAGGCATGATTACAGGCCTGGCAGTTGTATGAGGCAAACAAATTGCACAAGCTATTGCGAAGTTTTACAGTTGTCTGGTCACCTGTCCTGTAACTGGTTGGGTGTGAGAGACAGAGGTTGTTTCATTTTCCTCATCACTAATGAAATGCAGACCTTAGCTTTCCTCAGTTGCTAGTGTGACTATGCACTAATGTCCCTCTGTGGAACTGCCTCTCTCACTGCCTTTTGATACCAAGTAATAGGGATTTCATTATTTAATGCGATGTGTTCCTAGCAGCCATTGTTCCACTATGCTTGCAGAAATATCCCAAGTACAATAACTAGAAAAGGTTCTTGCAAACTATTTGCAATATACAATGTAGCAAATAATAAAGATAAAATCGAAGCAATTGCTCTTTCTCATTTTAGGAAGTGCAGCGCGTCATGGGAAGAGAACTACCAAGACCAGAAAAAGGTAGGCACTGCTTTATGTATAAGAAGTATTTCAAATTCTTCTAAACATGTTTTTCTGAGGCAATGCAATTCTTTTATCTCTAGTTGCAATGCAGGCCTTAGGAATGGATCCGTACAAGAGAAGTAAACCCGAGAAGCAACCTTTTGCCCATCTTATTATTGATGATAAAAACATTCCATCTGGTAAGTTCAGTTTTAAGCAAACAGTTCTAATGCTTATATTAGATGTATTAGCCTGTATTAATGTGTTAAGAATGGAGTATATAAAAATAGTTAAGCAATACTAGGAACAGATTGATACTTCAGAAATGGCTTTTAGTAATGAACATAAACTGGATGCATGGAAGGAGTTAAAAGGCAGCAGTGATAATGTTTGTGAAGAGTAGCTCCCCTTCATATCAGGTATCTTGTATGGGAGTCTCCTGTACTGCTAAATGACCTGTTTCAGATGACCAGTGATCATGATCAGACTTACACTCTGAGGGCTTGGCCTTCCTGCTGTCAGGTGAAGGTATGCATTAAGTGATTAATGCAGGTATGCATTAAGTTCTCTTCTCTGAAGTTTCTTGTTTCCTTTGGCCAGCAGGGTCCATCTGGAGTTTTTCACCAACAGTGGCATCAGCCATATATATATATATTGACAAAATTCTTGGCCAAAATCTTAGTGCTGTGGGCTAGAAGCTTTCCCGTACACTGAGTCTTTAAGGTGCCAGTCCTGTTGAACAGATGCTGATTTCTCTTGTAAAATTCAAGAACATCCTGTTAGGCTCACCTAGTGAACCCTTCACAATAACTCTCCTTGTGTGCTGAAGTGTCATTGAGTCTTCTCTGGGTGATACTTCATTTGTCTTCAGCATGAATCTGGAAGCCAGAAATCTCTTGCATGAATACACAGGACACATGGATGTCAGGCATGCATCAATGTAAAAGCTTACCCATAAAGGAAGCTCATCTGTCATTTTAAGCTGTTGAAAACGTACAACTCTAGTCCCAAAAGCGTAAGTTGTCTGCTGGTTCACTATCCTCTGTGGGCCCAGTGCACTGTGATAGCATAGGGCTGAATTTATAGCAGTTGTTTCTATTTTCATTACCTTAGAATAGCGTATAGAAAGGGTTTTCTTGTGGGTATAGGCCATGACTTTTCTGTGTGAAGATTACCAGGGCCTTTCTGATATTCAGACACCCCAGAGCATCATGAGTGTATGTTTACATCAAGTCCTGTACTAATGAAGTCAACAGTTGTTCCACTGTACTCTCTGCAGCTGGGTTTCTGGTCAGTGCATCGACTTGGATGCAGTATGTTTCTGAGCTATCGAGTAGGCACTACTGGACACTGGAAAGGGGGATGGCATTTTTCTATCTTACTAGAACTGTCTCTACCCACAAGAATGGCTTGTAATGGCTTTGAGAACACCTTTGCTAGTATAACATGAAGGAACAAATCATGAGTCTTCCCTTGAACACTCTCCAGAGGGTCTGTGTCAAAAGATTAATTCTTAAAATTTTAACTTACCTCCTCCTTACTAACTCAAATACTTATTGACAAGTTTCTATTTGCATTAGTCAGGTGTTAGCTTTTGACATAGGTCAATAGTAGGGGCCACAGAATCTACAAACCTGTCTTAGCGTTTTGTTTCTGGAAGGATTGGATTAATTTGCTAATCATAGCAACAGGCCACTTTACATCTACAGCATTGGTATGTGTGTGTCACATGTGGTGAAGTACATCTTTTCCTGTGGGAAGCTTATTTGCTCTGGCCCTTGACATTGGTCTGAAAATTTTATTTTTACCAGAGGCAGCAGCTGGTGTTTTTTGCTGCTGTATATTAACTTTTCAGGGTGTGACTTTACCTATAGATGTGCTAACCACATTATGGGAGGAAAGGAGTTGCTCATGCATGTGTGTGCACGCTCTCTGCCTCGCGCTCTCTGCCTCTAACTTAACAGCACAAGCTACAGGAATGTTCAGAAATATAGTGCCTATAGCAACAAGCATCTTTGTTTCTTCTTGGAGCAGATCAGCCCCTTTCTGACTGGGTGAGTTGGACTTACTCCTTCCAGACTTGGCACATAAGGCTTATGTCTCATTTACAAGAGCATTGCCAGGACATAGCTGGTGAGGACAGCTGCTGCAGTTCCTGTGGGCCCTACAACAAGGAAGGGCTGCATCATTGTTGATAGCTGAAACCCTGAACTTACAGGTGGTGGGATGTCTCTGTATCATTCTCGCTGGTGTGAGGCACTACTGGGTTGGCTAGGTAGCATACAAAAAGCTTCTGAGCTTTCTTTGTTCCCAAATAAGAATTTCTATTTTCTTCTCCTGTTTCCTTTTCTTACCTGTCTGAAATCCTAAATTGTTTTTAACCAGCTGTGAGTCTGGTCAGATACATGCTTAGCATTTTAAGTTCTGTACTGTCATCACTGACCCAAAATAAACAATGTCAAGAAAAAAAAAATTGGTCTTGTCATTACTATCAAACAAGATTTTATTCTTCTGTTTTTGTTTGTCAATGACTGCTTTTTATCAAAGGGCACGGAGCAACTTCTATAAGGAACTTGTTCCTTTAGGCTAGTTCACAGTAATATGACTTTAGACTTTTGCAAATTTTCGAAGTGACTTTTGAAGCCTGAAAAGGGGAGAAAAGGGAGATGGACCTTTCCAAATCTTGATGTCCTCTTGACTGTCTCTTGGCTCCAGAAGCCCTAGTGGTTTGGTTTGTGCTATGTATTTTTCAGGTTTGCTGTCTTTTATTAAAGCTGAATGATTGCTACTTGCTTTTTATCTTAGCTCGCTTTAAATGCTACCCAGGCTTTAAGTGAAAACAGCAAATTTTGGTTTACAATTTAATTACAGAAATTAGTTTAAATGAGAGAAATATAAACAGAGGTGAATGCAAGTGTTAAATATGTCATTTGAGAGGTATTATATTTAGCTGTCTAAGGAATTACTGTAGAATTCTCTAAGCTATTTACATCTCAGGTTTGGCTCAGGTGCCCTCTGCTTCCAGAAGCAATTTTTCAGGATAGATAGAGCTTTGGTCCTTCCCCCAGGTTTTGCTTATCGTATCTGAAAGCTATTAGCATGCAAATAAGTTATCAGTGCAGGGCTACTTTCTCCTTAGTTCTCCTTAGTGAGCTTTTTCCTTCTCACTAATCAATTTTATTGAAACTCATTTTTATTACTCTTAGTTCATGCCCACTAGCATCCAAGACATTACTTTGTTTTTTCTTGAGCTTTCAGAAGACTCTTATCTTGATGTTTTTCCTGTTTGCTATCCTGTCTGGAGAGTTATCTTAATGATTGACTCTGAATTGCATTCCCACTGAGGATTTCTTCAAAATTGCTACTTGATTGTTGGGACTGACAACTAAAATCTACCTAGCAACAAGCCAGTGGGGCATCAGTCTGTCACAGCATGTATTTCTGCTCATTCATGTATGCATTCCTGTCCCATATCTGATGTGCCTCTGTCTTCCCCCTGATGCAAGCAGTGATATTGGTTCTACTTTTTTGCCTGCCCTTCTCTTGAAGGTAGCCCAACTTTCTTGGGATAGTATTTCTGCCAGACTTGCACTCTGTGTATGACAACTACAACCTTCCTGGCTGTTGGCAGTGTATCACAAGGGTACTCTGGTATGGCTTTCAGCATTGATTATTGCAGATGAATAGTTCCAAGATAGGAGACTTATGTTTGAAGTGTCTTCCAAAAATTGATGGGTTTCAGAGTTTTTCTAAGGTGCTGCTCAAGAAATTATCCAAGAAAACTCAAATAGTTTTTTACCTAGCTACACTGGAGCCATATGAGGGCAGTTCTTTATGGTCTGCCTTTTTGACACTTCATGCTTTGCACAAGTCTGTGGGAGAACATGAGAAGCTTTTTGTCCAGAACTACAGTAAAAGTATTCTGGCATGCAGAAGTTGCTTGCTCTTGGCAGCTAGGGAAGACCTAGTTCTCAAATTCCCCTGTCCCTGCCTCCCCTTGCTTCTTTCTGTGCAAACAAATCCAAGAGGTGTCTTTGTAGCCAGTTGACTCCAGCCAGGACTCTGCCCAGCAAGCTTGTGAGCTCTGGTGGTTCTGGGTTCTGCTGGGAGGAGAAGGTACCATGTGCTCCATGTGCCTGGGAGATTTTGGTGGAAATAGGTTGTTTGTGTGTTCGAAGTTGGGAGGATAAGGCACTGCATGTTCCAAGCAGATATTTAGATGCATGAGGAGTGTGGAGTGCTGAGGGTCAAAGGTGTAAGGCCCTGCAGTACAAGACCCACTGCTGTGGGTGCCTCAAGGGGAACAGACAAAGCTAGTCTTGTGTGCTGGAGATTACTGATTAGGAGGACAAGTTGATGGACTTTCATCTGTTGTGCTGTGCCCTGTGTTGAAAAAATGGTAGGATGCAGTGGCTCTTTCAAACCATGGTGTGTGTCAGGAGGGGATGTTGCTCAGGGCTTGTGTGGCTTTCACAGGGGTTATTTCTTTTGCAGGATGTGCTTATGGGCCTTGGCTGAGTTTTCTCCCATTGCCTGTTTCACTGTTTTTGCAGGCAGAGGCTGTGAGCAGAGATAGATGTGAAGGAGATGAAGTGAGGGAGGCACAAGAGATTGTGGGATGTGTGCTGCAGGAACATGTTTGTCACTAGGAAATACCCACTGCATAACACGCATTCTGTAGTAGCCATGCTATCTAGGTGTTGCAAGCTGCTGCTTAACACTGTCACCAAAACCAAATTTTTTCACTAAAATGCCAAATGTGGCCAGGCTTGGAAGAAAGACCCAAATGGTCTCTTTCTGTGCCTTTGTGACCTCCCATCAAGCTGTCTCTTAGCACAAGCTCAATATGATCTAAATGAATGACATTTGAGGCTTGACCAGAAGCTTGAAACACCCAAGAGAGGTCATAGTGTGGCTACTTTGTGACAGCATCTGGGGAAGTGCCTTTCAGGCTGGTTTTCCTACTCATAATTCCAAAGTTAACTTCCAGTGACAGTGCGAAGCTGACAAGCTACTCAAAACATCTCCAGTTTCTTAGCTATGTCTTTGTTCTCTTCACAGAGCACCCTTCGCTTACCTTTACAGGTAAGGGACAGCTTTTTGTATACCAGTCCACTGTGATACAGGCAAAGCTGAAGAGCCTTATATGTCCCTGTTACAAGTTAGAAAATTTTTTTCTGTAATTCTTGTCTGCATGTGTCACTTCTATTAATCTGTCCTTCTTTGGTAGTCAGCATTGGTAACTCTTACACATCTATTTTGATTCCCACATGCATGATATTCTGTAGAGAGAGACGGAGGATGTTATGGTCATTTTCTTTCCTAATTTGTGGATCTCTAGCTTAAGATAACTTGAAGGGGACTGTTCTCCAAGCATGGATTACTAGTTTGTTCTTTCTAGTTCTGGACTTAGATACCTTAAAGCATTTGAAATCACATCTGTTTTCATAGAAGTCTCTTTCTCAGGACATTCCACTATATATCAGAGGAAAAAGAATCCAAGTTTGCCTTTGAAATAGCTGTAGAAGTTCATCACCTAACTATAAATACTTGTATATCAATCAAAGAACTAGGATTGTGCAGTAGGGTGGCATTATGTAGGCTTTATCTAAACCAGGTTGTGGAATCGTATTCAAATATTTTCAAGAGCTTTCAGTTAAGTCTAGGCACTGTTTTGCTTAAAAAGGCTTTAAATACTTGAAAGTGCTATCTAAAGCATAGGCATGTTCTGTAGTAGTACAGATGCATAGTTGTACTTTTCATTTTTTTGGGTTCTCTCAAGTGAAAACCTTTTTACCTTTATACCATTAAATTCACCAGAGCATAAATGATATGAAGGCTACACTAACTTTGTTGGGGAGAAATACCACAATTTAACTTGCTGATTCTATTAAATTACTCCTTTCAAACATTTATAGCATGCATGGAATTATTCCAGCCAACTCCACATGATAAATATCCTTTGGAGATTAAATGTCTCACCTGCTTCAGCACCACAAAGGAGCTAATAAACAAAGTGGAAAAAAAGGTTGAATCGAGGCTTACATCGTGTCCATTAGAAAACAATTCCATATGATTTGCAGTGTGTCAGCTAAGTTAGGCAGGTAGTGATGTTGCTATACACATAATTAGTCTAGATAGTGTTTTCTGTTCTCTCCATCATGTCTGCATTTTACTTCTCCATAGCTTAATTTGCAAGCTTTTTAGGAGACTATACTTTTAAAATATATAGATTTAGTATTGTGCAGACAAGTGATTCCCAGGGGTGGTCTAAAGACATTCTAATACTGATGATAGGTGTCTGGCAAAAAGAATACTGTGCTTCTCTCTTGATCTGTCTGTTATGCTGTGCAATCATTGAATTTCGTAGTGAGTCACTTGGAGACATTTAGGTGGAGGGCCGTAGGGCTCTGTAAGTAGTACCATCTTCTGCTTATACATACTATGAACATGCTACTAAATAGAGAAGTAAATAGAGGCCAAAGTCATAGCTAGATGTTTAAATCTGACCATTAAAAGGACATATTTAGGCTTCTGAGCTTCTGTTCTGAGGAGCTGGCAATCTAGGAAAACTATTCACCATTACCATGGATTACATTGAGCCTTAAATGCAACATTTGCATCTGGGTTAATCATGTTTTATATTCAAGGCAGAGAAGTAGGGTGTGAAATACCTAATCCCAACAAGACATGTAGAGTCAGATTAATTGTCCTATTACTCTTGCTCATAAAGAATGAAGGCAGCTAGGTTGTGTTTGACCAGATAAGTCACATCCTAGAAGAGAAGACCAACTCTGAAAGGGGAGTTGGAAAGGAATAAAGAGAACTTTCTCCACTTAATGACTTAATGACAGTTATTGGAGACCCTATGCTGATAAAAGACCAGGAAAATATTTGAAGAGTCTTAGTCACAGATGAGATCCAGAATTGGGGATTATGGTGTGTCAAGAGTTAGAATACTTTAGGAAGGAGGACAAATACAAAGCTAAGAACAACAGATGTGGAAAAATGTGGTCAGAAGAGATAACTACCATGGAATCAGCAACAGAGAAAAAAATGTAGAAAAGCTCAGGGGTATCTTGAAATAAAAATGTATTGCGGTTGGTGGAGAATGATCCTGGAGCAAACTGTAGAGATCACTTCCAAGCAGTACTTTGAAGAGTCCTGAAAGATAGACAGCAAAAATTTCTTTCCTCTTAGATGTCTGTATGTTATACTAATATGAAACAGGTTAAAGACCAAGAACAAGATTCACTGGGTTTTTTTCATTAGCAATTTTTTTTTTCAAATCCTTCTCAGATATGTACTTGAATAAAATTTTTGATTTAGCACAACTGCTGTATACTACGTATCATATGATCACTTAGCATAATCAAGTTATTGGCCAAATGTTTTGTTCTAGCTGATGCCCTTGTGGAAGGGCAGGCAGTTACAAATAGCAAACTGAATAGGGCTATAAACGATGAAGAAAGGAAATTTCTTACGGATATTTATTGTACTTGTCTAATACTTAGAAGCCTCAAACTTCACTTTACATAACTGTAGTTGCTATTGATGCTCAAAACTCACGTATTGCTTTTTGAATATTCAGTTTTGTTAAAAAATGCTTGTAAAATTTTTTTTTCCCCTGCTTTTCAGGAACTCGCAAAGTGAACCTTACATCCTGGCATCATAACAAAGGCCAGGCAAACTTATCGAATATGACATTCAGTGATGGAAAACTAATTGTTAATCAAGATGGATTTTACTATCTTTATGCCAACATTTGTTTTAGACATCATGAAACATCAGGAAACCTGACTAAAAGAGGGCTTCAGCTGATGGTGTATATGACGAAGACAAACCTTAAAATAAGACGCTCTGATGTCTTGATGAAAGGAGGAAGCACCAAATACTGGTCGGGGAATTCAGAATTTCACTTTTACTCTGTAAATGTAGGGGGGTTTTTTAAATTAAAATCTGGTGAAGTGATAGGTATCCAGGTATCAAACCCACTACTATTGGATTCATCCCAAGAAGCAACTTATTTTGGGGCATTTAAAGTAAGGGATTTAGACTAAACCTTCTGTCTTTAATGTATGGTATTATTTTTGCCCTGGGACTCGAAGGAAAAAAAAATTGGATTTATAGTTGTCCAGAATCAACTTCAAGACAAGAAGGAAAATCTCTTGGGTCCTAGTTGTATTTGTGTAAGCCCTGTATCATCCCTGAAGACACATTTTGCCCTGCACTAATTTTAGTGGGAGTTCCACAAATGCACACAAGGGCAAAATTACACAGTTCTCTTGATTCAGTCTTAAACAAGTTTTGCTTCATATAACTCCACTGGCTTCAGTACAGTCATTATGACTTCTGTGTTGATGTAATTGAAATCAGAACTGTAATTGTTACTGAATTTCTGTTTCCAAATTCTGCCCTGACATTCTATACAACATGTTTTACTCTGTTTGCTTTGATGCAAATGTAGAGCAGGACAGAATTTGGCTCTCAACTTGCATTTGGGGCTTTGTTTTGCTCAGGACTGAGCACTCTAATCCTGAGACAGCAAAGGTGGTGAAGGTATGACTAAGTACATTGTATTTGATGTGGCTTTTAGTATCCTTAAGGTTAAGCTTGTTCTTGCTTTGCTGGTCCAGGGCTAGAAAACTCAGGCCCTGGCAAAAATGAGCACCTAAACAGTTCAAATTTAGTTTTACCCAATTAAAAAGGGCTATTCCAGGGGGAGGGGAAAAGATCTGACCTCGCACTTCTAAAAGGTTAATTACAGGTCATTTTATTGTTCTTGCACAGCTAATTGCAAATATAGATTGCCAAAGTATTGTTTCCCTTTAAAGTGTTACATCGTGCCAAAACCTGCAAAAGCATTTTTTAGACAAAAAGTATGTATTTTTATATTCTGTAATATCTAAAGTTATATTTCAGGTGTAATGTTTTGTGTAAAAAGTGTAAATTATATTGTCCTATAGTATTTGATACAAAAATATTTAAAATCTCTTGCTGTTTGTATATTTAATGTTTTAAACTGTTTTTAATGTACAGACATGTTAAACTGGTGCACTTTTTAATCCCAATGGGAAAAATTGCAGCTAAAAGAGGTTGTTTGCAATTAGCAAATGTAATATATTTCTTTGTCTTTTTAACTTAATAGATCTCTGTTAAACTTGTCAGTATTATCAGGGGAAAAAAATCACACCGATGTCATGAATAATTACACCAGAATGCTGGTCACTGGGTGCCTTTCAAAGCTGGAGGATAATTGACATTACAAAACTGACATTACTTAAAGTGCATAATAGGCCACATTATGTCTTAAAGGTATTTATAGTTATTGATCAGGCATTTTTTTTCCTACAAATTCTCCAAATTGTAAATTCTTTCATTGAGTAATTACTTTCTTAGCTTAGTTTCCTGAAAAAATGAAGCTTTGCAGTGCCTGTCCCTGTCTCCCCTTTTAACTCTTTGCACATTTCTGCCAGATGTGGCAGATGAATGACAGTGTTAAGAGATTCTTACAGGTTTTTTTTGAGAACTGACAACTGAGAATAACTCAGCCATTATACATTATTTGTCAGTGGCTGGCCACTGTTCATATTAGTCAACCAGTTAATATGGGAAAACTCCTAGTTAGCCGCTACATGTGTTGTTTCTTGTATACTTGCTTGGCCAAAAAAATTTAGTTAGGAGGAATCTGAGGGCGGGTGGTGTAGGAAGAGCTGCAGATACTGTGGGTATTTAGGGCATATCTGGGCAGAGAACAGATATGGGCAGAGCTGATGAGAGGGGGGTTAAGAGGGAAGTTTTAGGGGTGTTTCAGTCTGGGTGCTGAAAGGATATGGGGAAAAGCTGTTTAGTGCAGTAGGAATTGCAGAAGGCAAAGACTCAAATCTGTAAGAAATGAGGCTTCATAGAAATCCTCAGAGGCTTTTTTTAATAAGAAACAGAGTTAAATTCAAGCAATTTTATACTGTATAATAAACATTTCTTTTTAATGTTAATATTGTTTTCTTACAAAATATATTTCTAAGAAAAAAGTTGTGGTTTTGTGCTGTTTTTTCTTGTGCATCTTTGATCATTTATTCATATTTCAGAACATGCAGGTTGTATTGCTGTAACTCTCTCTAGAAAATTGCGGCATAAATCTGTTATTTTGGGACAATCATACTGAATTTTATGGAGTCTTTATTTGGCTCCAGAGCTTTGGAAATTCCATTAAAAACCAAAAGTGTGATCTCAAAGTTAAAATTTTAAAAGGGCAAAGACAATACTTAATCTATAGGCATGGTGAGCAAGCTAACTAAGAGGGAAGGGAAAGATTTATGACTCAGTTATTTCTTGTTATTTATGGAGGCACATGTGTACAGCACTTTCAAGCAGGTTTACATCAGAGACTGGAAATTTAGCTTGTGGCAAGTACTTCCATTCTTGTTTTACACCAAATAGTTGTCAGATATCAAGCCCAGAAAGGGCTGAGGAAGTCAGGGATTTTCTTTCAAGTTTTCATGTTGCAGTTCATGCTCTGAGAATCTTGTTTCTCCTGTAGAGATGTCCAGTGTCAAGCTAGTGGTAGAAAAGTGCCTACTATCTGTGTTGTTTCCATCACCTGGTGGTTAAGGCACCCTCCTGAGAGGTGAAGATGTAGATTTGAATGACCTCAACTGGCATTAGACCAGAAGCTAGTATTTGACCTCCTTAGCAAATGCTCTGATTACTTACAGTATTACGTGAAGGAAGGGAACTGTCCACACTTGACTACTGTCTGCATGACCGTGAGTGTGGCCTGTGTGTGTGTGCATGCTGTATGTGCTCACAGCGCTTGTGCATGTTGAACCCCCATGAATACATTTGTTGGCTACTCTTTGAATCCTGTCCTCTACCCTGGCTTGGGAGAGCACTGCTGAGGCTCAGCCTACCAGTGCATCATTTCTGTGTGCCCGTTACCAGCACTGTCAGCAGCTGAATTTCACAGTTTGTGCAATGATATGAGGATCTAAATGATATTTGGGAGTTTTGCATTAGTGTCATCAGGTTGCAGCCCTGTCTATGACTGTGCTGCGTGGGAGAAATATGGTAAAATAGAGGTCTATAGGCTGCTCGTAGGATTGTATTTTGGAGCCATGCTCTGGCTATCCACAAAACAGAAGCCAAGTGGAAGTCCTGTTCTGCCTGTCTTGCCTTGTGTACAGTCTCATTCTTACATGCATGTAAAAGGAAGCAGGAAATTCCATGTAGTACTGTTAATAAAGGTTAATTTTGCTCTTAATTTCAGAGCAGTCCCATTTTGAAAAGCTTTAGTGTCATTTAAGGCAGCCTTGGCAAGTATGCTGAGGTAATAAAGTAAAACCACTTACTCTAGCACTGACATTGCTACAAATAAATCTCCCAGAAGTGTCCATTCTTTTCTCCCTGCTTTTATAAAAGGTGGCCTTGTCTGGACACAGCAAAGAGTAGACTAATCAGTTAACAGAGAGAGTTACTTGCAAGGGAGGTAATGCCTCCTTAGCTAAGAAAGGTAAGTGTGGCTCTTTTTATAATCTTCAAAAGATAGTTTTGGTCTGAGGGTAAAGGATGATAGTTTCCTGAAATTTGAAGTTAAAAAAGCCTTGCTTAGAAATAGATAATGTGTTTGGAATTCTGTGTATTTGTGTGTATGTAAACATATGTCTATATATTTTTACTATGTTACTGAAAAAAAAATTGTGTATGGGGTTAAATTGCATATTTTGGCACCTGGGTGCGATTTCCCCCTGCCTTCCCAAGCTCTTTCTAGCCAGTGCATGTTTCTTTTTCTGTCTATCCCACTTCCTTTTCTCTGGCTCCTTCCAGCTGCCAGTGTCTCCTGCTCACCCCATTCGCAGACTTAAAGCTCTTTTTGCTGGTGGTAGCAACAGCAAAGGGTGAGGTGTAGCCATACTCCCCCCAGTCTGGGCCCCTTTCAGTGGCTTTGCTGTGTATTGGAGTATAAAGCATTAAAAATGCCTGTCAAAAAGATGTTTCAGGTGTTAACATAAAGGCTGAGCCGAACAGGAATGAAGAAAGAAGCTGGGGAATAAGGAACCAGTGAATCGGACACACAAATCGGTCCGTGCTGCCTTTGGGGTTGATGCATCGATTTCTGAGGACTCCAAAAAATTTATGCGTGCTTATCCTTTTGCCATTACAAAATTAGTCTCCAGTAAAACTTCATAGATGCAAACATGATCATATGGAGCGTTTTGCTGTGGTGATGCAAAAAAACTCAAGATCTCAGCCAGATTCTATTGTGTGTATCCACAAGTGCATGCAAGTAGTTTCTTCTTTCTCCCTCTCTGTTTTGGTTTCTTGTCCAGTATTTTCTGACTGCTTGTAGCTGGGTTCTCAGCCTGTGGACTTTGCAAACTGTGCTTTGTTTTTTTTTTTTTTTTTTTTAACTCCCTGGGATCTGATCCTGCAGAGCCCGTACATTTATCTAATGTTACCTAGTCCCAAAGCACAGCTTGGTCATGAAAAGCTGAGAAACCTCTGTCAGCTGGAGGTTGTTTGAATCAGATTTCACAAGTTCACAGGCAAATTTAGGTTTTTCTTTCTTCTACCCTTTTAAGTTTTGCCTTAAGTGTCAATGTACTGGGGTTACTAATTGCATTTCCAAAGTAGTCTTTGGACTGGGGTGGAGGCAAGGGGCTGGGTGCCTTTGATTTACCACTATCTGTTCACAATCCATTTTATGAGGTTTACATGGAGCATATTTGCACACTGCTGTTCATCATTCAAGCCATGTGCTCCCTACCACCTGCCCCCTTGTGTGAGACACAGTGCTTTTCCCCAGGCTGCACATCAGCAAGCAGATCAATTTACGTTTAGCTGTGGCAGAAAACAAGCAGGAACTCAATTACTTTCAGCTGCTTACAAGCTGCAAGTCACAGAATGATAGATCCTGCTTATTATCTAACCTTCTGGTTCTCGATTCACCCTCTGTGAATTCCTTATGTTCATTTAGAGGAGGATGCCAGAATCCTTTCTTGGCAGCCAAGCTGACATTTTAGGTGCTGTCATGTCTTTATAACCATGATGTAGCTGCTGCCTCATCCTGTAGGTACCCAAAGCCCTAAGTCCCTAGGTCTGCTTTATGCAGTGTGAGTAAGGTTGCCTGGTGGGCGAGGTCATCTTCCAGTTTTTGGGACCCCAACTCCATAAGAGGAGGATTCACAAGGTAAGCATCCTTCCCTGTCCCCTGCCCAGCAAGACACAGATTTTGCAACACTTTGAAACACAAGCGCAGCCTCCATGAATGACAGTTGTTCGCAAAGTTCAGATACTCCTCTGTATGTGATATTTTAAAACCAAGTTCCACTGTTTTGAAGGCTTTTCTCCGGATCTTTTTTTTTGTTAATTGGACCGAATGACATCAAATACTTGGAATCATCCCAAATTTTTCTTTGCTATGTCAAAAAACTCACCAGACCCCAGAATCTCAACTTTCCATGGACACAGGTAAAATCATTTCACCACAGATGTAGACTATTACTACATAGACTGGAGCAAGCCTTCATTGCTGGGCCATGATTTATAGACAGCCTAATAAACATTTAATTATTTAAACAAAAATCAAACTCTGACCAAGAGAGCAAACAATGAAACAGCCCTGTTCCAGATGATCCTGACCTCTGTTTATTGGAGCAGTCATCACAGAAGTGAAGGTAGAGGTTCTGACTCCAGCGTTGTAAGAGGTCCTCTACTATGTTCTCCTTTGTCAATTTGGTGTCCAGATGAATGGATGTACCCCAAGTCACATACCCTTTTTATACTTATTTTGCCCTCTGGGAAGGCAGCTAATAACTAATGAGACTACTTTAGTTTGTAACCGTTTGCAGAATGTCTCCTCTTTTTGCATAACCATCAACAAGCAAGTATTATGCTTTCTGCATTATCCAGAAGTTTAACCAGGTCCACAGTTATGTGTACCGTGTTGGTACCACTGAAGGATTTTTCTTCTGTGAAACATCACATGCAGGCAAACAGTTTAAACAAAACAAAGTTCCTGTAGTTTAATATTTTGTTTTTCATCATGGCTACAAACCTTCACCTGGAAAAAGGTGAAATGTGAAATTTGGATAGTTCTGAATGTGAAAATGTGAAAGTTAGGATATTTCTTGCTAACCAAAAGAGGGTTGGATTTAAAAAACTGGCTCATAGCCTTGCTACTTAAACCTGTCTCCTCTTTAAGCAAAAAGATTTTACATACCGAAATGCTACCAACTATCCTGTAGGCCTTGCAGGGTGGCCGTTGGGCTCCTAAAACATAAATGCTATTTATGAACCTGAGAGTGTGTACCCTGGGGCTTGACAGAGAGCTCTTGGCAGTGGATCAGAACAGACTCGTGTGGGCGAAGGGGTCCATGTCTGAGCTTTGCCTTTTCCTTCTTTGATTTATCACTGTCAATAGAGAGTGCTAAATTGAAGAATAATCTGGCTGTGGAAGAAAGTTGTTAATTTTCTTACCAGTCCCTGAAAATACCTGTCTATTTTACCATCTTGTCACTGTACACTTAAAGCTGAATTACTATTTATGTGAATTCTCATTTTCTCTCAAATGTAACAATTCTACTTTACCACTATGAATAAGTAATTTTATTTGTACCTAATTAGCTTTATTATAAAAATAAAAAGTGATATAACAAATTAATATCAAGTGTCTTGGATTGAAGTCCAGTGTTTTGCTGTCTCTGTATTAGTAGCACTATATGCTGTTTCTGCTATTATCTGCTGTTGTCTGGCTATTCTCTTTTTCATTTTGATTGAAAATTACATTTAAAAAACAATATCTTTACAAAAGCACAAGACAAATAGAAATGCTCCCATGATTTATTTGAAAAAAATCCAAACAAATTTCCTCAAATTTACTCTTGTTCTCTGGTGTATGCCATCTGTACATTTGCAGAATTTTGATGATGTGTGAGATTGTGAAACAAAACAGTTCCCATAAAAAGCATAATGGAGTACTCTGTTGGCCCAGCTGTGCTGAGAGACTTGCTGAATGTGAAAAAATTCCCCCAAATACATAAATTAATAGTTACAATTCATTCAATTTTATTAATCTATGTTAATAATTGTACTGGTAAGAAAGGGCTCAGCTTTTCACTCTGAAATCAGTCGAAGTTCTCCTGCCGACATCAATACTATTACAGGTTGTTTTATACATGACAGTTTTTAAGCTTTTTGAGGCAGGTGGGTATTTTAGTTTATACAGGCATTTGTCACTGTGTCATTTTAAATAAACTTAAATAAACTCAGATAAAACACAGGGACAATCACAGAATCACAGAATGGTTGAGTGGGAAGGGACTGCTGGAGATCATCTAGTGCAACCTCCCTGCTCAAGCAGGGTCACCTAGAGCATGTTAGACAGGGTTGCATCCAGGCGGGCTTTGAAGATCTCCAGAGAAGGAGACTCCACAACCTCTCTGGGCAACCTGTGCCAGTGCTCCGTCACTCGCACAGGGAAGAAATTCCCCCTCACGCTCAGGCGGAACTTCCTGTGCTTCAACTTCTGCCCATTGCCTCTTGTCCTGTCACACGGGGCAACTGAAAAGAGTTTGTCCCTGTCCCCTTGACACCCTCCCTTCAGGTACTTGTACACATTGATAAGATCCCCCCTCAGTCTTCTCTTCCCCAGGCTGAAGAGGCCCAGCTCTCGCAGCCGTTCCTCATAGGGCAAGTGCTCCAGCCCTCTGATCATCCTCATAGCCCTCCGCTGGACTCTGTCCGGTAGCTCCATGTCTCTCTTGTACTGTCAGAACTGGACACAGTACTTGAGATGAGGCCTCCCCAGGGCTGAGTGGAGGGGCAGGATCACCTCCCTCCACCTCCTGCCAACACTCTTCCTAACGCACCCCAGGAGACCATTGGCCTTCTTGGCCACAAGGGCACATTGGTGGCTCATGGTCAACTTGTCATCCACCAGCACTCCCAGGTCCTTCTCTGCAGAGCTGCTCTCCATCAGGCCAGCCCCCAGTTTGTACTGCTGCCTAGGGTTATTTTTCCCTAGATGCAGGACCCTGCACTTGCCCTTGTTGAACCTCATGATGTTCCTCTCCTCCCAGCTCTCCAGCCTGTCTAGGTCTTTCTGAATGGCAGCACAGCCCTCAGGTGTATCAGCCACTCCTCCCAGCTTGGTATGACCAGCAAGCTTGCTGAGTAAGTTACAATCCAAGTAACGTTTCTTCTACAGAAGATCCACTAGTTGAATCGATTTCCAATGTAGTATGTATAGTCCAGGAGTAAGTGGGAGTAATGCTGACCATGCCCTATGATATTTGTTAGTCTGTGACATATTTAATCTATATATCTTTTTGATATGAAGCAGTGAGATCTGCTATGAGGGAACCTCATCACTTGTTCTGGGACTTCTGAGCCTGTGATGAAGGGATAATACAAACAATTTTGTAGCATCAACAAGAAATAGATTTGTGATCGCAGTGGAAAAACTTTGTTTGCTTACAAAAAGGGCATATGTACAAAATGACTCATCTCTTGTCAACATCTCTGACTGGCAGCAAGGAATACATCACTGATAAGGGCATGTAGTTGCTTCATCCTAACTTTGAGGTCATGTCTAGTGAAGGAGCAGAGATGTGACACACCTGGTTTTCCAGTGGCTTGCACATTGTCTCATCAAATGTGGTTGTGCAACATGTATAAAACAAGACCCAGGCAAAATTCTGCCTTACTGGTAAGGAGGCTTTTTGGTTTTATTTTTCTTGGTTTTGCTCAGATATTGATGACACTCATAAAATTGAAAGGCGCAAAGCAGAGAGGGACTCCAGTCAGCATCCGTTGTCCTCTGCTTGTCAGCCAAATGCCTGTGAGCACAGATGGCTTTTATGACCAGTATGGGCTGGAGACACATTCAATGAAAAGTAATTTAAGTTCGTACAGGAAAAAAAAAAAAAAAAAAAAAAAAAAGTACACGAATGTGGGTTTGCTCCCAACACGAGACAGTCTGAATCAACAATGGGAACGGGCCAGTTACCAAAGAGTCTGCTGGAGCAAGTTCCCGCTGCCAGGGCAGGATCTCCTCTCCCTCTTGGCCATTAGAGGGAGGAAAAAATAACAGACTGTAAGAGCCACTAAAATAAGGAGCAACACCAAGAATGTACCATGGGTTTAATACCAGCTCCTCCTCTTGAAGTAATTATAGCTGATGTTGCCCAATGGTTACCGATGAACTATCTTTCATCGTGGTCTTTTGTTGGAGTCAGTAGTTTGGGTTGAACATCAAGACTAGCACATGCCAGCTGGGTTCTCACAGAGAGTAAAATAGGACTGAAGGTGACAGTGAGCAGAGTGCTGCTTCAGCCATTAAAACAGGCAGCCAGCTTTGGGCTAGACCAAAACCTTGTTTGTTTCACACTATATAACCTTTACCCAAAAGTTCACCCCAGTTCTAATTTTAAAGCAAGAAAAGGCCTGGCTGGATGAAACACCAGTATTTCTCACATTATCGTGACTCCTGCATACTCGGAAATGTGGTACTTGCTAAAAATGTATTGGTAAACTCAGAAGTTTTCTTTGAATTTCTTGAAGTGACCTAGATTAGGGTAGTGCAAGTAACCCTTGCAATACCATGTTCACCTAATCCATTCCTTTTATGTGCAAGAGAGAAGCTATATATCCATCACTGTGACTTCAGCTTACAGTTGTGTTTTCAGGGCTTTTTGTTCATCAGGAGGATAATTAGTTCAGCTCATTCCACTTAGTTATATGTCCCTGAAAGCTCAAGTTCTGCATTGCTCCTGAATTTTAATGCAGTGCATTTTTATGTCTCCTCTGCTATAGAAGTGAGCCATTCACTAGATGCCTGGCTCATTGCTCCAAAGCCACTGATCTGATGGACGTGATCACGGATAGCTTGCCCCATAGAGGAGCCTTCATTTTAATTACACTAGTTTCTTTGCTTAAGTAGCACAAAACCTTACTCTCTGATTGTATTCCTCTTCTTGTTCATCTCTCTGGATATGATGATGAACATCGTTCCTATTTATTGCCGACATTCAGGGAAGAGCCTCATCCAATGCAGTGAAAAGTCTGGAAAATTGGTAGGAGAGCATGTGCAGATCTCACAAACAGGAGTTGCTGCAGGACACATTAGTTAGGGTTTTGGTGCCTTCACTAGCTTTGGGATTTGCTCCAATAGAATCAAAATATTTAAGAGGAAAGTTGCAGTCCAGAAAACCCACTGGATAACTGTGGTATAAAAGTGCCTGCTGCCACCATCTTTGCCTTTAAGGATGCAAACTTTTCTGCCTTTGCACGTGGTCAGAACAGCTCTCACATGCATGATTTCTGCCTAATCCAGGCAGAGATTCAGACAGAAAGCACACTGGGGAGCAGCCAGTGCTGCTCCAAGGGGAACAACTCTGCTGCTCTACTAAAACAACACCTAACAGATGAATAAGACCAGGTTCCTTATAAAATACAGTTGCATTTATCTACTGCTGCCTAGTATCTAGAGGTGCTGAAATACTCAGACCTAAAGTAGGAGATGTGATAAGCGTGGAGCATTTTCCTCCATAATTGCACAGTATTTATGTTAGAAGGAAAAAAAGGGCAGTTTTGCTCTCCTCATGATTCTCCCACATGGCTCCTTTGTTGGCAGCACCAGCCATTGGGCCCAAACACGTGGCAACCCAACCGTGTCTTCAGCACCGGAGTGGTCTTTGGATGACAGGGTCAAGGTCTTCTCAATCAGTGGGGCTGGGTGGCAAAGTATTTCTGAGGACTTGAGTCGAGGAGTTCAAGGTCTCTGAATTCTTTTTGTCCTGAGCTTTCTAAATTAGGCAGTACTGTTACTTTTTTCAGCGGCTAGTTAACAAGGAGCAGTGATACTAGGGGACAGTCCAGCGCACTTTTTATCAGAAGATTTCCAAATTTTACACTGCTGAGCTGAGCACATTAGGCCTAAGCTACCTTTAAAACTAGGTCACATTTTCAAGCTGGAACCTAAACTAGGTCATACTTTCTGACTAGTGAAGAGGGGGAGTATAAGTTTCAAAAGCTTGTAAATTATCATTTCCTGGAAAAGCCCCAACAGTGATTAAGTGCTATCCAAAAAATCAACCAAACCAGCTTGACACATAAGAGGAAGTTCATAAAACATCACTTTATCTTCTTCCGTCTCATGAAAATGGAAATGTATTTCCCGTTCAAAATAATTGATGGTGCAAACATTGGTGCTGCGTGTGGTTTAAACTGCTACTGAGTCATTTAAAGTTCTGTGAACGGGAATGGTCAACAGATTTTTCTGGGTCCATTCCTATAAATTACGTAAGTAAGAGGGAGGTTTGCTGAGCCAAACTCAAAAGTGACTTAGGTTTGCAGGGGTCAGAGAAGAAATTTAGAACTCGAAACTTAAAAACTTAGAAAATCATCAACAAATCCACATTAACAAACATTAGTAATCCTCATGATATCTTGTAAAGTAGATAAGATAGCAGCTCTTGGAAATTATTCATCAAAAAACTAGAATACTCGATAGATTCTTTACACTCACTAATAGGAAAAGTGACCTCAGATGCCCATCACGTCCATGGAATCAATTGACCAAAACTAACTCTTCTGACACTTTGACATCTCTCTGCTGATTCCTGTGAGTATTGATTTGTATGCAAGAAGAGGTTGATATTTGCTACTTCTTCTTAACATTCCTGTGGTGTCCTGTCTTGGTGTCATAACAAACAATAACTGGGACATTAATAATTTAGGAACATAAATAATATGCCTACTCAAATGTATCTGAATACTGATTGCAGTGAGTAATCAGGCTGAGATTTTTGAAGCTGAACTCAAGGGTTTTGGTGCTAATTCTGATGAGAGCTGGGCACTGAAATCCCTTGACTGGCTCAAAGATTTCCAGGCTAAGCTTTTCTCCACCAGATCTTCCCATCTGCTCTGAGGAAAGGGAATCATCCAAATCGCTATCTCTACGGGAAGACCAGCAGAGCTGGGATGGCTGTTGGGGAGGGATAAAACAGGATCCAGTGGGTCCACTTTTTCCCGTAACAGTGTCGTCCCTCCCACTCCAGGCCAGTGTGGGGGGACCCCTGGAACTGAATTCCTCCCTGACTTGCATGGCAACACGTCTTGCCTTTGCTTGGGGTCCTGGGGAAACCCTGAAGCTGCGAGGCTGCAGAAAACGTGCCAGGGACTTTTGCTGCCTTCATTTTCTTTTCCTGCGCTGACAGTCTGTTTTCTCACATCCAGCTCCTTGCGGCGCCTCTGCTGCCCCATCACTTCACCTCAGCTCACCTCGGTCCTGCTCCCCTCACTCTTTCTTAGCTCGCCTGACCCATGGCCACCCCTTTCCCACACGCAGAAGCCCTGCATCCATTTGGCCCTGACACAGTTTTTGCTGTGGCGATGGTTTTGGACCTGCCATGTGTCTGTCTGACCACCCCAGCTCCCATTTTAGGTACAGACTCTTTAAGACAGAGACTGTCTGGTTCCATATGTCTGTGCAGCCCCTAGTCTGACAAGGTCCTGGGTTAATGCGTTGGAATTGCCGTAGTAAGTGTGATTAACGATAAACTGTGTTTTACATGAAGCTGAAGTAACTTACTTCAGTGGGTCGGTAGATGAGACAGAGATTTTTTGACCTCTTTATCTATGTGCTGGAAAGCATTGCCTCTTTGCAGGACAGATAGGACAGCATCCATTGCTCCATGGTATATGGGGGGGTCCTCATCCTCCCCTCTGCTCTCCCAGCATTAGCACACACACTATTTTGGATAAGTACAAAGGTCTCCCCAGGCTCCCTCTGTCTTCATGGTTAGGGAGATATCAGCCCTATCCTCCAGTGACTGTCCTCAAGAGGACCCTGCCTCCCACTGAGATGGAAGCTAAATTCCCCAAAGCTAAATGCCTCCAAGATCCCAGCAAAATTCTGTTTCCTACAGATCTCCTCTCCATCCCAAAACACACAAAAATCCCCGAACTTGTTGTGTCATAGCGGGCCCAGATTTAGGGACTTTTACTTGCTCTTAGCGCATTGGCAGCTGTTTCTTGCCAAGCAGCATGATGGATATTGAGATATTTGCAGTATCTGATTTGGCCCCAGCTGCAGAACCAAAGGAAGTATCTGCATTAAGCAGGATCTATGCTGTTTATCACACTATGAACTAACATCTACAACACTAAAACAGTGCAAGAAATCAGCCATTGACAAATTGGAGACATATAACATAGCAAGGCAGCTGCACTACCTAGAATTTCCTCTTAATTTGAAAGACATAATAAAAATCCGAGGCAGGAAATGAGTTATCAGGTAAAATTTCAGATGATGCTGTTTTCTGGTATAACCTCAACGCACGCTAGAATTCATCATCTACCTTCCAGTCCTTGAAATTAGCTCAAATGTAATGAGCTGTTACTCATTTAAATTCTTGTAGTATTGGTGTAGACATACACCGTATTTTAACATCGGTGGGTTATTTCTCCCAAATGCCACTTTCAACTTTCATCTAGGAGCTCAAATTTGCAGGACTATAGTAATGATGAATTATACATATATACACATAGATACCTACATATATTTACATATATCCTCGCAAATGAAAATTTTGACTTCCAAGCTAATTGTTCGTTGTGGTTCCCTGGAACCATAACAGCATGAATGGTGTCCAAGCAAGTTCTTCTGCTGTCTGATAAAACACATCCCTTAACAAATATTTAAATATTACAGATGTTAGAGAAACCTTACCATTAACTGATGAGATAAAATTGACACCTGTCAGTAGGGCACAATAGTCATTGGCTTTTCAAATGTCAGTTATAGGAGGACTAGGTTTCTAAGACATTGTTTAAATCCCATGGAAAGGTATAAACAAGATCAGAAGAGGTAAGAGATATGTACTTGAGACTCAAGGGGGAAACAGTCTTTAGGCTGTCCCTCTAAAAGGATGCACTCATATTTTAACTTATATCAGCATAAAGTGTTATATGATGCAAAGTTAGTATTGAAGACACTTAAGTTTCAGCCATCTAAATTAAGCCTGTTAGTCTAAGTAGTCATCCAGGTTTTCCAAACAGTCAGTGGAGACAGTAGGAGTCTCTGGATGGGGGCTGAAACCCCTGTAAAAGAAGAGGGTAAGAAAGATGGGAGGAAGGTTGTTGTGGATTTGTTCATCTCCATGGCTCATAGAGGATCCATAGGTAGCTTGGCATTAACCATTATATGCCAAATTTTTAGATACTTTCAGTTAGGAGACTTAAATGTCCCCCCCCCCCCCGAGATACCCAGCTGGATCTGTTCACTCCCTGCGAGCACAGCTTGCAGTATCACTGAAAAATCACTGATTTCTGGGGCCACCCCACAGAACCCTTACTGAACAGTCATACAGCTCCCTAAGTAGTGCAATGAGTTACTGAGAGTAGAAGAAGCCAGGCTGCTGCTGAACTCAGCAGAAAATATGAGCCCTGGGGGAAACATTGCCTCCACCAGCGGCAAAAGGAGCAGGGAGAACTCAGAAGATGCTGCAAGATCCACCTGACCACGCCACAGTGGATATGTTGGAGAAATCTACTGCAAGGACTTTTGAAACAGCCTGATCCCCACACAGTGCTGATGGGTACAATTGCGCTGCTAAATAAAAGAAGAGCAGGAAACGTGTGAGCAAGGCTCCCCTGGTATGTGTGCAGTGTAACCGTGGCCCAGGTTTATGTTGCTGCAGCCAGCTCCCACTGAACAACCCTGCTCTGCTTGGGGCTCAGCTCTCAACAGGATGGCTGGGAGCTTGTCTATAGACTCAGCCTTGGACTTGTCCACAGATCTTTTTTATTTAGCAAGGTAAATGTGGCCTGAAGGACTCAGCAGAAACAACCGATGGCCATTCTTTTCTGGAAGCTGGGGATTCCTTACAGGGAAAGTTTTTGCATTTAGAAAACATCTATAATTAAAGGTGAAAAGGATGTCATGAACTGAAGCAACACTGGGGTGGGGGTGGGGGTTGGCTGCCCGCCTGTGGGCTCTCAATAGCAGGTACTAGTAGTAGTCTGGTAGCTATCATTGGGTTTGGCTACAGGAGGGAGCCAGGGCTTGGTCCCACAGCTCCACCAGCTGCAACCATGGCTGCCTGAGTTCTTCGCCCACCCCACAGGCCAGAGACATGATGAGCAGCACGCCTCACTCCCAGAATGCAGTAGAGGGCTGAGGAGCTCATCCTTCCCTGCTGGATGCTTGAGAGGGTGGGAGACAACAGTAGCCTGAAAGTCAAGGAAGATACTGAATGTGGCCTTTAGCCTCCCCCTTGGCAGGTGTTGGTTGATTTGACTTTTTGCCACTAGGAAATGCAGCTGACAGAGCTTTCCAAGTTAGCAGCTGGGCTGCTGTCAGTTTACCTGACAGAAAATCAAAATGTTTTTGAGCAAAATTGAAAATTTTCTCATGGAAAATTGCCTTTTTGTGAGGAGGGTGTTATTTTCCCACTAAAATAATAGCAGATAGCTCTGTTACTTGTGCAAGGCTGATATAAGCAGCTGTGAAGCAATAAATCCTGTATGGGGCAGGGTATTGAAGTCCACAGAGTCATGAATGTCCAAGATGTTTCTCTCCAGGGCAGTTCCCTGAAAAAAATGAAGTCACTCTCCTGAAATTCAAGGTAATTTTTACATTAATTACCCTCCTCACTTCCCTCAAGATATTAAATTCTATCATCCCACAGTCACTGCAGCCAAGGCTGCTGTTGGCTATCACATTCCTGCATGTAGCAGAGTTGGCAGAGCACTCCCTAGCTGACCTGTCCAGTACCTCTGTCAAAAAATTGTCTCTGACACACTGCAGAAATCTGGCTTGCTTGAACCCCACCATGCTGCCCTTCCAGTAGACACTGGAGTGGTTAAAACCCCCATGAAAACCAGGGCCTGAGCATCTGCTATGGAGCACCTGGTCAAGAAGAGGAAGTAGACGTCTTTTTGAAACTTCTTCCACTTTCAAAAAGACGTCTACTTCCTCTTCTTGACCAGGTGCTCCATAGCAGATGCCTGTTGTGGCATCTCCCTTTCTGATCCTGACCCTTCAGCACAACAATGATACAGATGAGTGCAACCTGAAAGTGTATCTGAGTGTATCAGCATCAAACAATGTCTTTTTGTCACTGGAAAGTAAGTGGATACAGTGTTTATTATTAAGGAATGATGGAAATAAAAGACTTGGTGCACAGAAATGATGCGTGTAACACGTGAAGAGTCGGTAGATGAAAAAGATAATGGTTTGTTTTTGAATGTACACTTCAGTTCTAATGAATTCTGATTCCACTGACTATAACCTCAAGCCAGGTTAGCAAACACAGTGAACCTGAATTTAATCAAGCCTTTCACTGTTTGCAAAGCAGCAAACGATACGCTTGCTAAGCGGAGTAGATGTATCTGTATGCTGATCTCTTTGCATTGTGCAGTGTGTGCCATGCACAACTGGGCTGCTGCTACTGCTGCCAAACTCTTCTCAGTAAATGAATGGGACATATCAATTTACAGAAATAAAGACAGCACATTGGACTTCAAATTTCAGTGTGTCCTTGGGGAAATATTAACAAATTTAGCATCTGGGAACTGTAAGAAGAAAATCAAGAGTGGAACACTATTGCTTGGAGAAAGCTAAGGAGTCCTTCGTAATCTGAAGAGAGAAGCATCACCCAAGTCATATCTCAGATAAATAATCACAGTAGGAATCTGGAGATGTCAAAATTGGAGAGGTTAATTTTGGACACCTGTCAAAGTCATAAGGCATTATAGTCTCATTCTTCTCTTCCTGGAATATTTCTTTCCATGTTGGTTTTCCTAGAAGAGCATTGTTAAGGAGTAGTACCTTTATCTGGGAATGTAACAGAAATATATACCCACTGCCTTACTACTAGAGGGTTATGTAGGAAAAAGGAAAGCACAGAGAGAGTAGATGCACAGGAATGCATTGGTCATGGAGACCTAGCTATTGGACAGCTGAACTTCAGAGACTGGTTTCTCAAGATGTAGGAGCCTAAAGATCTTTAAAAATTTGAACCCAGTAACTCCAAAAGAAGATATTTTGATTTCTCCTGCCTCTGAGGTTCAGACTTTGTCTGCTAGTCTTTATTTCTGCTGTTCCTAACTGCTTCATTTATTCTTTCAAGTGCTGAGCCTTCTGTTTCAGAATATTTGGTCTTACTGTCAGCACTTCCCCTGGTGTAGCCCAGGGTAGGACCTCTGTGCGTGTCAGTGCCTGTACATATCCACGAGATTAATGCTGTGTCTCCTGGGAGGGAGACCAGTGAAGGAATTGCCAAATATTCACCTTCTGGTCTTCATAGTGGACTCATGTTATGAACAATCACTGAGTATTAAATCTCTGAAAGTTTATGTTGTTTGGGACCAGACAAAACCTTGCTTAAAGTTGGGGATGAGAGGTATGTACATACTATGTAACTCAAGTACAAATTATTGTTATGCATTTACCTGAAGCAGACTGGTGCTACCTGGAGTAACATTTCCTTAGACAGTCCCTTCCTGGCCTGTTTGTGCCTGAATGTTTCAAGAACTGTTTAGTCATCTGTCATAGTCCCAGGAGTTGATTGCTTGCTTATACCCAGCCAAAATGCTATCCACTATGGTGATGATTGCTATAATACACGTATCGCTGGTAAGTGTAATATATTTCTAGCACCCTGTAATTAGCCCTTAACCTTGAATAAACTCTTTCTGTGAGTACCATTTTGGTAAAGCATGACTGAATATTCAGTCTCCTTTCAAGGTAGGATCAGATCCTCAAAGGAATTTTCAGTGCTCAACTCCTTTTTGAGTGAGCACTGGATGTGTAAACACACCTAAAAAAATATCTGCTGGTGTTATTGACATAGGCCCTTTCACGCGATATGGATTTGTTGTAGCATTCAGAAAGCATTAAGGTGGTGCCTGGAGCAGAGAGGTGGTGGTGTTTATAGTTTCACAGACTGGCTGCCGCATTTTGATGGGGCTGGCACTCATTCAAGAGCTGCCTTCTGCCTGCAATTGCAAATTGTTGTAATAGTCATCCCGTGGTGATGGAAATATGGGTCAGAGGGGGAAGCCTGCATCATTCATGGGGACACAGACACCCACACTACTTTATTAGGGAAGCTACCCCAGAGGTTAATAGTCTGGCAGTACAAGTAATCCAGTCGGACCTTGTGTTGGTGTCTATAAAAGAGAGCTGCTTTCCAGCCAACCCAGAAATGAAAACACCGCACTTCCACACTGTTCTGCTAGTCCTTGTGTTTCAAAACACAAAAACTCTCAAGGGATACTCAGTCATCCAGCTGCTTCCTCACAGAGCTTATGCTCACCCGGGAGGTGCCATGGGCATCCTCAGAAACAGGCATCGTTCTGCACCTCGTGCCACAGGACCCCAGTGTGCCCCGGCGGGAAAGTGCTAAGCTGCAGAGCCCTGGTTGGAGACTTTTAGACTTTGAGTCCCTATAGTCACCTCTGAAGCGAGAGTAGAGCTAATATCCTAAAATCACCTGTTGCACAGGTAAGTGTACATGTGTATTCCTACATATCATACCTATGGTTTAGTAAATGTGGAGTTTATGCAATGCCCAAAAGATGGCACTGTTTATTTGTACTTTCTCCATTCTTAATTGTGTACTCTCTCCTAGACTGACATACTGTCTTGTAAAATTAGGACAGGACTTATATACGGTAAGAGAAAGAGACACAAGGCACAAATCAAGCTATTGCTGCAGCCTGGCCTTCTCTGTAGCCTTTATCAGGCAACATTTTAGTACAAATGGGTATAATGAACTGCTTAGTATTATAACAGGAGCATAGTTGCTATTTTATCTTCATCCTATATTTTCCCACCAGAGGTCTCAATCTCATACATTTCCTTCAATATCTGGTCATTCAATAATATGCTTAAGTTACATAAAAAGAGAAAGAATTACTGACCAGAGATGGTCCATCGATTAGAACCAGAGTTCTGGCTTGAGGATCCCTGAAAGTTAGCATAAACATCTCTAGCTGAGCACTAATAATTATCCTGACATGCTGAAAAGAAAATTACCCAAAATAGCATGACAGACAAATTGCAATGAATCAGTTGCACACGTTTCTGTTTGAACAGTCAAAAGCCGAGTCCTACCTTCACAGCTTGCTGCAGCCATAGAACGAGTGAGAATGTGGAAATGCAGTTTACCTTGCAGCAATGAATTTAATGAAAGGTTTACTGGTAACCATAGCAAATGACAACACTAATCCCCATATCAGCTGTCAGATTTCTCCAGGCCAATAAAACTGGAAGGTGTGCCACACAAGCAACAACAACAATAATAAAAATAATAACAACAACTGTAATGCTTTATTTTATTAAATCAAAGCTATTCATGATATGAACATATAAATCTCCTTACCTAGCACTGACATCCAGTCTTTTCTGAGGTAAAAAACTTGAATTTGAATGGGTAAGAGAATACCTGACAGACGGCTACTGTGGCTTTTGACTCCATTTTTTTTTCCATTTAACTCTGTATTATGTCTCTTGTGGCTGCTACATGAAACTGGAGGGTGCTTTCCAGTGGGGGCTGAGTGGCAGCACAAGAGTGGCTACTGCCCCTTGCCAGAGCCTCTCCCAGGCCTAGGACCACTTGCACTGGATGGAGCTTGTCAGTGAAGGTAAAGACAGAGAAAATCTGTGTTGCTGTTGCTCTCTGTGCTGCACAGCATGGGTCCAGGAGGCCAGCTGAATGAGTAAGTCTCAAACATAAAGCTTAAGACTTGACAGGTCTAAGTGGGTAGTGGGAGTAATTGCACAGATCTGTCTTTCTGGTCCCTCAGACCTCCATGGGGTTTCACTGCTAGCAGTAACCTGCCTGTACTAAATGCATCTCTTCTTGGCCTATATTCTCCTCTGTTCTCCACATTTCTGTAAAATTTTGTGCTTTTGTTCCTTCCTTGATCCACTCTTGCTCAGTGCTGCCTATTCATGGATCCCAAAGAAGTGTGGTGGGCTCAGATGTGCAAAAAGACTAAGCCACTGTGATGCCTAAAAGCTACCAGCTGTCTTTGGAAGCAGTGTTCATGGTGCTTGATTATGCCCTGAAGATGCCATTACGGGGATGGGTCTTACTTTTCAGAGTAAAGTGCCCAAGAGGCTGTGTGTGAGGGAGGAAGAGCAGAGAAACCAAACCACAAGATGTGCAGGAGAGAGGGGTGATTCTTAGGCCTTATCTTCCTCCTGACTGTGGGTGCCTATCAGCAGCTCAGAAACAAGGGAAAGAGGGATTCAGGGAAGAGAAATACCAGTAGCCACCTTTGAACCCATTGGCTAAAGCTCTAACTGCCTAAAATATGGGAGACTTGCTTCTAGGTCCACCTCAGCATGAAGACGTTCCCAGAAAAGATCCCCAACCGCAAGATAAGGGGTAGGAGAAAACTCCACGAAGAAGGCGGCGATGGTGCTCAGTGTTTGAATGAGGAGATAAAATCCCAGTCCCAAGCCTTAAGCTCCAAGCTACCATGAGGCGGGAGCTCACTTCGGTCACTCGTAGCTCAGTGGGCTGGCCAAGACCCCTGAAGCAGCAAACTTCGGGTCTCAGGCGCTGCATCAGGAACCCAGAGCATAGACGTTAAGTGTTTCCCTAGGGACCTTGTATGGTTTATGCATTTGGTTTTGAAAACCTGCTTTGCTTTGTTTGCTAGTTTTTAATGAGGCCCAGCCGCTCTGTGATTCTGTGATTCTGTGACTTTGCTAAGCTGTCTCAGATGATTGCTTACACACGGTTCAGAGCCGTTGTTAAGGTGCGTGGCTTCTGCAAGCAAGAACTGCGGTCGCATTACTTGCGCTCCTGATTAAATACATATAAGGTGCCTAAGGAGATGAAGTGTGGGTCCAGTTAGGAGATTCAGTTACTCAATGCCTACAGTCATGGATGCCAAAAATTGTTCTTATTGTACCAGAAACTGTTTTTGAGAATTTAGTGGAAGATAAAGTTACAGTAAAAAATAACCTATTTATTTCTTTTTTATCCAGTTTATTCTTGCTCTTAGAAGCAAGTGAGCTCTTCCTGCTCATTTCAGGAAAAATATGTTGGGATATGCTTCAGGTTTTTGTTTTTTATTTATTTATTTTTTATTCTATTTTATTTTTCCAAACGGTAGAGCTGCAAGAACCAGATGGGTATCTGGAAAATGAAACCTTTTTTTTTTTTTTTTCTTTTTTTTCTTCCTCTCTTTTTCTCACTGCCAATTATAAAGGATCAGAAATCAAAATTTAGCTGGCAATTTTGATGATGTTGCAAGAAGTAGATTAGAACATAGCTCGCTGTTCAGCTATATTGGCTCTGCAGTGCTGAAAGCAGTAAACATTTGATTGTGTCAGTAAACCAAGCTGATATATCTCGGAAGATACATATGGGTAAATACCCAATGTAATACACTGAGATGGAGCCACAAGACTCAGTATTAATGGGAAGTGAGCGACAACACTGGAAGTCTCAACCACAGAGAGCAGATCTGTGCAGCAAAGTGGTGTCATTTTATAATCACCCTTTTCCTGTATCACCGCAATTTAAGACAGTATTTTTCTTTGAAGGATTTTTTACAGAGTAGCATAGCTCGGTCATTGTGAACAGGATGTGCAGAGGTGGTGGCTGCTCTGACACTGCTCCCCTGCACAGGGGTAAATCTCCCTCCTGGAGGGAGCATCTCCAAGGCAGAGCCGGGAGCCCGGCACCAAGCCAGGGAAAATGTCTGGAAGCGGCTGGTTTTGGAGATAGTGGAGCTGCACGCAGGCATCCAGGCTAGCTGGTGGTGGGTAACAGCTGCCGAAAACCAGGAGGAGATGTTGGCCTCAGGAAATGAAAGCAACATGAACTGGCATATGCCCCTGCAGCAGGGCTTTCTCTGCCCTCCTCAGCCTCTACCTCTCGGAGGAAAAATGCCTTTGCTGGAGCTGCAGCCAGTGCTCGAGCAGTGACGGGGGGAGATCTTCGACCTTGCAGTTTCACGACAAGCGCCTTTATTCCCTTTCAAACACCCCCAACTGAGGAGCACTCTTGCTTGACAGGCTAAATTACATTTAAACACAGTCTCTCAGCTGGTCTCTCTTCCTCACTCAACTGATAAAAGACACAGAGTGCAAATAGTTTGATATATATTAGCTGAAATATATATGCTAAAATGTTGTCAAAGCCAACAAAGACGTTGCCAAGGCTGAGTGAACTGCTGGCGTATTCTGGGATAGATTTGGTACCTGGGCTAAAAACATGAGCATGACCAGCGCTGATGAATTTGAGGCAGGGCTGGTGTGCGGTTTGCCACATACAGTCAATTTTTACTGGGCACTGCCTCCTTTTAGAGTGTGTGTTTCAGTGACTCACCTTGCAAATCAGCTGTGGTCATAATCTCCTTTCTGATGAAAAGAATCTTTTTTTCAGGTTACCGCAGCACAGAGGCTTATAAGGTGCCCTCTGTTAAATCTATGCTTCACTTTCAGACAAGTCTTCTCTGTTTCTTTCTTTTTTACAGCCATTTTTTTTCTGCTTGTGCCAGATACTGAAAGGATTTGCTCTTTCATGGCACATCCACCCCTCTTGAAGTATACAGCAGTACTCACAGTGCTGCCCAGTTTGAGTTAGATAGCAGAATTTGACTCCTGCAACCATTCCCTTTCAGTAGTTTTCCTGGAAGCCCTAACTTCTTTTTGGAAGAGCAAAACATCAGACCTGCATTGAGACCTCCACCAATGTCCTAGTAGCTGTCTGGCAATTAGAAGTTACAGAACTCCCTCCCCCAACCCAATCCCTGGTGAGGAAATTAGTCTCTTGAAAATGCATCCAATTTTCACACACCATGGCATCAGACAGCCTAAAATTGCTGCTAAATCTGGATTACCAAAAAAAAAAAAAAAAAAAAAAAAAGCATCACTAGACTGTTCTCTCTCTCTTAGCTACTTAACTAATATTTAACACTTTAATCCTCCTGAGTTATATTTTTTTTCTTTTTACTATAATCCCTTATTATAGTCTGCACTGTTTGTAATCATTTTCCTTTCTCACAGTTTTGGGTTCCCATTTAAGCTACTTTCTTTACGTTAATTACTTGGCTAACTAATCTCTCAGAAATCATAGATGGCAAAGAGGGTAAGCCCTTATGAAGAGGCTGCCTTCTTGCCAAAGAAAAGCTGCTCACTGCGGTCTCTTTTCTTAAGTTTTATTCACAATTTAGGTTTAAATGCCTAGAGTCAGAAAGCTTCTACCATTTTCTTTGAGATACTAGACCACAGCAGAATAGAATTCACTGGCAGGAAATTTTTCTGTGTGATATTGCATCATTGGTGTAGTGTATCTTCAGCACATGCAGTATTCGCAGGTACTCCCAGCTGTTATCTCCTTGACCTGAAAGCATTCCCCATCTCCAGTATGAATTCATGCATCTGTGTTACATCATCCCTGGGCCTAACAGCTCAGACAATAAATCATTCCAGGAAGGAACGGACTGTGGTCCTTCTGAAAACATGGAGACAGAAAGGAAAATTGCCAGCAGCTAGCAGAATGGTCATGTTGCCGCTAAATGGACCTGCTGGTTCAGTTCATAAAGATCTGGGCTGGTTCTTCAGCTGATGTACTCTGATTTGTGAGAGTTTTGTTGAGTGCTGTAGTGCAGTAAGGAGCAAGAACCTCACTGAGTGCCAGCATGGGACACTGGCTGCAACATCTGCAGGGTGTGCTATAATTTATTCTTTTGTTTACTAGCTTCCTTTAAATGATGCTTTGGATAGTCTTCATGGGATGCAGCTGTGTCTGTCATTGCCAAGTCCTGGGCATGAGTAAGCAGGGCATTCCTGTAAAAACAGAAGAGAAATGAGCCTAATAACCACAAAATACCTCTCAGAGCGAATAGCTCACGAAAGTTTCCATTCCAGAATAAGATATTCAAGTAACGAGATCATTTCCTTTAATGTTCATCACCTTTGCTGGTTCTCAGAATGACTCAGAAGCAGCTGCAAGTCTTCTGTAGTCTTGGAAACACTTGAAAATGTATGCCTTGTAACACTACTGTGGTAGTAGAAGCCACCACTATACAATCACATAATGATGTGTACATCCTTAAAATCTCTTTTTACTACCCACCTTTTTTTTCATGGCTTAGAAAATATCTGCCACTAAGGACTTGAAATCTAACAGTCCAGGATGTGCAGTGCTTATGTTTGTATGGTTCCAGTGCCAGCTCTAATGCTCATGCCTAGATCCAAAAATACATGCAGGTGCTTAAAATGCTACATAGGTGGAACTGAAGCAGTTAAGCTCGTGAGAGTGACACATCTATAATCTGCCTAAACTCTCAGTAATTGAGAATATCCAAGTGCTAATGTTTTTGCCTTGTCTTGAAAGTCCTGCTAGTGTCTGTTTGGAGTTGAGCATTTTGGTCGTGCACTGGAGTTAGTCTGAAGTCTATATGTAATCCACAAAGTTGGCATTTCTAGACCTAAATCACTGAGCAGCTGGGCTTGGTAGGCTTGTTCTCAGCACACCTAATTCACACTGGGGCATTGGTTTCAGTTCACAGCACAGAAACCATCACTACATTTTCATTTACTGACCTCTCAAAATGGTGGGATAAGTTGAATTACAAAACACAGTCATCAAAGCTGTTCTTGTTCAGAGAGAAGAGAAGGAGACACTTACCTTCTGCAAAATAGCTGATGGCTGAAATATTCATTACTGAGGTGGTAAAATCAAGTTTCTGGTGCTCTCTGGTGTCATCAGCTGAAAAGGAAATGTACTTTCCTCTCCAGCAATCCAGGGGATATTTTGGTGTTGTGGAAAGTTGCTGGCTGGTAGGGAAATAGAAGGACAGAAACTAGGCAGTTGAAGCTGCAAGACTTCTGAAGCTTGAGGGAGCCCTTGCAAAATCATCTTATAAGGAAGGAATTCAATGGTGTTTCCTCCCCTGTTCACACAATGGTTTGTGGATTTTTATCCTAAGACTTTTTTTTCCCATGAAATTGGCTCCCAGGAACCTTGGTGTCCCCTTTACAAACGGACTCCCTAAGCAGTCAATTGATTATCCCTCACCTCATGAATCTGCCACTCTTGCCTGGAGGGTGGTAGAATTTTAACATGGAAAAGAGCAATATGTGGTGATTATGGGTTCTCCCCAGAAGCAGACAGTGCAAGCTCCTGTTGGATCCAATCCCTTGGTCTATAATCCTCTTGGTGGACTATATGGTGCTTTGGGCACATCTTTCTCACATGACGAAGGCGAACAGATGCGGTACTTTGAGGATGCACACTGTTAATGCACCAGTTAATGGACTGTCTGCCCTGTGGTAGCTCCCTCTTGCACCACTAAGGGTTGTTTTGGGTTTGCATCTCCCATGGTGTGAGAGACACTTTAGCAGTCAGCCTTATGGCTTGATACCCCTCCTTTCTTGTCTTTGGCAGATGCACTGCACCACTTTGGGCTTGTTCCTATTCACTGTAGATGCCTTAATTCCTATGAACTTCAAGAAGAACAAGAAAAAGCCCTTCACTAGTTAATGTTTATAAAATGCCCTGAAAATGTAAAATGTTGTACCAATGATGAGTGCTATTTACTTCAGAGCTAATTTGTTAACCTTTTCTTTCTTTGGGGACTCTTTGGTCTTAGCTGTTCATTTGCTTAATTGCACT
Organism: Rhea pennata; assembly: GCF_028389875.1. Classification (NCBI taxonomy): domain Eukaryota; kingdom Metazoa; phylum Chordata; class Aves; order Rheiformes; family Rheidae; genus Rhea; species Rhea pennata. Next base: position 183,607,217 of record NC_084663.1, read on the forward strand.
TCAAGCTTCCAGTTAAAAATGCCTATACACAAAGCAATCATACCCCAGGAAGAAAATTCTAGGGATACTGTTGCTATTCCATCAATCACAAAGCCATTTCTACTCATATTCTACATCCTTCCCTTCACCTATACACTCCTTGTCTTGCCTTTGCACACCATTTTCCATGAATATACCCATTGAAATATCAAATTTACATGAGACAGAGCTGCGATAGTGATAGTAGCAGCATCATACTAAAGCTGATAATACTTCCTCCTCTCATGTGACTTACTGTTCTACTTACTCATTAGTTGGCTGTGTAATGCTTTTTCTAATTATCTCTGTAATATTCCTAAAACTGTTTTAGCCTCATTTAGAGTGTGCTGTAGATTATATGATTTTGATAAATTAAACCATAATCAGAAAACATTTTCAGTATTCTGTAATTTTCTATTAAGTTACAGTTACAGTGACACAATTTGCTCTGCTACAGTTCCCTCTAAGTTAGCCCTGTTTTCATTAAAACCCTCATTATTTAGAGATTTATAACTCATCCATAGAAATTTGCTTCAGGGTGAAACTTGACTGCGTTTTCAGCTCAAAAGTAAACTTTTTGAAAAAGATGTTCATCTGGCTTGTGGTTTGTGTTTTTTAAAGAAAATTGCTTTACCTACTTAAGTTTTTTGTGTTCTTGTAACTCAAAATAGCCTCAATTTTAGAAATGTGTTGTTGTTTATAATAATAATACTTGTTATTATTACAACTTCTACTTATATAGAGAGGATAGCACTGAAGAGTGCAGACAAGAATAAAGTGAAGGTATTTACTTAGAAGAATGTATAACCCCACACATTTAGTAGGTGAATAAGATTCATTTTCCTAATGCTGTATGCTTCCCTTCGGAATATTGTAAACAATATATATGGAAACAAGTCATGGTGGTTTACACATTATTTGCCAGAATGTTTTCCCATAGCCTTCTCTGAGAATTTGGACCACTGACTGGACTAACTAGTGCTTTGACCTCTATTCATTCTTTTGTCATATTTGGCTAGTTCAACAGAAGAGAGAAGCTTTAAAACAGGAGTGGGCAATTGTAGAAGCAAGGTTAAGATACGAGCACTGAGTAGCACTGGCAGCCAAGTTATAAAGCACAGAAGCAGGCACAATATGAAAACTAAGACTACAAATGCCAGTGCAGAACATGTGTGGTGCAAGTGTGTTTTGTGATTATGAGTGGGATTATTAGAATCATAGAATCAGTAAGGCTGGTAGGGACCTCTGGAGATCATCTAGTGCAACCTCCCTGCTCAGGCAGGGTCACCTAGAGCATGGTAGACAGGGTTGCATCCAGGCAGGCCTTGAAGATCTCCAGAAAAGGAGACTCCACAACCTCTCTGGGCAACCTGTGCCAGTGCTCCGTCACTCGCACAGGGAAGAAATTCCCCCTCACGCTCAGGTGGAACTTCCTGTGCTTCGATTTCTGTCCATTTGTCTCTTGTCCTGTCACACAGGTCAACTGAAAAGAGTTTTTCCCCATCCCCTTGACACCCTCCCTTCAGGTACTTGTACACATTGATCAGATCCCCCCTCAGGCTTCTCTTCCCCAGGCTGAAGAGGCCCAGCTCTCGCAGCCGTTCCTCACAGGGCAGGTGCTCCAGCCCTCTGATCATCCTCATAGCCCTCTGCTGGACTCTGTCCAGTAGCTCCATGTCTCTCTTACACTGGGGAGCCCAGAACTGCACACAGCACTCGAGATGAGGCCTCCCCAGGGCTGAGTGGAGGGGCAGGATCACCTCCCTCCACCTCCTGCCAACACTCTTCCTAACGCACCCCAGAAGACCATTGGCCTTCTCGGCCACAAGGGCACACTGGTGGCTCATGGTCAACTTGTCATCCACCAGCACTCCCAGGTCCTTCTCTGCAGAGCTGCTCTCCATCAGGCCAGCCCCCAGCTTGTACTGGTGCCTAGGGTTATTTTTCTCTAGGTGCAGGACCCTGCACTTGCCCTTATTGAACCTCAGGATGTTCCTCTCCTCCCACCTCTGCAGCCTGTCCAGGTCTCTCTCTATGGCAGCACAGCCCTCTGATGTATCAGCTACTTCTCCCAACTTTGTATCATCAGCAAACTTATGTGGATTCCTTGGATCACAGGGGTTTATAGGCTTCCTTCATGCACGGCCTCAACTGAAGGACAAGATCTAGTGACAAAGTTCTTCATGAAATCTGAGATTTGAACAGCCAGTTTAGGAAATTTTGCATTCTGGTCTGTTTCCTATGGATCTGTTTTGCATCAAAATAATTTTGCAGTGTTTCATTTTATTTTGTTGCCTGCATTTTCAAATCCTGCCACAGTTAATGCTGTGTATACAGGGAATTGGTAGTGCCTTTTTTGGGGGAACACATATTCATCCAATTTGAATTCACAAATACAAGTTTCGTGTTCCTACTTGGGTGGGTAAAGCCATTTGTGTCTGACAAAATTAGACCACTAATTATAGAGACTATCTTAAAATTGCTTGAAAATTTGGTACCAAGCACGTATCCTGTAGGCAAAAAAATGGGTGGGCTCTCAGTTTACAACATGCAACCTGCAGGAGAAAATTGGTACTACATAACTTAAGACATTACAGTCTTGTTATATCAAGCATAAAATATAGAAGCAGCATTTTCAGCATCTACCTTATTTCAAGATCTGTAAGAAGACAGAGGAAAAAAACTAGCATTTTATATTGACTCGGTGACTAATTCTGAGTGTTGCCTCTTTACGTTCCTTATGAACTCTTGCCAGGTTTCTGGGTCGGAGTAGCTGGAAAACAATCTTGTCAGCAAAAATTGAGGAACTAGTTATCTTAGTGAATAATGGAAACATCTTGCCTCCGTCTGTGTAGCAGATTAATGCTACTCTTGTGGAATGGACTTGGCAATTGTGAGGAGAAGTAATACTTTGAAACTGAAATTTCAGCAGTGAACCTTTTAGAACTGGTAGTGTAGTAGGAAGTTTGTTCTACGTACATGTATGATATAAAAGAAACTCTGATAGCATTGAGATATAAATTTGATTTCACTGCTATATAAACAGTAGTAAAACAGCTTTTTCTGAAATCAGGACAAGGAGTAGATTGCTTTTAAGTAGTATTTGGGATTGATGGTGGGGAAGAGCAATATCCGAATGAAAATTATTGATGCAATAAAAAGAAATTCAAATATTATTCTCCTGCTCTGCCCATTTTACAGGCAAAGCCAGAAGACAAGATTCTCTGGGGGAATGAACACTGACCGAATGAAAATTTGGCATTTTCAAATGGACTTTTTGTGGCTTTACCTCTGTTTCCACAGAGGTCAATACCTTTGCCTGTACTGAAAACCAGTGACTTAGTGGTTACACATTTGCAATTTGGATTCTCTTGCAAATCCCACTTTTTAGGGGTTGAACGTTCAGACCTTTGAAGATGTTTAGGGAGTTAATTCCCCTAGATACCTGCATACTTCTGAGGATCTGGATTTACCTATCTGCATGTCCAAATTATGCATCACATATATTGTGGTATATAAATTCAAGGGAGCAATGGCTGCCTCTTTTCAAGGAAAACATCGAAAGTAAACATATGTAAGGAAGTTGAATACAGCTACAGCAGCCCTATACTCAAGATCAGTAGAAACTCACTGAAATTGCAGGGAGGTAATATCGGGCATTATGGCAGCAACGACAACAACAAAAAACTACGAAGGAATAAAACAGCTTAGCTTCTTTCAATGTTTATCTTCTTTTATTTAAAAATTTCAAGTTAATTTAAATAGAGACATGTAGCAGCCACAGCTATTTCTCAAAGATGGATCTGCACAGTTTCAGTGAACCTGTGGGTTCAGAGAACTGCGTTAGTAACAGATCTAGCCTATGGGCTTCATAATGGAGTGACTCAGCCCCAGGTTAAAAGAAAAAGCTTAAGACTGGTAGTCTTGAGAAGCCTGGCTTTGGTAATGTATACCACGGCAAAGCAAATGCTGCGATGAAGGATGCACTGCTGTTCTCCGTGTCTGCAGGCAAGAAGGGACTAAGGAAATCCTCCAGACACTCTCACTTCTTATGCGAGATAAATCAGAAAAGCCCAGGATATATGGTTCCTTGTGAATCCTCTGGCTAAAATGTCTCCCTCCTGTGAATCTCTGGCCAGCTTTGCGTGTAGTGCAGTAATAAGGGATAGCTGCATCTTATAGCAGGGTGGCCTCATAGCCCAGGCAGTCTTTTCTTCTCTGAGGTCTCGCAGTCCCAGACAGGAAAGGATTACATTTTTAAAGTTACTATGAGTTTTCCTAATTTGTGTAAATCCATCTGTGAATATGCTGTGATGTCCACACATGCCAGTAAGAACTCATGTGCGGGAATTTCCACAGTTATGTTCGCAATAGCATTTTTTAGGGAGAGAAAAGGAGACTATTGCAGAATCCCTGAATCCCCCTGCTGCGCCAGCTGCTTCATTGCGTGTACAAGAGGGCAAGAGTGTTCTTGGATTCTTCTTTTGCTGTGATGGACCCTGTGCAGGTCATACAAAAGGGGATGCATCTGGCTCTTCGAGTCATGGGGAAAGATAGAGCAGCCAGATGGGTTCTAAAGCCCACTGGTGATGGTGTGTGTCCTCACTGTGGCAGCAATACTGCCCTTACGGCTCTCCATGTGCTGTATGGGTCTCAGTCACTAGTCAGGCATGGAAGCCCAACATGGCAGCTAGGGCCACCAGGTGTAAAGGAGGCCTTATCTGCTTTAACTTCCTTTGATCTTTCTTCCATGAAAAGGAATTCTCCTCCCCAGCCACTCACCAGAATCCAGGCAGCTCTGCTTGCCTTCATACCCAAAACAGATGTAGCCTTGTATAAGCTGTCACCACCTAGCACTTGTGTCTCCTGTCCTGCTATGAGAAAACTGAGATCCACATAAAGGACCTTCAGCCACTGCTCTGTGGGGTAGACAGAGATTGAGCTGGAGGGGATGATGGTGGAAGGACTAACACATCTGGGAGTCAGAGAATATGAGATTGATGAAGGGTTGTGTTTTTTTCTGAATAGGAAGGAAAATGATGACTTTTTAAGATTTGTTTCATTTGTTGATCTGGATCAGAGAGCAAAGGAAAAAGTAAGATGTTGCTTGATTTGCTGACAAAGTAGAAAGTTTTCTGCTGGACCCCTAGTTAAAATTTTGGCAGCAAATCACTGATTAGATGAGAAATGAAGTGCTTCAGGTGGAAGGCAGAACAACTTGTCATATTTATCTGAAATATCAAAATATAGATTGGTTACTGTGTCGCTAAGCCATACAGTGCTGGTTGATTATGGTTTACTGCGTAGCTAAGCCATACAATGCTGGCTGATTATGGTTTAGATCAAGGAGGAAAGATTTTCCCTCTCATGGAAGAACCATTTCAAGGACCATATACTACAAAGTCTTCAAGCTGATGGGACTTAGGTAGAATCTCCTTGGAGTGTGTGCACTGCAGTGACTGCCTCTGGGGTGAACATGCAACACAACGTAAGGGAAAGATGATGTGTTCACATGCCATTTTGGACTTGAGACCACTACAATACAGTGTAGCATTGTCATCTAGGTATGTCTAGCATCACTGCAGACAATTGGGAAAGAAGATTCCAGTATAACTCTAAAAAAGTGCATGAGAACTTTCTTCGAAGGGACACACAGCTAAGAACAACTAAGCAAGATATTATTCTGTTAAATTACTATGACTGCCTGAAAGATGAAACAGACAGACTGGGATGATTCTATCATTAAGATACAATGTAATTATTGTTTATACCAATTAGTATGGTACATAAAATCCAAGTGAGTATATGGGATAATAACCACCTTACCATTTTTCATCAGGCTATTCCCATTATTTTCACAATTACTATCAAGAATATAACTATTTTTATATAAAAAGTCTTGCAATATAGAAGGTAATCTGACATGATTTTATGAAGTCAGAAGAAGTTCCATTTCTATAAAGGTTTATATATATTTTGTGAAAGAGGCTCTTGAAGAAAGTTTACCTTCTGGGTAGATGCAGGGCCATGGTGGGGTTGGAGCCCAGCACCACTGTGATGTTGTGGAACAAGGACTGATGGCCCTGGGCTGTGCAGAGATGGGGCTAGAGCTGAGCAGGGTGGAGAGGCTCGGGGTGGGCAGAGACAGTGCCCTCAGGGCCCCGACAATAGTCTAAAGCAGGCTGTAAGTAATAGCAATAATAGCAATATGTAGTCTTGTATCTCTCACAGGCACTACCCACATTACCCACATACATACTTTATTCTTGCATATGTAAACAGTTGTAAGAGAAGCATAAATGTCATATTTTAAATGCTGCTTTACTCCAAGCCTGACACAGAAAGGCCATTCAACCAATACAACTGGAAGAAGCCAGACGAAACCATAGAATTACCTCTCTTGGATATCATTTAACCAAACTGTACGTCTATATTTAGTTCTTTTGACTTGTCCTATGAGGCTTTCTCTTTGGACCATTCATCATTTTGCTATTTTTTATCTGGATGCTTTCCCATTGTTGACAGTTTTTGGCAGTGATAGACACAGCACTGACATTAGTATGCCAAGGACTGGTCTCCACCAGAGAAATGCATTAAATATGAACTTCAGTAACTCAGCAAGGCTTGAGAAATGCCCTGTTGAGTTACCTGCGTTCAGCTAACTTGACAGACCACCTGCCTTATTCCTGTGGAGTTACTGTCCAGGTAAGTGGCTACACAAGGTCTGCAGCTTCCACTTGATGAGGTTACTTTCTAGCAAAGCCAAACCTACTAGCAGTCTTTCTTTGGTGATATAAAAATGAATTGAATTTCTCTTTGCAAAAAATAACATCATATACTAAATTTATATATATTTTCACAGAGGGACTGGAAATTTATTCATTGAAGGCTCCTTAGTCTAGCAGTTGAAGAAACAATAAGATTCAGGGTTGGAAGTTAAAACTCAGCAGATTTAAGATAACAGAGTACTTAGCAAAGGTTATGTTGAATTCATCACTGGAATTTTTTGGATGAAGATCATTTTTTTTTCCCAAAAATTATGTTTTAGTTCAAACAGCAATTGAAGCTGGGCACGACAGCAAAGGAAAGGACTAGAATGCCTTCCAGGATGACCTACGAGGCGATGGAAACAGAAAAGTAGAAATAGCTTGGTGTTCAACAGTGCAAAATTCAAGATCACCACCACAATACTAATAACAAGCATTTCTGGTATAAAATGGAAGCTTGTCAGATGCAAATGAGAAAAATTGGACTAGAAGAAGCTCCGAGCAGCCTAGACTGATCTAATAGCTCAAATAGTTTAAAGCATAACAAGAGGCTGGACTAGAGACCTCCTAAGGTCCCTTTTAGACTGAGTTAATCTGTGAGTTGTATGATTCTTCAATTCTACAAAAGTAAAGACTGTGTTAGCCAGTTCCTGGATGGGCAGTGCGGCTGTAGATGCAGACACTTAACCTAAGAATCTGCAATGTATGTGTCTGAATGCAAGCTGAATGGCCAGGCTCCAAGTATAGTCAACAGAGATCAAGTCATTACAGAAAATGGAGTTTGCTGAGGATCATATCAGGATGAGATGAATAGCTGCCTAGGTGCTATTGACCGTAATTTAGACACACGCTCACACACAGACACCTAAATTGTGGAGTCTGATTCTGGAGCTGCATCTCATCAGTCAGCACTGTGACACAGCAATGAAAAAGACAGATGAATCTTCAGGTGGGTTGCACAAGATATTCTTTTTAGAGGTGAAGTGTTAAAGTACAATGTTATTTTACAAGGTTCAGACATTTCCATGTTTTAATTGCAGTTAACCATCTTCAAGACAAATGGAGACAAAGGAGATGAAGAAGAGAGAAAGACTGCTCAGGAAGTAGATGAAAAAGAGAAGGGCTGTTGGAAATGATCAGTGGAACCTCACAAAAATCTTACCATTCATAAGGAATTAAGGCTCCATTTGATTTTTTTTTAATACTCAAATGAGGAAAGTAGTTTCTGTCTATAAATACTTCATGAGTTAAAAACAGTATGAACTGTAAGGGAACAGTGCTGACCTAAAATGCTTTAACCATCAGATTTGTTTGTGATTGGATATAACTTATTTGCCACTCAGTGTTTTTGCTAGAATCAACACTGACCAGGCTTACAAAAATCACTACAAATTCTGCTTGGGTAAGCATGTATTAAGAGTTAAAATCCTTCAGCACTAATACCAGAAAAGGTTACACTTACAAAACAGAATCTCAGCTGTGATCTGCTATGGTTCTTATACTCCCACCTTTATTGGACTGGAAAAGCAAGAAAACCGACAGAATTCAAAGGTGTGTCACGCTGAGCAAAGCTCCAAATATTCTTTATATAAGTCATTTCATGCCCCAGCAGATATTAATTATATGTTCATTACAAGTATATCACAATATATTTGGATATCCTATTCCACTGCTTAAACATCAGTTGCTTATGTCACTCCTATATTTATAATGTAGTTAGGGCAGAGTGGCCTAATTGGTGGCTTAACAAACTCTTGTGCTTTTACTGCCAACCTCATAAATCTCTTAGTAGTTTCCTATTATCCATTCTCCACAGCCTCTAAATACATTACAAGGAATTAACACAATTAAGGGTGTTTTTGCTCTTTATATGAATAACAAAAAACAAATGCCATTTTCTGTGACAAAAAGATGAAGTAAAAAGTGGTAGCTGTAGAACTCTTCCAATGAAAGCATTTTCATACTCTTTTACAATTAATAACCACAAGTTGCTAGTTATTCCGTGTGCTGGTTTTTCCTCTGCACTGGAATGTTCTTTTTGGCTGTTCTTCTTGTTCATCGTGGATAATTAACCAAAATTCTTCCTATTTGTTTCTCTGGTCATTGCCCTGCTCTTAACCATTGGTAAATACTGCACGTCAGTTATAAGCTGTGTCTGTATCTACAAACAGTTGAGGTTCAAATTAAGGCTTGCAAATCATGTGTTGGGCTTAAGATGTTTACATCTTTGTGATACATTAGAGGTAGCACTGCACTGGTACACATTTTATGTAGGTTCTGTTTTTAGCGAGACCACTAAATAGACAGTTGCCAGTTATGCAAAAATACCTGTATTTGGGCCAAACGTTGGTAAAGACATCATGAATGACGCATATAAGGCTTTTTAGTTCAAACAACAACAGTCATTGTTGGGATGGGGTGTAACAGTTCCCAAAACATAAAATGTTCTTCAAAATGTTTTTGTTATAATGGTAGACATTTAATCATCTCTGTCTTTTATGGAGGTGTATGTATATATTTGCTTAATTGTTATCCTTATTATCTCATTAACCTGATTTTACATTTCATTAAGCTGATTGGCTATTTCATACAAAATTAAATTATGAAATCATAAATTGTCATCAGCACAATTTGCACCCCTTCTTTTATATGCCCTTTCATTTAGATTGTCTAAAACACTAACCTCTTAATTTTAAATTTTAAAGATAAGTTTGGTTCTGTTTGGAACTGCAAAAATCCATTTTATCATTGACCAAGCACATATTTTAAGGCTTCCTAGAATAAATTTTGGAATACTTTAGTACGGGAGATACCTTTTCCTATTTTTGTCTATGGGTCTATATAGCAATGTTGGCAAAATGAGACCTGTGAAAAATGCAGTGTAAGTTTTTGTGGCTTGGCTCCATGAAAACTGTAAGTAGAGCCTGGTCCCTAAGGAAGCTCTCACAAAAATCTTTCTTTTTTTGATTCAGAAACTTACAGTCCATCTCCAAATGTATGGTTATAAACTGATCGTGAGTACATTTGTGTTGGAAAGTTTCCTAATGACAGAGTTCTAGGGTCCTGGAACAGATTTCTAGAAGAAAAGATGGGAACATACAAACTAGTTACCTTAGAAACAGATCTGGATAAATTTGAAATAGAAGTATTTGGTATACTTGCCCACAAAAGCAAGATGGGCTCAAGCTCAGAAGATCTCATCTGATTTTATATCCTGTGTTTCTAACTCAGGAAAAATCCATTTTGTTTAATTCTACAGCGAGTCAGGGTTGCTTACAGTGGCCCCTTTCGAATTTACAGTTTATGAATTGTGCTAAATGGAAACTTCTCCTTTCACTGTCCTCTTTTTTCAAAAATATTTCAGTTTGCTTTCTAGTATAGACATACATCTTTTTGAAGAGGATAATTTACAAGTACTTGAAAAGCTCACACTAAAGAAGGAGAATGGGTAGGGGTGGTCTAAAGAGCTTTCCCCTGACATTGTGCAAATAAGTTAAGGAAATGAAAAAATTGTCTGAATATCAAGAAAGTTTTTCCAGCAGTTAGATTTTATTAGACTATGGAAGAGACTGAAGATGTTAATTATACCTAGGCTTAACACTAATTCTTGTGGCAACCCACTAATCGCCTTCCCACAATTTGATGAATAACTGGTTATCATTACTCTTTGTTTATAGGCCTCCACACTAAGGAGAAGGTTTCAAGAGGAGAAAGCCTTTATTTGATTCCTGGCCCTAAGAGAAACTACACCAGTGACAGCTGCTCTCAAAGAAGGAAATCGTCTGTGCCAATTATAGCCAGTCAGGAAGGAAGCCAGCTAAAACCTCTTATAAACACCAACGAGACTAAGTATAACTGGTTTATTCTGCTTACTGTAGTGAGGTCAGCTTTTTCTGTCCTGTTTTTGAAGAACTTCATATGTATTGGGCAGAATGGCGAGATTTCACCAAACGGTACTTCAAAATGCTGTCTGAGAGTTTAACATATTTTTGATATGCAGTCATCATCTCTTGCATTTTGCTCTACTCTGTGGATGAAATTGGCCCTATATAAAGGTCCAGCATAATCATCCTTTGTTGCTGCGCCGAGAGCCCGCATGGCTTCTGCCCTAGCAGAACAGTTTTCCATCAGCACTGAGTTGTTCATTCAGGTCTTTATCATGCAATGGAAAGCTGCTTAATTATAAATAGCAAACAATATCTAAATCAAAGGGAAGGGTGTGGGGAGAAAATCTGCTCCTATTGCCGAATTCCCAGAGCAGAACCCTCTTCTGCGGGGGTGGCATTGTGCATCAGCCTCAGTACAGGCTGAAGGTTTGATCCATTGAGATTAAATTCTGAGTGAATGATCGGGTTTTGTTTCAAAATCCAAATCAATTCAGGTAATGCCAAAAAAGGAAAAGAAAACTGTCAGTTTTAAAATGACAAAAAAAAAAAAAAAAAAAAAAAAGGAAAAAGAAAAAAAAGACTTGTTTGATACTTACAAAATTATTTCTATTTGTTTTTAATAAAAGCAAAGCAATTCAAAAGCATCATCTACAAAAGCAGCACCAAGGTAGCTATCAGCACCCTCCTTGATCAATGGCTAGGTCACTCACCCAGCTTGTGTGATGTCTAAATAGAAATACTCTTGTTACGTGATAGGATTTAAATCTACCTGACCCATCTCCAAGAAGCGTGCCTTAACTGTTACATGACAGACACACTGGGGCAGGTACTGCTTGCATAAGCAAGAACATTGTCTAGGAAATGGGGCCTGAAGCCCTGTTTATTTCCTTGGTGATTATAGTTTAATTCATGCACAAAGGAAGTTTTTTCTCTTTCTCCAACCAGCTGAATAAAGAGCTTGAACCAAGACTCTGCAGTTTGCATGGGAGAAAGAAGGCAATGGCTCACACCAGAATACAACACAGCACCGTGTTCACTTAGAAAGAGCCAAAGGTTCCAGCCTTTTTTGGGTGGAGGAGCAACCCAAACCTACTTTCATATACTAAATAAATTCTTTAACTACCAAGTAGAGGAGAGGAAGACATTGAAATCCAAGTGCAAAGGAATATTTTGCTCACCCACAATTTTGGTCCATCCCACATCTGAAGATGCTTGCAGGCTGCGTGCATTTTGTTGTAAGTCCAAATAAACTTGCCCATCTTTCAAAGTAAGTATTAATGTTCTTAATGCTACCTGATATTTGTTTATGGACACCAGAAAGCTGTTTTTTTTTCCTCACAGAGGTGCTATCATTAATTTATTTGTTCATCGAACTGCATGATTCTATTACTGCACTTATTTTTAAAACTGCTTTACTCCATTCAAAATACAATAAGAAAACACAGATGTGATTTTAGAACCAAAGACCCAAACAGAGCATTGCAATATAATATAATCAACAGCATCAAATACAAGGCCATTATTTAGAAGATGAAATACAAGAAGGAATGCTGCCATGAATAATGACAGCTGAGAAAAGCATAGTGCAGACTATCAGAGAAAGAAAGTCAAGCCATGGTAAGAGTGGGTATGACAGTTACAGCATTTGCCATTCTCTTTTTGGCCATTTGCAGCACAATCCGGATAAGACTTTCCTTCAAAGCATGCTGTTCTGCTCTTCTTACCTCAGGACTTGTCCCATAACCCAAACCTTTTCTTCTCTAGAAAGCAATTCCCACCCACTTTCTATACAGAATGCTTAAAAGCCAGTGAATCTCCTTGAATTTGAGAGCTCACTTCCTTTTCCAGAAAGACCATAGTCTCTCAGGGTCAAAAAACATCTTGCTCTGCTCTTTTTACTAGCATTTTGTGCCATCAGGCTCTCAACTTTGCTTTGTGCCTTTGCATGTTACTGCCATAAATGTAATTGTTTATGACACATAATTTGCTGAAGTCACCGGGGAAATCTGTGGTGGGGCCAAGCTTAGAAGGATCCTTCATTTTCTTCCTTTCTGTTGTTCTGCTAAGAGACTGCTCTCACCTTTTAGAGGAATACTGGGGTATGAAACAATTCATATCCTTGGAAATGGAGTTAAGATGTGGAAGGAGACCACAGACAACTGGAAAGTAAGCTTTCAGAAAATAAATCATACTCCTTCCCATGTAATAAAACAATAGCTGAATATATATTTTAGAAGGTAATTTTTGAAAATAATTTCAATATTCCTGTAATATAGACACAAAAATGGATTACAAATATTTAACATTTTTTTCTGTAAATAATTGCTTTTTGTGCATTCATATGGTAGATAAAACATTGGCTGTGTTGTTCCACCCTTTTAATTGTCATATAACTGAGTAGGACACAGATTAGTTTAGTCTAAAAGCTGTAAAGTGACTTACTAAGTCATAACAAAAGGAAAAACAACATTTCTTTTTCCCATTTTTCTCTCTTTTTCTCTCTTTTTTAAAGATGCCTAAGGCTTAACATGAGATTAAAGGGTTTGTTCATAAGGAGAACTGTGATCACCCAGGGAACAAGGTTATTTATTTCTATTCAAATGCTCTTCAGAAAGCCAAAGGCTAACGCATAGAGCTAAAGCAGGAGGAATAAGGTTTGGGAATATCAGTCTATCAGTGAATTAAGCATTTGCATGCATAGGAAGTACCCAGCGATGGAGAACTCAAATCTTGCTGCAAATCAGGGAATCACCAGCTCAGACAAGTGAAGTTTAGAGGGCTGTTTCATTCCTTTTTGTCCTTCCCCAGGCAAAATCCTCCCTGTTCTTCATGGCATATCTATAGAGTGATGTGAAACAAAATACACATAACTGGGCTGGGGACACACTGCAACTTGTGTTAGTAAGTACATTTCTTCTTTGACCATTAAAAAGGCAACTCTGAGGAAAATATAAGAACATGAAAGCTGAGATCCTAGTCTACTAAGCTGTAAAACGTACCTTCGTTTTGAATTACATTAGGAGTAGGCAGATTTTTAGCAACCCCTTGCTTTCAGCTCCATTAGCCTTTTATAAAGAATCGATCAAAGTTATCCACAGGTCCCTGCATGGAGAATTGGTGTGAAATTGGTTGCCCAGACATAGACACCAGGCATCATTTTAGAGTACCCTGCTTATCCTCCAGCTGTGGCTCCAGAGAGGCACAAATATCTCATAAATCCTGTGTTATATCTGCTCACCATGTGCAGATGTGCCAGGTGTTGTGGAGTATCTAAAATGGCATCTATGTTCAAGCAACTGAACCTGTCTTTAATTTCTAACAGTTCCTTTTTTTCTAAAAAAACATTTTTTTTGGATGTAACTGCCTTGTTTTCCCAGCAAAAGATATACCTCTACTGGGATGCAACAGCTTGTGACCAGGCTCCTTTTCAAACAGACCTGAGAAGAAATGAATTTTCACTTCAGGGGATAAGGAAGAAAAAACCCACTTGATCACTCATATTTCCTCAAGGAAAAAAAAAATCTGTAGCTTCCAGTGGTTTAGTTGCTGTTATATCCTCCCCAAGTTATAAAAAACCAGACTTCCCCTGGCACAGGGACTAGTAGCCTTCTCATCCTTTGAATAAGCCAGTGACTTTGGCACCTTTCAAAGAAGTTTGTGAAACCCACACTATTCTGGACAAAATTTTCCATGGTCACAGCACACAGATTGTGTGGTATTTGGACCCTAACATCAAAGCACCTGGTGTTCCCTGGGATGCTGTGGAAACGCTGGGGCATCAGGCTGTTGTGGTCAAACAACATGAGGTAAGGGCAGGTTCAGAGGCTCACTGCCTTAGGAAATGTGCAGGAAAGGGCAGAGGGGGAGAACGGCTTCATTTTCTTTTCCAGTGGCATTTACTCTAGCAGGCTGAAATTCATATGGCAAGAGTTTAAGACAAGCTCTCTTCTCATTTTCAGTTTAGTTTTACTGTTAGAACCAAGAGCCAAGACCTCTGCTGAATCATCCACCGCACTCTTAGAAGGCTTTGCATGCAAGCTATAGCCATTATTCTGTTTTTTTCTTTGCAAATGAAGATTCAATTGCAGTTATAAAAAAATGTTTTCTCTCATGCCCATAACCTTTATCTAGTCAGGAGACAGCCTTGCATTTATGTCAAAATTGTTTTTTTTAGTTCCTTTAAATTTGCCTCTCTTGCTACAGCTAAAGCATTGCATAATGAACCCTTCATGTTTAAATATCCAGAGGGAGGTGCTTGAATAAATATTTTAATTGCTTTTCTTGTGTTTCAGAGAGGTGAAATTCCCAGTATGAAAAAGATCCAGAACATCTTATTATACTCAAATGTATTTCTCGTATTTATTTTTGTGGAACCATCACTGTTAGGACATTACCGTTCCCCAGGTGAATACAGATTGTCTCTGGGTGCAGCCAATATTAGAAGTATAGTATAAAGATTTCAGATGTAGGCATTGGAACTATTATTTGATGCTAGCAAAACATCAAGCACTTCTCAGCTGTACTATCCTCTGACTCAGTAACGTTCTGTTTTTCTGCTTCAAGAGGCCACTTGGTAAACATTTATCTTTTACTTTTAAAAGCATGAGCTGTTTTCGTGTTCAAGTATCATGTTCAATTGCTTATGCCCCACAAAAATTCTTTATCTTTTGGAAGACTAAGTCAAATTCATAAAGTAAGATTTTCTTACTACTGCACATTAATAATTTACCTGCATGAAAAATTAATCAGCAGCCTTCACAGGTTTTATATTAAAAGGAAGGAACAACCACCTTTAGAAGCAAAGACTGGTAAAAACAAAAGTTTTACCAGACTATTTTCCACTGAACTTGAATCCCAAAGACCTGCCTTGCCTTCCCAAAGTTTGTAGCTCTTAACAAGGCCAGCTGAGAACTTTATCTGTTTCCCTATTTTTTTTTTTTTATCCTCCAACATCTTTCTGTTTAGATATGATTAAATCTCTTCACTTCCCCTTTAGGTTTCCAAGTAATTTTCTTTGCTCCTTTCTGCTGTCTTGTAGACCCAATAAGAATGCAGATGCTCTTGTCACTTGCATTGTCATATGTTTTAAAGAAAAAAAAATATAAATTTTCACAGGTTGAAATTAAAATCTCTTATTCTGAAGGTAAGGAGCTTGTAAATGAACTACGTATATATAGAAATTCTCCTGAGTAACTTAGAAACTGAAATCACAGAATCATAGAATCAGTAAGGTTAGAGATCATCTAGTCCAACCTCCCTGCTCAAGCAGGGTCACCTAGAGCATGGTAGAAAGGGTTGCATCCAGGCGGGCCTTGAAGATCTCCAGAGAAGGAGACTCCACAACCTCTCTGGGCAACCTGGTCCAGTGCTCCGTCACTCTCCCAGGGAAGAAATTCCCCCTTACGGTCAGGCAGAACTGCCTGTGCTTCAGTTTCTGCCCATTGCCTCTTGTCCTGTCACACGGGGCAACTGAAAAGAGTTTGTCCCCATCCCCTCGACACCCTCCCTTCAGGTACTTGTACACATTGATCAGATCCCCCCTCAGGCTTCTCTTCCCCAGGCTGAAGAGGCCCAGCTCTCGCAGCCGTTCCTCACAGGGCAGGTGCTCCAGCCCTCTGATCATCTCTGTAGCCCTCCACTGGACTCTCTCCAGTAGCTCCACGTCTCTCTTGTACTGGGGAGCCCAGAACTGGACACAGTACTCGAGATGAGGTCTCCCCAGGGCTGAGGAGAGGGGCAGGATCACCTCCCTCCACCTGCTGGCAACACTCTTCCTAATGCACCCCAGGAGAACATCGGCTTTCCTGGTCACAAGAGCACATTGGTGGCTCATGGTCAATCTGTCATCCACCAGCACTCCCAGGTCCTTCTCTGCAGAACTGCTCTCCATCAGATCAGCCCCCAGCTTGTACTGGTGCCTAGAGTTATTTTTCCCTAGGTGCAGGACTCTGCACTTGCCCTTGTTGAACCTCAGGAGGTTCCTCTCTGCCCAACTCTCCAGCCTGTCCAGGTCTCTCTGAATGGCAGCATGGCCTTCTGGTGTTATCAGCCACTCCTCCCAGCTTGGTGTCATCAGCAAACTTGCTGAGGAGGCACTCTGTCCCCTCTTCCAGGTCACTGATGAAGAAGTTGAACAGGATGGGACCCAGTCCTGAACCCTGGGGGATGCCACTAGCCACAGGCCTCCAACTAGACTCTACACCACCGATGATGACCCTCTGAGCTCTGCCTTTCAGCCAGCTCTCAGTCCACCTCACTGTCCACTCATCTAACCACACTTCCTGAGCTTCTCTAGGAGGATGTTATGGGAGACAGTGTCAAAAGTCTTGCTGAAGTCAAGGTACACAACGTCTACTGCTCTCCCCTCATCTACCCAGCCAGTCATTCCATCCTAGAAGGCTATCAGGTTGGTTAAGCAGGATTTCCCCTTGGTGAATCCATGCTGGCTACTCCTGATCACCTTCTTCTCCTCCATATGCCTGGAGAAGACATCCAGAATGAGCTGTTCCATCACCTTTCCAGGGATGGAGGTGAGGCTGACTGGCCTAGAGTTGCCTAGGTCCTCCTTCTTGCCCTTCTTGAAGACTGGAGTGACATTAGCTTTCTTCCAGTCCTCAGGCATCTCTCCAGGTCTCCCGGACTTTTCCAAGATGAGGGAGAGCGACCTGGCAATAACATCTGCCAGCTCCCTTGGTACCTGTGGGTGCATCCCATCCGGGCTCATGGATTTGTGGATGTCTAGCCTGCCCAGAAGGTCTCTAATCCTATCCTCCTCAACCAAAGGAAAGTCTTCCCTTCTCTGGACTTTCTCCCTCACATCCAGGCTGCAGGATTCCTGAGGGCTGCCCTTAGCAGTGCAGACTGAAGCAAAGAAGGCATTCAGTAATTCTGCCTTCTCCGTATCCCTTGTCACCACGGCACCCGCCCCATTCAGAAGCGGGCCCACATTTTCCCTAGTCCTCCTCTTGCTGATGATGTATTTGCAGAAGCCCTTCCTGTTGTCCTTGACATCCCTTGCCAGACTCAGTTCCAGCTGGGCCTTAGCCTTCCTCGCAGCATCTCTACATGCTCTGACTGCATTCCTATAATTCTCCCAAGTAGCCTGTCCCCTCTTCCACATTCTGTGTACTTTCTTATTCTGTCTGAATGTGGCCAGGAGCTCCTTGCTCACCCATGCGGGTCTCCTGCCCACTTTGCTGCACTTCTTACTCATAGGGATGCACCGCTCTTGAGCTTGGAGGAAGTGATGTTTGAATACTAGCCAGCTCTCCTGGACCCCCCTTCCTTCTAGGGCCTTAACCCATGGGATACCTCCAATTAGGTCTCTGAAGAGCCCAAAGTCTGCTCTCCTGAAGTCCAGGGTTGCAGTCCTGCTTGTTGCCTTACTTCTTTCCTGCCGGATCCTGAACTCCACCATCTCGTGGTCACTGCAGCCAAGGCTGTCCCCAACCTTCACATCTTTAAGCAGTCCCTCTCTGTTGGTAAGGACAAGGTCCAGCAGGACACCCTTCCTCATAGGCTCCGCCACCATTTGCGACAAGAAGTCATCATCAATGCATTGCAGGAGCCTCCTGGACTGCTTGTGCCTTGCTGTGTAGTCCCTCCAGCAGATGTCAGGGTGGTTGGAGTCCCCCATGACAACCGGGGCCTGTGATCCTGAGGCTGCCTCCAGCTGTCTGTAGAAGGCTCATCAACTTCCTCTTCCTGGTCAGGTGGCCTGTAGTAGACTGTTGTTGTGGGCAACAGTGTCCCCCATGCTAGCCTGCCCTTTGATCTTTACCCGTAAGCTCTCAACTGCCTCCTCCTCCTCCCCACCTAGGCAGAGCTCGATGCATTCCAGCTGCTCTCTCACATAAAGAGCAACTCCACCACCTCGCCCTCCTGGCCTGTCTCTCCTAAAAAGCACATAGCCATCCATGGCAGCATTCCAGTCATGTGAGCTATCCCACCATGTCTCCGTGAAACAGCAGTGAAAAACCTGGAGAAAAATTGAGCAATTCTTCATACTGAAAAACCAACTCTGTCCTTCCCTTCTTTCTGTAACGTATAATCTTTTTTATTCTTTTCTCCCCAACTCAGTTTTTTAATTTCTGTACTATGAAAGAACCTGTGTTAGGTCCCTTTGCAGACTAGGAGACCAAAATTGGAGGATGCTATCACAGGTCTTAGCACAGAAGATGATCAGGGAACCCCCTCATAATTAAAAGGGAAATAAAGGCCACCCAAGAGATGCACATGGAGGAGGTCACCAAGTTAGTTCCCGCTCACATTAGAGTTGAGGGGAATTTTGCTGTTGAGTTTACAGGGAGCAGAAGCGGGTCAGGCAGCAGGCAGGGCAAGTTTTGTATAAGATTCTCAGCAGCTTTCTGCTGCTTGCACACGTGTTCGCAGTTCAAAGAGAAGGACCATGTGTGAGCCCCAAGGGGTGGGACACTGTCCTGAAGAAGTAATAGCTCTCAGCACCATGACTTATTTTATGTTTCGCCAAAACAAAAATATCAAACCACATAATCATCCTAAAGCTTACACATTAAGATAGGAGAGAGTGGTGACAAGAAAAATATCTCCTCCATCTCCTGAATCATGCCCAGTTTATGTGCTCCATGCAGTTCTGTAAATGGAAACATCTACTGCTTTTCTGTGTATCCAAATGTTATTGCCTCAGAACCAGTTATTTTTCTCGAAGGAGAGAAAGGGTGGAGGGTAAAAGCTGTTAAACAACCTGAATGAATTTCTTCTTGTGTTTCATTAATAATCTAGTTTCTTGCTCACTCCTTGTGTCACGGTGAAAAGCAAAACAAAAACAAAATCCAGCAACATTGGATTGACATTGCCTGCAACATTTACGTTTCTTACATTTTCAAAAATACATCTGAAGTGCTAATGCTTTTTAGTAGTTCTAACCACTCATATCTTTGTAACAAAATATTATTTGTATGCAAAGGGCAAAATACTTGCTACATAGTTCCAGAAGCAAAATGTGAAATGGTTATCCTAGACTGTACTTTTTTGCTAAGCCAAATAAGTATGTTGACTGCAACTCTTCATTTTACAATGCAGAATTCACTAAAAATAGTTGCCTCGAGAAATCTGCCTGTCTGCGTGCTATCTAGACAGCTTTTCTGGATATTTAGATCAAGTTCTCAGCAGTCTTTTTAATGAGGGTTGCACTCCTCCGCCCAAAGGTAGACATCAAGGAGTATGGTCTCCCTTTAGGTTTGATGTAGAAAAACGGGGGGGGGGGGGGGGGGGGGGGGGGAAATATGATCAATTTAAATAATCCCTAGGAGTGGTTCCTCTTGTCCTCCTAGTACAGGGATCTAAGTCAGACCAGCAGAGTTGCCTTCCAGAGTGTCTGTTGCTCTCTCCACTGGCCATGTCAGATTTTGACATCAGACTTTTAGATGTTTGTGAGTAGGTGGGAGAAAATGGTTCTCCTCGTTTAGAGTTGTCCAGTCTTTGCTCACGCTGCCTCTGAATAGAGGCAGAGATGGAGCTATCTTACGCTTCTTGACACATACACGTTTTTATTCCTCCTACTGTTTCTTCGCTGGTCATGCATCAAGCCAGTGATGGGGCATATAAAGGTGATATGAGATTATCCTTTTGGGAAAAAGCATAAGGCTGCAGAGCTTAGCAAAGAGTGATTGGCAGAGAGCTGGAGAAGCTGCACAATGAGGAAATTGAGAGAGGCAAGATAGTTGCCCTGGTTTGGGACCATCTGGCCAGCGTATAAATTCAACAGCTGGAGAGCAGGGGGGGAAAATCCAAACAGCTGGAAAATCTGCAAACGGGCCAACAATCAGCTGCATAGAAGTTGGCTAAAAGCCTACCAGATTGCTGGTGGTTTTATAGGAACCCTGCTCTTTCTTCAGGACTGGTAGAAACCAAAACCAGTGAGAGCTCTGCTACAGAGAAAGGATGAAGATCAACACCTGTGTCCCTGCTTGTCAAGTGTCCCTGGGGAGCACCTGTGTGTCACCAGAGTGAAAGATGGGAATGTTGTTGCCTTTGGTTACCAGCTCAGAGCTAGACTCTAGATATTTAAATATCCTTTTGGGACTCTGGTGAAGGAGCAATCGAAATGCTGCGCTCTCTGATACATACCTAAGTCTAACACTTACCTACTCAGTAACCATGGGGGAAATGTAATAGATTTTGTTTGGTTTATTGAAGATCACAGAGAATTTGGATGATAAATGTTTATTTCTTTACCTTTTAGCCTTCATCCCTTCTTCCTCTTCCATCTTGCTCCCTCTGCTCTTTATTAATTTTTTTTGTTTGTTTTTTGTTTTTTTTTGGCATCATGAGTTCACAGAGCTGGTGAGGATCTTCAGATCGCTGTCTGAGGCAGGACTGCATGGAACCAGCCCATCTCCCCAGCCCCGACTTCAGCGTTGGTGCGTCTGAATTGACAAGGATTAGACAATCCTTGCTTATCTCAAAGGAAAGGTGCTATATGTAGATGAGAATTCTGTGGGGAAAGGTACATAAGATGAATTATTATATAGTTTTTGCCTTGTAACTTTTAGATCCCTATCACATAACCTTACAGATAACCCACATTCTGCACGTATTGTTACTGTCAGTAGGCAAAGCTGTTGCTGCTGCAATCGCAGCTGGAAGGAGGCAGTCGGCATAGACAGCGTGTGAGAGCAGGATGGGCTCTGCGGGCAGTGCGGCACTGTACCTATATGTGCATACATAGTGCATATGTGGGGCACATTAATAACCTTATTGAACCTAGACCAAATGATCAGCATGACATGGTTATTCACAACTGCCACTAGATGGAGAGCTTTAGATACACTCTGCATATATATATATATATGCAGACATTCAGAGATTTTAAGCTGGAAGTGCCTGTATTACCCTCAAGTCTGAGCTCCAGCAAACAAAGAGCGGAAAATTTTACTGAAAGACTTCTGCCTCAAGGTCATCATCCCTTGCTGTGCTGAAACATTGTTTCTCAAAAGACAGATACCCTTTATTTAAAGACCTCAAATCAGAGAGAATCTACTGCATCCACACTGAAGTTGTCAGATAGCTCTTCAAAATCTGCACTTTATTTCAGCTGAGAATTCTAGCCATTACATTTATATCTTTAATTGTCTTAAAAACTGGGTCTATAGTCTATTACTGAAATTTTATCTGCATTTCTGACCAATATTACCCTGACCTGTGTGTGGCTAGTATTTGTCTGGTATTACTGGAGAAGCTAAGTGCTCAATATTAGTTTGAACACTCTGCATTTTTAAATTGCATTTTTGTTTTAAAAGCACTAATTCCACATTTAACACAGTTTATAAGGGGGAACAAAAAGCTTTGTTAAAGTCTTCTGTCATTAATTTAAAAAGTTCCAAGGAGAATTTAGTGCTCTCTGGCTTAATTTAATCAGGGTTACCTTGAAATGCAGTATTCCTGACTACAAATTCCTACTTCAAAAAGAGAGATTGAAAATCAGAGTCTTCAAATCATTTTATCAAAGTCCGAAGTAATGTTAGGAACTCTGCTTTTGTCTTTGTCATTGCCAGTTCTGTGAATTATTAGAGTTAAGAAGCTGAATCCATACAGCTGTCTCACCTCAGCAAGTCTTTTCTGTGCAGAGCTTTCACTGAAGGAAGAGAAATATGAATAGTTTATTTTACCACAGAACAGCTTTCTTACTACATCTGTTCTTGGTTCAGTTCCATTTCCACATCACATTATGTATAGTTACTGTGAGTTCCCAGAAAGTCATCTGGAAGGTCTGGGAGCAGAACCTCACACAAATGGAACCTGGCCATGGGTTTTATGTTAGCAGCATTTCTGATGGTGGCAGAGGACCCCCTTCCACTACGGATCGGGGACTACACCCTTGCATGCTTGCACTGGCCCTCTCTGATCCCTGAGGTTTCACCTCTTCACTTACACCCTCCCCGCCCAAGGTCTCAGCATGTCACAGGAGCTTTTCATCTACTTCCTCCCAGCCTGGGCCAAATTGTCCACCATGATGCCAAGAGGAGAAAATTTAACAGGGAGGAGATGACTGTGGGACTTGCTTCCCTGCCTTGTCCACTCATATGTCAAAGAGTGGCGTCATCAAACAGTGTTCACCAGCTCCTCAGATGCCTTCTGGGAAATAACAGATGCTGTCAGGCATGCTCTTCTGGTGTTCTCTCTCAATTCCCTTGCCACACATGTCTGTGCCATTGATCCTCATACTTGTTCTCCTTTTCCATCCCTTCATTAGTTCCCCTCATGTCTCTTTTTCCTTTAGCCTTCTCCTCTCCCAGGAGAGCTCTAGAATGACTGTAAAAAGGAGAATGGCAGGTGTTCCTGTGGTTTCCTTTGGAACTGATGACTTCTGAGACTTACAGAAAACACCTTCTGGAAGGCTCTGCTGCAAGACAGATATTTCCAGATTGTGTCCTGGCTCCTGCCTGGTGAGGCTGCCTCAAGCCCCACTGACATCAGATACATGCAGAGTGCGCTGTACTTTGTAGGGCTAGGTTTGCAGAAGGCCTCTGACCTGCCATGAAGGATGAAGGCCTCATAATATAAGGGTACTATAAAGGGTCCAAGGAACTGAATTTTCTGGAAAAAAATCACAAGCTATTTTGATGACATCTATGTTCAAAAAAAGGGGGTAAAAATACATTGTTCTCAGTGACGCAGACACTATTTAACAAGATGAGATTATGTGAAGTGCAACTTGTGGTGCAGGAGACACTGTCTAACTGGGAGGAAAGCAGAACCTGGTGGGGAGCCCAGCTGCAGCCAGTGCAGGTACACAGTGACTGAGAGGCGATTGCAAAGATGGCTGGAGACAAGTCAGCTGTTCAAGAGCAGGAAAGATCCTGAGGTCCTGGAGAAAGTTCAGGAAGGCAGGGAAAAGTAAAATCCATAGAAGTCATGTTTTGCCAAATAAAATTCCCTTCTGTTGGAGGCTTTTTTATGTCCTTAATTTTGCTACCAAAACCAATCAACCAACCAATCAAAAACCCAGCACTGAAGAATTTTCTCTTATTCATACACTTACAAATACATAAAGGGAAGTTTGACAGGAATCTGATCTTTCTGAAGTCTGCATTTTCATAAGTATTTCCCTTTAGGAGTTTTTGAAATAGAATTAGGGTTGATAACCCTGCCTTGTTCACCCAGCCTTACATCCTCAGAGAGCAGTGAGAAAAATGAAAAGATTTTAACAAAATGTAATCATGGCAATTCAGTACAATGGCATGGAGACAAAGATAAGATGAAAAATAAGGTACTGTTCTCTCTGCTTTCCTTGTTCCCTCGTGTACATGATAATTTTCATACCTTACCTTTGAAAGATATAATTACAGTAATTGGAGTCTGACTATTTCTGAGAGTTATGCTGCAGTCCCTTTTCCCTTTGACATTTGTGTCTTTTTGACTAATATAAGATCTTTAATCCACTGAATAAATATGTAGGATCTCATTCTTTGCTGTATACAGGAACTTCGGGCTTCTCAGGCAGCTAAAAGCTCCATTAGTGACAGCACAAGCAACAACAGGAGAATTACCTCTTGAAAAAAAAGATGATTGAAAACTATTTCGGCACTTTTGGGGCCACAATAAGGCATGAATCCTAAGTGTGGGTTATATCTCACCTGGCTCTCACCAGCTGATAATTAGGCTAGTTGTTTCAAATAGTTGGTAAAGAAGCTGAGTCCAAAGAGAGAGCTGTCTAAGAAAGAGGAGAGGGAATAAAAGATTTCTATATTTCTGGCATATAGGGGAAGGGGGAAAGGCAAGTTGAAATTGTGAACCTTGACAAAATAAGGTGGCAAGTCAGCCCAAGCTTGCGGAAAGCAGGCTGTGTACCTCTGGAGGGCCAAAGTGTCCCACACACTTCCCTAGGGAGGTGGCAGGCTCTGCTCTCCTCAAAGCCCTTAGGTCTCTGCAACGGTAGGACTTGTTTGCTTAAGCCTTCACATTTTATTTAATTTTAGATGTTCTATTACTCTTAGGAGAGAGGTCCAACTTAGTTACTTCACTGAGTGTATGACCAGAAATTTTCTTCTCTACCTCTGAGCTCAGATAAATGGAAGCAGATACACTGTAGGGACCAGATCACTGCCAGGCCAGCCCTACAATTTGGGAAGGGCAAAGATCCATGTTATGATCTTTATTACACTCAGCTGCCTCTTGGCCACTTCTCAAAGCATAGCCAAGATACTCACTGTCTTCCAGTAACACCATCCTGGGTAAGAGCCAGGTTACATGACTAGTGGGCAATACAAAGTCAACCAAGGCTGCTAGAATCAGTGAGATATAAATAGACTCCCACAGAGTAAGGTTTATACTACTAAAACCTTTAAATATGAAGATCCTGCGTCTTGTGCTCAGGCATTCATATAAAGGCAGGGAGGATTTGTGCTGCTGCAGAAAGTTGCAGGATCTGGACATATTTTGGTAGTTTCCACTCAAGAATAAGGCTTCCCAAACTTTATTAACTTGGTACCACTAAAGCAACATCAACAGCTACATCAGTGACCCCTCATTGCTCTTGAGGAGGGGAGGAAACCCACACCAGCTCCAATCTCCAAAGGTACCTTCCATCCTAAATCTCCTTATGATTCAGTGCTGACCATGGCTGGGCCACTGCTCACAGCAGGTCTGCAAGAATGTTAATGAAGTGGAGTGAACCTGGAGGGCCACAAGGCTGGCAAGGGGGCTGGGGCACATGGTGCACAAGGAGAGGCTGAGGGAAGAGGGCTTATTCAGCCTGGAGAAGACATGGCTTTAGGGGGAGCTAACAGCAAGAAGAAGTTAGTGCCAGACCCTTCTCAGAGATGCACAGTAAGAGGACAAGAGGCAACAGACCCAAGTTGCAGGAAGGGAAATTGCAACTAAATATACGCAAAAAAAAAAAAAAAAAAAAAAAAAAGATTTCTTAAGATAATTAAACATCAGGTTTCCCCGAGAGGCTGTGTGATCACCATTCTTAGAGATACTCAGAATTCAACTGAATGAGGCCCTGAGCAACCTGACTTAACTTCAGAGCTGGTCCTGCTCTGGTCAGAAGTTGGACTAGATGACATCCAGAGGTCCCTTCCCACATGAATCACCTTTTTGTGATTCTGTGTTTAATTCTACTTAGGTATGGGGAGAGTTACTTGACTCTCTCGCAGCATGCAACATTCAAATGGTATGCGTATTTGTAGTGGTAAATATGGTATACTAAACTTTGGTAACCTCTGCTGTTAATGCAAAAGAAGCAAGATTACTTTCTCCCTGAATAATCTTCCTAAATGACAACCACACAGTACAATTATATCCATTGATTAGGGCTAAAAACAAATTCCTTGACTATGATTAACATTTTGCATGAATGATAAGGCTTTTTTTCCTTCAACACTGGCTGAAATTTATGGCTATTAATATTTTGATCAAGGGAACAAAACAGAAATGGGCATATGGATCCTGCATGAGTTCACCCTCTTTGGTAAGACGGATCTTGAGGACATCTGGTGTCTTGTCATCGTCAAATGCTTTTGTTTGCAATGCCTGGCTGGCTCAGGAAAGGTCAGATGTGCTACAGCAGATATCCTTAGCTCAGCTCTTCCCCAGCACGGTACAGGCAACATCTGTATCTGAGTTCCTCTTAAGCTAAAGCCAGCACAAAAAGTTACAGCGCTTGAAGGTCTTAATCCAGCTCTCAGCCTATATTTCATTTTCTGTTGTGAATCTAGCTTTTGTGTCTGTCCTCATTTCTCTGTGCATTGCCTGCGAGACAGAGTCAAGAATAAGTCTTTGGGAGAGTACTGCTGGGATCGGAGGAAGAGAATGGGCTTGACCCTTTTAATACATTTTTCTGTTCTAGCTATTATTCTGTGTGAATAACATAAGTTTACATTATTTTTTCACTCAAGTTTTACTGGAGTCTTTTTAATGCTTTCCAAATAGCTGTGTATCCTTCAGTACAGTATGAAATGCCATGGAAGATAATATAATTCAGCTTCACTGATTTTCTCTCCACTGGAGGAAAGGAAAAAAAGCACATCTTGACATCTTCGATTTTAGTGAGCAGAATTCAATCATTTTTCGTTCTGGCTTATTCATCCCCTTGAAAGCGATGTTAAGGCAGAAAAGAATTCAGTGAAAATGAGCAACAGTAAAAGAGTAAAAGAATAGTGATTCCAGTTATCCCCTTGGAAAATGGTACCTGGGCCACTAAGTATCCAAAGTTTCTGTTGGCCTTTTCTGATTTTTTTTAAAAGGAGTTCCCTTTTCAGTATCATGAATCTGAGCTGCCTAGGTGGTTATACTTTTGGGAAGGTCCCTCATACACTAAGAAAGCTTCCAGTGATATCACATGCAGGTGACTCAACAGATAAGTTAGTCAGAATGGGTGGGTTTTTTTAAGTGAATCCTACTCTTTAAGCTAGTTTGGACTTGTATGACTGAAGCACAAGAAGTTGGAGTTACTTCCTTATAGTCACACTTTGACTCAGTGGCTCAGCACCTTCAGGCTTCTCATATTTTTGCTCCAACCATGGAGAAGACCACACAGCTTCTTCTTGGTATGCTTTAGGGTGTGAAACACTCATCACAACTGAGAGATGCAAGCTACAAAGGCTTTTGCTATAAATGTATGAGCTGAAGTTCTTAATGTAGCAGGACAGGATCCAACTAGGAGCAACAATTGCCTTCTCATCCATTCATTCCACCTCCTGTTTGTGGAGATCCTCTCAAACATTTTTTCTACAGCACTCTCACTCACCACAGTCTTTGCTTACCATGGGAGACAGGAAAATTGCCGTGGTTTCTGTTCCCAGGGCTCTATGTCAACCTTTTGTAGTTTTGGCTGGTGAGGTTCGCACACCCTTATTTTTGCACATCATTTCGATTTTTGAATGAACCTTCCGTCTTTACTCTCCTCCACCCCAAAAACCCAAAACAAAAATCAGCTGAAATGGCCAATTTTTGCCGGCTCACAGATGGAAACCATGCAAAACCACTGAGTTTGGTCTGGTTTCTGCCAGAAACTATAAATAGGGCCATTCAACTTGAAACTCAGCCGTGGTTTACTCAAGCCACAACTCAAAGTTGTGAGACTGTTTCTGAACCTTGGAGGATATTCTGAAGAGTGTTGATCAAGCATGGTGGCTACGAGAAAATCAGGATTGTATTGAGTTATCTGCTTGGTTTGGTGTTTCATTGCAGAAGTTTCATACAGCTGTATTAATCATTGAATGCCCTGAAGCTTGTTTCTACGTACTACCTGAGCTTCTTCAGGATGGAAAGGCTTTGACTGGCAGATAGTGAATTGGGTTAAGACCTGTGTCTGCTTACTGTTCTGCAGCTGACTTTCTATGAGACCTTTGCTTCTCAGCATCTCTGTTCCCCCTGGTTGTTGGATGAAAGACTTCTAGTTCTCCCCCAGTTTTTCAAGACGGATGGAAGCATATATATACCTTCTTTTTTTTCCTCAAAGCTTCATACAGCTTATTCAAATTCAAATTCTTTTTGTTTGGATCTGACCAAATAACCTCATTGACACTCAAGGCCCTACTACTGAAAGAAAATGTAATCTTCCCTTCTGTTTAAAATAGCATTAGAGGCCAAAACCCACAAAAGTATATTTTAAGGGCCTAACTCTGCAACAGCTTATCTCTGTGCATAAAAAGGGAGTTAGGCTGTCATAGGGGTTTGGATCAATATCTTTCTCTTACAGCAAATAAACTACTTTTAACTCATTTCGTTAACAACAAAATTAACTACGAATATTTAATTTTTTTCCTTATACAAGTGGTTCATTGTATCTGCATTGTTTGTGGTTATTTCAAATTTTGCCCCTAGGATGAGTTAGAATTTCTGCTGGATTATATCATGGCAGAGGAGGTTCAAAGATTTGTATCATGGCAGGAGAAGGTTCAAAGACCTTTTTTCCCAGCCGATTTTCAGCTTTTTCACCAGAGATAACAATGTATTCTTTTGTTAGTAGAGCTGTCACACTTCATTTGATAATTCAGAGTTTGTTTTTTCATTTAGTGGATGAGGTGGTTTTGCAAGGCAGTATAATTTAATGAATTTATCTACCTGGAAGGTGTCATCTAGAATCTCACAGAGATCTATCTTTATATATTAGTATATAAAGATCAGCCTTGCTTCTGGAAGCACCCCTAGGTCATGGTGCATTGAAACCACTTTAACACTGGGCACGTAAATAGTGAGCAAGAAGCCAGCTCCCAATGCAGCTGTCAGACAAGCACTCTGGAGAAATTAATCACAGGGCCAATTGTGTTTATTGCAGACCAACCATGTAATATCATAACAAGGACCCCTTCTGAGGCCATAAATACCGTGTCTTCAGTCTGTAATGAGAATGACACCACCAAAACCAGAAAGTTCTCAGAGTAGAGGAGGAGGCCGGACATGAACCATGTAAAGTTTCCTAGTTAAGGTAAGCAGACCACTGAAGTACCACTTGCACAGCTCATCACTGGTTGTCTATGTCTCATTTTCTTAGAGCCTTGGACCTGATTGAACCTTGGATCTGATTTGCAGAAAGGGCGAGCGCTCACAGCTGCAAGTGAACAGCAGCAGCTATGCTTTGAATGTAGAAAGTGCCAGATCACAGTAAATACTGGGAAAAACAAGTCTTGAGTGTCACAAATGAGAACACCCAAATTAGTGAATCTTCTATATTACTTAATTCCCTCTCTACTACAATTCATAGTCTTAAATAGAAAGCCAAAAACCTTTTCCTTCTCTTATGGGGTTTGTGAAGGACTCAGTGGAGCTAGGAAGCAATAAATGCCCCCTGAAGAAATGAAGAAGAGCACAGTGAAAACTGAACATCCTGTTCTGTGAGAATTTGTAATTTGGCAAAAAAAAGTTAAAGTTAATGGGGTTAAAAGTCATGGTCTTATGTGTACGTGTCTCTTAGAGACAGCGAGCCCAATTGGAACCTTGGAAAAGGTGGAACAATAGTTAAGTAATATGGACAACAGATGTTGAGCACTGTTGAGGCTGTTGAGGACAGTATATTTAGCAACAAGTAGTCTCTGTCCCTCTCTTCCCTAAACTTTTTTGCTTCAGCTAACTTTCCAGACTCTCTCCTTCCAAGCTGGATCTTGCTTCCCTCCTCTCTGATATCAGGGCATTGCTAGGCTAGGGCACCAGAGAAAGCCTCCTCCTGTTTTCAGTTTCAGCTCTTGCTGAAATGGCAGGAAAGATCCTTCTGAGCCCTGGGCTGGGGCATGGCTGATGCTGGTAAAGCACCAGCAAACATCTAATGAGCCAGTATGCATGGAAGTTTATCAAAATCTTATAATCTATGCCATGTGTGGGCACAATTTTTTGTTCTCCTAACAAGACTAGGCAAGTCTTTGAGAGAGGGGCAGCCACTCTGTCAAATCTAACATCTACGCTGAAGAGACCCAAAAGGCTTCTTAGGCAACCGTAGAGAAACCAGCATTTTGCCTAGTCTCATTCACAGAAACAGGTGAATTTTGTCGATGAAATTATAAAGAAAAAGAAAATCAGCCTGAAGCAGACTCTCAGAATGGGAAATTTCAGTCTATGTGATCAAAAAATTTGTAAAGGGCAATTGAACCCTGTGGCCAGTTAGGCTGGACTGTACTTCATCCTGTGTACTCTGGTGCTCTTTTTATTCAGTTTAACTGTCTCAAGTAGTTTCTTCTGTACAGAACGACTCTGTTCGCATTTTAGAGAGCATTTTAGGCTGACTGTTGAAATATGGGGTCTTTTTCTTCTTTACATTACATACAAAACAGGACCATTTTGCCATCTTTTTTGCAACTACATCTTTTCTCTTTATGTTTGTTTGCTATAAAATACATTAAAACAACACACACTGCTGATGGGTCACATGATCACAACCCAATCAATTAGCAGCTTTTAAAGATGACTCATTGTTTTGTCTGTAACATAAAACAAAAGTACACAGTGAAAGCCCTAACACAGCCTTTTAGAAAAACTCCAGAGATTTGTTTTTCCATTTGTGGTTTCATTTTTTAATCTTTCTCCAAAGGTTGAAGCACAGATCAGGATGAGCTGATCCAGTATGTGCATGCAGCAGGCATTTCCTCCTCTTGCAGCTCACATTACTACCCCACCTAATCTACAAGTCCAATTTTAGGGTATATGTCTGATTCCCACTCCTTGTGCTAGAACAACCAGGTTCACTCAGCAAGCCTCAGCTTTTGTACAAACAGACCTATTTACGTCAGTGAGAGGACTTTTATAAATGACAAACAATTTCCTTTTGCATGAGCATGCAGAATCACAACTATTCATTTTCATTATGTATTTTGGGATGTATTAATTCATGTCAAATCTGCTTCTGACTTATGCTTTGAGATGCAAAGAATCTGCAGAAATTCTGCTCTGAAATAAGCTCTCCCCATTTCATGTTTTGATGATAGTAATCTTTTTTTTAAATTCAGAAGACTTTAACAGAGGTTTTCTTGGTTGTCACTCTTTATTAGTTTAACTTACAGTCTTGGAACATGTCTTACATGATATTTTCAGCCCTAAACAGCAAAACCCAGTACAAAGCAGTATAAAAAAACCCTCAAACCGAAACCCCCCACCTTCCTCCCCAATAAAATGGAAAAGGAATGAGAACAAAAAGATATCCTCCATGCAGGATGATTCTTTCAAACAGGACTATCTGCCTTCTGGATAACTAAACATAGGAAAAATGATTCCCTTCCCAACTCTCAGAGTTCTATAATTCTTAATCGCTAGTTTTCTTTTTTTATAGACATAGTAAAGCCGTTGAATCTCAAGAATAGAATAGAGTGATAGGCTCCAGATATCTTTTTCCATGTAAAGAAGGGCCTTGTGAAAGGGAAAAAAATCGTTCTTGTCATGTGAGGAGTGCATCCTGCTCACTAGAGGAGGCCTGTATGGTGAGTGGCTCACTTACTCCAAGCTGCTGAGGAGGTTACAGAAATATCTACCTGGGCTGAAATCTGCGCTGGTGAAGGAAAATACTGCCTGAGACTTCCCTTGTGCCTCCTCTCTGCTATATTTTTACAGAGTCCAATGTGTTGGCTTGCTTGATTGGCCCAATGTGGTCTCATATACTTTACATGTCTACTTCAATATAAATAAGAAAGTTTGTAGTTGATCTGAACCATCAGTCACCTTCTGCTGGAAATTATATATATTTATATTCTGTACAAGAAGAAGAGGATTAATAATTCCTTGGTTCATCTGATAAAATATTTATTCTCCAACTTCTTTCTACTTTCTCATTTTCTTAGATATGGTAGTGAGTGATGAAAAGATCTGTCCTACATTAAAAGCAAGAAATCAAAAAATCTGCATAATAATAAAATATTGTTTCCTGTGGTGGTCTCCTGAAACTCAAAGTAGAACACATGTTTTTGACTGCCTTTGGTGCACATACAGAGCTGACTAATTAGACACTAACTAGCATATTTTGCCTCAATCTATTAGCACACAGTTTGAGCATGAGGGTTTCTGCTAGCAGTCTTGGTGATGCCTTCCCTGAGATGATGTGTGGGCTGCTGATTGCAGGGATACAGGTCTAAAATAATGAAAGCATCTTCTTCTCACTCAAAGGCTGAGCATCTACTGATCACCTTTCCTTCACTCAAAGGGTGATCACCTACTGATCACCTTTCCTTCCTCAATAGAGGAATCATGTTTTTTATCCAATATGTCATGCTTTACATGAGGAAGCAAAATGGCTATGTCCTCAAGGTGATTTGAATTATTAGCTAAAAACGCAAATGATGAGTTTGGAGGAAAAAAAAGGATTGAAGGGAAAGCACAGACTGTGATACGGGGTGAGGTGGGAATGCTGATTTGCAGGTGTTCTCTGTGATATTTGGAAGAAACTCCCCCAAAAATCACTTTGCATCTGCTGAAATCTCAGATTCATTATGCTACTCAGGAGAGATCAATAGACATCTTCATTTACTTGGAAGTACCTGGTGGCTCTAGCAAGTGGGTTCTCTTGGCTCCTTCCAAAGCACTGATTTGGAAAGGAACCTTGTCTCCTGTATCAGTTAAAAGCCTTCTGACTCTTTGATGTCCTTGCCCAGAGCTTGGGCTGCACTCGTGCACAGTCTACTCACAGAGCTAGATGTTTGCTTTGCTCAGAACAAACTCAGTTGATTTCCACAGTTGTGTTCCTGCTGATCTAAGCGATGGATGTTGACATAGTCCAAGCATCTAAGGGAGAAAGGGAGGCTCCCTTTTTCATCCAGTTGTCTGGTTATGTTCCTTTACTTGGCTCTTGTTGTCTGGCCCAGTAAGATTACTTACTGTTTGACTAAATGATCTCGTAAGCACTTTACAAGGAATCTTTGGAAAATAGCTTGCCAGCAGGATTTGTGCCAGTAAATTACTTCCTTTGTGGACCAAAGCCCTTAAGAACAGAAAAGATGGGATTAGTTACCTAAATACAGATGTCTAAAAGCTATTTAAATGTGAGATAGTTAACCTCAACTCTGTTCACACCTTTTGCAGATAAATGCAAGCTTTTAGGTGTGATTTACTTCACCCTAGTATAGACTGCCTAGTATAGACCCTAGTATAGACTCAGATGAATCATTCCCTAGACATGCTGATTGTGTTTTATGGCCTAGGGAAGGAGAGTAGGGTGATTATCTTAGATGTAGATCTACAGGTAAATGTCTAGGGTTAAGTAAAATTAATCTCACCCAGGTTGTCCTTTAGTTAGTAGAGAATTTGGCACAGCAGAACTACCATTTGTTCACTTGGGCTTCCAAAGCACTACTGTCTTACAGACTATATCAACTTTGCTAATGATGCTGAGGGAAACAAACAGAATCACAAAATCAGTAAGGTTGGAAGGGACCTCAGGAGATCATCTAGACCAACCTCCCTGCTCAGCAGGGTCACCTAGAGCATGTTAAACAGGGTTGCATCCAGGCAGGCCTTGAATATCTCCAGAGAAGGAGACTCCACAACCTCTCTGGGCAACCTGTGCCAGTGCTCCGTCACTCTCACAGTGAAGAAATTCCCCCTCACGTTCTACAAATTTGAATTCATAAGATAGATACACTTTTGCCTGAGTGACTTATCTCTCATAAGAAAAACTTTCCTCAATTGTGCCTATTCTAGGGATACTGTTAAAACTGGTTCAGCTGTTGAGATGGTGAGATCAACCTCTTATTTTTAATGCTGTCAGTAGTCTGTATGGACAAACACTAATTGCCTGCAGTCATAGATAGTCCCAAATGGTTCTTCACTAACCAGCGAAGGTGAACTCTTATCTTTGGCCACATTTGGCCTCCCAGCGTGGTACCTGTTGAGTCAAACAGAGTATAGTAGCTTTTGAAAGAATGGAAAACAGTTCTGTGTTTGCTTAGTGTAAGAATGCCTTAGAAAAGTAGTCAAAAGAGACATATTTATCTTCTAACTCTTGTACACTAA